>NC_060141.1:467616606-468241606 GCF_021461385.2 Schistocerca piceifrons | reverse complement strand
ATTCCATATCAATTCAACCAATTTGAGAAAATGTTCCAGCTGATAGTCCCAGATTTGGCTGAAATTTAGCACACCAATGCTACCCAGTGTGGAACACTGATGTAAAAAATTTTAAGTTCCCCTGTCAATTAGTTCCAGAATTATGGCTTGTGAAAGAAGGTGGTGTGACGAGGGAATTGCAACCCGCATCTGGCAATCTATCTTCAGACCCAACTTTAGGTCTTAATAACTTTGGAACTATTCCACACAGTCCAGTGAAATATTTACAACCCAGTAACATCCATGTAGAGAACACACTCCATGAATCAAAACAACAACATATTTCTGAGGGAAAATAAAAAATTCCAAAATGTGATTAAAAAATGTAATACGTTAAAAGGTACATATTGTAGGTGCCCTCTATGCCAAATATAATTCACTCAAAAAGAGTATAAATTTTTTTTGTGGTAAGCTTAATGTGGCCTAACACACACAGAACTCATCTTACCCATATCAGTCACACAAACTGAGTTACATGCACCGAAAATACAAAAATTTGAAAAATTACCTGAAAAAATGGATTATTTAAAGTGTGGTAACACAAAAGGGACAAGTGATATCCAAGCCAAATTTCAAACACTGCATAAGTAGACCATAATATAACATGTGGCAAAATTTCAACTTCATATTGCAAGGCATTTGTGTACAATAAAAGTTGACAGAGATGTATTTGGTTACGTTTCTTTTAAGACGATTCAGCAAGTAATAGTGATGATGCAGACAGCTTGTTTCAGATAAAGCTGCAGCAATTGTTGGGACCCATTAGGCAACAGAAAGTTAAACAATGGTAGCTTTCAGGGACAGAATGAGTCATTGTTAGGCAGGAACAACAAAGGAAACAAGCAACAATTACAGGTTACACATGTTTTTAAGATTCTAGTTCAGACTGGTCAGTACTGTTGTGGAAAGTCAGTACGGAGGCAGAAGAGTGTGCTAGTGGTGCTTTTGTTCAAACAAGTTGCAGTATTGGTAGAGCACAAGCCTCTGAATGTCATAAAACAACATATGGAACAAAATGTGGCATTCGCTTTGTACTGTATGATCTGGATGAATCAGACCAAGATTTGTTGTTATGGAGATCCAGGATACACCCCGTGGGCACAAGAAGTACTGTTCCAGGGAACTTTAGTGTTTGTTATCATCATATGAAAGTGTTTCTGGATAAGTATTCTTTCCTACAAAGAAGTTGTTTTGATTCATTTCGGCTTCATAAGAATACAGTGAAGTGTAGCCTCAGAGAAATTGATATAAAATAAGTATTGAATGTGAATCAGTGCTTGAAACTTAACATGAAACCAGGACAAAAGTTATGTCCCAGGTGTGTTACACTGCTAAAAAATGAAGAATATTCCCATAATTTACATGGCAGTGACGAAGATTATCAGCCACCTACAACCACAGCGGGTGAGCAATTAAATGCTTCAGTGACTGCTCTTGGTTTGTGTACCATGAAGAGACACAAAGCTGGGCAAAGAGACAGGCCCAGCTATAGTAGAAGAAAACTACAAGAAGCTCAAATGGAGTTAAAACACAAAATAGCTGACACACTAATGGTAGAAGAGGAAGAACTATCTGCTCCAAAGGAACAGAAATCATGCCAGAAACACTCTGAGTTGGACAAAATTGTGAATGATTTGAAAGAAAAATGTGCCATATCCACACGCCAGAAAAAAGTAGCTATTCTTATCCTTCCACCTTCCAGCTGGTCTATTGACTACGCTGCAAAGGAATTCAATGTTTCTACATATATGGTAAAGCAAGCTAGGAAAATAAAAGCAAACCAAGGAGTGCTTCCACAACTTCAGTAGGCTCAGGGTAAGCAATTGAGTTCAGAAATAAAGGTGCTAGTGTCAGAGTTTTATGAAAATAAAGACTACAGCCGAATAATGCCTGGAAAAAAAGACTATGTAATGGCGAAAATGGGAAATGTACGTGTTCAGACGCAAAAAAAGACTGTTGCTATGCAACATATCAGAACTATACGTAGACTTCAAGGAAAAGTATCCCAATACCAAAGTAGGTTTATCATCTTTTTTCAGTCTTTGGCCAAAATGGGTTGTGCTTGTAAGTGCAAGGAGCACACACAATGTTTGTGTATGTGAGACCCATCAAAATGCTAAGCTGATGTTTGCTGCTGTGAAGGATTCTGGTCTGGATTACAAAGGTGCAATGAAGCTGCTAGTGTGTGACATCAGTTCCTACCAGTGCATGATACACAGGTGTGAAAAGTGTCCTGGTAAGGCAAATCTTTCAGAACACATGTATAACAAACTCTATGGTGTACTCCTTATGGATGACGATGAACTTGTTTCTTATAAACAATGGACACACATAGATCGCACAAGTCTTGAGACAAAGCAAAGTACAGTGGAAGATTTTGTTGAAATGTGTTATCAAAAAAACGGACAAACTGACCACACACAGCTTCACAGCAACAGCACAATCTGCTTATCTCCAGTTTTGTAAGGATAATTTGAAACAAGATGAAATTATAGTAATACTAGACTTTTCTGAAAATTATGCATTTATAGTTCAAGATGCCATCCAAGGATATCATTGGGACAACAGTCAAGCAACTCTCCAGTCATTAGCGATTTACTATGGAGGTGAATCAGGTGATGTGTCTGCCATGAAACTGTGAGTTTTTAGTGACTATTCAATTCATGATGCCATTGCAGTTCAGGTCCACATTCGCACTGTCATGGCATATGTGGAAAACAGGCTGCCTCACATACATTTTGAAAAATACTTCAGTGATGGAGCAGCTAGTCAGTACAAAAACTGTAAAAATCTCAAAAATTTTGCATGCATTACCATGATTTTCAGATCACGCAGAATGGCATTTTTTCGCAACAAGTCATGGTAAAAATATATGTAATGCTATTGGTGCTACCATTAAGTGCATGGCATCACGAGCTAGTATACAACACCCTACAGAAGGTCACATTCTAACACCTCTTCAACTATTTACCTGGCTACAGAAAAATATCTTTGGCATACAATCATTCTATGTTTCGAAAGATGAGGTGAAACCAGTCGAAGAGTTGCTAAAAAGCAGACTAGAACATGTTAAAACTGTTGCAGGCACAAGGAGCCATCATCACTTCACTCCAGCGGACTCTGACATTGTGCAGATGAGCAGACCGTCCAAATATAACTATAGGTTCATGCACAACATGTGTCTTCACAGTGTTTCTGACTCAGGATTCAGAAGCAAAAGTAGCAACATACAACCAGGTTGTTATGTTATTGCTGTTTATGATTAAATATGGTACTTAGGATGTGTTGCAGAGTCCTGTGAAGCAGAAGGTGATGTATTTGTGAACTTCATGGCACCAGCAAGATCATTTCATTGGCCACCTTTGGTAGACAGGTGTTGGATTCCTTTTGAACATATTCTTATGACAGTTCCAGTTTCTACCACAGTGTCAGGAAGACAGTACAATTTGCCACTCAATGTACAGAGTACAGTAGCTAAAGTGTGGGAGAACTTCTGTTCGAAGCACAATCAACTGATTTTTAGCAGTTAAGATGCTGTAAACATTAATGATAGGTTGTGTTAATACGTCTATATGTTGCAGCTTAGTGATTAAACAGTTGTGGGAGAGGATAAGAAGAGGCAGAACAGTTTACGATATGTTTTTACAAAATTGTGCTGTGGAACAATGGCCAATCACAAAATACATCTGTCAACTTCCATTGTGCACAGATGTCTTGCAATAACATGCTGAAATTTTGAGATATATATCATTATGGTCTACTTATGCAGTGTGTAATTTGGCTTGGATACCACTTGTCCCTTTTGTGCTGGGTTTTTTTCTGGATCACCCGGTTCATATATACCCTGAAAAACTAAAACTATTGGTGTTGTCAATCTCGTGTGAACTATGTATCTCAAATGAAGACCACAATACCTTTAAACCATACACAACTCAAAAACTCAACACAACACCACAATTTTCACTTTACCTAAATAGTTCCAACAAGGACCTCTAATCCAGGAACCAACATGCAACTCTAAAACATTGTGATGCAAATTTAACTTCACCCATATAGTCAAGCAAAGCACTAGATATCGTTAACTTGTACACAATTCCAACCCGGGTGACAAATTTCACTTGACCTACACGGCAGCAAAAAAAGAAACCCACAGTAGAAAGAACCAACACACTCAAATTCTAAAATTCAGTATCCACACTTTCACTTAACCTATGTAAACCAAAGGCCACAGTACAACAAACGAAACCATGCTCAGATGACCAATATTAGAAATATATTATAACCATCAATTGTACATCACCCTAAATTCCTACCAATCACAATCCAACAATTACCACACACTAACAAGGAAAATCCCAAAAGATATGAAAACTTGCATCAGCACCAATTTCAATAGGCCTATACACAATCTATAATCAACAAACTCATACCACACATAGAATATAAAACAAAAATCACACACACACACACACACACACACACACACACACACACACACACACACACAAAAGTAATGAAAACCATCCACCATCTATCTGGTTAAGTACAGTAACTTTATCACAGCCATTATATCATCTCCCACTGCAACAAACAATGACCTGCTCATTTATATCCATATCTCATTCACAACTAAAGAATAAAGAAAAATTAATATTAAATCTCGGGTCTAGTGCAGCAGGGGATACAACCCGTCGGCTTTGAACAATGACGTCATTCCTTAGTCATAGATCGTAATGTCTTCACTTCGAGGCATAGATATGTTTTAGTTTAGTTTTTTTATTGATTGCTTAATAAAGTAGGATCAGTTTATTCTATCTCGTGAGATTTTTTTTTAAGCCAAAAAACACTTATCAGCTACTGAAGGGAGCTACAACACTAAGAAGAATCGCTTCTCGGCTTAATAAAGTAGGATCAGTTTATTATATCTCGTGAGATTTTTTTTTTTAAAAAGCCAAAAAACAGTTATTAGCTACTGAAGGGAGCTACTACACTAAGAAGAATCGCTTCTCAGCTTTTGACAAGATCAATGTTTATCTCTCTCGCATTCCTTTGTTTCTCAACATTCTCCTCAGCTCTTTCATCTTTGTAATACATGGTCTCTGGTGACTTGTGACATCATTGTTCAAAGCCGACGGGTTGTATCCCCTGCTGCACTAGACCCCGCGAGACGCACGTATATAATATGGCAGAAAACGAAGTGTCGAAACACGGATGGAAATGTTTTTCGTTCTGCGCCCTCATAAGTCTTTTATTTTGGATGTTCTAGATATCTACACATCAACATAATGAAGTGTTTCTAATCTAGTGAGAAAAAACAGTGACAGTTCTGCTATGTTGTTGTTGTTGTTGTGGTCTTCAGTCCTGAGACTGGTTTGATGCAGCTCTCCATGCTACTCTATCCTGTGCAAGCTTCTTCATTTCCCAGTACCTACTGCAACTTACATCCTTCTGAATCTGCTTAGTGTATTCATCTCTTGGTCTCCCCCTATGATTTTCACCCTCCACGCTGCCCTCCAATACTAAATTGGTGATCCCTTGATGCCTCAGAACATGTCCTACCAACCGATCCCTTCTTCTGGTCAAGTTGTGCCACAAACTTCTCTTCTCCCCAATCCTATTCAATACTTCCTCATTAGTTATGTGATCTACCAATCTAATCTTTAGCATTCTTCTGTAGCTCCACATTTCAAAGGCTTCTATTCTCTTTTTGTCCAAACTATTTATCGTCCATGTTTCACTTCCATACATGGCTACACTCCATAAAAATACTTTCAGAAATGACTTCCTGACACTTAAATCTATACTTGATGTTAACAAATTTCTCTTCTTGAAAAACGCTTTCCTTGGCATTGCCAGTCTACATTTTATATCCTCTCTTCTTCGACCATCATCAGTTATTTTGCTCCCCAAATAGCAAAACTCCTTTACTACTTTAAGTGCCTCATTTCCTAATCTAATACCCTCAACATCACCCGACTTAATTTGACTACATTCCATTATCCTCGTTTTGCTTTTGTTGATGTTCATCTTATATCCTCCCTTCAAGACACCATCCATTCCGTTAAACTGCTCTTCCAAGTCCTTTGCTGTCTCTGACAGAATTACGATGTCATCGGCGAATCTCAAAGTTTTTATTTCTTCTCCATGGATTTTAATACCTACTCCGAATTTTTCTTTTGTTTCCTTTACTGCTTGCTCAATATACAGATTGAATAACGTCGGGGAGAGGCTACAACCCTGTCTTACTCCCGTCCCAACCACTGCTTCTCTTTCATGTCCCTCGACTCTTATAACTGCCACCTGGTTTCTGTACAAATTGTAAATAGCCTTTTGCTCCCTGTATTTTACCCCTGCCACCTTTAGAATTTGAAAGAGAGTATTCCAGTCAACATTGTCAAAAGCTTTCTCTAAGTCTACAAATACTAGAAACGTAGGTTTGCCTTTCCGCAATCTTTCTTCTAAGATAAGTCTTAAGGTCAGTATTGCCTCACGTGTTCCCATTTTTCTACGGAATCCAAACTGATCTTCCCCGAGGTCAGCTTCTACTAGTTTTTCCATTCGTCTGTAAAGAATTCGTGTTAGTATTTTGCAGCTGTGGCTTATTAAACTGATTGTTCGGTAATTTTCACATCTGTCAACACCTGCTTTCTTTGAGATTGGAATTATTATATTCTTCTTGAAGTCTGAGGGTATTTCGCCTGTTTCATACATCTTGCTCACCAGATGGTAGAGTTTTGTCAGGACTGGCTCTCCCAACGCCGTCAGTAGTTCCAATGGAATTTTGTCTACTCCGGGGGCCTTGTTTCGACTCAGGTCTTTCAGTGCTCTGTCAAACTCTTCACGCAGTATCGTATCTCCCATTTCATCTACATCCTCTTCCATTTCTATAATATTGTCCTCAAGTACATCACTCTTGTATAGACCCTCTATATACTCCTTCCACCTTTCTGCTTTCCCTTCTTTGCTTAGAACTGGGTTTCCATCTGAGCTCTTGATGTTCATACAAGTGGTTCTCTTATCTCCAAAGGTTTCTTTAATTTTCCTGTAGGCAGTATCTATCTTACCCCTAGTGAGATAAGCCTCTACATCCTTACATTTGTCCTCTAGCCACCCCTGCTTAGCCATTTTGCACTTCCTGTCGATCTCATTTTTGAGACGTTTGTATTCCTTTTTGCCTGCTTCATTTACTGCATTTTTATATTTTCTCCTTTCATCAATTAAATTCAATACTACTTCTGTTACCCAAGGATTTCTACTAGCCCTCGTCTTTTTACCTACTTGATCCTCTGCTGCCTTCACTACTTCATCCCTCAAAGCTACCCATTCTTCTTCTACTGTATTTCTTTCCCCCATTCCTGTGAATTGTTCCCTTATGCTCTCCCTGAAACTCTGTACAACCTCTGGTTCTTTCAGTTTATCCAGGTCCCATCTCCTTAAATTCCCACCTTTTTGCAGTTTCTTCAGTTTTAATCTACAGGTCATAACCAATAGATTGTGGTCAGAGTCCACATCTGCCCCTGGAAATGTCTTACAATTTGAAACCTGGTTCCTAAATCTCTGTCTTACCATTATATAATCTATCTGATACCTTTTAGTATCTCCAGGGTTCTTCGATGTATACGACCTTCTATCATGATTCTTAAACCAAGTGTTAGCTATGATTAAGCTGTGCTCTGTGCAAAATTCTACCAGGCGGCTTCCTCTTTCATTTCTTAGCCCCAATCCATATTCACCTACTATGTTTCCTTCTCTCCCTTTTCCTACACTCGAATTCCAGTCACCCATGAGTATTAAATTTTCATCTCCCTTCACTATCTGAATAATTTCTTTTATTTCATCATACATTTCTTCAATTTCTTCGTCATCTGCAGAGCTAGTTGGCATATAAACTTGTACTACTGTAGTAGGTGTGGGCTTCGTATCTATCTTGGCCACAATAATGCGTTGACTATACTGTTTGTAGTAGCTTACCCGCATTCCTATTTTCCTATTCATTATTAAACCAACTCCTGCATTACCCCTATTTGATTTTGTATTTATAACCCTGTATTTGCCTGACCAGAAGTCTTGTTCCTCCTGCCACCGAACTTCACTAATTCCCACTATATCTAACTTTAACCTATCCATTTCCCTTTTTAAATTTTCTAACCTACCTGCCCGATTAAGTGATCTGATATTCCACGCTCCGATCCGTAGAACGCCAGTTTTCTTTCTCCTGATAACGACGTCCTCTTGAGTAGTACCTGTCCAGAGATCTGAATGAGGGACTATTTTA
Source organism: Schistocerca piceifrons (assembly GCF_021461385.2). Classification (NCBI taxonomy): domain Eukaryota; kingdom Metazoa; phylum Arthropoda; class Insecta; order Orthoptera; family Acrididae; genus Schistocerca; species Schistocerca piceifrons. The sequence continues at coordinate 468,233,292 of NC_060141.1, read as the reverse complement.
CCTCCGGAATATTTTACCCAAGAGGACGGCATCATCATTTAATCATACAGTAAAGCTGCATGCCCTCAGGAAAAATTACGGCCATAGTTTCCCCTTGCTTTCAGCCATTCGCAGTACCAGCACAGCAAGGCCGTTTTAGTTATTGTTACAAGGCCATATCAGTCAATCATCCAGACTGTTGCCCTTGCAACTACTGAAAAGGCTGCTGCCCCTCTTCAGGAACCACACGTTTGTCTGGCCTCTCAACAGATACCCCTCCGTTGTGGTTGTACCTACGGTACGGCTATCTGTATCGCTGAGGCACGCAACGCTCCCCACCAACGACAAGGTCCATGGTTCATGGTTCTGCTATGAAATTCCTAAATTCGAGTGTGATTTGAAAGTTTGAGAAGCTGACCTATAAATTGTTTACTATTAATTTTATGAGTGCTTTACTTATTTGCCCGTTTTAAAACACTATTTAAGATTCAACGGAGGTCAACAAATTACCTTACTTGCCAAAGCTTTTAACTACAGGTATAATTCGGAAAATCAAGTGTGGAAAACAGTGAAGACGTCTCTTGAAAAAAAGTTGACATCGTTTGCTTAGAGGTATCTTTACTGACAACAGAAATTACAACTGAACTTTTAAAGTATTACTTACATATAAACGGGAAAAATTGTTATTTTTCTTTTTCTGAAGCTTTGCATTACCGATCTGTATTTATGCTGACACGGTAATTGCAACTGCACTTACGAATTTGGCCCTCTCTTTGATCAGAAATTTAAATGCCATGATTTTATTAACGCCTCTATGTGGCATGGTGTATTCTAACTGAGTGATAAGGTAGAAGCACCAGTTTTTGACAGTGCTTCAGTCTTTGATAAGAGACAAGAAATACATTTAAATGAGACAAACACAAAGGCCAACGTTAAGGCTCCTCTTAAATGCATGACTTGTATCATTTGGAAGTTAAGTCTATTAATGATAATATATTGGACTGATCCATGATGATGTAGGAAGTGAAGGAACTTGTTGAAAATAACATCTATCACAGCTGTTAATTCTAAGGTTGGGGTGTCTTAAAACTGTAATTTTCCAATCTGACACCCAAACAATGACTGGTACCGTGGTTTTATTTTAAAATTGAATTCAAAACATGTCGGTGAGCAAAATTAATTTCACTATTAATTACAACCATGGAATTTTATTTCTGTGGATCTTGGTTCCAGTCTTTAACATGGTGTCAATCACTGGAATGACTGGTTGTCAGTATAGGGCCCAAGCAAAAAACAAATCTGAAAGTGAAAGCTGCAGAAGCTGGCCAGACAGGCACCCCAATGGCTGCTACAATCTGTGTGAGACAAGGGTGACATTATATTGCAAATTTAGTGTAAAAAGTTCCATATTGTCTGAATTTGTCCCATACTGACAGTACATTCTAGTCCACTCGATTTTCTTCTCTGCAAAAGTACACTAGCCAATACCAATAGCACAAAGGTAGTGCCAAATTACAAACTATCCGGTAACAACAGAAGTATTGCTGGACAATATACAGTAAATAATATGTAATAACCTGAGAAATTCATTATTTGTTTGAAGAAATAGAACAGTATTTGGAAAGAGAGTAACATTTTGAAAATGACAAATGACACAAGTAGAGTTTTAAGTTCTTATGAAAGTTCACTTCTTCCCCCCCCCCCCCCCCCTCTCTCTCTCTTCCCCATTCTCAAGGGAAAAATGTGACAACATAAAAGTGCAAAAAAGTTGTGTTGGAAATGATGAAAAAGAAAATCTCACTATGCTTTTAACAGCATGTTGTTGTTGTTGTTGTTGTGGTCTTCAGTCCTGAGACTAGTTTGATGCAGCTCTCCATGCTACTCTATAATGTGCAAGCTTCTTCATCTCCCAGTACCTACTGCAACCTACATCCTTCTGAATCTGCTAAGTGTATTCATCTCTTCGTCTCCCTCTACGATTTTTACCCTCCACGCTGCCCTCCAGTATCAAATTGGTGATCCCTTGATGCCTTGGAACATGTCCTACCAACCGGTCCCTCCTTCTTGTCAAGTTGTGCCACAAACTCCTCTTCTCCCCAATTCTATTCAATACCTCCTCGTTAGTTCTGTGATCTACCCTCCTAATCTTCAGCATTCTTCTGTAGCACCACATTTTGAAAGCTTCTATTCTCTTCTTGTCTAAAATATTTATCGTCCATGTTTCACTTCCATACATGGCTACACTCCATACAAATACTTTCAGAAACGACTTCCTGACACTTAAATAAATACTCGATGTTAACAAATTTCTCTTCTTCAGAAACGTTTTCCTTGCCATTGCCAGTCTACATTTTATATCCTCTCTACTTCAACCATCATCAGTTATTTTGCCCCCCAAATAGCTAAACTCCTTTACTACTTTAAGTGTCTCATTTCCTAATCTAATTCCCTCAGCATCACCCGACTTAATTCGACTACATTCCATTATCCTCATTTTGCTTTTGTTGATGTTCATCTTATATCCTCCTTTCGAGACACTGCCCATTCTGTTCAACTGCTCTTCCAAGTCCTTTGCCGTCTCTGACAGAATTACAATGTCATCGGCAAACCTCAAAGTTTTTATTTCTTCGCCATGGATTTTAATACCTACTCCGAATGTTTCTTTTGTTTCCTTTACTGCTTGCTCAATATACAGATTGAATAACATCGGGGAGAGGCTACAACCCTGTTTCACTCCCTTCCCAACCTCTACTTTCCTTTCATGCCCCTTGACTCTTATAACTGCCATCTGGTTTCTGTACAAATTGTAAAGAGCCTTTCGCTCCCTGTATTTTACCCCTGCCACCTTCAGAATTTGAAAGAGAGTATTCCAGTCAACATTGTCAAAAGCTTTCTCTAGGTCTACAAATGCTAGTAACGTAGGTTAGCCTTTCCTTAATCTTTCTTCTAAGATAAGTCGTAAGGTGTTCCAACAATACTACAGAATCCAAACTGATCTTCCCCGAGGTCGGCTTCTACCATTTTTTCCAATCGTCTGTAAAGAATTTGCCTTAGTATTTTGCAGCTGTGGCTTATTAAAGTGATAGTTCAGTAATTTTCACATCTGTCAACACCTGCTTTGTTTGGGATTGGAATTATTATATTCTTATTGAAATCTGAGGGTATTTCGCCTGTCTCATACATCTTGCTCACCAGATGGTAGAGTTTTGTCATGACTGGCATATGCCGCTGTAAAGCTTGTTCCTCCTAAGAACATGATTTTCTCCCATCTCTCTCTCTCTCTCTCTCTCTCTCTCTCTCTCTCCATGTGAAGGGTTTCCTTGTAATAATAGCTAATAGCATACCGTGAACATGAGGGTGTCACAGTGGAGATTTGTTTTCTGGTACAGGCATCTGGTACAACTATTCCACAGCGAAACTTTCTTTAAATAGGTGTGGTACCAGTGCACTTCCATAGGATAACAGAATATTATGTCGTCCAGGAATAACATTGGGTACACCACATACAGCATAAACTGTACAGCAACTACAGTGTTTTGTGAGCAAGTAATACCAGTCAGTATCGTTAATTTTAACATAACTCTTGACTCCCATAAATACCTGCTTATACGTGTGCTAGTACTACAGGTTATTGGTAAAGCAAATACTAATTGAATACGTCTACACACTTTTAATACTTAGCAGAAATTCTGAAAAAAGTAAATTGTTTGATTACTGTATCATCTCTATGGTGAATTAAGAGGTACTGACTGGTTTCTTTGAACAAAGCCTTTTTACCTGCTATTGATAAAGAGCTATTCCAAGTTCTGTACAGAACAATCTCTCGCATTTTTCATGAGGTTTGTTATTCTGTACACTAATATTTCTTCTTCTAAATGGTAAATAATGCATTCTGACATTGTTGGTATTAAAGGTAATGCATGAAATAAATTATATTTAAACCAGAAAATTAAAGGTTCCACATGGCACATGAAAAGTACCTTGCTATACACATGTATGTACAGAATCCAAAATGTCTGTGAATTTGAGTTACAAACTTTTTTAAATAGAAATATGAAGAGCACAATAATTCGGGTCTGCAATAACTCAAACATAAAATACTTTAGTTCCCTATGGGGAAACTTTGTTCTTTATGTGATTTGTGCAATTGCTTTCACTCTTAATGGAAAACTAAATGGTTTATGTTAAAGTTAACTAGCAAAAAGTGTAACCATTGCTACATAATTTCTGTTAAGTAAGATTCCTTAATGTTAATTCCTTCCTTTGTCATCATAATTTCAGTTCCGTATGGGACATATGAACTAACAAAATGAAATGCTTTTATTACTATGACCAAACAAAATCTTTTTAACATGTAGTACACAGTTCAAATCAGCAAAAAGTGTAACCGTATAATTAAGGTTAATGTTGATGAAAAATTAGGCATGTAACATGAATACTGAAATTTCCGAGTGTAACTTTAATCACTGTATTCTGTACTTTGTAGTGCTAGAAATATAATTCTATATGATTGTTTGCATTCTCCCCCCCAAAACAAGAAAATATTTTAGAAAGATCTCCTAGCAAAATAAAGACAAAATTTAGAAAATTAGGTTTTGCCTTACTCAGGCCCCCTTATTCTAGAATGGTTCTAAAGTAATAACAATGCATACGATCAATTGGAACATTGTGTTCATTCTAGGAAGTATTAAAACAAGAATTAATAGAGTAACAATTTTATTGCTCTTATGTTGCAGAGTATCCACAAACATTACTGTTTGAAACATAGGGCTACTGCACACTCCATTAGATCACACCCATCCTGTGATTATACTGTTTTCTTAAAGTGAAAAATTCAACTTGACATAGTTATTGAGGAAAATATATTCTCACACTGAAAGCCATCTGTCAAATAAGTCTCAGAACATATTTTTTCCCATTAATTTCACACAAATCACCTGTTTTTAATGCAAGTGCATATTTTGTAACACCAAACATCTTAAAATAAGCTTATATAATAAACAGTTATAATTTTGTTACAATATCTACACAGGATGTGAAGAGAACTGGGTATACTAACTACTGCCTCTCAGTATATTTTTCCTTAATGAAATTTGTCCTAAATAACATATCTCTTTTTCCAACAAACAACTCAGTTCATACATACAATACCAGGAACAAAAATGATCTGCACTAGGACTTAAAAGCACTTACTTTAGTTCAATAAGGGGTCCACTACTCAGGAACACCCATCTTCAATGATTTGCCAGCAAACATAAAAAACTTAGTTAGAAATAAAGATCAGTTTAAAAGGAGCCTGAAAGACTTACTAGTGGCCAACTCCTTCAACTCCATTGGCGAAATTTTTAATAGAAACAAATGATGTATTGTATTTATTCATACTATTATTTATTTATTTATTTATTTTATCCACCTTTCAGCACTAACATGCAATCAATGTCGTCAGAAGAGTTACAGCTATTTGTGCATTATGTTTTACATACCAAAATATTACATAGTGTAAACTATTAGCTTACAACAGCCTCTACACCTATATCCATACATAACAGTAAGCCATAATTTATCAGCATTAACATGCAATCAATGTTGTCAGAAGTATTATAGCTATTTGTACATTATGTTTCATATAACAAAAATATCACATGAAAAAAAAGACAGTGTTGTACCCTATTAGCTTATAGCTAGCTGCCTCTACATCCATAACTATACATAACAGTAAGCCTTAGTTTATCAATAAATTAGATCATCTTTACAACTATTCTGAAATTCTTCTACGCTGTAGAAAGTATTTTTCTTCATCCACACTTTGGTTTTAGTTTTGAAAATATCCATTGAAACCAATTGAGCCTGTACGGGTAAAGTGTTGAATAATTTTATGCCTATGTATTCATAGCTAGATTGGGTTTTCTTAAGCCTAGTTGTGGGTATATCAATCATATTTGTTTGTCGAGTATTGTGTTGATGAACTTATTTCCTTGTAGTGTAGTGGTTTAAGTTTTCTTTTATGTTTAATCGGCAACAATATACGTAAAGAGATAGCTTCTGTGAGAATTTTTAAGTCTCTAAAATAAGGTCTACATGAAGTCTTGTTGTCAGTGATTCCGTAAAAACGTCTAATTGCTTTTTTCTGCCAAGTGAAAATTTTTTTGGCTCCTGGAGAGTTACCCCATAAAAGAATGCCATATTGTAGATGGCAATGAAAGAAGGCATATTATGACTGAAGCAATGAATCTTGTGTAACACGTGTGTAGTTTGGCTAGTAGGTAGATAACTCGTGATAGCTTTCGACATACATAATCTGTATGTGTGTCCCAAGTCAATTTTGAGTCAATGTGTATTCCTAGTAGTTTAACAGATGATAACTCCATGTTACTGTTTGATAAACTGAAGATTATCTTGACAGTCTTTTCATGGTTCGTAGATAAGTCATTAGCTTTAAACCAGATATTGGATATTTTGAGACACTCTTCACTTTCCTCCTTCAATATGTTTATATCCTTTCCAGAATTAGCTAATGTTGTGTCATCAGCATAGAGGATAGATTTACAGGGTAAGTTATTCGGAAAGTCATTTACAAACAATATAAATAGTAGAGGGCCAAGCACTGAGCCCTGAGGAACACCTCGTTTTATACTTAAAGTCTGTGACTGTTGGTCATTATGCTTTACTATTTGTTTTCTATTGCTGAGGTATGATTCAAATAGTGAGAGTTCCAAGTGTTTGATTCCACAGCAACACAGTTTATCTAATAATAATTTGTGGTTAACTGAGTCGAAAGCCTTACTCAAGTCAATTAGAATGGCTTCAGCAGATAATTCTGACTCAAATACGCATAGTACAAAAGAGATAAGGTTTTCAACTGCTTTGACTGTTGATAAGTTTGACCTGAATCCATACTGAGAATCATTTAATATATTATTGTCTGATAGGTGTATGCATATTTGCTGCAGTATGCAATGTTCTATTATTTTTGAGAGAATAGGCACAAGTGAAATTGGTCTATAATTATTGATACAGAACTTGTCACCCTTTTTGTATAATGGTATGACAACTGTTTTTTTTAGACATTCTGGAAAGTTTCCACTCGAGAGCATCCAGTTTATCAGTATGCAAAGAGGCTATGTTATGAGATCTACAACTTTTTTAATTACATAGTTTGACAGGCCATACACCTCTTCAGATCTAGAGTATCCTAATTTAGAGGTTGCTTTAATTATATCAGTTACTTGTACTTCTCTCCATTTACAAGCTGACACTATGTTTGTAATGTTTTGTTGAAAATTTCTGCCAGATATGGGGTGAGAAATAGGTGTATGTGTTGAATTGGAATTCTGGTTGCTGTGGGTTGGAAGGCTAAGATTGGCAGAGTTGACAAAAAAGTTATTGAAATCATCAGCAGTGACTTTAGCAGCATTTGTGTTGTCTTTGTAGTTTATATCCATACCTAGCTCTGCTTTTATTACTTTCCATGCAGCCTTACATTTATTGTGTGATTTTTTAATGATATCACCATTTGCCTTACACTTGGCTATTTTAATTTCAGATCTATATTTTCTTTTTAGGTTTTTGTAAGTTTATTTATCTACTGCTCCCTTTTTGACCTTATCGTGACAAGTAATTACCAATAGTCTCATTTTTTGTAATTGGGGTGAAAACCACTTCTGTAAAGTTGAGTGGCTAGGTTTCCTAACTTTTTTGTTTCTTTGTTTTTTAACCAGTGGACAGCATGTGTGGAAGATTTCAGAAATGATTTTGAGGAATGTGCTGAAGGCTTCATCAACATTTCTGGAGGAATGTATAATAGTATTCCAATCTATAGACTTAAGTTCTTCTCTATACTTGCTAATATTTGTATCTGTAGATAGTCTGACACACTGAATTTGTTCCTCGTCTTCTTTTGGTTTTTTAGTAATTAGTTTCACCCATATACCTCTATGGTATGACAGGTAATCGACATTAAATAAGCCTAGCTCAAAATCACATTTTTATACATTTGTTATTAGATTGTCAAGACAGGAGGAGTGCCTTGTAGGACTTTCATTAGCACAAAAGAGATTATAGGATCTTAACATGTTTACTAAATTAACATTTCTGGCTGTCATTTTCCTAATGTCTATGTTTAGATCCCCAAAGATTAAAATTTTGTATTTAGTATATTTTTGTATACTGATCACAAGTTTTTCTAAACATTCTATAAATTGTTCTACATTACTTTCAGGAGTGTGATATAAAGACACAGTTATGAGCTGTATACTAGGTATAATAAAAGCAGCTGCTTCAAAAACTCCTTTAATGCATAGGTCACTAACTTCAAGAACAGAAAACTTTAAGTCTAGATAATTGCTAATATATATGGATGAACCCCCATAGGATTCACTGGGTCTGCAGAAGTATGTAGCTAATCTGAAACCTGATGGTACATACAGTTTTATATCCTCTTCCTTTAACCAATGTTCGTTTATACATAAAATCATTCTTTTGTTACTTTTTAATAGTATACCACACTCATCAGCTTTATTTTTCAGAGACCTGACATTTAAGTGCAGAAATAAGATAGAGTTACTGTCACAGGAGGGGAGGAGTACAGTATTATGGGGCAATGGAGAACATTTAATTGTTTTTTCAGTCCTGGAATCTATGTTAGGTGGCAGTTGGACTTCCTTGGGATAAACCATAAAAAAAATCTTCATTTCTCTTTGGTAATTTTTGGGTCTGTTTGAAACAAGGTTGGAAGTTTGTTTCACTTTACTGTCCACAAGTTTTGTAGGAACATGTTTTCCCAAATCATTTGGTATCATGAGACAAAGATGATACTTTACTTACTGTGACTGGTCTATTCTTTTCTGCTACTCTTGAAGGTGATGGAGGAGGAGCTGGTACTGTTTCTGCTGTTGGTGAAGTTGGTTTAGTTGCTGCTGGTAAAGGAGTTGGTTCTGCTACTGCTGGTGTGGGAGGTGGTGCTGCTGCTATAGGAACTGGTTCTACTGCTGGAGGAGTTGCTTCTGCTGTTGCTCATGGTGTTTCTTCTGCTATTGCTGGTGAAGTAGTTTGTGCTGCTACTGCTGGTGAGGGAGATGGTGTTACTGCTGTAGGAGCTGGTTCTAATGCTGGAGGAGTTACTTCTGCTTTTACTGAACGTGGTTCTTCTGACGCTGCTGTTGATTCTACTTTTGTTAGTATTGCTTCTTTAGGTACTTCTGCTGCATTTTCTGTTAATGTATCTGATTCTGCATTAGTCACTCCTAGAGATACTTTCTGTGGGTCTAGTGCAGCAGGGGATACAACCCGTCGGCTTTGAACAATGACGTCATTCCTTAGTCATAGATCGTAAAGACTTCACTTCGAGGCATAGATAATAAAGCAGTTCTGTGTTCTAATAAGCACTATCATTAAAATAATTGAATGTAAATCTAAAAGCTTTTGCTGTTATGTTTCAGTTTCGTTTCTTTACTGATTGCTTAATGAAGTAGGATCAGTTTATTCTATCTCGTGAGATTTTTTTTTTTTAGAAAAGCCAAAAAACTCTTATTATGTACTGAAGGGAGCTAGAACACTAAGAAGAATCGCTTCTCGGCTTTTGACAAGATATTGCTTAATAAAGTAGGATCAGTTTATTGTATCTCGTGAGATTTTTTTTTTTTTAAAGCCAAAAAACACTTATTAGGTACTGAAGGGAGCTGCTTAATAAAGTAGGATCAGTTTATTCTATCTCGTGAGATTTTTTTTTTTAAAAAAGTCAAAAAACACTTATGCTTTTGACAAGATCAATGTTTATCTCTCTCGCATTCCTTTGTTTCTCAACATTCTCCTCAGCTCTTTCATCTCTGTAATAGGTCCGCCCCGGTAGCTGAGTGGTCAGCGTGACAGACTGTCAATCCTAAGGGCCCGGGTTCGATTCCCGGCTGGGTCGGAAATTTTCTCCGCTCAGGGACCGGGTGTTGTGTTGTCCTAATCATCATCATTTCATCCCCATCGACGCGCAGGTCACCGAAGTGGCGTCAAATTGAAAGACCTGCACCAGGCGAACGGTCTACCCGACGGGAGGCTCTAGCCACACGACATTTCCATTTATCTCTGTAATACATGCTCTCTGGCAACTTGTGACGTCATTGTTCAAAGCCGACGGGTTGTATCCCCTGCTGCACTAGTCCCCTTTCTGTGATGATGATACAGGTACCACTGATGGTGTTGTTGGTAAGTATTGCAGTCTCTGAATAATTTCCATTAGCTTTAATGTAACAAGTTGCTTTCCAAGGCCATTTAAGTGCAGCCCGTGAGTGGTGTGGAATCTGGGGTCTAGTGCAGCAGGGGATACAACCCGTCGGCTTTGAACAATGACGTCACAAGTCGCCAGAGACCATGTATTACAAAGATGAAAGAGCTGAGGAGAATGTTGAGAAACAAAGGAATGCGAGAGAGATAAACATTGATCTTGTCAAAAGCCAAGAAGCGATTCTTCTTAGTGTTGTAGCTCCCTTCAGTAGCTAATAACTGTTTTTTGGCTTTTTAAAAAAAAAATCTCATGAGATATAATAAACTGATCCTACTTTATTAAGCCGAGAAGCGATTCTTCTTAGTGTTGTAGCTCCCTTCAGTAGCTGATAAGTGTTTTTTGGCTTAAAAAAAAATCTCACGAGATAGAATAAACTGATCCTACTTTATTAAGCAATCAATAAAAAAACTAAACTAAAACATAACAGCAATATGTTTTAGTTTAGTTTTTTATTGATTGCTTAATAAAGTAGGATCAGTTTATTCTATCTCGTGAGTTTTTTTTTTTAAAAAGCCAAAAAACACTTATCAGCTACTGTGCCTTGGACGCTAATAGTATCCCATTCGTTACTCGAGCTATATAGCTATACGCAACATTTTTATCTTGCTCGCGAATTGACATATATAGTGTCAGTGTAAAGGCGAAGTGAAGTACGGAATACAAATTATAGTTGTGTCGTCAGTGTAAAGACGAAGTGAAGGATGTTGTTGTGATGGGGGTTTCGGAAGTACACATTCCAAAATGTCATGCTGATACTAGAGCTGGAAAACGAAAAAAGATCGCCAGTTCCCAAATTTCTGTTACGTACTTCGCAACACGGAAATACACATATTGGTGGAATAAGAAAGTGAAATATGGCAAAATAGTGAAATATAGATAAATAAGGAAATGGAAAAGAGAACTTACCACACGGAAATATCGACGAATAACGGAAGCTCGCCTAAACAGACAGTAATGAAAATCACATACCCACACTCACAACAAACACATTACGAAATCTCTCTGTCTCTCTCTCTCTCTCTCTCTCTCTCTCTCTCTCTCTCCCCCCCCCCCCCACACACACACACACACATTCACCAACCCCCCTTCCCTCCCCCCCCCCCCCTCCCTCCTGAAATTAACTGAGATGTTTGGGACGGTACATTTTGCCCACAAGTTTAATGAAACATTTAAATGGGCAATATGTCCGCGGAATGTTTTGTCTCCAAGAATACCCATCTAGATGGCTTTGAAGAGTTGAAATTTGCCGTTTCCCTTTCCCTATGAGTGATTTTACCGCTGACCAGTACCCCTCTATGCTGTTAGTACAGGCGCCTGTCGATAGAGAGCTAAATTCAATGTTATGGTTTACTACAAGATGTTGGTAACCCCTATCCCCTAAATCCCTATAAGAAGAAAACCCGTCTGAAATAACAATAGATCCCTCTACCACCTCATCTTCAATTAACCTAACCAAAACTTCCTTACTTCTATTTGGTACTACTCTAAAGACTACATCATTACAATGCTGACCTGAAACTACTGCCCCCCCACACCCATAATCCAACCGGAGGTTCCCCCATATTGTATTTCTTTTTCCCAAAATGAGACTCATTAATTTCCACCATAACGCCCAGCCCCCCCCAACGGCCCCCTATATTTCATATATTCCCCACAAACCTCCCTACAAAATGAGTACCAGTCTACTACGGTATGTTTACTGACACGACACTCATGCGTACACAGCCATACAGGATATCTTAAACACCAACAATATGTTATTTTCATTATGTCTCTGAGGGCGAGCTTAGATTTCTCGAACCACGTCCCTCGTCTAATGGACCGCCACAACCGATCTTTGCTGCAGCGCCATACGAACAAGTCGTGAGTATGGTGACTCGATACACTCGTAAGGCGCATATGTTCGCCGCACTCACGACATTGAACGTATTCCCTATGAGACCACACATTTGCAGGAAGCAAATTGTGGTCAACATATCTTGGCCCATAACTTCACTTACATCGTCCAGATTCATAGCGGTAGACAAATCCATTCCTATAAACAAAAATAAGACACTACACATTGTTCTATAATAAAAAATTAATAATCCAGATTACCTCAATATCATTACGAAAAATATTAAGTACCGGCCGAATAAAAACAAACAATTAAGTTAATTAAATCACACGTTTAATGAATATCAAGCGATCGCTTTTAGATTAACATTCAATTATTTCAATAATAGTGCTTATTAGAACACAGAACTGCTTATCACCTGCGTCTAGGGGACGCCAGGGAATCGGGTCTGCTGATTGGTTGAGGTTCATGACGTCATCAGGGAGACAGAACGTGTGACGTGTGTAGCAGTGCCACCTGGTGACGAGAACTGTAATGAGCTCTATTGACATTAGCGACGTCGCCCACCTGTAGTTTAAAATGCCATTACATGTAGATCTGCACACAGCTGTCATTTTGGAATGCCAAATAAGTCCAGATTATTCAATGGAGCTTAATTTATGGGAGTTAAATGTAAAACCCTGGTTCGAATGCAAATAATCGCGAATGCGGTGACAGACTAACCCGGTTACAGCTCTAGCAAATGCGGAAAAGCGGACCTAACATATGTAAAAAGTTACATACATATTCCTTGCATTTTCTACAGTTTATGTACGTTATTGTTCGTAATATGTATCAAAATATTCTTTGAATGCTTATTCATTAACTATATTTTCTGATTTTTGCCTTTTTCTTTTAGGTTTTATTGCGAGAAGTGCGATAAATACGGTACCTTCAAATATAAAGCAAACGTAAATATTAGGCAATGCCATGTCCGTTTGTCAACACAATTATTCCGCATTCAGACTTTACGAGTTCCACAACTAACGAAATTATCACCCTTCAACTAATCTAGGCCTCATTATGCTTCAATTTTGGTCGTTGTTGTGTAAACAAAGAACTATATATCAGTGTTATGCACGAACTGCATCTTCCTATACCTTATCTAGTTTTTGAGAATCCGGGTTATGTTCATATGGCATTGTGATAAACAAAGCTGAATGAGGAATTATTAATAGGTCTAGACAATACAAACATCTCCAAATCATGAGACTGTTATAGATGTGTGTCACTGGTAATCACAGTTTATCAGTTATAGTGAAATGTGTAACAAAACATTTGAAATAAATCACAAAGCGTTAGAGTGATACCGTATGTTTTAATGTATTAGACATTCACTCATAGTTCTTTTCCGTATTCTGTATTACATAGGGCCTAATTTGCTAGCTACAATACGGTATGTGGTGATTGGTACCTTGTAAGACATTTCTCTAAATTTTCTCAATAGTGTTCTATGTAAAGAACATGTTTGTCCAGGGTTTTCTCACTTGAGTTCATGAAGCATCTCCATAATACTTGCATGTTGATTGAGCCTACCAGTAAGAAATCTAGAAGCCCACTTCTGGGTTTCTTCCTTAAACTGACCTGGTGGAGATCCCAAAAATTCAAGTGGTACTCCAAAGTGAATTCCATCAGTGTTCAATACAGGTGGATTTCTCTCAACTTGTGGTCTGAGTGACACTGCCCTCATTCCCAATCTTCCCAGAGGAAGGAACTACAAGTACAGAAAGCTAGAAATAGTTTTTTACTCAACTGTTGTTTCCTCTAATAGTTCATACAAACCATTTTATAATTTTTAGAGAGCACCATCAGATGTTCATATAACTGTAAAGTTAAATATCTGTTTAATATGAACATTACTGTTATCCAGTACATGCATCCTTGAGTCCAAACATGATTAATTATAGGAGAGGAGGCTAATGAGATACTCTTTTACTTTATATTTATTTTGGATAATTTACTTTAAATCATTATCGATCACAATTTGAAATTATTTGTGGTGACTGGCTTCGATCACTTATGTGGTCATCTTCAGACCGATTGGCAGTGGCTGTCTGTGGAGCAGAACTCCATATGGAGGAGGAGATTAGTGTTTAACGTCCTGTCGACAACGAGGTCATTAGAGATGGAGCGCAAGCTTGGGTTAGGGAAGGACGGGGAAGGAATTCGGCCGTGCCCTTTCAAAGGAACCATCCCAGCATTTGCCTGAAAGGATTTAGGGAAATCACAGAAAACCTAAATCAGGATGGCCGGAGACAGGATTGAACCGTCGTCCACCCGAATGCGAGTCCAGTGTGCTAACCACTGCGCCACCTCACTCGGTAGAACTCCATATGGCAGTAAATCACTGTTTGAAAAGTAATTACATTTATTTAATATCTGGAGTTTCCAGTTTTCTGTCTGATGCCTGCCAGCAACCTGTTAGACTACAGGGTGTAGAATAAAGGAACAGTCATGGAGATCAGCACCATCCATCACGGATAAAATTCTGATTCTGCACCAGAATGTAAATTTCTATTTTGAATCCCAGGCAGAGAAACAGTCTATGCAAGTATTATGGCATTTAATTTCACAAATAATCCTAAATTCACACTTCTTATTAACAGCAAATAAAATTAGGGGGTTAATATATTGACATGAGAGTGTGAACTCAAAAATAATGAGGAGGCTTCTGTAAGATGTCAAACTATCACTTTTACACAATAATCTTACTCACATAGATAAAAAGCTCTCTCATAAGATTCCACATCAAATCTGAATAGAATCCCATGCTTTTGATTACTGCCTCCATCACCATTGTCAGGTGCCAGGTCTGACTGTCATAAAATTAATGAGGTTCACACTTACACCCAGAGGACATAATGCAATTGGCTAAATTACATCATGGAGAAAGCATATGCTAAAGCAAAACTCTCTGCATCCATAGGTCACCTTTTTTGCAAGCTGTCCAGCATAGCTTGCAGTGCCATCACTTGTAGTAGGTGGTGAACTATGTGAAGTTTTTCTCTGTAATTTTTCTTTCCGAAGTGCATGCTTCCATCCATTGCTTAATTATACTAATTAATTTTAAATTGTGTGAAAATATTGTGTTACATTCCTATATACTGCCTCATGTAGTATGTTCTTGTATTAGAAAATAGCAAATAAATAAACATAAATACTTAGCCAGCATGTGTATTATTGCAATCATACAGTCTAATTTCAGCTGCTTCCGTAATTACAGAGACCCAACAGTTAGAAATATGGGCCAGATTCTCATCTGCTTCAAGGCTATCTTGTAGTTACTCACTAAACAGTTCTCGGAAACTGCTGATTTTCATTTTTTCATGCTTGAGATGATGATGATCATCAACACAGCAATTAGCAGTAGTTTGTATGGGCTGTCCCATATAACTGATTCCATACTCACAAGGAATATAGTAAATCCCTTGTACACTGAGCCTGAGAGTATGTTTGTTAGGCCACAACCTTTCTTTAATTTTCCTTGGTGACAAAAAGACTCCTCTGATTCCTTGCCTGTTTATACTCTGACTTACCTGTTGCACCACAGAATGGAAGCCATGCTGTGTCTTCATCATCATGACTTGGCTGATGATTTCTTCAACAGATTTGACCTAATTTCAGATACAGAATGTTTGTTTGGAGGGAGGGGGCGGGGGGTTGGATTGTGCAAGAGCAATGGGAAGGTGAGGAGGTATGGTCAAGGATATAAGTAAGATAAATAGTGACTAAATGGTCGTGGCAAGGGGGTGGGAGGTGGTTTGGAGTCATAATAAATACAAAATCAGAAGAGATTATGTCATAGCATTATGACAAGACCACAGACTACATGTTGTAAGGCATGAACCAAATTTATACAGCAGTGTTCTATCTGAATTAATAGCAAACTGACTTCCAACTGGGAATTTGCATAGATAGCCAATACATATATTACATACCTAATACTACAAAGAATGCAAACATTATAAACAATATCATGCTTTGCTGAATATGCAAACACACACAACAATTCAGTAATAATCATAAGGATAAAAAACATTGTTTCTACTATATATCACAACAAGTGTAGAAGGAAAAATGCCTTCAGCTGATTCCAAAATCATTTTGTTGTTGTCTTCAATCCTGAGACTGGTTTGATGCAGCTCTCCATCCTACTCTATTCTGTGCAAGCTTCTTCATCTCCCAGTACTTACTGCAACCTACATCTTTCTGAATCTGCTTAGTGTATTCATCTTTTGGTCTCCCTCTACTATTTTTACCCTCCACGCTGCCCTCCAATGCTAAATTTGTGATCCCTTGATGCCTCAGAACATGTCCTACCAACTGATCCCTTCTTCTTGTCAAGTTGTGCCACAAACTCCTCTTCTCCCCAATTGTATTCAATACCTCCTCATTAGTTATGTGATCTACCCATCTAATCTTCAGCATTCTTCTGTAGCACCACATTTCGAAAGCTTCTATTCTCTTCTTGTCCAAGCTAGTTACCGTCCATGATTCACTTCCATACATGGCTACACTCCATACAAATACTTTCAGAAACGAATTCCTGACACTTAAATCTATACTCGATGTTAACAAATTTTTCTTCTTCAGAAACGCTTTTCTTGCCATTGCCAGTCTACATTTTATATCCTATCTACTTCGACCATCATCAGTTATTTTGCTCCCCAAATAGCAAAACTCCTTTACTACTTTAAGTGTCTCATTTCCTAATCTAATTCCCTCAGCATCACCCGACTTAATTCAACTACATTCCATTATCATCGTTTTGCTTTTGTTGATGTTCATCTTATATCCTCCTTTCAAGACACTGTCCATTCCATTCAACTGCTCTTCCAAGTCCTTTGCTGTCTCTGACAGAATTACAATGTCATCGGCGAACCTCAAAGTTTTTCTTTCTTCTCCATGGACTTTAATACCTACTCCGAATTTTTCTTTTGTTTCCTTTATTGCTTGCTCAATATACAGATTGAATGACATCGGGGAGAGGCTACAACCCTGTCTCACTCCCTTCCCAACCGCTGCTTCCCTTTCATGCCCCTCGACTCTTATAACTGCCATCTGGTTTCTGTACAAATTGTAAATAGCATTTCGCTCCCTGTATTTTATCCCTGCCACCTTCAGAATTTGAAAGAGTGTATTCCAGTCAACATTGTCAAAATCTTTCTCTAAGTCTACAAATGGAAGAAATGTACGTTTGCCTTTTCTTAATCTATTTTCTAAGATAAGTCATAAGGTCAGTATTGCCTCATGTGTTCCAATATTTCTGCGGAATCCAAACTGATCTTTGCCGAGGTCGGCTTCTACCAGTTTTTCCTTTCGTCCGTAAAGAATTCGCGTTAGTATTTTGCAGCTGTGACTTATTAAACTGATTGTTCAGTAATTTTCACATCTGTCAACACCTGCTTTCTTTGAGATTGGAATTATTATATTCTTCTTGAAGTCTGAGGGTATTTGGCCTGTCTCATACATCTTGCTCACCAGATGGTAGAGTTTTGTCAGGACTGGCCCTCCCAAGGCCGTCAGTAGTTCCAATGGAATGTTGTCTACTCCCGGGGTCTTGTTTCGACTCAGATCTTTCAGTGCTCTTTCAAACTCTTCACGCAGTATCGTATCTCCCATTTCATCTTCATCTACATCCTCTTCAATTTCCATAATATTGTCCTCAAGTACATCGCCCTTATATAGACCTTCTATATACTCCTTCCACCTTTCTGCTTTCTCTTCTTTGCTTAGGACTGGGTTTCCATCAATGCTCTTGATATTCATACAAGTGGCTCTCTTTTCTCCAAAGGTCTCTTTAATTTTTCTGTAGGCAGTATCTATCTTGTCCCTAGTGAGATAAGCCTCTACATCCTTACATTTGTCCTCTAGCCATCCCTGCTTAGCCATTTTGCACTTCCTGACGTTCTCATTTTTGAGACGTTTGTATTCCTTTTTGCCTGCTTCAATTACTGTGTTTTTATGTTTTCTCCTTTTATCAGTTAAATTCAATATTTCTTCTGTTACCCAAGGATTTCTACTAGCCCTCGTCTTTTTACCTACTTGATCCTCTGCTGCCTTCACGACTTCATCCCTCAGAGCTACCCATTCCTCTTCTACTGTATTTCTTTCTCCCATTCCTGTCAATTGTCCCTTATGCTCTCCCTGAAACTCTGTACAACCTCTGGTTCTTTCAGTTTATCCAGGTCCCAACTCCTTAAATTCCCACCTTTTTGCAGTTTCTTCAGTTTTAATCTACAGTTCATAACCAATAGATTGTGGCCAGAGTCCACATCTGCCCCTGGAAATGTCTTACAATTTAAAATCTGGCTCTTAAATCTCTGTCTTACCACTATATAATCTATCTGATACCTTCTAGTATCTCCAGGATTCTTCCATGTATACAGCCTTCTTTTATGATTCTTGAACCAAGTGTTAGCTATGATTAAGTTATGCTCTGTGCAAAATTCAACCAGACGGCTTCCTCTTTCATTTCTCTCCCCAAATCCATATTCACCCACTGTTTCCTTCCCTCCCTTTTCCTACTCTCGAATTCCAGTCACCCATGACTATTAAATTTTCGTCTCCCTTCACTACTTGAATAATTTCTTTTATCTCATCATACATTTCAAAATTTCTTCATCATCTGCAGAGCTAGTTGGCATATAAATTTGTACTACTGTAGTATGCATGGGCTTCGTGTCTATCTTGGCCACAATAATGCATTCACTATGCTGTTGGTAGTGGCTTACCCACACTCCTATTTTTTTATTCCTTATTAAACCTACTCCTGCCTCACCCCTATTTGATTTTGTATTTATAACCCTGTATTCACCTGACCAAAAGTCTTGTTCCTCCTGCCACCGAACTTCACTAATTCCCACTATATCTAACTTCAACCTATCCTTTTCCCTTTTTAAATTTTCTAACCTACCTGCCCGATTAAGGGATCTGACATTCCATGCTCCGATCCGTAGAAACGCCAGTTTTCTTTCTCCTGATAAAGACCTCCTCTTGAGTAGTCGCCGAGATCCGAATGAGGTACTATTTTACCTCTGGAATATTTTACCCAAGAGGACGCCATCATCATTTAACCATACAGTAAAGCTGCATGCCCTCGGGAAAAATTATGGCTGTAGTTTCCCCTTGCTTTCAGCTGTTTGCAGTACCAGCACAGCAAGGCCGTTTTGGTTAGTATTGGAAGGCCAGATCAGCAATCATCCGGACTGTTGCCCCTGCAACTACTGAAAAGGCTGCTGCCCCTCTTCAGGAACCACACGTTTGTCTGGCCTCTCAACAGATACCCCTCCGTTGTGGTTGCACCTACGGTACAGCCATCTGTATCGCTGAGGCACGCAAGCCTCCCCACCAATGGCAAGGTCCATGGTTCATGGGGGCAGGTCCAAAATCATACGGCAGACTTTAGTATCACAAAGACCATCATACTACACCTAATGCCTGCCAATACCAATCACTATAAGGTGATATCCAAATTTACCTATTAGTGTTGACATACAGAGGGTATTTTCTGGAGTGTAGTTACACAATCAAACAAAGATATCCCTCTCTTCTGCTCTTATTTTTTACACCTCCATGCCCCAACCCTTTAATCTGTGTTCTGCTTACATCTTTCCTTGATCATGAATGCTCACTTTGCCATGTGCTATCCGACCCCCACCCCTCTCCCAATGATCTGTCTCAACGCTGACCCTTTGCGTCTGGCGATGCAAATGTATTATCGACTGCCACTCACCCTATGGTCAGGGCAGACCCACCACATCAGATACACTAGAAGGTGCCTCAGCAGCAGAGCCTACGGTGAAACAAATGATACCTGAGCGGTTCCAAGTAATGCAGCAGTTTCTCCACCACCACTACACCTGAATGCAACAGCCTGAAGACTGCTGACCATAGTTAAAAGCACCTTCAGCTGATCATGAACTGTAGCCAGCTCCTTTTGTGTCCAACACATACACTATCTGTCCTACCATTTCTAACTTAAGGATTAAAAAAAAGCTTAATATGTGACTTACTACTGTTTGACAGAAGCTAATGGCTTCTCCCCACTAAAATAGCATTATATTGAATATATTGTGTGTTCTTACCTAAGTGCGGGAATAATTTAATAACCTGTTTACGCAGTTTAAAGAAATTTCACCTTCAACTTATTAAGTGTATATGCAATACCTACTAGAATTACAGTAAGCCTCTATTCCCTATTTTAAGTTTATTAATACCAGAGATTGCTGGTTCTCATGTACTTAAGCTGAGATTAATTTGGAACCCTCTCACCACATCCCCCTTGTCCCTTCCCTTCATCTCTTGCATGCCTGTATTAATACTGTACTTTTGTTCTAATGTGATCTTTGCACTCTCAATTGTGATTATTACTTTTCCTAAAGGAATTAAAAAATCATTTAGCATGATGTGCTGTCTTTATGGTTTTTCAGTTGATTTTTTGTTAATTATCTGTCAAAATATTGTATTGTATTGTATTTTTATTGATCCAGGCAATCATAGTATTGTACAGCTGTACATATGGTACTGGACAGGTCAAGAGAGCTATTTACAAATAATTTTTACAAATTGATTTTTACATTATTTTGTAGCAACGAAATTATCTATCTTAAACAAAACAGTTAATGCAAATCATAGAATTGTACATATGATGTTGGGCAGGTCAAGAGAACATATTTGTAAGTAATTTTAATAAATTGATTTTACATTATTTTGTAATGAGGAAGTTAGCTATCTTTAACAAAACAGTAAATACAAATGTTGTATAGTAAAATACAAACAGCCAATACAAATGCAATAGTAAAACAGTCCAGTATATGTCATCGACATGCACAGTATATAATAAATCCAGTATACTTCATAGACATGCACGGTATATAATTTTCAGAGCTGATTGAACATTTATCATAAAGTTGTGTACAATTTTAACCCCTTTCAAAAAAATGATCAGCTGCATAAAAGCAATGGTCCAAGAGATATTTTGTAACTTATGTGTGAAGGCTCTTGGGTTCTTTGTTGCTTTGATTTCATTTGGTAAATTATTATACATTTTTATCCCAACATTTAAAACACTTTTTTGGTAGCAGATAGTTCTGGACTGAATCATATGTAGGTCAGATTGCTGCCTTGTTGCATAGTTATGAATATCTCCATTGAATTTTAATGTACAGTCATTGTTTAACAGGTATGACTTGACAAATGAGATGATATTACAAATGTAAGCAGAGGGCAGTGTCATAATGCCATTTGTTTTGAAATGTTGTCTGCATCATTTGTTATGTCCTAGGTTACATATTATGCGTATTGCCTTTTTTTGCATTTTGAAAATATATCCACCTCCAGTTGAGTTCCCCCAAAATATGATTCATTACTGTAACATAGAGTGGAAGTAAGCATAATACACATGTATGAGAACAGATTTTGTGACTGATTTTTTGAGTATCCTTAAAATGTAACACACAATTGACAGCTTTTTTGAGATATAATTTGTGTGAGTCTCCCACTCAAGATTTTCTTCAAGCCATATGAAAAAAAAAACTTGACAGAGTCCACACACATAAGCTCTTGGTTATTTAGAATCACATTGGGAATTTCTTGTTTTTGGGATGAGAGTCTGAAGTTTATGTACGTTGTTTTCTGTATATTTATAATCAGTTTATTCTTGTTGAACCATTTGCTGAGTGACGACATAAGCGTTTTAATTTTTTGGTTGTGGTCCTCTGTATCAGTATACTCGTGTCATCAGCAAATAGTGTGGTATGTCCTGTAGAAAGCTTCATGCTTATGTCATCGATGTACAGCATAAACAGTATGGGTCCCAGGATTGAGCCTTGTGGCACACCATATCTAATAGGCATTGTGTCAGAGGAGTGGGCAGTAGATTGATGGGTGGTTGTATATAGCTTTTTTTTGCCTCTGTATATGTCTGCTTGTGTCTGTATATGTGTGGATGGATATGTGTGTGTGTGCGTGCGCGAGTGTATACCCGTCCTTTTTTTCCCCCTAAGGTAAGTCTTTCCGCTCCCGGGATTGGAATGACTCCTTACCTTCTCCCTTAAAAACCAAATCCTCTCGTCTTTCCCTCTCCTTCCCTCTTTCCCGATGAGGCAACTGCTGGTTGCGAAAGCTAGAATTTTGTGTGTATGTTTGTGTGTCTATCGATGTGCCAGCGCTTTCGTTTGGTAAGTCACATCATCTTTGTTTTTAGATATATTTTTTCCCCTATGGGCCTACTGAATATATTGCTTCCCCCTACTTATACCTCCTGAGGAGATCACGAATGTAAAATTAGAGAGATTAGAGCGCGCACGGAGGCTTTCAGACAGTCGTTCTTCCCGCGAACCATACGCGACTGGAACAGGAAAGGGAGGTAATGACAGTGGCACGTAAAGTGCCCTCCGCCACACACCGTTGGGTGGCTTGCGGAGTATTAATTTCAACTTTTTGAAATCTCTGACAGGTAAGATTCTAACCATTTGTTTGCGATTCCTCTTATACCTTTATTTGCTAACTTCTTAAGGAGTGTGGTCTGGTCAATTACATCAAAGGCTTTGGATAAATATAAAAAGATACCAGATGTGATTTCCTTATTATCCAGTGCTTTTAAGGTTTTGTTAAGATACTCATAAATAGCTGTGGTAGTTGTCTTTTGCTTTCTGAAACTATGCTGGTGTTTTGTTAATAAGGATAGTTTATTAGTAAAATCTTCCAATCTGGTGTAAAATAATTTTTCAAATATTTTTGAGAATGAGCTGAGTTGTGCTATGGGCCTGTAATTGGCTACATCATTTTTAGGGCCATTTTTGTGAAGTGGGGTAATTTTAGAAGTCTTTAGTAGGCCAGGGAAAACTCCATTTGTACAGGATGCATTTATTATGTGGATTAGGGGTTCTACAATGGATTCTGCACATTTCTTTACAATTACATCAGGACTGTTGTCACTGCCACTGGAGTACTTATTCTTTAGTCCTTTTATAGCTGTAAGTACTTCAGTATTGGAGACTTTGTGAAGAAACATTGATGCCTGTACTGGTATGGTTTCTATTAGTGTTTGGTGTTTATTTGGTCTGTGGCAGTTTTTCTTTATCAGGTTTTCAGCTATTTTGCTAAGATAGTCGTTAAAACCATCTATTTTTTGGGGATCTGATGTGATTTCATCATTTAGGTTTAGTTTTAATGTTTTGTTTATAACATGCTGCTTACTGTTTGTTTCATTTTTTACAACTGTCCACAAGGCTTTCATTTTATTGTTAGATTCCTTTATAAATTTATCATTGTATAATTTTTTTGCTTGTTGGATTACTTTTCTGTAGATTGCAAAATAGGTCTTGTAATATGACCTAAACTGATCATCGACTTCATGGTGTTTCATGTGATTTTTAAGTCACGCTTTTTTTTTTTTGCTGGAAATCCTTATCCCTTTTGTTACCCACGAGTTTGTGTGTGTTTCCGATTATCCTGGATTTCAGTGGAAATGCAATATTGAAGTGGTGGAGAAACGTTTCATGGAAGGAATTAAATATGTAGTTTGTATCATTTTCTTTATAGACCTCTGCCCAATTTTCAGCCTTTAGCAGACAGTTAAGAAGCCTTATATTATCATCATTAAATTGCCTTTGCATTTTAGTTATTGTGGGATATGACAAATTAACTCAGCACTTCTACAACCAAGTCAGTCAGTGGTATGTTGTAATAGCAAATTATGTGATGGCAGAATGCTGTGAGTCGAGAGCTCCAATGTTATGATAGATAACACTTGGCATGATACTCTGAAGTAAAGTTTTTTTCTCTGGTATGTTAACTTATTTGCCTATGAATCTAAGTACACTTAATGTGTCATACATATTTTGTGATGTTTCTAGACAGATATTCTGATGATAGGCAATGTCTGAAACACATTACTAATTACTGGTCAGAAGTGGCTAAAACATATACTGTTTGCTTAACATTTCCTGGTGATTTACCCATAATTTAATCCTTGCACACTATTTCCTTTTGCATTTATTTTAAAAAATAAAAGTAACTTCCTATACATATATAATGGTACACTGTACTTGGAAATTCAATCTTTATTTTTTGCTGTTTTGAGTGTTCACTTAAATTATGAATTATTTAAAAATACATAAAACATGAATCACATAACCCACTGGAATACTAAGAAACACTTCCAGAATTTCTGTAGAATGAGTTAACAACATTATTCCAATCACTTTACAGAAAACTATCAGAACAATTATTTTAACTCTTTCACTTTACAATTTATTACTATATTTGGTGGGATGAATTTGTGTAAGATACACTACTTCTTGAAAAGCTGCTGGAAACCAAAACATTTTTATTGAAAATGTATGTACAATATTGTGCAAGTGTTTATTTAGGCAAATAGTAATAATTAAATAAACTGAAAGTAAGTTGTTTCTGTACACTGCATGATTTTGAAATATCTTCCAATTATTCACAAAATTTACGTCCTTTATGCAATTTTCAAGTGCATCTTTACTTCAATGGTACTTACTCCTTACTTTCACTTGCCTCTTTTTTTCCATCACCTCAGTTAATTTCCTTCATTTCATTCTTTTACAAATGTCTGCCATGTCATCAGGCGTAGCCTATCTAACCCATAACCAGTTTGGTTGGGTCATACGGATGCCAAGGAATTTGGTTTATGTTTAGACTGAATACTTGTAAAATTCTAGTGCTGTAGGTCTACATACTTTGCAGACTTTCCACTCTGAACTGTAAAACCAAGTGGTTGTTTTTAGAGCTGGTAAGGTTGGGGCCAGACTGACCCCACCATACTGTTTGTGGGATTTCTCTAACGAATTGTTTCCTGTTCCTATAGATTGAAACAATGTTATATTCTCATAAAGAAATGAAAGTAAGTGATCAACTTGATGAATGGCTACAGTCTATCCTTGACTAAGTACAGCTACACACACTGATTAACCAGACATTTTTGCACGAAATCAATGAAGCCTTGATAGGTCGCTGGAGAGAGTTGGCGCCAGATCTGCACACAGAGGTCACCTAATTCTTGTAAATACTGGGGAGTGAGCTCTGATGCCACAGTCAAGTTCAATCACATGCCAGTCTGTGTGATGGGCAAAATCAAGTATGTCTGTGTGATCACCCTGTGTGAGTTCTTAAATGCAAAATTTAGGACTTCTGCCTTCCTTTTGCCCTCTTCTACAGAAAGTAACCAGCTACAACTCCAAGTCAGGCCTTTATCCGGATTATATAACAGCCATGACAGTAATGAAAATGAGGTAGAAAATGAAGAGGTGTTGGAAGAGGTCATATTTTGATCTAGCACTTATCAGGCATTGGTCCTGCATAGGTCTTCAAACTTCTTGTTCTGAATGCAGCATCTGGTCATTCCATGTGATGGGTAATATTTTCGGAGAAATTCTTAGTGCAATGAATGATTTTTTTTCTTTTTTTGTGAATCCATTGGAGATGGGATAAAGGACTCCAGATGGCTTCAAATTCTTGTGAAAAACCTTGTACCAAACAGCTGTTTTTCTATTTATAAATCCTTTACTATATGCAACTAGTTTCGGCATCCCATTAATCTTAAGGCTATATGTAAAACACCGGATAAATACATCACATAGTTGGTCTGCATTGTGCAGGTGCCACCAGTTGGTTGTGTGTGTTTTTTTTTTTCTCTTCCATGGACTTATTCAGACCAACGTGGACACCTCAGTCATGAGACAACTAGTTATATTTATACAATTATATGCATGGTATCCATTCTTTCAGACATCCGAAAGAACAGTCACCATGCATACAATTGTATCTAAACATAGCCTAGCTTGGCATTGGGGAACTTTTTTCAGTTCAGATGCACTCATATACTCAGAGCCATTTGCAGGAATAAGGGTACTAATGCAGTAGTGACATATGGAATTTTGGGCTGGATGGGAGACTTGCTGAGGTAATCCACATAGTCGGGAAGGGCACTGTGTCTAGGTAGTGAAGTAGTCAGTGTAACTGCCTTGAGAGCAGGAAACACAGGTTCAAATCCCAATCCAGTAAAAGATTTCTTGTGTCACTATTGATCTAGGTCAACAACACAGCAAGGAAGCATTTAACAAAATTATCATAATACACTCCTGGAAATTGAAATAAGAACACCGTGAATTCATTGTCCCAGGAAGGGGAAACTTTATTGACACATTCCTGGGGTCAGATACATCACATGATCACACTGACAGAACCACAGGTACATAGACACAGGCAACAGAGCATGCACAATGTCGGCATTGGTACAGTGTATATCCACCTTTCGCAGCAATGCAGGCTGCTATTCTCCCATGGAGACGATCGTAGAGATGCTGGATGTAGTCCTGTGGAACGGCTTGCCATGCCATTTCCACCTGGCACCTCAGTTGGACCAGCGTTCGTGCTGGACGTGCAGACCGCGTGAGACGACGCTTCATCCAGTCCCAAACATGCTCAATGGGGGACAGATCCGGAGATCTTGCTGGCCAGGGTAGTTGACTTACACCTTCTAGAGCACGTTGGGTGGCACGGGATACATGCGGACGTGCACTGTCCTGTTGGAACAGCAAGTTCCCTTGCCGGTCTAGGAACGGTAGAACGATGGGTTCGATGACGGTTTGGATGTACCGTGCACTATTAAGTGTCCCCTCGACGATCACCAGTGGTGTGCGGCCAGTGTAGGAGATCGCTCCCCACACCATGATGCCGGGTGTTGGCCCTGTGTGCCTCGGTCGTATGCAGTCCTGATTGTGGCGCTCACCTGCATGGCGCCAAACACGCATACAACCATCATTGGCACCAAAGCAGAAGCGACTCTCATCGCTGAAGACGACACGTCTCCATTCGTCCCTCCATTCACGCCTGTCGCGACACCACTGGAGGCGGGCTGCACGATGTTGGGGCGTGAGCGGAAGATGGCCTAACGGTGTGCGGGACCGTAGCCCAGCTTCATGGAGACGGTTGCGAATGGTCCTCGCCGATACCCCAGGAGCAACAGTGTCCCTAATTTGCTGGGAAGTGGCGGTGCGGTCCCCTACGGCACTATGTAGGATCCTACGGTCTTGGCGTGCATCCGTGCGTCGCTGCGGTCCGGTCCCAGGTCGACGGGCACGTGCACCTTCCGCCGACCACTGGCGACAACATCGATGTACTGTGGAGACCTCACGCCCCACGTGTTGAGCAATTCGGCGGTACGTCCACCCGGCCTCCCGCATGCCCACTATACGCCCTCGCTCAAAGTCCGTCAACTGCACATACGGTTCACGTCCACGCTGTCGTGGCATGCTACCAGTGTTAAAGACTGTGATGGAGCTCCGTATGCCACGGCAAACTGGCTGACACTGACGGCGGCGGTGCACAAATGCTGCGCAGCTAGCGCCATTCGACGGCCAACACCGCGTTTCCTGGTGTGTCCGCTGTGCCGTGCGTGTGATCATTGCTTGTACAGCCCTCTCGCAGTGTCCGGAGCAAGTATGGTGGGTCTGACACACCGGTGTCAATGTGTTCTTTTTTCCATTTCCAGGAGTGTATGTTTATGTCAGAGGTATCCACATGGAACTGAAGGAGACATTCACAGAATCTAATAACGAAACTGCTGGGACCTGCACAATGCAGACCAACTATGTAGATATGTTTATCTGGTGGTTTGCATACAGCCTTAAGATGGCTGCCATTGGGTCACCGAAACTACATGCATGCATGTAATAATGGATTGATCGTAGAAAAACAGCTGTTTGATACAAGGTTCTTCACAAGAACAAATGAAAAAATTCTGAAAAACCAGACTATTTCTCCAACAGAAAATACCTGATTGGTGATATATGTCATGCAATTTAAGGCACTCTTGAGATTATTATCCTATTCAGCTTTCTTAAAGTAAAAATGTTTTTACAATGATGTCTACACAAGTTTATCTTGTCCATCTTTTCTATAACTTTTGCAAGCTTTATAATAAAATTTATACGAAAAGTTTTCTGTACTGTTTACTTATCCTGTAACTACAGCTAATTGATGCAGAACATAGTGCTATTGTGATGGGGTTTACTCATATGTTAATCCAACCGACAGGTTTGGTTCTTAAGGTTTCAAGAAAATAGTCTGGTTTTTCAGAATTGTTTCATTTGTCCTTGTGAAGAACCTTGTATCAAACAGCTGTTTTTCTACGATCAGTCCATATATTATGCACATGTCAGAACCATTTCAATGTAAACATTTAAATTATGGTGAGGAGTATGAGTTTTAACATGCTGCACAAGTTTGATTTTAATTGCTTTAACCAAAGAAAACTAGGTTGAACCTCTTCCACAGCCCACTTTTGTATATTATCCCTTAACTGTCACAAAGTTGCCAGCAGCCATGGCAGATGGCTCTGCTGTGGCTGGTGTTGGCCTCACAGCACTTACAATGTTAAGTAATTAGCAGAATTAACTGAATTATTGGGCAAAAACATGACATTAAATGGAAATTCCTCAGACATTAGAATTTTGGATGCACTTTTTAAATAAGACTTCTAGATGCATATACTTCATGCTCAAGGCCACAGAAAGCTGTTAACACATCAACTGCAGTTTTGTCAGTGGAAGCCACACACCTGATGCCATATACCTGGTGACAAAACATCCATCACCAAGCAGGTCATAACTGACATGTTAAATATAGAAAATTAGACCAAGAAATTCAGCAAAATAAATTCTCGGGGACTGTTTTAATACAAAAAATAACAACTGGAACTGAATAAACAATTTTCAGATTGTCCACACAAAATTTTGCTTTTTGACTTCATTCAGTTGTCAAGTGGAAAACATTTGTACTGGACGATTTTGGTGAATACTCATACTTTACCTGTGAAAAATAGCAAAACCATTTGAAATGGCTATGTCCATAGTCCAATTAATGTTATAGTATGGTAGTATTTCAGTTACATTTTGTTAACTATATGCAATAGGATAGATGAGTCAAAAGAAACACACAAACAGTGACATTTTCTTTATTAAGAACACTCGGATTTCCACATCACCCTGAGGTACCGAGTATGATGCGTTACTCATTGTTTTACATGGCGAGTTTCCCCAGTAGGCCTATAAACCATGATACACAAACATGCACACACAACTGTAAAAATTTAATTTTTAGAGTATGTGTGATCAAAGACAACATGCACACTCAACACTTCACTGTCGGGTTGCACCAAAGCACTTGCAACATTCGACTTTTCAGCCAGGGTTGGTTTACCAAACAAACTTTTTGGACTGAAGTTCTGTTTATTAGATGTGCGTTGCACTTGCAACTTCTCATTGCTGGCACAGTGTGGACCTTCTTTCTTGGAGCGAGAGTTAACAAGTGACAGCAAATGGTCAACTGCTTTTTCCACTGTCTCTTCCGTTTCAGTATCTAATGAATCTACATGGTTTAGCAGGACTTTTAATTTAGCTTTCAACTGTGTTCCCCATGAAGCAGTTGCCTCATCATTTTGCTTTTTCATTGAGGACAAAATAGCAGATGCCTGTTGTATTGAAGTGGTTTCTTTATCTTTGACTGTTTTACTGAAATGTAAGTCATATGTCATTGATACAGCATGAATGTGTTTACAAATGTTCAGATTTATTAAATTGTCTGGACAACAGCAAGAGAAACTTTGAATGCAAATATTACAAGTGCAACACAAAAGTCTGCAACTGAGGTTGCATTCTAGTGCTTTTAAAGTAACAGCGTATGTGATGCCACTTGTTGATTGAGATTTCACATAAAATCGTTTGCCATCACTATTGGCTGTGATTTGGCCTCTGTCAATTTTTTTGGATTCTCTATGCCGTTCTTGAATTTTCTCTATTCGATGAGTATGTCCACCCTTGTAGAGCTTAATAATTCTTTCAAAAGATTTGTCTCTTACTAATTTCATTAGTACCAGCAGCAACTTGTCCAGTCTATTATTGGTCTTGCCATCAAGGTAGCAGTACTTTAATACTCTATGCATGGCTTCCAGATGCATGTTTGTGTTTATGTTTAAATTACGCCGATAACAATACGCCCAATGTTGGGGCCTGAATCCGTAATGATTTGTGAAATACATTCCAAATTCTCTTGTGTCTTCGTCCTCTTGTAGCTCCCTCTCAAACAACTCTAGCAACTCACTGAACTTTTCTATATCTGCTTCTTCTAACAGCATACGCAAAGCTTTGTAAACCTGCGTTTGCTTGTTTGGGCCACCATGCACTTTCCTCAAGTTGCTTCTCCAGCTGCGGTCAATATGCCACGTACATAGCAAATTGTGTTCTGCCAGACCCATTACACCTGCCCAAGCACATCGAAAAACATTTGTGTCGTCTGACAAACACAGTTGATTTGATAACTCCTGCTTTCTCCCTGACACAAGTAAAGAACTGTGTCATTATGGCTGTATTCTCTTTATTAGAAATGCAAAATGCCACTGGAATACCACTCCCAAATTCATCTATAACTAGCGATGTTGTCACTAATAATTTGTACATGTTTGTGCAATGTGTCGAGTCTACACAAACAATATTGGAACCGAATTTTCTAAGCAATTCGCTTTGGAATGGTGTTATTAACACTATCATTGTGTCTTCACTTGATAAATTTCCCATGTTTTGACCAGTTTGTTTGTGCATCAGAACACAGTCTTTCATTCTTTCTAAAAAAATACTCACACTAATTTCATCACTAGAATGGTACTGGTGAGGATCAATTAGAAATTCCCTTTTGATATTGTGGAGAGCCTTCCGAGTAAGGTGGTGCAGTCTCTCAACCTCCTCACAATGTATGTAATCTCTCACATCATCCAAAATCCTCTGGAACGTCACAGCCTCAGCAATTTTCCCTGCAACATTTCTACTATGAATAAAGCTACAACCATAACGTTAAACAAATACTACTACCTATACCTAATATTTCACTGTTTGTGCAATTTTGTCAGGACAAATACTGGTTGCCAGTAAATAAACAGTTAACACAATGCATTGTCATTGCTGCAAGTTATGATGTTAGGGTCACAAAAACAGTCATTACAACTCAAGTATATAGAAATTACACCTTTCACAGATCTAAACTGTATCTTTACTTCTAATTATATTGGTAAGATATCCAGACAGCATGTATTCAATTGTGTATAATGTAACAGGTGAAGAATACATCAGGTGGTGGGCAAAACTAAGGTCACAGTAGCACCTAATTACTACAGGGTGGATGAACTAAAAATGTCCTGCAACAAGTGTTTAGTGAAAAGTGATTACAAGACAAACAATAGAAATCTCCTACATACTATGAAATGCACATCCATTCACTAACAACAAATTACTTCCTCAAACATCAGCCAACAGTTCATTACCAACATTTTATTATACACAGGCTGGCACATTGAGTCATGGCACAGTGTTAAAATTGCCAGTCAGCTGTACTTTCAAAACCAACTGTTCATAAAACTACCACAAGGGACATTTTCACTTCTATCACCTCAAATCAAATATTTATTACATCCTGAATTAGCACAATATATTAGGTTACCAAGCAATGTATATGAAAGTATTAATTATATCAAAGATAGAAAAAGAAAATATCAAAGAATTAAAAAATGGGAACTGATCACTAAATATAATGTTCCAGTTGTAATGTCATGATTTACCCAGGAATATGCGATTATTCGAGTGTACGCACCCAGAAAGGCAAAGACTAGTAGAAAGATACTTCCTGGACATCTCTCCAAGAAGTCTGAGGAAAAAAAATTGAGGAAGGAATTTGTTATTATAGGAAACACGGGTGCAAGAGGAGGAACCAGGTAGCCTGTTCTCGTATAGCAGTGGAGGAAACTAAAGAACTGGTAATAATTACAATAGCAAAAATCTGACAGAAATTTATGAATAATTCATGATCAAAAAATTAACAATACTTTAAGAGAAAGATTAACAACTTCACACATTCAATGTATTTCATTCTGACTCCACACCTGAATTGTGACATTACTCAGAAATTTGGTTAGCAAATGGATTTGCAGAGCAGTATCATTGTGACATTACATAATTTTACTGTGTAATGGCATGTGCAGCACCTATTCTTTCTAGTCTGTTGATGAAGTATTGTCACTGTTTTGTCATCTATAAACAAAGATATATAAGTGTTTTCTTTTACTCCATCTTAGTACATGCACGAAACTGTGCAAAAAAGGTAAACATTTTGTTCACATAACAGTTGCAAATACTATCAGTTAAAAGGCAAGGAGCTTAAAATGACTAAGATCATCTGTTGATCAATGAGTCTCTTTACCCAACCTACCTATAACTCTGACTGCACTACAAGTTAGTTCGTCACTACAAGTTGAAGTCAACAAGCAAGAATTGAGCGTGAATCACTCACTGTAAAATTTAGTCCCACAACCTATTCAAGTAGCCTAAAAGGTTATTCAAAGTGTGCTCCCAGACTTTTCCCGTCGGTAGAAAACTGGAACTATTCATTTCCAAGAAAATAGCATTACCATCACACAATGATTTAAGATGATCACTATCTACATTCCTCATGTGATTTCCACAAGCAGGAACACCAATCATTATGTCATATCAGATGGCAATACTTCCACCAGCAAAATATGTTACGAAAATAATTCATAATTTCTTATCCAATAACACTAACATTACATAATGAATACATACGAACCCACAGAAATCTCTTTTGAATGAATAACACACCACATTACCTTTACACAAGGTTGATTCTAGATAGGCAACTAAATTTCATTGCCTTAAAAATTATAAAAACTGCTGTATCAAAAACATTTGTTCTAATGTTGAACTCACCCGCAATAATCTCCCTTTCAGATTTACTAAGGTGCAGAAAACCAATATTCAGTTCATGGCCGAAATGTGTTTTAAAATAAACAGAAGTACACGTTCCATTTTTTTCTTGGCTGACCTCAATGGCAGACGTGCAGTGGCCACCCATTTTGTTACTGCCTTGAGACTTCAGTAGCCTCTTGCCCTTTGACCGAGATATGAATATCCCAGATCTGTGACATACATTTTGGTGGCACCCTTCACATGCTTCGCACCACCATGCATAACAAAGCTACATCTCGCTAACTTCTCCTCTTTGGACTTCCATTTTAGAAAGTCTGAAACATCAAACACGAAAAACATTGCACTATTTGCAAGCCTTGGTTGTTCACTGTAAATCGACCATACCTATTTGGCGTAAAAGAGAACGGCTAAAATGGCTTGTAATTCTAAACATTCAAAAGTTTTCATGAGTGCAAGAATGTTACTGAAAGCAAATATTTGAGCGATACGTAAAAAAAAAAGAAACAGTTGCTACACAATTTATGGACAGTAAAAATAAAGTTTATTAATTACCCATTGTGGACTACAAAGATTGCGACTTTGTCTTCTAAGACTAGGCCGTTAATACAAATGATCCTTTCATATGAACTGAAAGAAGCTTTGCACTACAACATTGCACCAGATTACTGAATGCAGAAAGAAATTCTACAGTTTTACCAGAAACATTCCTACTATTGAGTAGTAAAAACTAATTATTATACGGTGTTTCTTACCGTCCATTGACTGGAATACAATCTTTTCATCCGCAGTTCGAACCATGTGCTTTTCCTCCACATGGGCTCTCAAACCAGCCAATGTATTTAAGGAATGGCTACAGTCGTCTTGTGGGCACTTAATCGTACCTTCTGTATTTGGCTCTACATCATGCATTTTCCTGATGTGCGCGTATAAAGTTTTTCGCAGCTGAAATGCTTTATCACACACAAAACACGTGTTGGAATCTGCCATTATATACATGGGCCTAGAACACACAACAGCGAAGTAGTATATCGAGTTCGCCACACAACGTATCGACAGACAAATCGCCTACTTTAAAGAACAGCGCGTTTCAGAAAGTAGCAACGATCTGGATTGGCTGGTATGGGAGAAGACGTCATCGCACGACGTAGCCAATCAGCAAACCCGATTCCCTGGCGTCCCCTAGACACAGGTGTGTAATACTAATACGGGCTTAAGAATCGATGAATCGTTGGAACCAGGGGGGTGAAACTCATATAGGGATATCCGGTAACACGACGTTGGTTTGGTCCCAGGCCACTTGGAGCGCTGCAAGTTCAGCAATTTATAGTCTCGTGTTCCTATTGGATGACTTGGTCTTCCATAATTGTTTTGGTATCGTAGCAACGTGATCGTGATTTTTCGTTTAAATTGCAGTGTAAGTATGTTGCTATTATTCTGCTTAATTTTTGGATGCATTCGTAATATTTGATGGTTTGATGATTCAGTTTTTACTTTTGTTTCATATAGAACACGAGGTTGTACCATCACATTACGTTCTGTGGACTCTTGTACATTTGTTCCTGCAGAGAAATAAAATTTCCGTTGCTCAGTTTACTTAAAGGGCAAGTATATTTCTTATTTCTGTTCATATTTCCTTGTATTTCATAGAGAATCCCATGCTAGCAGCTTTTGACATAGTTGGTATTCAACTTTCCGAATCCTGTAACGGAATATAATTCTGGCTTTGATTCATCTTCCTTTTTGTCACGAAGTACTCTTAGAGACATAATAAGTACCATTTATTGTGCCGTTTACTACATACCAAATATTGGACGTGTTACAATTGATTCGTAATGCCTCGAGTGTGTTCTATTTCCCGTTTTCGACAGTAAATATTCTGTACAGTACATAACACTATCCAGGTAAAAAGTGTTCGTTGCTGTTGTATCGACAAAGGTTGTGTTCTCACATAAGACATTTGTTTGGAAGTCACACAAAGCAGGTCCTTCAAGCAGTTGGACATTTACACGTATTATTGTGGCAATATCCAATGCAGTAGAAATCTTCTCGCACTTTAATGCTCAACACAATGTAATACAGATTTACAGCTGTAACTGTTACTGATAATGTACAGTTGAATTTGGTATCTACCATGGTATCTAGATGCTGAAATATACTGAAATGGTACAATAAGCAGTGTTTCTACTGCCTGATAGCACTGTTTAACAAAGTAGTGTTGAATATAGAATATAGTGCAACTACGCTCACGCAGTTATATATAGAGTGATATGCATACCCATAGTAGAAATGAGAATTTGTTTCGTTTTTTCACCATTTTGTAGCAATACCACATTAGATTACAAACCATGATAACGGTTGTCAATACTTCAGTACAGGATAGCTGCATTTAGACATTAGCTAATATGATTTTTGATAGTGAAATTAATTTCACATTGAGTTTTCTTTAACATTAATCAATGTAAACCATACCTGATCTTTTTTCTCGTTCTTAATTTTTGGTTTGAATAACATTTCAGACACATGAGGATGGATCATACAGGAAGAGAAGAATCCAGTTTGAGATGGAAATTGAAATACTTGTGCAAGTTTCCCGGATGCAGGAGTAGTTATTATGTAAAAACAAATTCCAAACACAAGAATGATCATTTCTATAAATTTCCAGCTGCATCAAAAAGTGAGACTTTAAAGAAAGGGAAATTGATCTGTAATATAGATGAAGGTGTCAACTGTAGTTATTATTGTGTGTGTGAGGATCATTTTTATGAAGCAGATTTTGTGAACTTTACTAGACACAGGCTAAATCCTGGTGTTATACCAAAGCACATGGAATTGGTGTTGTATCACCCTCCCCACCCATCTGTGTTACACTGGTGGTGGTGGTGGTGCCGGTTTCACCACATCGGGTGCAAATATAAGTGTGCACGAGACAGGTCACAATGCAAAATCTTCAGTAATACAACGAAGCAGTCCCCCTTTACAGAGCACAGATGATGGTGAGTACAGCTTTTTATCCTCACCTGTTTGATGTTGAAAGTAGTCCAGGTGTAATGGGATCTGGCATTTCTAAACGTGATTTAACTCCAAGAAAACACAAAATGTATAAACTGCATAGAATTACAGTTTCCAGAGTGTGTAAATTGATAAAACAGCTACAGAATGAGAGGAATAAATTGAAAATTCTAAAAGAGTTGTATGATGACAGGAAATTTCAGTTAATTGAAGAAGAGTTGAATGATGTGACTAAAACTTTTATTAATAGTCAGTTAAGAAATGCCAATATGCAGCCCACAGCAGTATGGTGGTCTATACAAGATAAGGCATTTGCTTTATCTATTTATAAGCGTAGTCGGGTCAACAGAAACCTCCGATCTTACTCGTCTGCTTTGACCCGTGACGTAAGCGTGTTGTGGTGTGTGACGTCATTACGGCGCGGAGTTTAGTCTTGTTTTTGTTTGTGGTGCTCTCTGGTGGTGTGTTCATGGTTTTCGTTTGTTTTAATTTAATGCTCATTGCTGTATGTCAGGTGAGTTTGTTATTGAATGTATTTGGTTGTGGTTTTTTGTTTAGGAATGGATATGAAAGACCGCCTTAATAGTGTTCGGTTGAGGGCGATGATGGGCGAGACAGCGTTAGAACTTATCAAGTTCTTACAACTATTCGGTTTAATCGCCGAAGTTGTTAAGTGTTCTCTTTGCCTTGAGGGGATGAAATTGGTTAAAGTTCCGGCCTCTCGGACCAGCGACGGATACATGTGGTGTTGCCGGAAAGATGGCGTATGGCGTTCTATAAGGCGTGGTACCTGGTTCGAGAAGTCTAGATTGAGCATGCGTGAGATTGTGCTTATTACATATTATTTTTGTTATAGATGCCCACAGAGTTTTTGCGCGTTTGAGACTGGTGTGAGTGAGAGGACTGTTTTAGACTGGTATTCCTTTTGTCGTGAAGTGTGTTCGGAATTTATTAAGTACAGGGGTAAGTTGGGTGGGCATGGGGTGCTTGTGGAGGTGGACGAGTCGCAGTTTGGTAAAAGGAAGTATGGGAGGGGGAAGTCTGTGGCTGGTCTTTGGGTGTGGGGGGCTGTTGTTCACGGGGGTGGGGGTACTGAATGTGTTTTTAGGGTTGTGGAGGGGAGGTCGAAGGCTGAATTAGTGAGGTTAATTGAGGAGTATGTAGAGCCCGGGTCCACAATAGTTTCTGATGCTTTTTCTTCTTATAGGGGGTTGGGTGACAGGGGATTTAATCATTTAGTAGTGAACCACAGTCTAGAATTTAAGAATTATGATACTGGGGCTTGCACTAACACAATTGAGGGGATGTGGGGGGCGGTTAAGTCAGTTCTTGGGAGGGGGAAGAGGCGCTCTTCCAACCTTCAGTCTCATTTAGATGAGTACTGTTGGCGGAAGAGTGTCCCAGAGGCCTATTGCATTTTTCGGATTTTTTTAAGGGCTATGGGTAAAATGTATAGACCGAAAGTGGTTAGTTAGGGTGCATTTGTGTGTGATTGTGGTGGCCAATCTAGTTTGTGGGGTTGGAACTTTTTTGAGGTAAGTTTCGTTTTTTTTTTGTTTTTGATGTGTGTTTTGTGTCAACAGAAACATCCGATCTCACGCGTCGGCTTTGACCCGTGACGTTAGGGACCTACACATTGATCTGTAGCGTAGCCCTGAATACGAGGTTAGGTTGGGAGGTTTTTTTTTGGCGGGGGGGTGGGGGGGTGGGGGGGTCAGGGGGGGGCGCAGCCCCCCCCTGCCTGGCCTCGAGTACCAATTGTTTATTATTATCTTTGTTCGATCGTAATTTATGTGATCGGGAGCTGTTGTAGATGTATGTAGGTGTAAGGGAAGTGTTGGTTTTTTTTTTTTGTATTGGAGGATGTGATCGGTAGGTTCTGTTGAGCTACATAGGTCAAGGGAAGTGTCCGATTCTGGATAGGAATGTGTTTTTTGGTATTTGGTCAGTTTTGTGATGTTGATTTATTTCGTTGTTTTGCGTGGTTTTGTATGGCGGTCGGTGGCTACATTTGTGTATATTTAGTTTGTCCCCACCCAAAAACCCCCAATTTCCCACGCTTGTCCCGTTAGAGTCATTAGGCTTTTTGTGAAACTTGTGTCTTTCAGTGTTTATAATACGTATGCGATGTTTTTATATCCGCCATATTGGATAATACGTATGCGATGTTTTTATATCCGCCATATTGGAATTGTCGTTTATAGTCGTTTCCGCTACATTTGTGACGTCATGGGTCAAAGCCGACGGGTAAGATCGGACGCTTCTGTATTTCCGCGTAGTCCTCGGTTGTACAGATATTTGGCCACATACTTCTCCCTTCCATCTGTCAGGCTGCTCAAGGGAGTACTTTCCCACATACCATTTGATACAGGACTTAATTCAGCTTTATTAAACTTTTTAGCAAGGGAAGTAAGTAATATGCATGAAAATGACCAGTATTGTGCTCTACTTTTTGATGAAATGTCTCTGGATGATGGTATGTACTGTGATGCACACAAACAGCTAATCTATGGGTATCAGGACTTGGGTCATTTAGGAAGTTCACCTGTAGCTCCTAGTCAAGCATTGGTTGTTATGCTGAAAGGCATTCAGAACTTGGAAACAAGTTCTAGCATATTACTTTACCGCAACCACTTTCCACTACACCCATTTGGAATCACTTACTGTTCACATCATAAGTGAACTACAGAATATTGGGTTCAAAGTGGTTTGTACTGTATGTGACCAGAATGCAACAAACCAAAAAGCCATTAAGCAACTGTGTGAAGCAAATTTGTTGAAGCCCAGTATATTTCATTTTGTCGTCAATAATCAACCAATTGTTACCATTTATGATGTACCACATCTGCTCAGAAACACTAGAAATGCTTTGATAGATAATAAAATTCAATTTGAACCTCACAAAGCAGCAAAGCTTGAGTACATCAGTATATTGTTCTTTTTGGATTAAAAAAACGGTTCAAAACTCTACCCAAATTAAAAGCACAACACTTTAACTTTTCTGATTCCCATGTCAAAATGAAGGTAAAAGTTACTGCTGCACAAATGAGCCATACTGTTGCAGCTGCAATTGAGTTTGTGGAAAATTTAGATAATCTCTTTGATTCACTCAACAGTAATGAGCAATATCCCAGGGATGGAAAACAATTTAGGTGTGCTTTATCAGAAAATTCGCCACATTTAGAAATGTGGTATAGCATATTGAGGGAAATAGGCAGCTGGCAAATAATAAATTTAAAAGCGGGAAGAAACAAGACTAATATGTTTAGCTACAAAGGGTTGGCAGATTACATTACAGTCTATTATTTTCTTGTGGAAGACCTTGAAAGTGGTTGGCTTTAAGTACTTAAATTTAAAAGTGTTCAATCAAGATGCTTTAGAAAATTTCTTTTGTTGTATAAGACAACATGGTATTGCTAATACAAACCCAACGTGTTTTCAGTCTGTACAAGCTCTGGAGACTTGTGTTGTCAATCATATGACTTTACCTTTCAAAGCCATGAGTGTAAGTAACTGTGAAAATGATGATTACACTCCCTTGAGCAGTTTGTGTCACTTTTTGGCAGCTAGTGGTAGGAGTGAACATTTAAGTGAATGTGAGATGAATGACACTGATACACCTGAGCAAATTTATTCTTACTCAGATGGTATCATCGAGTCTGTAGAAGATCAACAATCCTTAGCCTATGTAGCAGGCTATGTACTAAAAGCCATAGATGTAACAGATGATTGTGAAACATGTAATACCAGTCTCTACTCCTCTGTTGTGACTGAAAATCATTTGTTTACCTGATTTAAAGAGAATAGTGAGGAGCATTCTCATTTGAAATATGCAAGTGAAAGAGTCATGATTTTCCTAAGGGCACCCCATGATCAGCTGTATGACTATCTAAATAGTCATGGTCACACAACAAGACTACATGATAATTTAAAAAAAAAAAAAAAAAATTTGTTCTGTCTCATACAACAATTTGTAATAAACATGACATTGAAGAGAGACTTCTGAAGACAAGTATTCCATTTATAATATGCAAGTATGTGAAAGAAAAGAAATTTACAAACAAAAGGAAATTGTTTATGCAACAACTTAAAAAGAAGTTCAAATCATGTTAAAAGACTTTGTATTTTGTTTATTATGTGTACAATGAGAGTAAGCTCCCTATACGTATACAAATGTTGTGTTAAAAGCAGAGACTTACATGTTCTTGTATCAAAATCATGCCATTGATGTGTTATGACCAAATCTGGTAATTCAGCAGGAACATAACTTAACACTTTCTAGATGTGATGATTGGATTCTAAAAGTATAATGAATAAAGTGCTGTCAAGGGGAATTGGTGTTAATTTTCAGTAGTGTACCGACCAAAGTTTTCAAAGAGGAAGTAAATAAATAAAAATGTTAAAAATAAATGTTGTACCAGCGTCTTCTTTCATTATTTAAACATGATGGGTGTTGCTAAAATAACAGCCAAGTTGGGGAAAAAAGAAACAAAAATTGTGTGTTGCAGTTCATTTTCTTTGTATGTCTCATTGTCAGAAACATTTTGGCTACATTCATAGTGTCTACCTGCTCTACTCCCAAATAGTTTTTCAGTTGATGTAAAGTAGTATTTTGTGTGTTTCATAAATTTATTTGAACTATGCAGAAGTTCAATTTCAGATGACTGAATATCCATAAATAACAATCAACAGAAAAAAATAATAAATCGGGTTTTGTAGACTTTGGTTTGTAGCACAGATTTTTTTGTAAATGACCTCTTGGTTATCCATTAGCTGTGTAGTTATTTATTTGTGTAACCTACTATTCCACTTTCGATCATGCGAGTGGACATAATGTGCTTTAGGATATGTGGAAACGTAAAAATCATTTATATAAGAATGCAATGTCGGATGATTTTTTAGTCTGACATGTGCTAAAGCTCGTTTATTTCCACATGATAATGGCCACACGGCCAAAATCGCAATGTTGAGTTTTACAAAAAAAAATTCACAGTCAAAAGGTGACGTCGTAATTTACGAAAATTTTCACAATGTAAATTGCAGCTACGAGTAGTTAATGTTTGTTTTTGATTGAGATTTCTTTTATATATTACTTTGCAAGATCTCAAAAACCTTTATTACTGCACTATGCGGCCCACATTCAAAGATTAAATGAAAAATATTGTCATCTAATTCGCGTATTTAGAAATAAACATAAGAGATTTTCGCGCCATATTTTATCGTATTGAAGTTCACAGCCAGGCAACAAGTAGCGCTGGTGTCGTTCTGTGTTTCCTTATAATAATGTGGTCTTTGCACTTCTACTATATTGGTGTTCTGTGGTTGGAACTTGGAATCGTCACCGTTGTGACCTCTTACGGCTCGTCCCATGATCTAGTGCCGTCTGATAGTACTAGCTCCAAGACAGGTCTTATACCTGTATTTCATTCTCGAGATAAAAATTTGTCAGTTTATCACTACATATTACATTTGTTTGGGTTTTAATTATTAATTACTTTTCTTGATAGTTTCATCTGAACGTTGCCATCTTGTTTTGAAACTGATTAAAATCCGGTAACGTTTTTATCTGTTATTCTACTATATAAACAGGGATTGCTCATTTAAACACACTTTTCGTTACCGTTTCTCACAAAGAAATAAAATATTATACTGGGTTCAGTCAAATATTATTGTTTGGGGAACAACATATTTGTCTTTGCCTTTTACCTTAACTTAAAAATCAGTGTGAATGTTTAAACATACACATTTCTCGGTACAATGTAAGAACTCATTGTAAATTTCTTCAGACATGATTAGAGATGAAAAGCGGAACACAAAATGGGTTGCAAAATTGTTGGAGAGAGAATAGAAAACCTAATATACATGCACATTCTGGGAGGCAAGTAAGTTGGTCGGTTAAAATCATTGTGGTTAGAATATAAATGTATAGGATTTGAAACTTCCTGGCAGATTAAAACTGTGTGCCAGACCGAGACTCGAACTCGGGACCTTTGCCTTTCGCGGGCAAGTGCTCTGCCAACTGAGCTACCCAAGCATGACTCGCGCCCCGTCCTCACAGCTTTACTTTTGCCAGTATCTCGTCTCCTACCTTCCAAACTTTACAGAAGCTTTCCTGCGAACCTTGCAGAACTAGCATTCCTGAAAGAAAGGATATTGCGGAGACATGGCTTAGCCACAGCCTGGGGGATGTTTCCAGAATGAGATTTTCACTCTGCAGCGGAGTGTGTGCTGATATGAAACTTCCTGGCAGAAAGGCAAAGGTCCCGAGTTCGAGTCTCGGTCCGGCACACAGTTTTAATCTGCCAGGAAGTTTCATATCAGCGCACACTCCGCTGCAGAGTCAAAATCTCATTGTGTATAGGATTTATTTAATACTGTGAGGTATGTACTTAAGATGCAAGTGTAGTGTAGTACTGGCAAACGTTACAAACCGCAGCTTTAGTTTCATAGTTGTGTGCATATATGAAAGGGTTATATTGTATGCAACTTAGTACTGTTGTGATGACTGTTGGAAGGCTTCTTTGAAGTTAACTCTCATTTAAATATTTTGAGTTGTTAAGTAGTGGAATTCTTGAATGTTATATTCAGTCACTGACGTATTTAACGATGAAACTTGTTAAAAGCAGAAGACGACATGCAGCAGAACTTGAGATACCGTGGGAAATGTGCATTGCAAAACAAGATGCTGAAATATTAGGTAAAGGTTTATATGAACGTCGCAGCCAACATCCACAAAATTTGTAAATCAAATCACTGTCTACGAAATCAACTCTTCATTATTAATCATAAGTACCATTAAGGAGTAAATGGTTTAGGGTGTAAGTATAAGAATTTCGTTGTTAGAATGGACAGTTTCTAGATCTTAGCTTCGCCGCTTACAAATAAAATGCTATAGGACAGGTTGAATAAAATTATGCTGTCGGTCCTGTTTCAGATAGTACTGACCTAACCTAAAATGTTCGCATTTAAAGTACTGACCTCTTTGGGTTGTACCAAAAGGAAGCACACCCTGAACAAATGTTCCGACAGTAATTAGGCTTCATTCTAGATCATTCTGTCCTGTTTTATAGCCATGTGGCAATCATACGGAAGCGTCCGATCTCGCCCGTTTGACTTGACGTTACAAATATGGCGGAGACGACCATAAACCACGATTCCAATATGGTGCATATAAAGTCTGTACGTACACATTATGAAGACGAAAATACATTGAAAAACAAACACACACACACACACACACACTTTCCACAAAAAGCCTAATGACACTAACAGGACAAGCGCGGGAAATGGGGTGTTTTTGGGTGGGGGTAAACTAAATATAAACAAATTTAGACACCCACCCCCATACAAAACGACGAAAAAAACCGACATTACAAAACTACCCAAATACCACTAAACACAATATTATCTGTAATCGGAGACTTCCCTTGACCTATATAGCTCAACAGCAGCTCCAGATCCCATAAATTAGGATCAAACACTTGGCCTATATAGCTCAAAAACATCTCCCGATACCAATATCAACATACACAGCCACACATTGGGATCGAACATTTCCCTTGACCTGCGCACTATTAATTTTATCCGTCATATCCATTTCCGAACAAAAACAACAACAAATTAATTTAACTAAAATTACCACACAATGTACAGTGAACAACACTAAATTAACCCTCACACAAAATCGTTAACTCACTGAAACGAATTCCACTACAAACACAGCCGACACTCGAACAATTCTAGATAATGAGCAAAAGCAAACTGAACCCATTACACCACACAAACGAAAACCCTGAACATACCACCAGAGAGCACAACAAACCACAACACGACGACATCCACAAACACGCCGCACTCACAAACTAAACTCCGCGCCGTCATGTCGTCACACACGACAACACCCTGTACTGTGTTGTGTTGTGGTCATCATTTCAACATAATTCATGAAGTTGGCGAGTTTAGACTGAGCAAAGGTTGGGAATTTGTACGGGCGCTGATAACCGCCCAGTTGAGCGCCCCACAAACCAAACATCACCATCGTCATCATCATCTAATCAGGTTATGGTTTTCCAATCGTCTAGGGCCCAACCAATATGGTCACGAGCCGAGGAGAGGCGCTGGAGGCGATATCGTGCTGTTAGCAAAGTCACTCTCGTTGATCGTCTGCTGCCATAGGCCATTAATGCTAAATTTTGCCGCTCTGTCCTAACGGATACGTTCGTATTGCGTCCGCGTCTGTTTTGCAGTATTACTTGTCAGTTAGCACAGACACCTTTACGCAAACGCTGCTGCTCTGTCTCATAATATGAAGGTCGTCGGCCACTGGTTTGTCAATGACGAGAAGTAATGCTTGAAATTTTGTATTCTCGCCATACTCTTGATACTGTGGGTCTTGGAATAATGAATTTTCTTGCTATTTCCGAAATGGAATGTCCCATGCGTCTTGCTCCCATTTTTAACACATTGTGTACGTGATACTAACGCCATTTGCATATGTGCATATCGCTATACCATGACTTATGCCACATCGGTGTAGATTCTGGATGTACTTCATTGCTCTTTGCATTTCTTTACTGCTTTTCTCCGCCAGATACAGCCTAATCTGCAGCAGAGCAGCACTTATTCCCAACACGGGTCGAAGC
Source organism: Schistocerca piceifrons (assembly GCF_021461385.2). Lineage (NCBI taxonomy): Eukaryota > Metazoa > Arthropoda > Insecta > Orthoptera > Acrididae > Schistocerca > Schistocerca piceifrons. The sequence continues at coordinate 468,188,706 of NC_060141.1, read as the reverse complement.
AGACACGTGGGATCAGACACTTCTGTCGACCCATTATTTGTACAAGGTCAGGTGCTGATGCTACACCCATCTGAATCTGTCAATGGTGTGTTGTTGTATGTAGTGGCACTCTCTTGTACTCGATGTTTGTTAGTGAGTTGTTTGACATGAATCGAATGTTTCAGGTTGCTGTTGGAAAAATTTTGGCTGGTTTTGTGATGAGCTACTTTTAATTTGCGTATTGTGGCTGATGGAGTCATTTTTGTGTTTGGAAACATTAGTGCCATGTGTTTCCTATGGTCGGAGATTTAATATTAATTTTTCTTTATTATTCAGTTGTGAATAAGATATGGATATAAATGAGCAGGTCATTGCTTGTTGCAGTGGGAGATGATATAATGGCTGTGATCAAGTTACTGCACTTTACCAGATAGATGGTGGATGGGTTTGAATTGTGTACAAGCTGACGATATCTAGTGCTTTGCTTGACTATATGGGTAAAGTTTTGAGATACATAGTTCACATGAGATTGAAAACACAAATGGCTTTCGTTTTCGTAATTTTTTGTTTTAAATTTTGAGGGTTTTGTGCGCTTGATTTTTTGGACGAATATTTGTTTTGCAGTGATGTCGTTCTTACTCTCATATATTTAGTTTGTCCCCGCCCAAAACCACCTTCTTCATTCAGTTCTCCTGTTTGTTTCATCTTGTTGCTGCAGTTAAATATTTCACATGTTATTTGTTTGTTTGCAGATTGTAATGAGTGATGCCATGGTCACCATATTGTATGTGCTTGAAATAGTATACACCACGTTGATGGCATTACTGGCCAAAACAGGTGGATTTACTCATGACGTTACGCCAATCTACCGTTCATATCAGTTACAGCAGTAGATCCCTGTATGTTCTTTGCATATAATTTGTGTGTTTTTTGACAATTAAAAATAATGCTATGTTCCAAGTATTGTTGCTCTGTTTCTATCAAAATAGTGCAGATTGCATTAGTTTTACTCTCTGTCTCATCTTTGTGTTTATGGCTACATACTAGCTGCTTCAGACTTCCAGCTACCTCACTGGCTGAAAAGTAGTAGTAATGAACATATTTGCCTCTGTCACTGCTCATGTTACTGTTAAGGAATATTCACATCTCCTTCTAAATAGCACAAGCAATTATTGTAGTCTTTTATGCCACAAGCTTTTTGTTAAATATCCATCTTCAGACAGAAGAAGCAATTTCAGTTCAAATTTAAAATTGTGTACAGGTTTCCAGCAGCCAGTCACATTTGGTTTTATTCCTCAGATTCCATTATCCACTACCTGTTTTAAACTGACGAGCTATTTATCATCAGATGGTACATGTTTATAGCATACACTCTGCAGCAATAAAATGACAAGTAAAGTAAAGTGGACTACCCGTGGCATAAAAACCTCCAGTGTAAGGAAAAGGCAACTGCACAGAGAACTAAAATGTAATAAACATATTGATTTCATTAAATGTGTTAGACTCTATAAAACCATTCTTAAGAGTTGGCAGGGCAGCAAAACACCTGTTAAATAAGAGGCTAATTGTAAATCATAAAAATAAGACAAAGGCTGTGTGGTCAGTCATTAAATCTGAGTTAGGTGTTAAAACCTGTAGCCAATAAATTTCAAAAATTGACATTGAAGGAAATACTATTGTAAATCCAACACAAATACCAGAGTACTTTAATGAATTCTTTATAAATGTAGCAAAGTCTGGTGTAGATGTAACATACTATCACAACAAAGTAAATCCCTTTGGCCTAGGTGAAAATTCTGGGAACTTCACAAAATTCTTAAAAGTTTCTGCAGGGGGATGTAGAAAATGCTATTTTAACATTAAGAAACAAAAAATCTGCAGGTTGGGATGGAATACCTGCCAAAGTTATTAATGTGGTACACAGTAGAATTGCAAACTCACTAGCTCAAATAGTAAATCAATGTTTTGAAGAGGGCTGTTTCCCAGAGGTACTAAAATATACTGTAGTCAAACTACTCTTCAAGAAGAAATCAAAGAGAGATCTTGGGAAATTATCGTCATATCTCGATTCACCCAGCCCTATCTAAAATGTTTGAAAAACGTGCTGTTGCACAAATCCAAAACTTCATTGCAAGATATTCTGTTGTTCTAAACAATAAATTTAGTTTTCAGCAGGGGAAAAACACCATAGATGCAGTAAACAGTTTCATTGAGAAAATAAGTACATCACTAGACAATAGAAATAAGGTGGCAGGAATTTTCTGCGACCTCACAAAGGCGTCTGATTCTGAAAACTATGCACTGCTTGTTTGCAAACTTGAAAAGTATGGCATTAGTGGCAGTGCCCTATATTGCATACTTTTTTTTGAATGAATTAAATTGAGTACTGCTTCATACTACGATAACTGTGCCATTATTCCTATTGTATGAAATGGTTTTGAAAGTACTCTTTTATGTTTGTTAAAAGCCATGGCAAATTTTTCTCAGGGCACTATCGCCAGAAATATCATAAGTATCCCAATGTGAAGACATCCATCTTATCACGACGGATAAAAAATCTTTCTCTAATATTATGCAATAATCCATTTCAACAATGCTTAATTATTTTTTCTGTGAGGCAGGATGTTCCAGGATAGCTGCCTATGTGCAGTGATAGTGTAACCATTTATAGATATTACTATTAATAAAGAACTGTGCCTCTGGCCTAATGTGAATTGGAAAATATTACAAGATGCCGATTTCAGTTTATTGAGATTATTCTTTTTAATACTTTTAGCTTTAAATGACTTTTACAAACGTGAATAGTATATGTCATCAACAGCGTTGCTATAATACCGAGCCACAAGATGGCCAAGGCAACATGTAATAATTACTTACTCAACAATATACAGGATAGGTACGCACTACTGACAAAAACTCATAACAATTATTAATTTCGTATATAGTCTACAAAATTCTATTACTAGTACAGATAATTGTATCAGTTACAGACCGTGAACAATTAGCATCTGTCGGCTACAACATCAGAATCAATTAGATAATGAAACAAAAAAATACGCTTAGTCGTCCTGTACAAAGGGACAAAGATGATGATAACAGCAATTCTAAGAGCGCAGATAGTGCTTCTCCATTTTGAGTATCAATGACTTATTTATATTCTTTTCTTTTTTCTTTTTTTCTTCTTTTAACCAGAGGCTATGCTATGCCTACAATGGCTTAAATCCTACTTATCCAACAGAAAGCAAGGAGTTAGCATCTCTTCAAATGGCGCATATTATTTTTCTGACTGGGAAAAAATATCTCAGGATGTTCCAGAAGGCCCTATATTAGGCCCAGTCCTATTTCTCTTCTATGTTGATGACTTACCATTAAATATCAGCTTCCCACCAGTTCTGCTCGCAGATGATACTTCTGTCTTAGTTGAAGATCAGGATTCGGAAAAAATTCCCAAATCTGTGATCAGTACCCCAGTACCTTAGAAATTTGGCTCCAGCAAAATGGGTTGAATCTAAACGGAATTAAGACTCACATGATGTAGTCAAAACCATACAGTCAAAATGTGAGCAGATTAAGATTGTACACGATGACCAAGATATAGAAGCTGACTCTGTCAAATTCTTAGGTTTAAATGTAGGTAATAATTTGAGATGGCAGGCATATATTCAATACTTGGCAAACTAACGGAGCAGCTTTGCATTTGCAATGAAAATATTATCAACTGCAGTTGACATGGACATATGGAAAGTAGCGTATACAAGCTACTTCAAATACATTATTAGGTATGGTATTGTTTTTTGCTGTAACTCGACAAATATAGTGAGAGACTAAAAATACAGAAAAAATCATTCGAAATATGTGCACTGCAAATCACAAACAACTATGTCCACCATTATTTAGTAAACTTAAAATATTAACTCTTCCATCCTTACACATATGAGATTATTATATATTTGTACACCAAACATGTATTGTTTGAGGGAGACCGTTTTGTCCATTCACATGATATTAGAAACAAAGAAAATTATATGCCCACCGCCTCAGACTGTGTGCGCAGGGACCTCGATACATGAGAATTAAAATTTGTAATAAATTAAAAGGGAACGAGTTGATGTAGATGAATTTAGGTTCACTATCAAGAAAGCTAGATGAGGTACCGACAGTGAAGTGTTACTACTCCGTGGATGAATTCATGCAGGACAAACTGGAAATTTGAACTGAACTGAATACAATGTGTTACACATTCCAAGAAATATTGTAGTGCTATTATTTATTAATGTAAAAATCATTGTAACTGTACTATAAATTTTTGACATGTCCCCGGTACGCAAACCAAATGGATTGTAAATGTATGTCATGAGGTGAATAAAACACAATTCACATATCTGCAGCATTCTTGTGGCTCATGTAGCTGTGGCAGGAGAATGAAACATGTATGCACTGAATGTGGTATGTACAGTTCACACCTGGCCACAGCTGTGCGCACATGCAATAAGTATGTACCATCTGATGGTAGTGATTCATAATTGGTCATGGCAATTAAAGATTGAAAAATAATACAAAAGGTGGCTGATAACTAATTTCTGGAGAACTGTATCCACACACGTAATGCATATATAATCTGAAAGGTTTTAAAATTTTTTGGAACCTGTCAGATCATGTTAGTGGAAAAATAATAGAAAATTTTGTGGCTATTGTTGAATGCTTTCGTGGGCCTTTGGCAGATTGTTACATTTTTTCTAAATTTTTGATTAAAATAACTTTGTGGCTGACAAAACAGCTATGGTGGCGGAAGGTTGTTGGTTATATACAACATCCCATATACTTACAACAATCAAGAGCTGCACATGCAGTGCAAATAGAGCAAAACATACTTTAAGATTATTTTTATTGTTGTCGTCAGCAGCAGTGGGAAGTACATCAGTGGGGGTGGTGGATAGGGCAACAGTTGGCTCTCCCCTTTCCATGCATCCAGCTGTGCCTTAGAAAGCTGTGTGGTGCCTAAAAAATCAGTCATTTGAGCAGGCACGTAGATGTAAAGAAAGAACTGCAGTTGGCTGACTCTTAGCCACTGCCACAAACACAGAGTTATTTTAATCAAGGTGTAGTGTAGTGGTGAATAATGAACTGTGATCTGAACCATCAATACAAGACAGAAATATAACTTTCATGTAAACTTTATAAATTTGTTAAATCCTACGTAAGAATACATAGTATGGTGTGAAGATATTTGAGAAGCTCCCATCTAACCTGCAGTAAGTTATCTCAACCAATTCAAAAGAAAATTTAAAACCTACACCATTATGACTTCTTCCACTGATTATCTAGGTGCTGGGATTTGATTCCTCCTTTAGATGAATGACAAGTTGTATCTTGCGAACTGTCCTGTATTTACATATTTGGATTAGTATTTTCTTTGAAAAATACTTTATTAATGAAGTAAATATTAAGTTTCTGATAAGACAGTCTGCAGCTACCTAATGTAACTGAAGTAGCAACAGCTTTCTTTCTAATTCACTAGAACACATTTAACTGGCATAAACAGAATCAGTATTAAGTAGTATTGTGATAGTTTCCTGCTAATATAGTGTACAGCTTAAGAAGTGTTTCGTTGGCTTCTGTCAAAGTGTACCTTCGCTTGTTTCGTAGCCCTTTAGGTTCATCTTCTTGGTGGACTGTACACAATATGATGAGTGAGTGGAAGGTATCACTACTGTTTTGAAATTGTGATGGTTTATTTAAGTCAAGCCACATTAGTGAATGTATATATTGTGGTGGAGTTGGTAGAATGCTTAATGCCTTGATGATGCACCTGCAAAATTACTGTAGGTGAACACTAGCATCACAATGTACAGCTGCCCACTTGCGATGTGCGTGCAATACATGATCAGATTAGCTGATTATATGCTTCACCATTTAACAACTTAATATTTGCTCAAATGCAGGACTTTTTTACTCTTGGGTATTTCATTTGAGATTGATTTGCACCTCATTGGCGACAGAGTGGTGAACTCTACATACAAAATTCATGTTACTGATCAGTATGTACTTAATTCTTTTTTTAATTTGGCATGTAGTGATGTTGTTCTACTTATGTTTTTTTCTTTCCATTACTGTCAGGTTCTATCAAAAATTATTATGGAATTCATTCAGTATACCTTTGATATATTTTCAGAAACACATCGCAAATCCAGTACCACACCAGTACAAGTACAAGACTGCGCAACCAAACGTTCTCTGCCATGACCCTATATTTTCTGGGATGCTTACTAAGGGTAGGCCATGGCCAAAGCCCAAGATCATTATTTTATATTTTACCATCTGTGCCACATTAGTGTGTCTGGGAATATATTAATGTTCTGGCGCTGTCAGTATTAGTATCATAGATACACTTTAAGAAAATGAAATGGTTTACATTCTGCTGTGAAAACCCACTTTAATGAAATGTTTATTGAAGGGGTGACACTTGTATCCCATGTGTTGCAGTTACTGTTGTAAATAATGTGAATTTTTAGTGTGACATATTAAAAACAATTGCAGTAAAATAAATTTGTTTATTGCAAAAGGAGTTATGTCTTACATATTTTATAGTATCCAATTTTATAAATGTGTTGTTCACAAACCCTGCTCCCATCCCCACCCAAAGAAAGTAATTCGAGAATCATTGCATAACGTTACATGTGTGTTTCTTGAAAGGGGGGGTGTACGCACTCTTGAGGAGAGTTTATTGGTCCGTCCACTAATGATGTGCTCAGTGAAGTGTATCCTCATATCACAAAGCATAGTACTCACTTAAGAACTGGTATATCTGCAGAGGACACGCTCACTGTAACACTCGGATTCATTGTTACAGGAGAGAGGACAGGTCAGGTCAGGTCTCGTCTCCAATCTTCTTAATCTATTTTTGTATTCTGGGTGCCTCACATTGTAAAGCGCCTCATCAGCTTCATACATCTCTGTTAATTTTGTAGTTGTTGGTACACACCAATTGTATTTACCGGCAATATTTATAAAAACACTACAGATGACAGAACGCTGCAGCGATGCTAGCGCTCCACATGGTAACATGTCATATTGCAGTGAACAGAAGAAAAGAGACTACTTTGGTGAAATCTTCAGCGAGGCCCTAGATTTGATCAAATATTTGACAACATTTGACAAAGTTCCCTATTACAACATCAAATTTCTTTGACAAAGATATTGGCCAAAGAAATTTGATAGTGTAATACCGGCCTTAGGTATAGATGTAGTACCTATTAATGACAAGTGAAAATTTCTGCTGGACTGTGACTTGAACCTGCATTTCTATCTTATTACGAGGAAATATTCCATGAAGTTTTGGGGTTGCAGACAGATGCTACTGAACCAATCTTAACTGCATGACATCTAGAAACCCGAACATGAATGGGATGAAGAAATACTCAATATTCATCTGTCTTAGAAACCACATCAAAGATTCACTGTGTATATGTTTAGAGGAAGATATAATGAGCCAATTGTAAAACATTCAAAGATACATAGCTTCTTATTTGTCATGTGTCCAGTTTTTTATCCTTGATTCTTTCCACACTTCACCTCTCCTCTGCTTGTAACTTCAGATTGATCAGTCAGTGAGAGTATATTATTTGCTATGAAAACAAACACTTACTTATAACAGTTTCTTCTAGATATGTTCATTTTGGTTTGACCTTTTGTATGTGACACGATCCTGAAGAAACAAAAACAGGCAGAAGTAACAACAATTATGACCAGTGTTTGATCTGTAAAAACCGAGGTACCAGTACTGTGACCTACCGGGAAGTGGTTTTTTTAAAATTATTATTAAATTAATGTCTTAAAACATGTTTTTAATGCATTTTTATCAGAGGTATTGGTACCTCATACCATCACAAATCGAGCACTGGCGATGGCAACAGAAGCACTTATTTGGTTTAGAATAGGGACACCAGTAACTGTACGTGGATTGCTTTGTCATCTCACAGCAATAAAAACAAAGATTAATGTTTGGCAGTATTAGTAAAAGGATAATTGCAACTCGCCATATAGTGGAGACGTTGATTTGCAGATAGGCACAACAAAAAATACTGTGAAACAAAGGTTTTGGCAAAATGGCCCTTCGTCACGCACAGAGCATCATGCACTGTTGCTCGCAGTCTTGTCTTTGCAGCCAGTCTCTGTGTGTGTGTGTGTGTGTGTGTGTGTGTGTGTGTGTGTGTGTGTGTGTGTGTGTCAGTTTTATGCGTCTTGTCAGTTATGTCCCTGCTCCCCACTCCTACCCAAAGAAACTGATAAAAACGTTTGCGCTGCTCACATGGAAAAATGTTAGTATGTGTTAATTAAGAAATTCCAAATAATCATGAATCTGCTACTATAGATTTACTGTTGAGTCAACATAGCAGAATTAAAAAATTATTTGTAAGTGATGATTGAAGTGAAAATATTTTGTGATTTGCTCTGCATGGGATTGTGAATCTTGTCATCACATTCATCTTTTGTTGTGATGTATTTAGTTACACTGGTGCAAAACTTGAGAAAGAGTAAATGAGATGAAAGCTCCATGTGTAAGGGACAGTCAAATGAAAACAAGACTGATGGAAAAAAAAGTAACTAAACTGTTTATTATTTCAAAAGTAATCACCATAGCCGTGAATACATTTATGACATTGTAAGACAAGATGGTCAATCACTTCATGGAAATTTTTGCAGTTGCCTATGAAATCACAATTGTACCTGTGTGCACCTCTTGGTGCGAATCAAATGAATGACCAGGAATGTCTTTCTTCAGGGTTCCAAAAATGAAATCACATGAGGAGAGATTGGGACTGTATGGAGGTTGTGTGAAGGCAGTGGAAGCAGCCAGGAGTAAAATGCCTGATGAGGTTGAAAAGAGTATGCTACAGAAGTTTAGCTGAGAAACACTGACATGTTCTCCATGAAGTGCCAATCTCTTCCTATGTGATTTCCATATTTTTAGAGCCCTGAAGAAAGATGTTTATGGCTGTCCTTTTGCTTCAGATGAAGAGGTGCATGCCTGGGTACAATTATGTTTCTGGAGGCAACCATAAACACTTTTCCACAAAGACATTGACCACCTTGCCTGAATGAATGTGTTACTTTTTTCCATCTTTTTCATATTAATGTGACTGTCCTTGTGTACCACTGTCACTAAGCGTGCTTTTGTAGATCTGCGTACTATGTACACAAGTGCCTTATTATTTTACAGATTTTTTTTTTTTTTTATTACCATGTTCCCCTCAGAAACTTGCAGCTGTATGCTGGATTAAAGATTTCCCAAATTCGGTAGCTTTTCATAAACCAGCTAGCTTATCTGCAGTGCTAAAGCAATAAACAGTATCTTCATAAACACTGATTGACATGCACTGTTTTTGATTTGAGGACTGTAGACTCACTTTTTTGTGGTGGGGGCAGAAGAAGAGATGCTTCTGCTGTGAAGATGATGAACTTGAAACTTAGCAAGATGGAATAACTCCATTTGATATAACTATACTCCTTAGATAACTTTATTTCTTTTTTATATTATGCTGATAGTAGATGTACCACATTAACGCAAAGCACCAAAATTCGTATTTAAGAGAAATCTTTATTAAGAAACCATATGCTCAGAAACATATCGTGAGGTAACAATTGTTTATTTACAGAATGACTAATTATTTGAAAGTCCTCATTTCACTCTTTCAGTAAACATCTTATTATTTGTGAAAAGTCATCAACCAAAAGTTATTCATAATTAAAGTTCCACCACCCAGAAAACAGTACTATTATTTGGACCTTTAAGTATGTTTATATCATCATACCTATAGTTATAGTTTCCTCGCTCTAATTTTTCTGAACTGGAAAATAGCTTTTGTTATCGGAGTAATTTGATGATTAAGAAATAGAGAAAACTACTATCCTGTTAAATTTACAAGCAGCTTGATAAATCCTCACTGCAGTTCGTGTGGTATGAATAAAATAATCTGCCTAAATTTATTTCTCAATCACCTGTCACATAGACAAACCAAATCATTGCTTGTTTCTAAATAATGTCATAGCCTCAATTTCAACATTGTTATCTTTATATAGCAATAGGAATTTAGCTCCTAGTAATCACTACAGTAACTTCCCCATGGCAGAGGTGTGATTAGCTATTTTCAGCTTAATATAGTGTAAAAATTCATACAGTGCACTCATCCATTCCACATTTCAATGTCAAAGTCACTAATGTGAGCAGGTCCTACTGTTACAGTCACTCAGTGTGATTATTTCATGAACTTGTTGGGAAAATCTGGCTGTAGTTGTCCACGTAACTTCACTGTATAAGTGGTAGCATTTGAAAGACCTGTTACTGCAGATATACTTTTTTGTAGACTTGAATGACGACTTCACCAAGGATAGAACCTGCCACTGTTTACTGTTCATCGAGTGTAGTAGCCGACTTGGTTTACTTGAACTATAAAAATAGTTGATAGCAGAAGTTAATCTGTGTGTTTTGGCACCAAGAAATGTGAAGTAACCTCAATTTAAAATCATTGGTGTCATGTCCATCATTGAAATATTAGATTACATCTCCAACCAATTTTAGAGAATGAGACTTCAAAAATTTAGTATTATCAAAGAATGCCAGCAATATAACCAGGTCAGTAATGTTTCATAGTGTGCTTAGCTTTTCAATGGACAACTTAGAATCACTAATGATGATGAAAAGCTTCCTGGTGAAGCACCAAACATAAAATGTGGCTACCCATAGAACTACATATGAGAGGAGTGCACGTTAAAAAAAGCATTTTGCAAGCAACTTCCTTTCCAACTGGAGAAATAGGTTGCCTAAAACTGCAATACTAAATGCTATACTGTACAATGTACTCATTGATACTTGAAGTGTTTGTTTCTATCTCATGCAGTGAACAAATCATATGAGGAATGAGTCAGTTTTGTAAAGATTTCTATTCTTCATATGCAAGATATGCATGTAAGAGCTACTGTTAAGTCAATTACATGTTCATCTGGCAAATTCCTGAACACTAAAATTACAAGTGGTGGCTAGATACCTACACACATAGTTAATATGCACATCTACATTCTAAAGTAGTGGGTTTGTTGAGGCAATGAATCCATAAACAATAAACACATTCCAAGTACAGGAAACCTTGGCTAAATAGTGTTATACTGCTGTAGTTAAACAGAATAAATAAAGTACAGGAAACCATGCACTGCATGTACATAACTATCTGTATTAAAATTATCTTTGACAGATGAATAATATTGAATTTGGTTTGTGTTAATCACCAAATTTTTAAGTAGTTCAGGGATAAGCATTTTAGCTCTGGGATCAAACATAATTCCCTCTTTCTGACAAAGTGGTAGCATGTTCTTTGGGTTAGTACACACAGTAACAGAACACTGTTGTAAAAGAGAGTAGTAACACTTGCACCAGATATACATCCACAAGGTACTATGCAGCATAAATAATTTATGATATGTACCTAAGACAAACAGCTACAAAAAAGAACTCTGGGTTAAGTAGGTATAATCTTGCTTGGGAAGGACCTATTGGCAGGACATGATACAAGAAAACAAAGATTTTTACTTTCACAGTTACTTTCTATTTTCTGTATACCATTAAGAGTAATGAGATACTTCATCACAATACCATTACTTCAGACAAATAAAAATTTGTTGTTGTTGTGGTCTTCAGTCCTGAGACTGGTTTGATGCAGCTCTCCATGCCACTCTACCCTGTGCAAGCTTTTTCATCTCCCAGTACCTACTGCAACCTACATCCTTCTGAATCTGCTTAGTGTATTCATCTCTTGGTCTCCCTCTACGATTTTTACCCTCCACGCTGCCCTCCAATACTAAATTGGTGATCCCTTGATGCCTCAGAACATGTCCTACCAACCGATCCCTTCTTCTGGTCAAGTTGTGCCACAAACTTCTCTTCTCCCCAATCCTATTCAATACTTCCTCATTAGTTATGTGATCTACCCATCTAATCTTCAGCATTCTTCTGTAGCACCACATTTCGAAAGCTTCTATTCTCTTCTTGTCCAAACTATTTATCGTCCATGTTTCACTTCCATACATGGCTACAATCCATACGAATACTTTCAGAAATGACTTCCTGACACTTAAATCAATACTGGATGTTAACAAATTTCTCTTCTTCAGAAACGCTTTCCTTGCCATTGCCAGCCTACATTTTATATCGCCTCTACTTCGACCATCATCAGTTATTTTGCTCCCCAAATAGCAAAACTCCTTTACTACTTTTAAGTGCCTCATTTCCTAATGTAATTCCCTCAGCATCACCCGACTTAATTAGACTACATTCCATTATCCTTGTTTTGCTTTTGTTGATATTCATCTTATATCCTCCTTTCAAGACACTGTCCATTCCATTCAACTGCTCTTCCAAGTCCTTTGCTGTCTCTGACAGAATTACAATGTCATCGGCGAACCTCAAAGTTTATATTTCTTCTCCATGAATTTTAATACCTACCCCGAATTTTTCTTTTGTTTCCTTTACTGCTTGCTCAATATACAGATTGAACAACATCGGGGAGAGGCTACAACCCTGTCTTACTCCCTTCCCAACCACTGCTTTCCTTTCATGCCCCTTGACTCTTATAACTGCCATCTGGTTTCTGTACAAATTGTAAATAGCCTTTCGCTCCCTGTATTTTCCCCCTTGCACCTTCAGAATTTGAAAGAGTATATTCCAGTCAACATTGTCAAAAGCTTTCTCTAAGTCTACAAATGCTAGAAACGTAGGTTTGCCTTTCCTTAATCTTTCTTCTAAGATAAGTCGTAAGGTCAGTATTGCCTTACGTGTTCCAGTGTTTCTACGGAATCCAAACTGATCTACCCCGAGGTTGGCTTCTACTAGTTTTTCCATTCGTCTGTAAAGAATTCGTGTTAGTATTTTGCAGCTGTGACTTATTAAGCTGATAGTTCGGTAATTTTCACATCTGTCAACACCTGCTTTGTTTGGGATTGGAATTATTATATTCTTCTTGAAGTCTGAGGGTATTTCGCCTGTTTCATACATCTTGCTCACCAGATGGTAGAGTTTTGTCAGGACTGGCTCTCCCACGGCCGTCAGTAGTTCCAATGGAATATTGTCTACTCCGGGGGCCTTGTTTCGACTCAGGTCTTTCAGTGCTCTGTCAAACTCTTCACGCAGTATCGTATCTCCCATTTCATCTTCGTCTACATCCTCTTCCATTTCCATAATATTGTCCTCAAGTACATCGCCCTTGTATAGACCCTCTATATACTCCTTCCACCTTTCTGCTTTCCCTTCTTTGCTTAGAACTGGGTTTCCATCTGAGCTCTTGATATTCATACCAGTCGTTCTCTTATCTCCAAAGGTCTCTTTAATTTTCCTGTAGGCGGTATCTATCTTACCCCTAGTGAGATAGGCCTCTACATCCTTACATTTGTCCTCTAGCCATCCCTGCTTAGCCATTTTGCACTTCCTGTCGATCTCATTTTTGAGACGTTTGTATTCCTTTTTGCCTGTTTCACTTACTGCATTTTTATATTTTCTCCTTTCATCAATTAAATTCAATATTTCTTCTGTTACCCAAGGATTTCTACTAGCTCTCGTCTTTTTACCTACTTGATCCTCTGCTGCCTTCACTACTTCATCCCTCAAAGCTACCCATTCTTCTTCTACTGTATTTCTTTCCCCATTCCTGTCAATTGCTCCCTTATGCTCTCACTGAATCTCTGTACAACCTCTGGTTCTTTCAGTTTATCCAGGTCCCATCTCCTTAAATTCCCATCTTTTTGCAGTTTCTTCAGTTTTAATCTACAGGTCATAACCAATAGATTGTGGTCAGAGTCCACATCTGCCCCTGGAAATGTCTTACAATTTAAAACCTGGTTCCTAAATCTCTGTCTTACCATTATATAATCTATCTGATACCTTTTAGTATCTCCAGGGTTCTTCCATGTATACAACCTTCTTTCATGATTCTTAAACCAAGTGTTAGTTATGATTATGTTGTGCTCTGTGCAAAATTCTACCAGGCGGCTTCCTCTTTCATTTCTGCCCCCCCAATCCATATTCACCTACTATGTTTCCTTCTCTCTTTTTTCCTACACTCGAATTCCAGTCACCCATGACTATTAAATTTTCGTCTCCCTTCACAATCTGAATAATTTCTTTTATTTCATCATACATTTCTTCAATTTCTTCGTCATCTGCAGAGCTAGTTGGCATATAAACTTGTACTACTGTAGTAGGTGTGGGCTTCGTATCTATCTTGGCCACAATAATGCGTTCACTATGCTGTTTGTAGTAGCTTACCCGCATTCCTATTTTCCTATTCATTATTAAACCTACTCCTGCATTCCCCCTATTTGATTTTGTGTTTATAACCCTGTAGTCACCTGACCAGAAGTCTTGTTCCTCCTGAACTTCACTAATTCCCACTATATCTAACTTCAACCTATCCATTTCCCTTTTTAAATTTTCTAACCTACCTGCCCGATTAAGGGATCTGACATTCCACGCTCCGATCCGTAGAACGCCAGTTTTCTTTCTCCTGATAACGACATCCTCTTGAGTAGTCCCCGCCCGGAGATCCGAATGGGGGACTATTTTACCTCCGGAATATTTTACCCAAGAGGACGCCATCATCATGTAATCATACAGTAAAGCTGCATGCCCTCGGGAAAAATTACGGCTGTAGTTTCCCCTTGGTTTCAGCCGTTCGCAGTACCAGCACAGCAAGGCCGTTTTGGTTATTGTTACAAGGCCAGATCAGTCAATCATCCAGACTGTTGCCCTTGCAACTACTGAAAAGGCTGCTGCCCCTCTTCAGGAACCACACGTTTGTCTGGCCTCTCAACAGATACCCCTCCGTTGTGGTTGCACCTACGGTACGGCTATCTGTATCGCTGAGGCACGCAAGCCTCCCCACCAACGGCAAGGTCCATGGTTCATGGGGGAGGAAAAATATATATATATATATATATATATATATATATATATATATATATATATATATATATGAAGGTAAAATATGGTTATGTTGTAATTTATATAGTAAACTTCAAAATTTGCACTAAGTAACAGCATGAGATCATACGAAATTTCTACGGAATTAAAATCTGATCCACACGGTCATGCTAGTGCTTTTTTTTCGCATAATTGTACGTGCAAAATTTTTTTCGTAATTTTTCTGTAATCAAGGACATCAGGATACTATAATAAAAATATTTTCAGGGTGGAAAGGGTTATGTCTAGGCCATTTTATGATGTAAAGTGACACGGAAAGTAAATTATGTACTACTGTTACTGCCGCCCCCCCCCCCCTCCCTCCCCCTCGGTTATGTTTATCATGAATTCTTTTTCTCTATTTTGTATAACTGTTCTTATTTGAGATACAACATCGTTAATATCAAAGTTTTCGTGGTCTGGATTAAAGCGAATAAACACACATTTTAACTTGGTTTCTAAGAATTTTTGTCTTTCAATTTCTTTTTTTATATTCCGATCTTTGTGGCCTTTTTCATCACATTCAACAGCAATTCTATATTTTTCAAAATACAAATCGATCCTATATGGTTTTACATGAAACTGTCGTATTGGATTTTCGTTTGGAAACCTGTCAATGATTTCGCCAATGTATTTTTGTTCTTTAGTTTTTTCCGGTAAATCCAAATTTAACTTGAAATCATTTATAATCTGTTTTACTACTTTTTCTGAAGATACTGTTTTATGTTTCTGTATTAAAGATATCAGTCCCCTTTCAGTGATGAATATTGTTGATTTATGAATTCCTTTTAAGTTAATATTGAGGGCTTTTAATGACGTTTTATCTTCTGCATTAACATTCTTTACAACTGCTTGTGTACGTTGTTTATAACCTAGAATTCCCGCAACATCGTTTCCTTTAAACCATACGTTATTTTGTTCATCACGAACTGTCAAAAGGCGTTTGCCACCATAGTAGTAACGCATCTCCATTCTCTCAGACCGAAGTTTTTTTATCGCTGTGCCTTCGTAAGAGGTACACACATCGACTTACTAATAGAGCAGTAGACGTATTCTTTCAATATCTTATTTGATATTCTTACGACGTCCTTGCACGCTGATGTGTGGTACTTTAGTGGATACACGAGCGAAGAACGGAAGGTGTTAGAGAATTCAGATCGTAAAAACAATATAAAACTTTTGATGCTGTAGTTGCAGCTTCAATTGCTAACAATGAAACGGATACCGATATCGCAAATTCACAAATCAGTTTTCAATGTAATAAATAATTGCACTTATCGTCTCACTTCGCTGGCTCAGGCGGGACTGGACGTTGGTTCACGAATGTTCGAGAACTTACACAGTAGACGTGGCCACAGTGTTGCCAACTCTAAAAAACCCGAGTCGCTAGATTCGATATCAAAAGTCGCTAGAAAGTCTCTAAAACTGATTTTACTAGGAGTGTACTGAAAATTTCGTGCTGTGAATGATGCAATAAGCCAGTGAGTGGTGGGGGGGGGGGGGGGGGGGGGTAATAGAATATTAATAAAAATTGTCTCATACCTAATTGCTATATTGTTTTAATTAAATGACGCATCGCTTGCAACAACATACGTATAAAATACGCTAATGTTATCATAATTGATGCAACACATAAATCGTTGTTTCAATCACAGTAGTCAAATACACTAGAAATATACAACTACATTTGTAACAAAAGAAAGGAAGAACTCAAATTAGGTTTCAAAATATATACATACCGCTATGTGAGCTATTCATCGTCGTCACTCAGAAGATCGAATAACTCTTCTGTTTCATGCTCTGACAGAACTGTAGTTGGTATTCACCAGGCGTGCGAAACTGCAAGCTGAAGAGAGTGACAAATGCAACGGATCACTACCAAATACTTCAAACCATATTCTCTCTTGAGTTGTTCGAAAAGCCCACTGTTTATTCCAACTATTGCATAAGCACTATCTGTGCCAATTCCTACCATATTAGCGATTGGAAGTTTGAGATCTTTCAAAGAATTCACAAGAACAGCAGCCAGATTTCTTGCATCTGCAGTTTCTACTACAGCGAGTTTGAGAAATGCTGATCTAATGGTTTGGTTCTTTACACTATAGCACCGTATAATGATACCTAGCATTTCAGATATTGATACGTCTGGGGATTCATCTATTAGTACACTGTATTTTTGGTCACCTGTATCTTCAACCAATTATTGTTTAAAATATGGAGCCAAAACTTCAGTTATAATGTTAGTGCACTTTGTACGATGTAATTGCATGTTTTTAGCGCCCTCATCACCGAAAAACACCTTCTTGCGCAGTATTCCTAAATGATCTACAGCTGAAATAGAACAACGTTCAGCAATAAATAAAGAAAGGGTGCCTTCCTCTCTGCTTGCTATTTTAACTGTAGTTTTCGGAACAATTTTCACAGGTGAGATGATTTGTGTTTTTTTTTAAATCAATTTTTTGTTTATGCTTAATAGTTTTCGAATGCTTTCTAATATCACACAATTTAGCATAAAACTCTGTTGCACATACTTGACATCTTGCCTTGGATAAGTCTCCAACAACTGGTTTCAGCCACCCATTGAATTCAGGTTCTGCTTCCCACGCAACCCGGTATTTTTGAGCGTACTGCTTCTTCTTCTGCGGTAAATCCATTATGTAAGACACCACAACATAAGTTTCACCAATTTATAATCAATGAAAATACATTAAAACTCAGGCGAACTAGAGGTCATGAAACAATCTACTCACTTGCTAACTCGATATCAGTCCTATTGTTCATTGTTTAAAACGTAATAATGTCTGAGATACCCCCACCGAATTGTTCTTGTGTTACCACTGTGCATGTGTTAATAATTTGACTGCGAGTTAACATTTCGAAATATTAGAGGTTGCTGGACAGAAATGTATTTTATTATACTTAATATTACGTATGTTTTTTTGTCAATTCGAAAAATAAAGGGAGTTCAAAAGTTGAAGAATTATAGATCGATACGCCATCGACGATAACAGGCTAGTGGGTAATGAATAATGAATTGTTCTATAGTCAAGGTTTTCTTACTCTGTAGGCAATTCCCACATTCAGGTTTGCTAAATGCTGAACAATGCTACATGATCTGCTAAGAACTTAATTTGACTTAGTAAATCTAGAACAAACTCAGTGTAGTACCCATTCTACAGTTAAAATCTTAGTTTTGTCAATGAACATACAGGCACATAATAGTTTTGATTTGTACTTCAAAAGTCGTCAGCACTCAAAAAGTCGCCAGATAAGTCGCTAAATAATTTTTGTCGCTAAAAAGTTTTTTTTTGTCGCTAAGATGAAGGCAATGGTCGCCACTTCTAGCGACAAAGTCGCTAAATTGGCAACACTGCTTGGCCACTGTTTCCATGTTTCGATACAGTGTATCGATACGTGGAACTGTTTCAGTGTTCTGGAACGGCTGTGGTTCACTGTTTCGAAACAGTGGTGTTTCATTCCGCCCCTGTCTCGGACCAGATTCGATCTCGAGCCAGACACAGAAACTGTATCGTTGTTTCAAAATAAGGCTGTTTCAGTCCACCTGTGCCTGGAACGGACTAATTGTATCGAAACAGTGATGTTTCATGCCACTCTGTGTCGGACGAGATTCGGGCTCGGCACAGGTACTGAAACACAACATACCACTTCATGAAACACTTTCAAGAATGTCGGAATCTTTTCGACAAGCAATAGCATGAAGCTTAAGATATCCGAAAGTAAAGCTTCGTTTCTAGCTGACTGTCCTGTTTCGAAATGGCGTAACATCTGCTTTATAAACACTAACCAAACAATAAAACAACGCATACTATTCACATTCAAAATAATAAATATGTGAAAATTATTCAGTTAAATTACACTTTTTTTACAACATACGCTTCTCCGTTCAAGTACAGTAATCATATTAAGAAACGCAAGTAAGCCCACAACATTTTGAATAAAAAAAGGCATAGAGTGACAGTTATTAGACATATACATAAATTTGATGTAGGTATAATTGCAAGCAATCTGTTTGACAAATCACTGATAGTGTAATGGTGTACGGGAAGGGCTGGGAAGCATGGTGAATTTATAGTAACGGTTCGAAACACCTTGAAAGACAAAAAAAATTTCTGTTATATTTTGTTATTTATTCGAATTATTTGTGAGTCTATAGTCACTGTGCCTATTATCCACAATGATTCCCTTTGAGTAGATGGAAATTGGCAGGATGGGTATATTACCCATACTGACGGAATGTGAGACTCCCAGTAGAATATCCGTTGTTTCTGCAGTTTGCTCCCACCTCCAGTTCCGTTCGTGGTGGTTCTTCTGTCTTCAGCTATGGCTGTCCTCAGCCAATTGAAAAGTATGAAAGTCACGCGACACGAAAGCAGTGCATTTGCTGCAGGAAATACGAAACAGCCGAGACGCCTAAGTGATAGTTTCATACTTTCTGCGACATGATTAGCGCTCTCGCACCTCATTTGCGTTTATATGGACATACTTATACAGTAGACAATCAAGATGATAAAATGTGTATGTTCATAAGATTACAAAACACAAACTGTTTCACTGTTTCGAAACAGCGTATCGGAACATTACATTGTACTGTTTCATTTGTTTCAGAACAGTTACGTGTTTCAGTTTGCCCATCTCTATTACACAGGCGTATCGGACCTACCGACAGATGGCTCTAGCACATACCGGCCAAAGATCATATCATTGAGTCTCTGCCAGAGTGTCGAAACACGGATGGAAATGTTTTTCGTTCTGCGCCCTCATAAGTCTTTTATTTTGGATGTTCTAGATATCTACACATCAACATAATGAAGTGTTTCTAATCTAGTGAGAAAAAACAGTGACAGTTCTGCTATGAAATTCCTAAATTCGAGTGTGTTTTGAAAGTTTGAGAAGCTGACCTATAAATCGTTTACTGTTAATTTTATGAGTGCTTTACTTATTTGCCCATTTTAAAGCACTATTTAAGATTCAATGGAGGTCAACAAATTACCTTACTTGGCAAAGCTTTTAACCACAGGTATAATTCGGGGGTCAACAGAAACCTCCGATCTTACTCGTCTGCTTTGACCCGTGACGTAAGCGTGTTGTGGTGTGTGACGTCATTACGGCACGGAGTTTAGTCTTGTTTTTGTTTGTGGTGCTCTCTGGTGGTGTGTTCATGGTTTTCGTTTGTTTTAATTTAATGCTCATTGCTGTATGTCGGGTGAGTTTGTTATTGAGTGTATTTGGTTGTGGTTTTTTGTTTGGGAATGGATATGAAAGACCGCCTTAATAGTGTTCGGTTGAGGGCGATGATGGGCGAGACAGCGTTAGAACTTATCAAGTTCTTACAACTATTCGGTTTAATCGCCGAAGTTGTTAAGTGTTCTCTTTGCCTTGAGGCGATGAAATTGGTTAAAGTACCGGCCTCTCGGACCAGCGACGGATACATGTGGTGTTGCCGGAAAGATGGCGTATGGCGTTCTATAAGGCGTGGTACCTGGTTCGAGAAGTCTAGATTGGGCATGCGTGAGATTGTGCTTATTACATATTATTTTTGTTATAGATGCCCACAGAGTTTTTGCGCGTTTGAGACTGGTGTGAGTGAGAGGACTGTTTTAGACTGGTATTCCTTTTGTCGTGAAGTGTGTTCGGAATTTATTAAGTACAGGGGTAAGTTGGGTGGGCATGGGGTGCTTGTGGAGGTGGACAAGTCGCAGTTTGGTAAAAGTAAGTATGGGAGGGGGAAGTCTGTGGCTGGTCTTTGGGTGTGGGGGGCTGTTGTTCACGTTGGTGGGGGTACTGAATGTGTTTTTAGGGTTGTGGAGGGGAGGTCGAAGGCTGAATTAGTGGGGTTAATTGAGGAGTATGTAGAGCCCGGGTCCACAATAATTTCTGATGCTTTTTCTTCTTATAGGGGGTTGGGTGACAGGGGATTTAATCATTTAGTAGTGAACCACAGTCTAGAATTTAAGAATTATGATACTGGGGCTTGCACTAACACAATTGAGGGGATGTGGGGGGCGGTTAAGTCAGTTCTTGGGAGGGGGAAGAGGCGCTCTTCCAACCTTCAGTCTCATTTAGATGAGTACTGTTGGCGGAAGAGTGTCCCAGAGGCCTATTGCATTTTTCGGGTTTTTGTAAGGGCTGTGGGTAAAATGTGTAGGCCGAAAGTGGTTAGTTAGGGTGCATTTGTGTGTGATTGTGGTGGCCAATCTAGTTTGTGGGGCTGGAACTTTTTTGAGGTAAGTTCCGTTTTTTTTTTTGTTTTTGATGTGTGCTTTGTGTCAACAGAAACATCCGATCTCACGCGTCGGCTTTGACCCGTGACGTTAGGGACCTACACATTGATCTGTAGCGTAGCCCTGAATACGAGGTTAGGTTGGGAGGTTTTCTTTTGGCGGGGGGGGGGGGGGGGGGGGGGGTCAGGGGGGGCGCAGCCCCCCCCCCCCTGCCTGGCCTCGAGCACCACTTGTTTATTATTATCTTTGTTCGATCGTAATTTATGTGATTGGGAGCTGTTGTAGATGTATGTAGGTGTAAGGGAAGTGTTGGTTTTTTTAGGTTGGTGTTGGGGGATGTGATCGGTAGGTTCTGTTGAGCTACATAGGTCAAGGGAAGTGTCCGATTCTGGATAGGAATGTGTTTTTTGGTATTTGGTCAGTTTTGTGATGTTGATTTATTTCGTTGTTTTGCGTGGTTTTGTATGGCGGTCGGTGGCTACATTTGTGTATATTTAGTTTGTCCCCACCCGAAAACCCCCCAATTTCCCACGCTTGTCCCGTTAGAGTCATTAGGCTTTTTGTGAAACTTGTGTCTTTCAGTGTTTATAATACGTATGCGATGTTTTTATATCCGCCATATTGGATAATACGTATGCGATGTTTTTATATCCGCCATATTGGAATTGTCGTTTATAGTCGTTTCCGCTACATTTGTGACGTCATGGGTCAAAGCCGACGGGTAAGATCGGACGCTTCTGTATTTCCTAATTCGGAAAATCAAACGTTGACATCGTTTGCTTCGAGGTATCTTTACTGACAACAGAAATTACAACAGAAATTTTAAAGTATTACTTACGTATAAACGGAAAAAATTGTTATTTTTGTTTTTCTGAAGTTTTGCATTACCGATCTCCATATATGCTGACACGGTAATTGCAACTGCACTTACGAATTTGGCCCTCACTTTGATCAGAAATTTAAATGCCATGATTTTATTAACGCCTCTATGTGGCATGGTGTATTCTAACTGAGTGATAAGGTAGAAGCACCAGTTTTTGACAGTGCTTCAGTCTTTGATAAGAGACAAGAAATACATTTAAATGAGACAAACACAAAGGCCAACGTTAAGGCTCCTCTTAAATGCATGACTTGTATCATTTGGAAGTTAAGTCTATTAATGATAATATATTGGACTGATCCATGATGATGTAGGAAGTGAAGGAACTTGTTGAAAATAACATCGATCACAGCTGTTAATTCTAAGGTTGGGGTGTCTTAAAACTGTAATTTTCCAATCTGACACCCAAACAATGACTGGTACCGTGGTTTTATTTTAAAATTGAATTCAAAACATGTCGGTGAGCAAAATTAATTTCACTATTAATTACAACCATGGAATTTTATTTC
The DNA here is from genome assembly GCF_021461385.2 of Schistocerca piceifrons. NCBI lineage: Eukaryota > Metazoa > Arthropoda > Insecta > Orthoptera > Acrididae > Schistocerca > Schistocerca piceifrons. The sequence continues at coordinate 468,166,092 of NC_060141.1, read as the reverse complement.
TGTGGATCTTGGTTCCAGTCTTTAACATGGTGTCAATCACTGGAATGACTGGTTGTCAGTATAGGGCCCAAGCAAAAAACAAATCTGAAAGTGAAAGCTGCAGAAGCTGGCCAGACAGGCACCCCAATGGCTGCTACAATCTGTGTGAGACAAGGGTGACATTATATTGCAAATTTAGTGTAAAAAGTTCCATATTGTCTGAATTTGTCCCATACTGACAGTACATTCTAGTCCACTCGATTTTCTTCTCTGCAAAAGTACACTAGCCAATACCAATAGCACAAAGGTAGTGCCAAATTACAAACTATCCGGTAATAACAGAAGTATTGCTGGACAATGTACAGTAAATAATATGTAATAACCTGAGAAATTCATTATTTGTTTGAAGAAACAGTATTTGGAAAGAGAGTAACATTTTGAAAATGACAAATGACACAAGTAGAGTTTTAAGTTCTTATGAAAGTTCACTTCTCCCCCCCCCCCCCCCCCCCCCTCTCTCTCTCACTCTCTTCCCCATTCTCAAGGGAAAAATGTGATAACATAAAAGCGCAAAAAAGTTGTGTTGGAAATGATGAAAAAGAAAATCTCACTATGCTTTTAACAGCATGTTGTTGTTGTTGTTGTGGTCTTCAGTCCTGAGACTAGTTTGATGCAGCTCTCCATGCCACTCTATCCTGTGCAAGCTTCTTCATCTCCCAGTACCTACTGCAACCTACATCCTTCTGAATCTGCTAAGTGTATTCATCTCTTCGTCTCCCTCTACGATTTTTACCCTCCACGCTGCCCTCCAGTATCAAATTGGTGATCCCTTGATGCCTCGGAACATGTCCTACCAACCGGTCCCTCCTTCTTGTCAAGTTGTGCCACAAACTCCTCTTCTCCCCAATTCTATTCAATACCTCCTCGTTAGTTCTGTGATCTACCCTCCTAATCTTCAGCATTCTTCTGTAGCACCACATTTTGAAAGCTTCTATTCTCTTCTTGTCTAAAATATTTATCGTCCATGTTTCACTTCCATACATGGCTACACTCCATACAAATACTTTCAGAAACGACTTCCTGACACTTAAATAAATACTCGATGTTAACAAATTTCTCTTCTTCAGAAACGTTTTCCTTGCCATTGCCAGTCTACATTTTATATCCTCTCTACTTCAACCATCATCAGTTATTTTGCCCCCCAAATAGCTAAACTCCTTTACTACTTTAAGTGTCTCATTTCCTAATCTAATTCCCTCAGCATCACCCGACTTAATTCGACTACATTCCATTATCCTCATTTTGCTTTTGTTGATGTTCATCTTATATCCTCCTTTCGAGACACTGCCCATTCTGTTCAACTGCTCTTCCAAGTCCTTTGCCGTCTCTGACAGAATTACAATGTCATCGGCGAACCTCAAAGTTTTTATTTCTTCTCCATGGATTTTAATACCTACTCCGAATTTTTCTTTTGTTTCCTTTACTGCTTGCTCAATATACAGATTGAATAACATCGGGGAGAGGCTACAACCCTGTTTCACTCCCTTCCCAACCTCTGCTTTCCTTTCATGCCCCTTGACTCTTATAACTGCCATCTGGTTTCTGTACAAATTGTAAAGAGCCTTTCGCTCCCTGTATTTTACCCCTGCCACCTTCAGAATTTGAAAGAGAGTATTCCAGTCAACATTGTCAAAAGCTTTCTCTAAGTCTACAAATGCTAGTAACGTAGGTTAGCCTTTCCTTAATCTTTCTTCTAAGATAAGTCGTAAGGTGTTCCAACAATACTACAGAATCCAAACTGATCTTCCCCGAGGTCGGCTTCTACCATTTTTTCCAATCGTCTGTAAAGAATTTGCCTTAGTATTTTGCAGCTGTGGCTTATTAAAGTGATAGTTCAGTAATTTTCACATCTGTCAACACCTGCTTTGTTTGGGATTGGAATTATTATATTCTTATTGAAATCTGAGGGTATTTCGCCTGTCTCATACATCTTGCTCACCAGATGGTAGAGTTTTGTCATGACTGGCATATGCCGCTGTAAAGCTTGTTCCTCCTAAGAACATGATTTTCTCCCATCTCTCTCTCTCTCTCTCTCTCTCTCTCTCTCTCTCCATGTGAAGGGTTTCCTTGTAATAATAGCTAATAGCATACCGTGAACATGAGGGTGTCACAGTGGAGATTTGTTTTCTGGTACAGGCATCTGGTACAACTATTCCACAGCGAAACTTTCTTTAAATAGGTGTGGTACCAGTGCACTTCCATAGGATAACAGAATATTATGTCATCCAGGAATAACATTGGGTACACCACATACAGCATAAACTCTACAGCAACTACAGTGTTTTGTGAGCAAGTAATACCAGTCAGTATCGTTAATTTTAACATAACTCTTGACTCCCATAAATACCTGCTTATACGTGTGCTAGTACTACAGGTTATTGGTAAAGCAAATACTAATTGAATACGTCTACACACTTTTAATACTTAGCAGAAATTCTGAAAAAAGTAAATTGTTTGATTACTGTATCACCTCTATGGTGAATTAAGAGGTACTGACTGGTTTCTTTGAACAAAGCCTTTTTACCTGCTATTGATAAAGAGCTATTCCAAGTTCTGTACAGAACAATCTCTCGCATTTTTCATGAGGTTTGTTATTCTGTACACTAATATTTCTTCTTCTAAATGGTAAATAATGCATTCTGACATTGTTGGTATTAAAGGTAATGCATGAAATAAATTATATTTAAACCAGAAAATTAAAGGTTCCACATGGCACATGAAAAGTACCTTGCTATACACATGTATGTACAGAATCCAAAATGTCTGTGAATTTGAGTTACAAACTTTTTTAAATAGAAATATGAAGAGCACAATAATTCGGGTCTGCAATAACTCAAACATAAAATACTTTAGTTCCCTATGGGGAAACTTTGTTCTTTATGTGATTTGTGCAATTGCTTTCACTCTTAATGGAAAACTAAATGGTTTATGTTAAAGTTAACTAGCAAAAAGTGTAACCATTGCTACATAATTTCTGTTAAGTAATATTCCTTAATGTTAATTCCTTCCTTTGTCATCATAATTTCAGTTCCGTATGGGACATATGAACTAACAAAATGAAATGCTTTTATTACTATGACCAAACAAAATCTTTTTAACATGTAGTACACAGTTCAAATCAGCAAAAAGTGTAACCGTATAATTAAGGTTAATGTTGATGAAAAATTAGGCATGTAACATGAATACTGAAATTTCCGAGTGTAACTTTAATCACTGTATTCTGTACTTTGTAGTGCTAGAAATATAATTCTATATGATTGTTTGCATTCTCCCCCCCAAAACAAGAAAATATTTTAGAAAGATCTCCTAGCAAAATAAAGACAAAATTTAGAAAATTAGGTTTTGCCTTACTCAGGCCCCCTTATTCTAGAATGGTTCTAAAGTAATAACAATGCATACGATCAATTGGAACATTGTGTTCATTCTAGGAAGTATTAAAACAAGAATTAATAGAGTAACAATTTTATTGCTCTTATGTTGCAGAGTATCCACAAACATTACTGTTTGAAACATAGGGCTACTGCACACTCCATTAGATCACACCCATCCTGTGATTATACTGTTTTCTTAAAGTGAAAAATTCAACTTGACATAGTTATTGAGGAAAATATATTCTCACACTGAAAGCCATCTGTCAAATAAGTCTCAGAACATATTTTTTCCCATTAATTTCACACAAATCACCTGTTTTTAATGCAAGTGCATATTTTGTAACACCAAACATCTTAAAATAAGCTTATATAATAAACAGTTATAATTTTGTTACAATATCTACACAGGATGTGAAGAGAACTGGGTATACTAACTACTGCCTCTCAGTATATTTTTCCTTAATGAAATTTGTCCTAAATAACATATCTCTTTTTCCAACAAACAACTCAGTTCATACATACAATACCAGGAACAAAAATGATCTGCACTAGGACTTAAAAGCACTTACTTTAGTTCAATAAGGGGTCCACTACTCAGGAACACCCATCTTCAATGATTTGCCAGCAAACATAAAAAACTTAGTTAGAAATAAAGATCAGTTTAAAAGGAGCCTGAAAGACTTACTAGTGGCCAACTCCTTCAACTCCATTGGCGAAATTTTTAATAGAAACAAATGATGTATTGTATTTATTCATACTATTATTTATTTATTTATTTATTTTATCCACCTTTCAGCACTAACATGCAATCAATGTCGTCAGAAGAGTTACAGCTATTTGTGCATTATGTTTTACATACCAAAATATTACATAGTGTAAACTATTAGCTTACAACAGCCTCTACACCTATATCCATACATAACAGTAAGCCATAATTTATCAGCATTAACATGCAATCAATGTTGTCAGAAGTATTATAGCTATTTGTACATTATGTTTCATATAACAAAAATATTACATGAAAAAAAAGACAGTGTTGTACCCTATTAGCTTATAGCTAGCTGCCTCTACATCCATAACTATACATAACAGTAAGCCTTAGTTTATCAATAAATTAGATCATCTTTACAACTATTCTGAAATTCTTCTACGCTGTAGAAAGTATTTTTCTTCATCCACACTTTGGTTTCAGTTTTGAAAATATCCATTGAAACCAATTGAGCCTGTACGGGTAAAGTGTTGAATAATTTTATGCCTATGTATTCATAGCTAGATTGGGTTTTCTTAAGCCTAGTTGTGGGTATATCAATCATATTTGTTTGTCGAGTATTGTGTTGATGAACTTATTTCCTTGTAGTGTAGTGGTTTAAGTTTTCTTTTATGTTTAATCGGCAACAATATACGTAAAGAGATAGCTTCTGTGAGAATTTTTAAGTCTCTAAAATAAGGTCTACATGAGGTCTTGTTGTCAGTGATTCCGTAAAAACGTCTAATTGCTTTTTTCTGCCAAGTGAAAATTTTTTTGGCTCCTGGAGAGTTACCCCATAAAAGAATGCCATATTGTAGATGGCAATGAAAGAAGGCATATTATGACTGAAGCAATGAATCTTGTGTAACACGTGTGTAGTTTGGCTAGTAGGTAGATAACTCGTGATAGCTTTCGACATACATAATCTGTATGTGTGTCCCAAGTCAATTTTGAGTCAATGTGTATTCCTAGTAGTTTAACAGATGATAACTCCATGTTACTGTTTGATAAACTGAAGATTATCTTGACAGTCTTTTCATGGTTCGTAGATAAGTCATTAGCTTTAAACCAGATATTGGATATTTTGAGACACTCTTCACTTTCCTCCTTCAATATGTTTATATCCTTTCCAGAATTAGCTAATGTTGTGTCATCAGCATAGAGGATAGATTTACAGGGTAAGTTATTCGGAAAGTCATTTACAAACAATATAAATAGTAGAGGGCCAAGCACTGAGCCCTGAGGAACACCTCGTTTTATACTTAAAGTCTGTGACTGTTGGTCATTATGCTTTACTATTTGTTTTCTATTGCTGAGGTATGATTCAAATAGTGAGAGTTCCAAGTGTTTGATTCCACAGCAACACAGTTTATCTAATAATAATTTGTGGTTAACTGAGTCGAAAGCCTTACTCAAGTCAATTAGAATGGCTTCAGCAGATAATTCTGACTCAAATACGCATAGTACAAAAGAGATAAGGTTTTCAACTGCTTTGACTGTTGATAAGTTTGACCTGAATCCATACTGAGAATCATTTAATATATTATTGTCTGATAGGTGTATGCATATTTGCTGCAGTATGCAATGTTCTATTATTTTTGAGAGAATAGGCACAAGTGAAATTGGTCTATAATTATTGATACAGGACTTGTCACCCTTTTTGTATAATGGTATGACAACTGTTTTTTTGAGACATTCTGGAAAGTTTCCTCTCGAGAGCATCCAGTTTATCAGTATGCAAAGAGGCTATGTTATGAGATCTACAACTTTTTTAATTACATAGTTTGACAGGCCATACACCTCTTCAGATCTAGAGTATCCTAATTTAGAGGTTGCTTTAATTATATCAGTTACTTGTACTTCTCTCCATTTACAAGCTGACACTATGTTTGTAATGTTTTGTTGAAAATTTCTGCCAGATATGGGGTGAGAAATAGGTGTATGTGTTGAATTGGAATTCTGGTTGCTGTGGGTTGGAAGGCTAAGATTGGCAGAGTTGACAAAAAAGTTATTGAAATCATCAGTAGTGACTTTAGCAGCATTTGTGTTGTCTTTGTAGTTTATATCCATACCTAGCTCTGCTTTTATTACTTTCCATGCAGCCTTACATTTATTGTGTGATTTTTTAATGATATCACCATTTGCCTTACACTTGGCTATTTTAATTTCAGATCTATATTTTCTTTTTAGGTTTTTGTAAGTTTATTTATCTACTGCTCCCTTTTTGACCTTATCGTGACAAGTAATTACCAATAGTCTCATTTTTTGTAATTGGGGTGAAAACCACTTCTGTAAAGTTGAGTGGCTAGGTTTCCTAACTTTTTTGTTTCTTTGTTTTTTAACCAGTGGACAGCATGTGTGGAAGATTTCAGAAATGATTTTGAGGAATGTGCTGAAGGCTTCATCAACATTTCTGGAGGAATGTATAACAGTATTCCAATCTATAGACTTAAGTTCTTCTCTATACTTGCTAATATTTGTATCTGTAGATAGTCTGACACACTGAATTTGTTCCTCGTCTTCTTTTGGTTTTTTAGTAATTAGTTTCACCCATATACCTCTATGGTCTGACAGGTAATCGACATTAAATAAGCCTAGCTCAAAATCACATTTTTATACATTTGTTATTAGATGGTCAAGACAGGAGGAGTGCCTTGTAGGACTTTCATTAGCACAAAAGAGATTATAGGATCTTAACATGTTTACTAAATTAACATTTCTGGCTGTCATTTTCCTAATGTCTATGTTTAGATCCCCCAAAGATTAAAATTTTGCATTTAGTATATTTTTGTATACTGATCACAAGTTTTTCTAAACATTCTATAAATTGTTCTACATTACTTTCAGGAGTGTGATATAAAGACACAGTTATGAGCTGTATACTAGGTATAATAAAAGCAGCTGCTTCAAAAACTCCTTTAATGCATAGGTCACTAACTTCAAGAACAGAAAACTTTAAGTCTAGATAATTGCTAATATATATGGATGAACCCCCATAGGATTCACTGGGTCTGCAGAAGTATGTAGCTAATCTGAAACCTGATGGTACATACAGTTTTATATCCTCTTCCTTTAACCAATGTTCGTTTATACATAAAATCATTCTTTTGTTACTTTTTAATAGTATACCACACTCATCAGCTTTATTTTTCAGAGACCTGACATTTAAGTGCAGAAATAAGATAGAGTTACTGTCACAGGAGGGGAGGAGTACAGTATTATGGGGCAATGGAGAACATTTAATTGTTTTTTCAGTCCTGGAATCTATGTTAGGTGGCAGTTGGACTTCCTTGGGATAAACCATAAAAAAAATCTTCATTTCTCTTTGGTAATTTTTGGGTCTGTTTGAAACAAGGTTGGAAGTTTGTTTCACTTTACTGTCCACAAGTTTTATAGGAACATGTTTTCCCAAATCATTTGGTATCATGAGACAAAGATGATACTTTACTTACTGTGACTGGTCTATTCTTTTCTGCTACTCTTGAAGGTGATGGAGGAGGAGCTGGTACTGTTCCTGCTGTTGGTGAAGTTGGTTTAGTTGCTGCTGGTAAAGGAGTTGGTTCTGCTACTGCTGGTGTGGGAGGTGGTGCTGCTGCTATAGGAACTGGTTCTACTGCTGGAGGAGTTGCTTCTGCTGTTGCTCATGGTGTTTCTTCTGCTATTGCTGGTGAAGTAGTTTGTGCTGCTACTGCTGGTGAGGGAGATGGTGTTACTGCTGTAGGAGCTGGTTCTAATGCTGGAGGAGTTACTTCTGCTTTTACTGAACGTGGTTCTTCTGACGCTGCTGTTGATTCTACTTTTGTTAGTATTGCTTCTTTAGGTACTTCTGCTGCATTTTCTGTTAATGTATCTGATTCTGCATTAGTCACTCCTAGAGATACTTTCTGTTGGTCTAGTGCAGCAGGGGATACAACCCGTCGGCTTTGAACAATGACGTCATTCCTTAGTCATAGATCGTAAAGACTTCACTTCGAGGCATAGATAATAAAGCAGTTCTGTGTTCTAATAAGCACTATCATTAAAATAATTGAATGTAAATCTAAAAGCTTTTGCTGTTATGTTTCAGTTTCGTTTCTTTACTGATTGCTTAATGAAGTAGGATCAGTTTATTCTATCTCGTGAGATTTTTTTTTTTAGAAAAGCCAAAAAACTCTTATTATGTACTGAAGGGAGCTAGAACACTAAGAAGAATCGCTTCTCGGCTTTTGACAAGATATTGCTTAATAAAGTAGGATCAGTTTATTGTATCTCGTGAGATTTTTTTTTTTTTTTAAAGCCAAAAAACACTTATTAGGTACTGAAGGGAGCTGCTTAATAAAGTAGGATCAGTTTATTCTATCTCGTGAGATTTTTTTTTTAAAAAAAGTCAAAAAACACTTATGCTTTTGACAAGATCAATGTTTATCTCTCTCGCATTCCTTTGTTTCTCAACATTCTCCTCAGCTCTTTCATCTCTGTAATAGGTCCGCCCCGGTAGCTGAGTGGTCAGCGTGACAGACTGTCAATCCTAAGGGCCCGGGTTCGATTCCCGGCTGGGTCGGAAATTTTCTCCGCTCAGGGACTGGGTGTTGTGTTGTCCTAATCATCATCATTTCATCCCCATCGATGCGCAGGTCGCCGAAGTGGCGTCAAATTGAAAGACCTGCACCAGGCGAACGGTCTACCCGACGGGAGGCTCTAGCCACACGACATTTCCATTTATCTCTGTAATACATGCTCTCTGGCGACTTGTGACGTCATTGTTCAAAGCCGACGGGTTGTATCCCCTGCTGCACTAGTCCCCTTTCTGTGATGATGATACAGGTACCACTGATGGTGTTGTTGGTAAGTATTGCAGTCTCTGAATAATTTCCATTAGCTTTAATGTAACAAGTTGCTTTCCAAGGCCATTTAAGTGCAGCCCGTGAGTGGTGTGGAATCTGGGGTCTAGTGCAGCAGGGGATACAACCCGTCGGCTTTGAACAATGACGTCACAAGTCGCCAGAGACCATGTATTACAAAGATGAAAGAGCTGAGGAGAATGTTGAGAAACAAAGGAATGCGAGAGAGATAAACATTGATCTTGTCAAAAGCCGAGAAGCGATTCTTCTTAGTGTTGTAGCTCCCTTCAGTAGCTAATAACTGTTTTTTGGCTTTTTAAAAAAAAAATCTCATGAGATATAATAAACTGATCCTACTTTATTAAGCCGAGAAGCGATTCTTCTTAGTGTTGTAGCTCCCTTCAGTAGCTGATAAGTGTTTTTTGGCTTAAAAAAAAATCTCACGAGATAGAATAAACTGATCCTACTTTATTAAGCAATCAATAAAAAAACTAAACTAAAACATAACAGCAATATGTTTTAGTTTAGTTTTTTATTGATTGCTTAATAAAGTAGGATCAGTTTATTCTATCTCGTGAGTTTTTTTTTTTAAAAAGCCAAAAAACACTTATCAGCTACTGTGCCTTGGACGCTAATAGTATCCCATTCGTTACTCGAGCTATATAGCTATACGCAACATTTTTATCTTGCTCGCGAATTGACATATATAGTGTCAGTGTAAAGGCGAAGTGAAGTACGGAATACAAATTATAGTTGTGTCGTCAGTGTAAAGACGAAGTGAAGGATGTTGTTGTGATGGGGGTTTCGGAAGTACACATTCCAAAATGTCATGCTGATACTAGAGCTGGAAAACGAAAAAAGATCGCCAGTTCCCAAATTTCTGTTACGTACTTCGCAACACGGAAATACACATATTGGTGGAATAAGAAAGTGAAATATGGCAAAATAGTGAAATATAGATAAATAAGGAAATGGAAAAGAGAACTTACCACACGGAAATATCGACGAATAACGGAAGCTCGCCTAAACAGACAGTAATGAAAATCACATACCCACACTCACAACAAACACATTACGAAATCTCTCTGTCTCTCTCTCTCTCTCTCTCTCTCTCTCTCTCTCTCTCTCCCCCCCCCCCCCACACACACACACACACACATTCACCAACCCCCCTTCCCTCCCCCCCCCCCTCCCTCCTGAAATTAACTGAGATGTTTGGGACGGTACATTTTGCCCACAAGTTTAATGAAACATTTAAACGGGCAATATGTCCGCGGAATGTTTTGTCTCCAAGAATACCCATCTAGATGGCTTTGATGAGTTGAAATTTGCCGTTTCCCTTTCCCTATGAGTGATTTTACCGCTGACCAGTACCCCTCTATGCTGTTAGTACAGGCGCCTGTCGATAGAGAGCTAAATTCAATGTTATGGTTTACTACAAGATGTTGGTAACCCCTATCCCCTAAATCCCTATAAGAAGAAAACCCGTCTGAAATAACAATAGATCCCTCTGCCACCTCATCTTCAATTAACCTAACCAAAACTTCCTTACTTCTATTTGGTACTACTCTAAAGACTACATCATTACAATGCTGACCTGAAACTACTGCCCCCCCACACCCATAACCCAACCGGAGGTTCCCCCATATTGTATTTCTTTTTCCCAAAATGAGACTCATCAATTTCCACCATAACGCCCAGCCCCCCCCAACGGCCCCCTATATTTCATATATTCCCCACAAACCTCCCTACAAAACGAGTACCAGTCTACTACGGTATGTTTACTGACACGACACTCATGCATACACAGCCATACAGGATATCTTAAACACCAACAATATGTTATTTTCATTATGTCTCTGAGGGTGAGCTTAGATTTCTCGAACCACGTCCCTCGTCTAATGGACCGCCACAACCGATCTTTGCTGCAGCGCCATACGAACAAGTCGTGAGTACGGCAACTCGATACACTCGTAAGGCGCATATGTTCGCCGCACTCACGACATTGAACGTATTCCCTATGAGACCACACATTTGCAGGAAGCAAATTGTGGTCAACATATCTTGGCCCATAACTTCACTTACATCGTCCAGATTCATAGCGGTAGACAAATCCATTCCTATAAACGAAAATAAGACACTACAAATTGTTCTATAATAAAAAATTAATAATCCAGATTACCTCAATATCATTACGAAAAATATTAAGTACCGGCCGAATAAAAACAAACAATTAAGTTAATTAAATCACACGTTTAATATCAAGCGATCGCTTTTAGATTAACATTCAATTATTTCAATGATAGTGCTTATTAGAACACAGAACTGCTTATCACCTGCGTCTAGGGGACGCCAGGGAATCGGGTCTGCTGATTGGTTGAGGCTCATGACGTCATCAGGGAGACAGAACGTGTGACATGTGTAGCAGTGCCACCTGGTGACGAGAACTATAATGAGCTCTATTGACATTAGCGACGTCGCCCACCTGTAGTTTAAAATGCCATTACATGTAGATCTGCACACAGCTGTCATTTTGGAACGCCAAATAAGTCCAGATTATTCAATGGAGCTTAATTTATGGGAGTTAAATGTAAAACCCTGGTTCGAATGCAAATAATCGCGAATGCGGTGACAGACTAACCCGGTTACAGCTCTAGCAAGTGCGGAAAAGCGGACCTAACATATGTAAAAAGTTACATACATATTCCTTGCATTTTCTACAGTTTATGTACGTTATTGTTCGTAATATGTATCAAAATATTCTTTGAATGCTTATTCATTAACTATATTTTCTGATTTTTGCCTTTTTCTTTTAGGTTTTATTGCGAGAAGTGCGATAAATACGGTACCTTCAAATATAAAGCAAACGTAAATATTAGGCAATGCCATGTCCGTTTGTCAACACAATTATTCCGCATTCAGACTTTACGAGTTCCACAACTAACGAAATTATCACCCTTCAACTAATCTAGGCCTCATTATGCTTCAATTTTGGTCGTTGTTGTGTAAACAAAGAACTATATATCAGTGTTATGCACGAACTGCATCTTCCTATACCTTATCCAGTTTTTGAGAATCCGGGTTATGTTCATATGGCATTGTGATAAACAAAGCTGAATGAGGAATTATTAATAGGTCTAGACAATACAAACATCTCCAAATCATGAGACTGTTATAGATGTGTGTCACTGGTAATCACAGTTTATCAGTTATAGTGAAATGTGTAACAAAACATTTGAAATAAATCACAAAGCGTTAGAGTGATACCGTATGTTTTAATGTATTAGACATTCACTCATAGTTCTTTTCCGTATTCTGTATTACATAGGGCCTAATTTGCTAGCTACAATACGGTATGTGGTGATTGGTACCTTGTAAGACATTTCTCTAAATTTTCTCAATAGTGTTCTATGTAAAGAACATGTTTGTCCAGGGTTTTCTCACTTGAGTTCATGAAGCATCTCCATAATACTTGCATGTTGATTGAGCCTACCAGTAAGAAATCTAGAAGCCCACTTCTGGGTTTCTTCCTTAAACTGACCTGGTGGAGATCCCAAAAATTCAAGTGGTACTCCAAAGTGAATTCCATCAGTGTTCAATACAGGTGGATTTCTCTCAACTTGTGGTCTGAGTGACACTGCCCTCATTCCCAATCTTCCCAGAGGAAGGAACTACAAGTACAGAAAGCTAGAAATAGTTTTTTTACTCAACTGTTGTTTCCTCTAATAGTTCATACAAACCATTTTATAATTTTTAGAGAGCACCATCAGATGTTCATATAACTGTAAAGTTAAATATCTGTTTAATATGAACATTACTGTTATCCAGTACATGCATCCTTGAGTCCAAACATGATTAATTATAGGAGAGGAGGCTAATGAGATACTCTTTTACTTTATATTTATTTTGGATAATTTACTTTAAATCATTATCGATCACAATTTGAAATTATTTGTGGTGACTGGCTTCGATCACTTATGTGGTCATCTTCAGACCGATTGGCAGTGGCTGTCTGTGGAGCAGAACTCCATATGGAGGAGGAGATTAGTGTTTAACGTCCTGTCGACAACGAGGTCATTAGAGATGGAGCGCAAGCTTGGGTTAGGGAAGGACGGGGAAGGAATTCGGCCGTGCCCTTTCAAAGGAACCATCCCAGCATTTGCCTGAAAGGATTTAGGGAAATCACAGAAAACCTAAATCAGGATGGCCAGAGACAGGATTGAACCGTCGTCCACCCGAATGCGAGTCCAGTGTGCTAACCACTGCGCCACCTCGCTCGGTAGAACTCCATATGACAGTAAATCACTGTTTGAAAAGTAATTACATTTATTTAATATCTGGAGTTTCCAGTTTTCTGTCTGATGCCTGCCAGCAACCTGTTAGACTACAGGGTGTAGAATAAAGGAACAGTCATGGAGATCAGCACCATCCATCACGGATAAAATTCTGATTCTGCACCAGAATGTAAATTTCTATTTTGAATCCCAGGCAGAGAAACAGTCTATGCAAGTATTATGGCATTTAATTTCACAAATAATCCTAAATTCACACTTCTTATTAACAGCAAATAAAATTAGGGGGTTAATATATTGACATGAGAGTGTGAACTCAAAAATAATGAGGAGGTTTCTGTAAGATGTCAAACTATCACTTTTACACAATAATCTTACTCACATAGATAAAAAGCTCTCTCATAAGATTCCACATCAAATCTGAATAGAATCCCATGCTTTTGATTACTGCCTCCATCACCATTGTCAGGTGCCAGGTCTGACTGTCATAAAATTAATGAGGTTCACACTTACGCCCAGCGGACATAATGCAATTGGCTAAATTACATCATGGAGAAAGCATATGCTAAAGCAAAACTCTCTGCATCCATAGGTCACCTTTTTTGCAAGCTGTCCAGCATAGCTTGCAGTGCCACCACTTGTAGTAGGTGGTGAACTATGTGAAGTTTTTCTCTGTAATTTTTCTTTCCGAAGTGCATGCTTCCATCCATTGCTTAATTATACTAATTAATTTTAAATTGTGTGAAAATATTGTGTTACATTCCTATATACTGCCTCATGTAGTATGTTCTTGTATTAGAAAATAGCAAATAAATAAACATAAATACTTAGCCAGCATGTGTATTATTGCAATCATACAGTCTAATTTCAGCTGCTTCCGTAATTACAGAGACCCAACAGTTAGAAATATGGGCCAGATTCTCATCTGCTTCAAGGCTATCTTGTAGTTACTCACTAAACAGTTCTCGGAAACTGCTGATTTTCATTTTTTCATGCTTGAGATGATGATGATCATCAACACAGCAATTAGCAGTAGTTTGTATGGGCTGTCCCATATAACTGATTCCATACTCACAAGGAATATAGTAAATCCCTTGTACACTGAGCCTGAGAGTATGTTTGTTAGGCCACAACCTTTCTTTAATTTTCCTTGGTGACAAAAAGACTCCTCTGATTCCTTGCCTGTTTACACTCTGACTTACCTGTTGCACCACAGAATGGAAGCCATGCTGTGTCTTCATCATCATGACTTGGCTGATGATTTCTTCAACAGATTTGACCTAATTTCAGATACAGAATGTTTGTTTGGAGGGAGGGGGCGGGGGGTTGGATTGTGCAAGAGCAATGGGAAGGTGAGGAGGTATGGTCAAGGATATAAGTAAGATAAATAGTGACTAAATGGTCGTGGCAAGGGGGTGGGAGGTGGTTTGGAGTCATAATAAATACAAAATCAGAAGAGATTATGTCATAGCATTATGACAAGACCACAGACTACATGTTGTAAGGCATGAACCAAATTTATACAGCAGTGTTCTATCTGAATTAATAGCAAACTGACTTCCAACTGGGAATTTGCATAGATACCCAATACATATATTACATACCTAATACTACAAAGAATGCAAACATTATAAACAATATCATGCTTTGCTGAATATGAAAACACACACAACAATTCAGTAATAATCATAAGGATAAAAAACATTGTTTCTACTATATATCACAACAAGTGTAGAAGGAAAAATGCCTTCAGCTGATTCCAAAATCATGTTGTTGTTGTCTTCAATCCTGAGACTGGTTTGATGCAGCTCTCCATCCTACTCTATTCTGTGCAAGCTTCTTCATCTCCCAGTACTTACTGCAACCTACATCTTTCTGAATCTGCTTAGTGTATTCATCTTTTGGTCTCCCTCTACTATTTTTACCCTCCACGCTGCCCTCCAATGCTAAATTTGTGATCCCTTGATGCCTCAGAACATGTCCTACCAACTGATCCCTTCTTCTTGTCAAGTTGTGCCACAAACTCCTCTTCTCCCCAATTATATTCAATACCTCCTCATTAGTTATGTGATCTACCCATCTAATCTTCAGCATTCTTCTGTAGCACCACATTTCGAAAGCTTCTATTCTCTTCTTGTCCAAGCTAGTTACCGTCCATGATTCACTTCCATACATGGCTACACTCCATACAAATACTTTCAGAAACAAATTCCTGACACTTAAATCTATACTCGATGTTAACAAATTTTTCTTCTTCAGAAACGCTTTTCTTGCCATTGCCAGTCTACATTTTATATCCTATCTACTTCGACCATCATCAGTTATTTTGCTCCCCAAATAGCAAAACTCCTTTACTACTTTAAGTGTCTCATTTCCTAATCTAATTCCCTCAGCATCACCCGACTTAATTCAACTACATTCCATTATCATCGTTTTGCTTTTGTTGATGTTCATCTTATATCCTCCTTTCAAGACACTGTCCATTCCATTCAACTGCTCTTCCAAGTCCTTTGCTGTCTCTGACAGAATTACAATGTCATCGGCGAACCTCAAAGTTTTTCTTTCTTCTCCATGGACTTTAATACCTACTCCGAATTTTTCTTTTGTTTCCTTTATTGCTTGCTCAATATACAGATTGAATGACATCGGGGAGAGGCTACAACCCTGTCTCACTCCCTTCCCAACCGCTGCTTCCCTTTCATGCCCCTCGACTCTTATAACTGCCATCTGGTTTCTGTACAAATTGTAAATAGCATTTCGCTCCCTGTATTTTATCCCTGCCACCTTCAGAATTTGAAAGAGTGTATTCCAGTCAACATTGTCAAAATCTTTCTCTAAGTCTACAAATGGAAGAAATGTACGTTTGCCTTTTCTTAATCTATTTTCTAAGATAAGTCGTAAGGTCAGTATTGCCTCATGTGTTCCAATATTTCTGCGGAATCCAAACTGATCTTTGCCGAGGTCGGCTTCTACCAGTTTTTCCTTTCGTCCGTAAAGAATTCGCGTTAGTATTTTGCAGCTGTGACTTATTAAACTGATTGTTCAGTAATTTTCACATCTGTCAACACCTGCTTTCTTTGAGATTGGAATTATTATATTCTTCTTGAAGTCTGAGGGTATTTGGCCTGTCTCATACATCTTGCTCACCAGATGGTAGAGTTTTGTCAGGACTGGCCCTCCCAAGGCCATCAGTAGTTCCAATGGAATGTTGTCTACTCCCGGGGTCTTGTTTCGACTCAGATCTTTCAGTGCTCTTTCAAACTCTTCACGCAGTATCGTATCTCCCATTTCATCTTCATCTACATCCTCTTCAATTTCCATAATATTGTCCTCAAGTACATCGCCCTTATATAGACCCTCTATATACTCCTTCCACCTTTCTGCTTTCTCTTCTTTGCTTAGGACTGGGTTTCCATCAATGCTCTTGATATTCATACAAGTGGCTCTCTTTTCTCCAAAGGTCTCTTTAATTTTTCTGTAGGCAGTATCTATCTTGTCCCTAGTGAGATAAGCCTCTACATCCTTACATTTGTCCTCTAGCCATCCCTGCTTAGCCATTTTGCACTTCCTGACGTTCTCATTTTTGAGACGTTTGTATTCCTTTTTGCCTGCTTCAGTTACTGTGTTTTTATATTTTCTCCTTTTATCAGTTAAATTCAATATTTCTTCTGTTACCCAAGGATTTCTACTAGCCCTCGTCTTTTTACCTACTTGATCCTCTGCTGCCTTCACGACTTCATCCCTCAGAGCTACCCATTCCTCTTCTACTGTATTTCTTTCTCCCATTCCTGTCAATTGTCCCTTATGCTCTCCCTGAAACTCTGTACAACCTCTGGTTCTTTCAGTTTATCCAGGTCCCAACTCCTTAAATTCCCACCTTTTTGCAGTTTCTTCAGTTTTAATCTACAGTTCATAACCAATAGATTGTGGCCAGAGTCCACATCTGCCCCTGGAAATGTCTTACAATTTAAAATCTGGTTCTTAAACCTCTGTCTTACCATTATATAATCTATCTGATACCTTCTAGTATCTCCAGGATTCTTCCATGTATACAGCCTTCTTTTATGATTCTTGAACCAAGTGTTAGCTATGATTAAGTTATGCTCTGTGCAAAATTCAACCAGACGGCTTCCTCTTTCATTTCTCTCCCCAAATCCATATTCACCCACTGTTTCCTTCCCTCCCTTTTCCTACTCTCGAATTCCAGTCACCCATGACTATTAAATTTTCGTCTCCCTTCACTACTTGAATAATTTCTTTTATCTCATCATACATTTCATCAATTTCTTCATCATCTGCAGAGCTAGTTGGCATATAAATTTGTACTACTGTAGTATGCATGGGCTTCGTGTCTATCTTGGCCACAATAATGCATTCACTATGCTGTTGGTAGTGGCTTACCCACACTCCTATTTTTTTATTCATTATTAAACCTACTCCTGCTTCACCCCTATTTGATTTTGTATTTATAACCCTGTATTCACCTGACCAAAAGTCTTGTTCCTCCTGCCACCGAACTTCACTAATTCCCACTATATCTAACTTCAACCTATCCTTTTCCCTTTTTAAATTTTCTAACCTACCTGCCCGATTAAGGGATCTGACATTCCACGCTCCGATCCGTAGAAACGCCAGTTTTCTTTCTCCTGATAAAGACCTCCTCTTGAGTAGTCGCCGAGATCCGAATGAGGTACTATTTTACCTCTGGAATATTTTACCCAAGAGGACGCCATCATCATTTAACCATACAGTAAAGCTGCATGCCCTCGGGAAAAATTATGGCTGTAGTTTCCCCTTGCTTTCAGCTGTTTGCAGTACCAGCACAGCAAGGCCGTTTTGGTTAGTATTGGAAGGCCAGATCAGCAATCATCCGGACTGTTGCCCCTGCAACTACTGAAAAGGCTGCTGCCCCTCTTCAGGAACCACACGTTTGTCTGGCCTCTCAACAGATACCCCTGCGTTGTGGTTGCACCTACGGTACGGCCATCTGTATCGCTGAGGCACGCAAGCCTCCCCACCAATGGCAAGGTCCATGGTTCATGGGGGCAGGTCCAAAATCATACGGCAGACTTTAGTATCACAAAGACCATCATACTACACCTAATGCCTGCCAATACCAATCTCTATAAGGTGATATCCAAATTTACCTATTAGTGTTGACATACAGAGGGTATTTTCTGGAGTGTAGTTACACAATCAAACAAAGATATCCCTCTCTTCTGCTCTTATTTTTTACACCTCCATGCCCCAACCCTTTAATCCGTGTTCTGCTTACATCTTTCCTTGATCATGAATGCTCACTTTGCCATGTGCTATCCGACCCCCACCCCTCTCCCAATGATCTGTCTCAACGCTGACCCTTTGCGTCTGGCGATGCAAATGTATTATCGACCGCCACTCACCCTATGGTCAGGGCAGACCCACCACATCAGATACACTAGAAGGTGCCTCAGCAGCAGAGCCTACGGTGAAACAAATGATACCTGAGCGGTTCCAAGTAATGCAGCGGTTTCTCCACCACCACTACACCTGAATGCAGCAGCCTGAAGACTGCTGACCATAGTTAAAAGCACCTTCAGCTGATCATGAACTGTAGCCAGCTCCTTTTGTGTCCAACACATACACTATCTGTCCTACCATTTCTAACTTAAGGATTAAAAAAAAGCTTAATATGTGACTTACTACTGTTTGACAGAAGCTAATGGCTTCTCCCCACTAAAATAGCATTATATTGAATATATTGTGTGTTCTTACCTAAGTGCGGGAATAATTTAATAACCTGTTTACGCAGTTTAAAGAAATTTCACCTTCAACTTATTAAGTGCATATGCAATACCTACTAGAATTACAGTAAGCCTCTATTCCCTATTTTAAGTTTATTAATACCAGAGATTGCTGGTTCTCATGTACTTAAGCTGAGATTAATTTGGAACCCTCTCACCACATCCCCCTTGTCCCTTCCCTTCATCTCTTGCATGCCTGTATTAATACTGTACTTTTGTTCTAATGTGATCTTTGCACTCTCAATTGTGATTATTACTTTTCCTAAAGGAATTAAAAATCATTTAGCATGATGTGCTGTCTTTATGGTTTTTCAGTTGATTTTTTGTTAATTATCTGTCAAAATATTGTATTGTATTGTATTTTTATTGATCCAGGCAATCATAGTATTGTACAGCTGTACATATGGTACTGGACAGGTCAAGAGAGCTATTTACAAGTAATTTTTACAAATCGATTTTTACATTATTTTGTAGCAACGAAATTATCTATCTTAAACAAAACAGTTAATACAAATCATAGAATTGTACATATGATGTTGGACAGGTCAAGAGAACATATTTGTAAGTAATTTTAATAAATTGATTTTACATTATTTTGTAACGAGGAAGTTAGCTATCTTTAACAAAACAGTAAATACAAATGTTGTATAGTAAAATACAAACAGCCAATACAAATGCAATAGTAAAACAGTCCAGTATATGTCATCGACATGCACAGTATATAATAAATCCAGTATACTTCATAGACATGCACGGTATATAATTTTCAGAGCTGATTGAACATTTATCATAAAGTTGTGTACAATTTTAACCCCTTTCAAAAAAATGATCAGCTGCATAAAAGCAATGGTCCAAGAGATATTTTTTAACTTATGTGTGAAGGCTCTTGGGTTCTTTGTTGCTTTGATTTCATTTGGTAAATTATTATACATTTTTATCCCAACATTTAAAACACTTTTTTGGTAGCAGATAGTTCTGGACTGAATCATATGTAGGTCAGATTGCTGCCTTGTTGCATAGTTATGAATATCTCCATTGAATTTTAATGTACAGTCATTGTTTAACAGGTATGACTTGACAAATGAGATGATATTACAAATGTAAGCAGAGGGCAGTGTCATAATGCCATTTGTTTTGAAATGTTGTCTGCATCATTTGTTATGTCCTAGGTTACATATTATGCGTATTGCCTTTTTTTGCATTTTGAAAATATATCCACCTCCAGTTGAGTTCCCCCAAAATATGATTCATTACTGTAACGTAGAGTGGAAGTAAGCATAATACACATGTATGAGAACAGATTTTGTGACTGATTTTTTGAGTATCCTTAAAATGTAACACACAATTGACAGCTTTTTTGAGATATAATTTGTGTGAGTCTCCCACTCAAGATTTTCTTCAAGCCATATGAAAAAAAAACTTGACAGAGTCCACACACATAAGCTCTTGGTTATTTAGAATCACATTGGGCATTTCTTGTTTTTGGGATGAGAGTCTGAAGTTTATGTACGTTGTTTTCTGTATATTTATAATCAGTTTATTCTTGTTGAACCATTTGCTGAGTGACGACATAAGCGTTTTAATTTTTTGGTTGTGGTCCTCTGTATCAGTATACTCGTGTCATCAGCAAATAGTGTGGTATGTCCTGTAGAAAGCTTCATGCTTATGTCATCGATGTACAGCATAAACAGTATGGGTCCCAGGATTGAGCCTTGTGGCACACCATATCTAATAGGCATTGTGTCAGAGGAGTGGACAGTAGATTGATGGGTGGTTGTATATAGCTTTTTTTTGCCTCTGTATATGTCTGCTTGTGTCTGTATATGTGTGGATGGATATGTGTGTGTGTGCGTGCGCGAGTGTATACCAGTCCTTTTTTTCCCCCTAAGGTAAGTCTTTCCGCTCCCGGGATTGGAATGACTCCTTACCTTCTCCCTTAAAAACCAAATCTTCTCGTCTTTCCCTCTCCTTCCCTCTTTCCCGATGAGGCAACTGCTGGTTGCGAAAGCTAGAATTTTGTGTGTATGTTTGTGTGTCTATCGATGTGCCAGCGCTTTCGTTTGGTAAGTCACATCATCTTTGTTTTTAGATATATTTTTTCCCCTATGGGCCTACTGAATATATTGCTTCCCCCTACTTATACCTCCTGAGGAGATCACGAATGTAAAATTAGAGAGATTAGAGCGCGCACGGAGGCTTTCAGACAGTCGTTCTTCCCGCGAACCATACGCGACTGGAACAGGAAAGGGAGGTAATGACAGTGGCACGTAAAGTGCCCTCCGCCACACACCGTTGGGTGGCTTGCGGAGTATTAATTTCAACTTTTTGAAATCTCTGACAGGTAAGATTCTAACCATTTGTTTGCGATTCCTCTTATACCTTTATTTGCTAACTTCTTAAGGAGTGTGGTCTGGTCAATTACATCAAAGGCTTTGGATAAATATAAAAAGATACCAGATGTGATTTCCTTATTATCCAGTGCTTTTAAGGTTTTGTTAAGATACTCATAAATAGCTGTGGTAGTTGTCTTTTGCTTTCTGAAACTATGCTGGTGTTTTGTTAATAAGGATAGTTTATTAGTAAAATCTTCCAATCTGGTGTAAAATAATTTTTCAAATATTTTTGAGAATGAGCTGAGTTGTGCTATGGGCCTGTAATTGGCTACATCATTTTTAGGGCCATTTTTGTGAAGTGGGGTAATTTTAGAAGTCTTTAGTAGGCCAGGGAAAACTCCATTTGTACAGGATGCATTTATTATGTGGATTAGGGGTTCTACAATGGATTCTGCACATTTCTTTACAATTACATCAGGACTGTTGTCACTGCCACTGG
The DNA here is from genome assembly GCF_021461385.2 of Schistocerca piceifrons. Lineage (NCBI taxonomy): Eukaryota > Metazoa > Arthropoda > Insecta > Orthoptera > Acrididae > Schistocerca > Schistocerca piceifrons. The sequence continues at coordinate 468,144,207 of NC_060141.1, read as the reverse complement.
AGTACTTATTCTTTAGTCCTTTTATAGCTGTAAGTACTTCAGTATTGGAGACTTTGTGAAGAAACATTGATGCCTGTACTGGTATGGTTTCTATTAGTGTTTGGTGTTTATTTGGTCTGTGGCAGTTTTTCTTTATCAGGTTTTCAGCTATTTTGCTAAGATAGTCGTTAAAACCATCTATTTTTTGGGGATCTGATGTGATTTCATCATTTAGGTTTAGTTTTAATGTTTTGTTTATAACATGCTGCTTACTGTTTGTTTCATTTTTTACAACTGTCCACAAGGCTTTCATTTTATTGTTAGATTCCTTTATAAATTTATCATTGTATAATTTTTTTGCTTGTTGGATTACTTTTCTGTAGATTGCAAAATAGGTCTTGTAATATGACCTAAACTGATCATCGACTTCATGGTGTTTCATGTGATTTTTAAGTCACGCTTTTTTTTTTTTTGCTGGAAATCCTTATCCCTTTTGTTACCCACGAGTTTGTGTGTGTTTCCGATTATCCTGGATTTCAGTGGAAATGCAATATTGAAGTGGTGGAGAAACGTTTCATGGAAGGAATTAAATATGTAGTTTGTATCATTTTCTTTATAGACCTCTGCCCAATTTTCAGCCTTTAGCAGACAGTTAAGAAGCCTTATATTATCATCATTAAATTGCCTTTGCATTTTAGTTATTGTGGGATATGACAAATTAACTCAGCACTTCTACAACCAAGTCAGTCAGTGGTATGTTGTAATAGCAAATTATGTGATGGCAGAATGCTGTGAGTCGAGAGCTCCAATGTTATGATAGATAACACTTGGCATGATACTCTGAAGTAAAGTTTTTTTCTCTGGTATGTTAACTTATTTGCCTATGAATCTAAGTACACTTAATGTGTCATACATATTTTGTGATGTTTCTAGACAGATATTCTGATGATAGGCAATGTCTGAAACACATTACTAATTACTGGTCAGAAGTGGCTAAAACATATACTGTTTGCTTAACATTTCCTGGTGATTTACCCATAATTTAATCCTTGCACACTATTTCCTTTTGCATTTATTTTAAAAAATAAAAGTATCTTCCTATACATATATAATGGTACACTGTACTTGGAAATTCAATCTTTATTTTTTGCTGTTTTGAGTGTTCACTTAAATTATGAATTATTTAAAAATACATAAAACATGAATCACATAACCCGCTGGAATACTAAGAAACACTTCCAGAATTTCTGTAGAATGAGTTAACAACATTATTCCAATCACTTTACAGAAAACTATCAGAACAATTATTTTAACTCTTTCACTTTACAATTTATTACTATATTTGGTGGGATGAATTTGTGTAAGATACACTACTTCTTGAAAAGCTGCTGGCAACCAAAACATTTTTATTGAAAATGTATGTACAATATTGTGCAAGTGTTTATTTAGGCAAATAGTAATAATTAAATAAACTGAAAGTAAGTTGTTTCTGTACACTGCATGATTTTGAAATATCTTCCAATTATTCACAAAATTTACGTCCTTTATGCAATTTTCAAGTGCATCTTTACTTCAATGGTACTTACTCCTTACTTTCACTTGCCTCTTTTTTTCCATCACCTCAGTTAATTTCCTTCATTTCATTCTTTTACAAATGTCTGCCATGTCATCAGGCGTAGCCTATCTAACCCATAACCAGTTTGGTTGGGTCATACGGATGCCAAGGAATTTGGTTTATGTTTAGACTGAATACTTGTAAAATTCTAGTGCTGTAGGTCTACATACTTTGCAGACTTTCCACTCTGAACTGTAAAACCAAGTGGTTGTTTTTAGAGCTGGTAAGGTTGGGGCCAGACTGACCCCACCATACTGTTTGTGGGATTTCTCTAACGAATTGTTTCCTGTTCCTATAGATTGAAACAATGTTATATTCTCATAAAGAAATGAAAGTAAGTGATCAACTTGATGAATGGCTACAGTCTATCCTTGACTAAGTACAGCTACACACACTGATTAACCAGACATTTTTGCACGAAATCAATGAAGCCTTGATAGGTCGCTGGAGGGAGTTGGCACCAGATCTGCACATAGAGGTCACCTAATTCTTGTAAATACTGGGGAGTGAGCTCTGATGCCACAGTCAAGTTCAATCACATGCCAGTCTGTGTGATGGGCAAAATCAAGTATGTCTGTGTGATCACCCTGTGTGAGTTCTTAAATGCAAAATTTAGGACTTCTGCCTTCCTTTTGCCCTCTTCTACAGAAAGTAACCAGCTACAACTCCAAGTCAGGCCTTTATCCGGATTATATAACAGCCATGACAGTAATGAAAATGAGGTAGAAAATGAAGAGGTGTTGGAAGAGGTCATATTTTGATCTAGCACTTATCAGGCATTGGTCCTGCATAGGTCTTCAAAATTCTTGTTCTGAATGCAGCATCTGGTCATTCCATGTAATGGGTAATATTTTCGGAGAAATTCTTAGTGCAATGAATGATTTTTTTTCTTTTTTTGTGAATCCATCGGAGATGGGATAAAGGACTTCAGATGGCTTCAAATTCTTGTGAAAAACCTTGTACCAAACAGCTGTTTTTCTATTTATAAATCCTTTACTATATGCAACTAGTTTCGGCATCCCATTAATCTTAAGGCTATATGTAAAACACCGGATAAATACATCACATAGTTGGTCTGCATTGTGCAGGTGCCACCAGTTGGTTGTGTGTGTTTTTTTTTTTCTCTTCCATGGACTTATTCAGACCAACGTGGACACCTCAGTCATAAGACAACTAGTTATATTTATACAATTATATGCATGGTATCCATTCTTTCAGACATCCGAAAGAACAGTCACCATGCATACAATTGTATCTAAACATAGCCTAGCTTGGCATTGGGGAACTTTTTTCAGTTCAGATGCACTCATATACTCAGAGCCATTTGCAGGAATAAGGGTACTAATGCAGTAGTGACATATGGAATTTTGGGCTGGATGGGAGACTTGCTGAGGTAATCCACATAGTCGGGAAGGGCACTGTGTCTAGGTAGTGAAGTAGTCAGTGTAACTGCCTTGAGAGCAGGAAACACAGGTTCAAATCCCAATCCAGTAAAAGATTTCTTGTGTCACTATTGATCTAGGTCAACAACACACCAAGGAAGCATTTAACAAAATTATCATAATATGTTTATGTCAGAGGTATCCAAATGGAACTGAAGGAGACATTCACAGAATCTAATAACGAAACTGCTTTGACCTGCACAATGCAGACCAACTATGTAGATATGTTTATCTGGTGGTTTGCATACAGCCTTAAGATGGCTGCCATTGGGTCACCGAAACTACATGCATGCATGTAATAATGGATTGATCGTAGAAAAACAGCTGTTTGATACAAGGTTCTTCACAAGAACAAATGAAAAAATTCTGAAAAACCAGACTATTTCTCCAACAGAAAATACCTGATTGGTGATATATGTCATGCAATTTAAGGCACTCTTGAGATTATTATCCTATTCAGCTTTCTTAAAGTAAAAATGTTTTTACAATGATGTCTACACAAGTTTATCTTGTCCGTCTTTTCTATAACTTTTGCAAGCTTTATAATAAAATTTATACGAAAAGTTTTCTGTACTGTTTACTTATCCTGTAACTACAGCTAATTGATGCAGAACATAGTGCTATTGTGATGGGGTTTACTCATATGTTAATCCAACCGACAGGTTTGGTTCTTAAGGTTTCAAGAAAATAGTCTGGTTTTTCAGAATTGTTTCATTTGTCCTTGTGAAGAACCTTGTATCAAACAGCTGTTTTTCTACGATCAGTCCATATATTATGCACATGTCAGAACCATTTCAATGTAAACATTTAAATTATGGTGAGGAGTATGAGTTTTAACATGCTGCACAAGTTTGATTTTAATTGCTTTAACCAAAGAAAACTAGGTTGAACCTCTTCCACAGCCCACTTTTGTATATTATCCCTTAACTGTCACAAAGTTGCCAGCAGCCATGGCAGATGGCTCTGCTGTGGCTGGTGTTGGCCTCACAGCACTTACAATGTTAAGTAATTAGCAGAATTAACTGAATTATTGGGCAAAAACATGACATTAAATGGAAATTCCTCAGACATTAGAATTTTGGATGCACTTTTTAAATAAGACTTCTAGATGCATATACTTCATGCTCAAGGCCACAGAAAGCTGTTAACACATCAACTGCAGTTTTGTCAGTGGAAGCCACACACCTGATGCCATATACCTGGTGACAAAACATCCATCACCAAGCAGGTCATAACTGACATGTTAAATATAGAAAATTAGACCAAGAAATTCAGCAAAATAAATTCTCGGGGACTGTTTTAATACAAAAAATAACAACTGGAACTGAATAAACAATTTTCAGATTGTCCACACAAAATTTTGCTTTTTGACTTCATTCAGTTGTCAAGTGGAAAACATTTGTACTGGACGATTTTGGTGAATACTCATACTTTACCTGTGAAAAATAGCAAAACCATTTGAAATGGCTATGTCCATAGTCCAATTAATGTTATAGTATGGTAGTATTTCAGTTACATTTTGTTAACTATATGCAATAGGATAGATGAGTCAAAAGAAACACACAAACAGTGACATTTTCTTTATTAAGAACACTCGGATTTCCACATCACCCTGAGGTACCGAGTATGATGCGTTACTCATTGTTTTACATGGCGAGTTTCCCCAGTAGGCCTATAAACCATGATACACAAACATGCACACACAACTGTAAAAATTTAATTTTTAGAGTATGTGTGATCAAAGCCAACATGCACACTCAACACTTCACTGTCAGGTTGCACCAAAGCACTTGCAACATTCGACTTTTCAGCCAGGGTTGGTTTACCAAACAAACTTTTTGGACTGAAGTTCTGTTTATTAGATGTGTGTTGCACTTGCAACTTCTCATTGCTGGCACAGTGTGGACCTTCTTTCTTGGAGCGAGAGTTAACAAGTGACAGCAAATGGTCAACTGCTTTTTCCACTGTCTCTTCCGTTTCAGTATCTAATGAATCTACATGGTTTAGCAGGACTTTTAATTTAGCTTTCAACTGTGTTCCCCGTGAAGCAGTTGCCTCATCATTTTGCTTTTTCATTGAGGACAAAATAGCAGATGCCTGTTGTATCGAAGTGGTTTCTTTATCTTTGACTGTTTTACTGAAATGTAAGTCATATGTCATTGATACAGCATGAATGTGTTTACAAATGTTCAGATTTATTAAATTGTCTGGACAACAGCAAGAGAAACTGTGAATGCAAATATTACAAGTGCAACACAAAAGTCTGCAACTGAGGTTGCATTCTAGTGCTTTTAAAGTAACAGTGTATGTGATGCCACTTGTTGATTGAGATTTCACATAAAATCGTTTGCCATCACTATTGGCCGTGATTTGGCCTCTGTCAATTTTTTTGGATTCTCTATGCCGTTCTTGAATTTTCTCTATTCGATGAGTATGTCCACCCTTGTAGAGCTTAATAATTCTTTCAAAAGATTTGTCTCTTACTAATTTCATTTGTACCAGCAGCAACTTGTCCAGTCTATTATTGGTCTTGCCATCAAGGTAGCAGTACTTTAATACTCTATGCATGGCTTCCAGATGCATGTTTGTGTTTATGTTTAAATTACGCCGATAACAATACGCCCAATGTTGGGGCCTGAATCCGTAATGATTTGTGAAATACATTCCAAATTCTCTTGTGTCTTCGTCCTCTTGTAGCTCCCTCTCAAACAACTCTAGCAACTCACTGAACTTTTCTATATCTGCTTCTTCTAACAGCATACGCAAAGCTTTGTAAACCTGCGTTTGCTTGTTTGGGCCACCATGCACTTTCCTCAAGTTGCTTCTCCAGCTGCGGTCAATATGCCACGTACATAGCAAATTGTGTTCTGCCAGACCCATTACACCTGCCCAAGCACATCGAAAAACATTTGTGTCGTCTGACAAACACAGTTGATTTGATAACTCCTGCTTTCTCCCTGACACAAGTAAAGAACTGTGTCATTATGGCTGTATTCTCTTTATTAGAAATGCAAAATGCCACTGGAATACCACTCCCAAATTCATCTATAACTAGCGATGTTGTCACTAATAATTTGTACACGTTTGTGCAATGTGTCGAGTCTACACAAACAATATTGGAACCGAATTTTCTAAGCAATTCACTTTGGAATGATGTCATTAACTTTATCATTGTGTCTTCACTCGATAAATTTCCCATGTTTTGACCAGTTTGTTTGTGCATCAGAACACAGTCTTTCATTCTTTCTAAAAAAATACTCACACTAATTTCATCACTAGAATGGTACTGGTGAGGATCAATTAGAAATTCCCTTTTGATATTGTGAAGATCCTTCCGAGTAAGGAGGTGCAGTCTCTCAACCTCCTCACAATGTATGTAATCTCTCACATCATCCAAAATCCTCTGGAACGTCACACCCTCAGCAATTTTCCCTGCAACATTTCTACTATGAATAAAGCTACAACCATAACGTTAAACAAATACTACTACCTATACCTAATATTTCACTGTTTGTGCAATTTTGTCAGGACAAATACTGGTTGCCAGTAAATAAACAGTTAACACAATGCATTGTCATTGCTGCAAGTTATGATGTTAGGGTCACAAAAACAGTCATTACAACTCAAGTATATAGAAATTACACCTTTCACAGATCTAAACTGTATCTTTACTTCTAATTATATTGGTAAGGTATCCAGACAGCATGTATTCAATTGTGTATAATGTAACAGGTGAAGAATACATCAGGTGGTGGGCAAAACTAAGGTCACAGTAGCACCTAATTACTACAGGGTGGATGAACTAAAAATGTCCTGCAACAAGTGTTTAGTGAAAAGTGATTACAAGACAAACAATAGAAATCTCCTACATACTATGAAATGCACATCCATTCACTAACAACAAATTACTTCCTCAAACATCAGCCAACAGTTCATTACCAACATTTTATTATACACAGGCTGGCACATTGAGTCATGGCACAGTGTTAAAATTGCCAGTCAGCTGTACTTTCAAAACCAACTGTTCATAAAACTACCACAAGGGACATTTTCACTTCTATCACCTCAAATCAAATATTTATTACATCCTGAATTAGCACAATATATTAGGTTACCAAGCAATGTATATGAAAGTATTAATTATATCAAAGATAGAAAAAGAAAATATCAAAGAATTAAAAAATGGGAACTGATCACTAAATATAATGTTCCAGTTGTAATGTCATGATTTACCCAGGAATATGCGATTATTCGAGTGTACGCACCCAGAAAGGCAAAGACTAGTAGAAAGATACTTCCTGGACATCTCTCCAAGAAGTCTGAGGAAAAAAAATTGAGGAAGGAATTTGTTATTATAGGAAACACGGGTGCAAGAGGAGGAACCAGGTAGCCTGTTCTCTTATAGCAGTGGAGGAAACTAAAGAACTGGTAATAATTACAATAGCAAAAATCTGACAGAAATTTATGAATAATTCATGATCAAAAAATTAACAATACTTTAAGAGAAAGATTAACAACTTCACACATTCAATGTATTTCATTCTGACTCCACACCTGAATTGTGACATTACTCAGAAATTTGGTTTGCAAATGGATTTGCAGAGCAGTATCATTGTGACATTACATAATTTTACTGTGTAATGGCATGTGCAGCACCTATTCTTTCTAGTCTGTTGATGAAGTATTGTCACTGTTTTGTCATCTATAAACAAAGATATATAAGTGTTTTCTTTTACTCCATCTTAGTACATGCACGAAACTGTGCAAAAAAGGTAAACATTTTGTTCACATAACAGTTGCAAACACTATCAGTTAAAAGGCAAGGAGCTTAAAATGACTAAGATCATCTGTTGATCAATGAGTCTCTTTACCCAACCTACCTATAACTCTGACTGCACTACAAGTTAGTTCGTCACTACAAGTTGAAGTCAACAAGCAAGAATTGAGCGTGAATCACTCACTGTAAAATTTAGTCCCACAACCTATTCAAGTAGCCTAAAAGGTTATTCAAAGTGTGCTCCCAGACTTTTCCCGTCGGTAGAAAACTGGAACTATTCATTTCCAAGAAAATAGCATTACCATCACACAATGATTTAAGATGATCACTATCTACATTCCTCATGTGATTTCCACAAGCAGGAACGCCAATCATTATGTCATATCAGATGGCAATACTTCCACCAGCAAAATATGTTACGAAAATAATTCATAATTTCTTATCCAATAACGCTAACATTACATAATGAATACATACGAACCCACAGAAATCTCTTTTGAATGAATAACACACCACATTACCTTTACACAAGGTTGATTCTAGATAGGCAACTAAATTTCATTGCCTTAAAAATTATAAAAACTGCTGTATCAAAAACATTTGTTCTAATGTTGAACTCACCCGCAATAATCTCCCTTTCAGATTTACTAAGGTGCAGAAAACCAATATTCAGTTCATGGCCGAAATGTGTTTTAAAATAAACAGAAGTACACGTTCCATTTTTTTCTTGGCTGACCTCAATGGCAGACGTGCAGTGGCCACCCATTTTGTTACTGCCTTGAGACTTCAGTAGCCTCTTGCCCTTTGACCGAGATATGAATATCCCAGATCTGTGACATACATTTTGGTGGCACCCTTCACATGCTTCGCACCACCATGCATAACAAAGCTACATCTCGCTAACTTCTCCTCTTTGGACTTCCATTTTAGAAAGTCTGAAACATCAAACACGAAAAACATTGCACTATTTGCAAGCCTTGGTTGTTCACTGTAAATCGACCATACCTATTTGGCGTAAAAGAGAACGGCTAAAATGGCTTGTAATTCTAAACATTCAAAAGTTTTCATGAGTGCAAGAATGTTACTGAAAGCAAATATTTGAGCGATACGTAAAAAAAAAAGAAACAGTTGCTACACAATTTATGGACAGTAAAAATAAAGTTTATTAATTACCCATTGTGGACTACAAAGATTGCGACTTTGTCTTCTAAGACTAGGCCGTTAATACAAATGATCCTTTCATATGAACTGAAAGAAGCTTTGCACTACAACATTGCACCAGATTACTGAATGCAGAAAGAAATTCTACAGTTTTACCAGAAACATTCCTACTATTGAGTAGTAAAAACTAATTATTATACGGTGTTTCTTACCGTCCATTGACTGGAATACAATCTTTTCATCCGCAGTTCGAACCATGTGCTTTTCCTCCACATGGGCTCTCAAACCAGCCAATGTATTTAAGGAATGGCTACAGTCGTCTTGTGGGCACTTAATCGTACCTTCTGTATTTGGCTCTACATCATGCATTTTCCTGATGTGCGCGTATAAAGTTTTTCGCAGCTGAAATGCTTTATCGCACACAAAACACGTGTTGGAATCTGCCATTATATACATGGGCCTAGAACACACAACAGCGAAGTAGTATATCGAGTTCGCCACACAATGTATCGACAGACAAATCGCCTACTTTAAAGAACAGCGCGTTTCAGAAAGTAGCAACGATCTGGATTGGCTGGTATGGGAGAAGACGTCATCGCACGACGTAGCCAATCAGCAAACCCGATTCCCTGGCGTCCCCTAGACACAGGTGTGTAATACTAATACGGGCTTAAGAATCGATGAATCGTTGGAACCAGGGGGGTGAAACTCATATAGGGATATCCGGTAACACGACGTTGGTTTGGTCCCAGGCCACTTGGAGCGCTGCAAGTTCAGCAATTTATAGTCTCGTGTTCCTATTGGATGACTTGGTCTTCCATAATTGTTTTGGTATCGTAGCAACGTGATCGTGATTTTTCGTTTAAATTGCAGTGTAAGTATGTTGCTATTATTCTGCTTAATTTTTGGATGCATTCGTAATATTTGATGGTTTGATGATTCAGTTTTTACTTTTGTTTCATATAGAACACGAGGTTGTACCATCACATTACGTTCTGTGGACTCTTGTACATTTGTTCCTGCAGAGAAATAAAATTTCCGTTGCTCAGTTTACTTAAAGGGCAAGTATATTTCTTATTTCTGTTCATATTTCCTTGTATTTCATAGAGAATCCCATGCTAGCAGCTTTTGACATAGTTGGTATTCAACTTTCCGAATCCTGTAACGGAATATAATTCTGGCTTTGATTCATCTTCCTTTTTGTCACGAAGTACTCTTAGAGACATAATAAGTACCATTTATTGTGCCGTTTACTACATACCAAATATTGGACGTGTTACAATTGATTCGTAATGCCTCGAGTGTGTTCTATTTCCCGTTTTCGACAGTAAATATTCTGTACAGTACATAACACTATCCAGGTAAAAAGTGTTCGTTGCTGTTGTATCGACAAAGGTTGTGTTCTCACATAAGACATTTGTTTGGAAGTCACACAAAGCAGGTCCTTCAAGCAGTTGGACATTTACACGTATTATTGTGGCAATATCCAATGCAGTAGAAATCTTCTCACACTTTAATGCTCAACACAATGTAATACAGATTTACAGCTGTAACTGTTACTGATAATGTACAGTTGAATTTGGTATCTACCATGGTATCTAGATGCTGAAATATACTGAAATGGTACAATAAGCAGTGTTTCTACTGCCTGATAGCACTGTTTAACAAAGTAGTGTTGAATATAGAATATAGTGCAACTACGCTCACGCAGTTATATATAGAGTGATATGCATACCCATAGTAGAAATGAGAATTTGTTTCGTTTTTTCACCATTTTGTAGCAATACCACATTAGATTACAAACCATGATAACGGTTGTCAATACTTCAGTACAGGATAGCTGCATTTAGACATTAGCTAATATGATTTTTGATAGTGAAATTAATTTCACATTGAGTTTTCTTTAACATTAATCAATGTAAACCATACCTGATCTTTTTTCTCGTTCTTAATTTTTGGTTTGAATAACATTTCAGACACATGAGGATGGATCATACAGGAAGAGAAGAATCCAGTTTGAGATGGAAATTGAAATACTTGTGCAAGTTTCCCGGATGCAGGAGTAGTTATTATGTAAAAACAAATTCCAAACACAAGAATGATCATTTCTATAAATTTCCAGCTGCATCAAAAAGTGAGACTTTAAAGAAAGGGAAATTGATCTGTAATATAGATGAAGGTGTCAACTGTAGTTATTATTGTGTGTGTGAGGATCATTTTTATGAAGCAGATTTTGTGAACTTTACTAGACACAGGCTAAATCCTGGTGTTATACCAAAGCACATGGAATTGGTGTTGTATCACCCTCCCCACCCATCTGTGTTACACTGGTGGTGGTGGTGGTGCCGGTTTCACCACATCGGGTGCAAATATAAGTGTGCACAAGACAGGTCACAATGCAAAATCTTCAGTAATACAACGAAGCAGTCCCCCTTTACAGAGCACAGATGATGGTGAGTACAGCTTTTTATCCTCACCTGTTTGATGTTGAAAGTAGTCCAGGTGTAATGGGATCTGGCATTTCTAAACGTGATTTAACTCCAAGAAAACACAAAACGTATAAACTGCATAGAATTACAGTTTCCAGAGTGTGTAAATTGATAAAACAGCTACAGAATGAGAGGAATAAATTGAAAATTCTAAAAGAGTTGTATGATGACAGGAAATTTCAGTTAATTGAAGAAGAGTTGAATGATGTGACTAAAACTTTTATTAATAGTCAGTTAAGAAATGCCAATATGCAGCCCACAGCAGTATGGTGGTCTATACAAGATAAGGCATTTGCTTTATCTATTTATAAGCGTAGTCGGGTCAACAGAAACCTCCGATCTTACTCGTCTGCTTTGACCCGTGACGTAAGCGTGTTGTGGTGTGTGACGTCATTACGGCGCGGAGTTTAGTCTTGTTTTTGTTTGTTGTGCTCTCTGGTGGTGTGTTCATGGTTTTCGTTTGTTTTAATTTAATGCTCATTGCTGTATGTCGGGTGAGTTTGTTATTGAGTGTATTTGGTTGTGGTTTTTTGTTTAGGAATGGATATGAAAGACCGCCTTAATAGTGTTCGGCTGAGGGCGATGATGGGCGAGACAGCGTTAGAACTTATCAAGTTCTTACAACTATTCGGTTTAATCGCCGAAGTTGTTAAGTGTTCTCTTTGCCTTGAGGGGATGAAATTGGTTAAAGTTCCGGCCTCTCGGACCAGCGACGGATACATGTGGTGTTGCCGGAAAGATGGCGTATGGCGTTCTATAAGGCGTGGTACCTGGTTCGAGAAGTCTAGATTGGGCATGCGTGAGATTGTGCTTATTACATATTATTTTTGTTATAGATGCCCACAGAGTTTTTGCGCGTTTGAGACTGGTGTGAGTGAGAGGACTGTTTTAGACTGGTATTCCTTTTGTCGTGAAGTGTGTTCGGAATTTATTAAGTACAGGGGTAAGTTGGGTGGGCATGGGGTGCTTGTGGAGGTGGACGAGTCGCAGTTTGGTAAAAGGAAGTATGGGAGGGGGAAGTCTGTGGCTGGTCTTTGGGTGTGGGGGGCTGTTGTTCACGGGGGTGGGGGTACTGAATGTGTTTTTAGGGTTGTGGAGGGGAGGTCGAAGGCTGAATTAGTGGGGTTAATTGAGGAGTATGTAGAGCCCGGGTCCACAATAGTTTCTGATGCTTTTTCTTCTTATAGGGGGTTGGGTGACAGGGGATTTAATCATTCAGTAGTGAACCACAGTCTAGAATTTAAGAATTATGATACTGGGGCTTGCACTAACACAATTGAGGGGATGTGGGGGGCGGTTAAGTCAGTTCTTGGGAGGGGGAAGAGGCGCTCTTCCAACCTTCAGTCTCATTTAGATGAGTACTGTTGGCGGAAGAGTGTCCCAGAGGCCTATTGCATTTTTCGGGTTTTTTTAAGGGCTGTGGGTAAAATGTATAGGCCAAAAGTGGTTAGTTAGGGTGCATTTGTGTGTGATTGTGGTGGCCAATCTAGTTTGTGGGGCTGGAACTTTTTTGAGGTAAGTTCCGTTTTTTTTTTGTTTTTGATGTGTGTTTTGTGTCAACAGAAACATCCGATCTCACGCGTCGGCTTTGACCCGTGACGTTAGGGACCTACACATTGATCTGTAGCGTAGCCCTGAATACGAGGTTAGGTTGGGAGGTTTTTTTTTGGCGGGGGGGGGGGGGGGGTCAGGGGGGGGCGCAGCCCCCCCCTGCCTGGCCTCGAGTACCACTTGTTTATTATTATCTTTGTTCGATCGTAATTTATGTGATCGGGAGCTGTTGTAGATGTATGTAGGTGTAAGGGAAGTGTTGGTTTTTTTTTTTTTGTATTGGAGTATGTGATCGGTAGGTTCTGTTGAGCTACATAGGTCAAGGGAAGTGTCCGATTCTGGATAGGAATGTGTTTTTTGGTATTTGGTCAGTTTTGTGATGTTGATTTATTTCGTTGTTTTGCGTGGTTTTGTATGGCGGTCGGTGGCTACATTTGTGTATATTTAGTTTGTCCCCACCCAAAAACCCCCAATTTCCCACGCTTGTCCCGTTAGAGTCATTAGGCTTTTTGTGAAACTTGTGTCTTTCAGTGTTTATAATACGTATGCGATGTTTTTATATCCGCCATATTGGATAATACGTATGCGATGTTTTTATATCCGCCATATTGGAATTGTCGTTTATAGTCGTTTCCGCTACATTTGTGACGTCATGGGTCAAAGCCGACGGGTAAGATCGGACGCTTCTGTATTTCCGCGTAGTCCTCGGTTGTACAGATATTTGGCCACATACTTCTCCCTTCCATCTGTCAGGCTGCTCAAGGGAGTACTTTCCCACATACCATTTGATACAGGACTTAATTCAGCTTTATTAAACTTTTTAGCAAGGGAAGTAAGTAATATGCATGAAAATGACCAGTATTGTGCTCTACTTTTTGATGAAATGTCTCTGGATGATGGTATGTACTGTGATGCACACAAACAGCTAATCTATGGGTATCAGGACTTGGGTCATTTAGGAAGTTCACCTGTAGCTCCTAGTCAAGCATTGGTTGTTATGCTGAAAGGCATTCAGAACTTGGAAACAAGTTCTAGCATATTACTTTACCGCAACCACTTTCCACTACACCCATTTGGAATCACTTACTGTTCACATCATAAGTGAACTACAGAATATTGGGTTCAAAGTGGTTTGTACTGTATGTGACCAGAATGCAACAAACCAAAAAGCCATTAAGCAACTGTGTGAAGCAAATTTGTTGAAGCCCAGTATATTTCATTTTGTCGTCAATAATCAACCAATTGTTACCATTTATGATGTACCACATCTGCTCAGAAACACTAGAAATGCTTTGATAGATAATAAAATTCAATTTGAACCTCACAAAGCAGCAAAGCTTGAGTACATCAGTATATTGTTCTTTTTGGATTAAAAAAACGGTTCAAAACTCTACCCAAATTAAAAGCACAACACTTTAACTTTTCTGATTCCCATGTCAAAATGAAGGTAAAAGTTACTGCTGCACAAATGAGCCATACTGTTGCAGCTGCAATTGAGTTTGTGGAAAATTTAGATAATCTCTTTGATTCACTCAACAGTAATGAGCAATATCCCAGGGATGGAAAACAATTTAGGTGTGCTTTATCAGAAAATTCGCCACATTTAGAAATGTGGTATAGCATATTGAGGGAAATAGGCAGCTGGCAAATAATAAATTTAAAAGCGGGAAGAAACAAGACTAATATGTTTAGCTACAAAGGGTTGGCAGATTACATTACAGTCTATTATTTTCTTGTGGAAGACCTTTTAAGTGGTTGGCTTTAAGTACTTAAATTTAAAAGTGTTCAATCAAGATGCTTTAGAAAATTTCTTTTGTTGTATAAGACAACATGGTATTGCTAATACAAACCCAACGTGTTTTCAGTCTGTACAAGCTCTGGAGACTTGTGTTGTCAATCATATGACTTTACCTTTCAAAGCCATGAGTGTAAGTAACTGTGAAAATGATGATTACACTCCCTTGAGAAGTTTGTGTCACTTTTTGGCAGCTAGTGGTAGGAGTGAACATTTAAGGGAATGTGAGATGAATGACACTGATACACCTGAGCAAATGTATTCTTACTCAGATGGTATCATCGAGTCTGTAGAAGATCAACAATCCTTAGCCTATGTAGCAGGCTATGTACTAAAAGCCATAGATGTAACAGATGATTGTGAAACATGTAATACCAGTCTCTACTCCTCTGTTGTGACTGAAAATCATTTGTTTACCTGATTTAAAGAGAATAGTGAGGAGCATTCTCATTTGAAATATGCAAGTGAAAGAGTCATGATTTTCCTAAGGGCACCCCATGATCAGCTGTATGACTATCTAAATAGTCATGGTCACACAACAAGACTACATGATAATTTAAAAAAAAAAAAAAAAAAAAAAATTTGTTCTGTCTCATACAACAATTTGTAATAAACATGACATTGAAGAGAGACTTCTGAAGACAAGTATTCCATTTATAATATGCAAGTACGTGAAAGAAAAGAAATTTACAAACAAAAGGAAATTGTTTATGCAACAACTTAAAAAGAAGTTCAAATCATGTTAAAAGACTTTGTATTTTGTTTATTATGTGTACAATGAGAGTAAGCTCCCTATACGTATACAAATGTTGTGTTAAAAGCAGAGACTTACATGTTCTTGTATCAAAATCATGCCATTGATGTGTTATGACCAAATCTGGTAATTCAGCAGGAACATAACTTAACACTTTCTAGATGTGATGATTGGATTCTAAAAGTATAATGAATAAAGTGCTGTCAAGGGGAATTGGTGTTAATTTTCAGTAGTGTACCGACCAAAGTTTTCAAAGAGGAAGTAAATAAACAAAAATGTTAAAAATAAATGTTGTACCAGCGTCTTCTTTCATTATTTAAACATGATGGGTTTTGCTAAAATAACAGCCAAGTTGGGGAAAAAAGAAACAAAAATTGTGTGTTGCAGTTCATTTTCTTTGTATGTCTCATTGTCAGAAACATTTTGGCTACGTTCATAGTGTCTACCTGCTCTACTCCCAAATTGTTTTTCAGTTGATGTAAAGTAGTATTTTGTGTGTTTCATAAATTTATTTGAACTATGCAGAAGTTCAATTTCAGATGACTGAATATCCATAAATAACAATCAACAGAAAAAAATAATAAATCGGGTTTTGTAGACTTTGGTTTGTAGCACAGATTTTTTTGTAAATGACCTCTTGGTTATCCATTAGCTGTGTAGTTATTTATTTGTGTAACCTACTATTCCACTTTCGATCATGCGAGTGGACATAATGTGCTTTAGGATATGTGGAAACGTAAAAATCATTTATATAAGAATGCAATGTCGGATGATTCTTTAGTCTGACATGTGCTAAAGCTCGTTTATTTCCACATGATAATGGCCACACGGCCAAAATCGTAATGTTGAGTTTTACAAAAAAAAATTCACAGTCAAAAGGTGACGTCGTAATTTACGAAAATTTTCACAATGTAAATTGCAGCTACGAGTAGTTAATGTTTGTTTTTGATTGAGATTTCTTTTATATATTACTTTGCAAGATCTCAAAAACCTTTATTACTGCACTATGCGGCCCACATTCAAAGATTAAATGAAAAATATTGTCATCTAATTCGCGTATTTAGAAATAAACATAAGAGATTTTCGCGCCATATTTTATCGTATTGAAGTTCACAGCCAGGCAACAAGTAGCGCTGGTGTCGTTCTGTGTTTCCTTATAATAATGTGGTCTTTGCACTTCTACTATATTGGTGTTCTGTGGTTGGAACTTGGAATCGTCACCGTTGTGACCTCTTACGGCTCGTCCCATGATCTAGTGCCGTCTGATAGTACTAGCTCCAAGACAGGTCTTATACCTGTATTTCATTCTCGAGATAAAAATTTGTCAGTTTATCACTACATATTACATTTGTTTGGGTTTTAATTATTAATTACTTTTCTTGATAGTTTCATCTGAACGTTGCCATCTTGTTTTGAAACTGATTAAAATCCGGTAACGTTTTTATCTGTTATTCTACTATATAAACAGGGATTGCTCATTTAAACACACTTTTCGTTACCGTTTCTCACAAAGAAATAAAATATTATACTGGGTTCAGTCAAATATTATTGTTTGGGGAACAACATATTTGTCTTTGCCTTTTACCTTAACTTAAAAATCAGTGTGAATGTTTAAACATACACATTTCTCGGTACAATGTAAGAACTCATTGTAAATTTCTTCAGACATGATTAGAGATGAAAAGCGGAACACAAAATGGGTTGCAAAATTGTTGGAGAGAGAATAGAAAACCTAATATACATGCACATTCTGGGAGGCAAGTAAGTTGGTCGGTTAAAATCATTGTGGTTAGAATATAAATGTATAGGATTTGAAACTTCCTGGCAGATTAAAACTGTGTGCCAGACCGAGACTCGAACTCGGGACCTTTGCCTTTCGCGGGCAAGTGCTCTGCCAACTGAGCTACCCAAGCATGACTCGCGCCCCGTCCTCACAGCTTTACTTTTGCCAGTATCTCGTCTCCTACCTTCCAAACTTTACAGAAGCTTTCCTGCGAACCTTGCAGAACTAGCATTCCTGAAAGAAAGGATATTGCGGAGACATGGCTTAGCCACAGCCTGGGGGATGTTTCCAGAATGAGATTTTCACTCTGCAGCGGAGTGTGTGCTGATATGAAACTTCCTGGCAGAAAGGCAAAGGTCCCGAGTTCGAGTCTCGGTCCGGCACACAGTTTTAATCTGCCAGGAAGTTTCATATCAGCGCACACTCCGCTGCAGAGTCAAAATCTCATTGTGTATAGGATTTATTTAATACTGTGAGGTATGTACTTAAGATGCAAGTGTAGTGTAGTACTGGCAAACGTTACAAACCGCAGCTTTAGTTTCATAGTTGTGTGCATATATGAAAGGGTTATATTGTATGCAACTTAGTACTGTTGTGATGACTGTTGGAAGGCTTCTTTGAAGTTAACTCTCATTTAAATATTTTGAGTTGTTAAGTAGTGGAATTCTTGAATGTTATATTCAGTCACTGACATATTTAACGATGAAACTTGTTAAAAGCAGAAGACGACATGCAGCAGAACTTGAGATACCGTGGGAAATGTGCATTGCAAAACAAGATGCTGAAATATTAGGTAAAGGTTTATATGAACGTCGCAGCCAACATCCACAAAATTTGTAAATCAAATCACTGTCTACGAAATCAACTCTTCATTATTAATCATAAGTACCATTAAGGAGTAAATGGTTTAGGGTGTAAGTATAAGAATTTCGTTGTTAGAATGGACAGTTTCTAGATCTTAGCTTCGCCGCTTACAAATAAAATGCTATAGGACAGGTTGAATAAAATTATGCTGTCGGTCCTGTTTCAGATAGTACTGACCTAACCTAAAATGTTCGCATTTAAAGTACTGACCTCATTGGGTTGTACCAAAAGGAAGCACACCCTGAACAAATGTTCCGACAGTAATTAGGCTTCATTCTAGATCATTCTGTCCTGTTTTATAGCCATGTGGCAATCATACGGAAGCGTCCAATCTCGCCCGTTTGACTTGACGTTACAAATATGGCGGAGACGACCATAAACCACGATTCCAATATGGTGCATATAAAGTCTGTACGTACACATTATGAAGACAAAAATACATCGAAAAACAAACACACACACACACATACACTTTCCACAAAAAGCCTAATGACACTAACAGGACAAGCGCGGGAAATGGGGTGTTTTTGGGTGGGGGTAAACTAAATATAAACAAATTTAGACACCCACCCCCATACAAAACGACGAAAAAAACCGACATTACAAAACTACCCAAATACCACTAAACACAATATTATCTGTAATCGGAGACTTCCCTTGACCTATATAGCTCAACAGCAGCTCCAGATCCCATAAATTAGGATCAAACACTTGGCCTATATAGCTCAAAAACATCTCCCGATACCAATATCAACATACACAGCCACACATTGGGATCGAACATTTCCCTTGACCTGCGCACTATTAATTTTATCCGTCATATCCATTTCCGAACAAAAACAACAACAAATTAATTTAACTAAAATTACCACACAATGTACAGTGAACAACACTAAATTAACCCTCACACAAAATCGTTAACTCACTGAAACGAATTCCACTACAAACACAGCCGACACTCGAACAATTCTAGATAATGAGCAAAAGCAAACTGAACCCATTACACCACACAAACGAAAACCCTGAACATACCACCAGAGAGCACAACAAACCACAACACGACGACATCCACAAACACGCCACACTCACAAACTAAACTCCGTGCCGTCATGTCGTCACACACGACAACACCCTGTACTGTGTTGTGTTGTGGTCATCATTTCAACATAATTCATGAAGTTGGCGAGTTTAGACTGAGCAAAGGTTGGGAATTTGTACGGGCGCTGATAACCGCCCAGTTGAGCGCCCCACAAACCAAACATCACCATCGTCATCATCATCTAATCAGGTTATGGTTTTCCAATCGTCTAGGGCCCAACCAATATGGTCACGAGCCGAGGAGAGGCGCTGGAGGCGATATCGTGCTGTTAGCAAAGTCACTCTCGTTGATCGTCTGCTGCCATAGGCCATTAATGCTAAATTTTGCCGCTCTGTCCTAACGGATACGTTCGTATTGCGTCCGCGTCTGTTTTGCAGTATTACTTGTCAGTTAGCACAGACACCTTTACGCAAACGCTGCTGCTCTGTCTCATAATATGAAGGTCGTCGGCCACTGGTTTGTCAATGACGAGAAGTAATGCTTGAAATTTTGTATTCTCGCCATACTCTTGATACTGTGGGTCTTGGAATAATGAATTTTCTTGCTATTTCCGAAATGGAATGTCCCATGCGTCTTGCTCCCATTTTTAACACATTGTGTACGTGATACTAACGCCATTTGCATATGTGCATATCGCTATACCATGACTTATGCCACATCGGTGTAGATTCTGGATGTGCTTCATTGCTCTTTGCATTTCTTTACTGCTTTTCTCCGCCAGATACAGCCTAATCTGCAGCAGAGCAGCACTTATTCCCAACACGGGTCGAAGCAGACACTTGGGATCAGACACTTCTGTCGACCCATTATTTGTACAAGGTCAGGTGCTGATGCTACACCCATCTGAATCTGTCAATGGTGTGTTGTTGTATGTAGTGGCACTCTCTTGTACTGGATGTTTGTTAGTGAGTTGTTTGACATGAATCGAATGTTTCAGGTTGCTGTTGGAAAAATTTTGGCTGGTTTTGTGATGAGCTACTTTTAATTTGCGTATTGTGGCTGATGGAGTCATTTTTGTGTTTGGAAACATTAGTGCCATGTGTTTCCTATGGTCGGAGATTTAATATTAATTTTTCTTTATTATTCAGTTGTGAATAAGATATGGATATAAATGAGCAGGTCATTGCTTGTTGCAGTGGGAGATGATATAATGGCTGTGATCAAGTTACTGCACTTTACCAGATAGATGGTGGATGGGTTTGAATTGTGTACAAGCTGACGATATCTAGTGCTTTGCTTGACTATATGGGTAAAGTTTTGAGATACATAGTTCACATGAGATTGAAAACACAAATGGCTTTCGTTTTCGTAATTTTTTGTTTTAAATTTTGAGGGTTTTGTGCGCTTGATTTTTTGGACGAATATTTGTTTTGCAGTGATGTCGTTCTTACTCTCATATATTTAGTTTGTCCCTGCCCAAAACCACCTTCTTCATTCGGTTCTCCTGTTTGTTTCATCTTGTTGCTGCAGTTAAATATTTCACATGTTATTTGTTTGTTTGCAGATTGTAATGAGTGATGCCATGGTCACCATATTGTATGTGCTTGAAATAGTATACACCACGTTGATGGCATTACTGGCCAAAACAGGTGGATTTACTCATGACGTTACGCCAATCTACCGTTCATATCAGTTACAGCAGTAGATCCCTGTATGTTCTTTGCATATAATTTGTGTGTTTTTTGACAATTAAAAATAATGCTATGTTCCAAGTATTGTTGCTCTGTTTCTATCAAAATAGTGCAGATTGCATTGGTTTTACTCTCTGTCTCATCTTTGTGTTTATGGCTACATACTAGCTGCTTCAGACTTCCAGCTACCTCACTGGCTGAAAAGTAGTAGTAATGAACATATTTGCCTCTGTCACTGCTCATGTTACTGTTAAGGAATATTCACATCTCCTTCTAAATAGCACAAGCAATTATTGTAGTCTTTTATGCCACAAGCTTTTTGTTAAATATCCATCTTCAGACAGAAGAAGCAATTTCAGTTCAAATTTAAAATTGTGTACAGGTTTCCAGCAGCCAGTCACATTTGGTTTTATTCCTCAGATTCCATTATCCACTACCTGTTTTAAACTGACGAGCTATTTATCATCAGATGGTACATGTTTATAGCATACACTCTGCAGCAATAAAATGACAAGTAAAGTAAAGTGGACTACCCGTGGCATAAAAACCTCCAGTGTAAGGAAAAGGCAACTGCACAGAGAACTAAAATGTAATAAACATATTGATTTCATTAAATGTGTTAGACTCTATAAAACCATTCTTAAGAGTTGGCAGGGCAGCAAAACACCTGTTAAATAAGAGGCTAATTGTAAATCATAAAAATAAGACAAAGGCTGTGTGGTCAGTCATTAAATCTGAGTTAGGTGTTAAAACCTGTAGCCAATAAATTTCAAAAATTGACATTGAAGGAAATACTATTGTAAATCCAACACAAATACCAGAGTACTTTAATGAATTCTTTATAAATGTAGCAAAGTCTGGTGTAGATGTAACATACTATCACAACAAAGTAAATCCCTTTGGCCTAGGTGAAAATTCTGGGAACTTCACAAAATTCTTAAAAGTTTCTGCAGGGGGATGTAGAAAATGCTATTTTAACATTAAGAAACAAAAAATCTGCAGGTTGGGATGGAATACCTGCCAAAGTTATTAATGTGGTACACAGTAGAATTGCAAACTCACTAGCTCAAATAGTAAATCAATGTTTTGAAGTTTGAAAAACGTGCTGTTGCACAAATCCAAAACTTCATTGCAAGATATTCTGTTGTTCTAAACAATAAATTTAGTTTTCAGCAGGGGAAAAACACCATAGATGCAGTAAACAGTTTCATTGAGAAAATAAGTACATCACTAGACAATAGAAATAAGGTGGCAGGAATTTTCTGCGACCTCACAAAGGCGTCTGATTCTGAAAACTATGCACTGCTTGTTTGCAAACTTGAAAAGTATGGCATTAGTGGCAGTGCCCTATATTGCATACTTTTTTTTGAATGAATTAAATTGAGTACTGCTTCATACTACGATAACTGTGCCATTATTCCTATTGTATGAAATGGTTTTGAAAGTACTCTTTTATGTTTGTTAAAAGCCACGGCAAATTTTTCTCAGGGCACTATCGCCAGAAATATCATAAGTATCCCAATGTGAAGACATCCATCTTATCAAGACGGATTAAAAATCTTTCTCTAATATTATGCAATAATCCATTTCAACAATGCTTAATTATTTTTTCTGTGAGGCAGGATGTTCCAGGATAGCTGCCTATGTGCAGTGATAGTGTAACCATTTATAGATATTACTATTAATAAAGAACTGTGCCTCTGGCCTAATGTGAATTGGAAAATATTACAAGATGCCGATTTCAGTTTATTGAGATTATTCTTTTTAATACTTTTAGCTTTAAATGACTTTTACAAACGTGAATAGTATATGTCATCAACAGCGTTGCTATAATACCGAGCCACAAGATGGCCAAGGCAACATGTAATAATTACTTACTCAACAATATACAGGATAGGTACGCACTACTGACAAAAACTCATAACAATTATTAATTTCGTATATAGTCTACAAAATTCTATTACTAGTACAGATAATTGTATCAGTTACAGACCGTGAACAATTAGCATCTGTCGGCTACAACATCAGAATCAATTAGATAATGAAACAAAAAAATACGCTTAGTCGTCCTGTACAAAGGGACAAAGATGATGATAACAGCAATTCTAAGAGCGCAGATAGTGCTTCTCCATTTTGAGTATCAATGACTTATTTATATTCTTTTCTTTTTTCTTTTTTTCTTCTTTTAACCAGAGGCTATGCTATGCCTACAATGGCTTAAATCCTACTTATCCAACAGAAAGCAAAGAGTTAGCATCTCTTCAAATGGCGCATATTATTTTTCTGACTGGGAAAAAATATCTCAGGATGTTCCAGAAGGCCCTATATTAGGCCCAGTCCTATTTCTCTTCTATGTTGATGACTTACCATTAAATATCAGCTTCCCACCAGTTCTGCTCGCAGATGATACTTCTGTCTTAGTTGAAGATCAGGATTCGGAAAAAATTCCCAAATCTGTGATCAGTACCCCAGTACCTTAGAAATTTGGCTCCAGCAAAATGGGTTGAATCTAAACGGAATTAAGACTCACATGATGTAGTCAAAACCATACAGTCAAAATGTGAGCAGATTAAGATTGTACACGATGACCAAGATATAGAAGCTGACTCTGTCAAATTCTTAGGTTTAAATGTAGGTAATAATTTGAGATGGCAGGCATATATTCAATACTTGGCAAACTAACGGAGCAGCTTTGCATTTGCAATGAAAATATTATCAACTGCAGTTGACATGAACATATGGAAAGTAGCGTATACAAGCTACTTCAAATACATTATTAGGTATGGTATTGTTTTTTGCTGTAACTCGACAAATATAGTGAGAGACTAAAAATACAGAAAAAAATCATTCGAAATATGTGCACTGCAAATCACAAACAACTATGTCCACCATTATTTAGTAAACTTAAAATATTAACTCTTCCATCCTTACACATATGAGATTATTATATATTTGTACACCAAACATGTATTGTTTGAGGGAAACCGTTTTGTCCATTCACATGATACTAGAAACAAAGAAAATTATATGCCCACCGCCTCAGACTGTGTGCGCAGGGACCTCGATACATGAGAATTAAAATTTGTAATAAATTAAAAGGGAACGAGTTGATGTAGATGAATTTAGGTTCACTATCAAGAAAGCTAGATGAGGTACCGACAGTGAAGTGTTACTACTCCGTGGATGAATTCATGCAGGACAAACTGGAAATTTGAACTGAACTGAATACAATGTGTTACACATTCCAAGAAATATTGTAGTGCTATTATTTATTAGTGTAAAAATCATTGTAACTGTACTATAAATTTTTGACATGTCCCCGGTACGCAAACCAAATGGATTGTAAATGTATGTCATGAGGTGAATAAAACACAATTCACATATCTGCAGCATTCTTGTGGCTCATGTAGCTGTGGCAGGAGAATGAAACATGTATGCACTGAATGTGGTATGTACAGTTCACACCTGGCCACAGCTGTGCAAACATGCAATAAGTATGTACCATCTGATGGTAGTGATTCATAATTGGTCATGGCAATTAAAGATTGAAAAATAATACAAAAGGTGGCTGATAACTAATTTCTGGAGAACTGTATCCACACACGTAATGCATATATAATCTGAAAGGTTTTAAAATTTTTTGGAACCTGTCAGATCATGTTAGTGGAAAAATAATAGAAAATTTTGTGGCTATTGTTGAATGCTTTCGTGGGCCTTTGGCAGATTGTTACATTTTTTCTAAATTTTTGATTAAAATAACTTTGTGGCTGACAAAACAGCTATGGTGGCGGAAGGTTGTTGGTTATATACAACATCCCATATACTTACAACAATCAAGAGCTGCACATGCAGTGCAAATAGAGCAAAACATACTTTAAGATTATTTTTATTGTTGTCGTCAGCAGCAGTGGGAAGTACATCAGTGGGGGTGGTGGATAGGGCAACAGTTGGCTCTCCCCTTTCCATGCATCCAGCTGTGCCTTAGAAAGCTGTGTGGTGCCTAAAAAATCAGTCATTTGAGCAGGCACGTAGATGTAAAGAAAGAACTGCAGTTGGCTGACTCTTAGCCACTGCCACAAACACAGAGTTATTTTAATCAAGGTGTAGTGTAGTGGTGAATAATGAACTGTGATCTGAACCATCAATACAAGACAGAAATATAACTTTCATGTAAACTTTATAAATTTGTTAAATCCTACGTAAGAATACATAGTATGGTGTGAAGATATTTGAGAAGCTCCCATCTAACCTGCAGTAAGTTATCTCAACCAATTCAAAAGAAAATTTAAAACCTACACCATTATGACTTCTTCCACTGATTATCTAGGTGCTGGGATTTGATTCCTCCTTTAGATGAATGACAAGTTGTATCTTGCGAACTGTCCTGTATTTACATATTTGGATTAGTATTTTCTTTGAAAAATACTTTATTAATGAAGTAAATATTAAGTTTCTGATAAGACAGTCTGCAGCTACCTAATGTAACTGAAGTAGCAACAGCTTTCTTTCTAATTCACTAGAACACATTTAACTGGCATAAACAGAATCAGTATTAAGTAGTATTGTGATAGTTTCCTGCTAATATAGTGTACAGCTTAAGAAGTGTTTCGTTGGCTTCTGTCAAAGTGTACCTTTGCTTGTTTCGTAGCCCTTTAGGTTCATCTTCTTGGTGGACTGTACACAATATGATGAGTGAGTGGAAGGTATCACTACTGTTTTGAAATTGTGATGGTTTATTTAAGTCAAGCCACATTAGTGAATGTATATATTGTGGTGGAGTTGGTAGAATGCTTAATGCCTTGATGATGCACCTGCAAAATTACTGTAGGTGAACACTAGCATCACAATGTACAGCTGCCCACTTGCGATGTGCGTGCAATACATGATCAGATTAGCTGATTATATGCTTCACCATTTAACAACTTAATATTTGCTCAAATGCAGGACTTTTTTACTCTTGGGTATTTCATTTGAGATTGATTTGCACCTCATTGGCGACAGAGTGGTGAACTCTACATACAAAATTCATGTTACTGATCAGTATGTACTTAATTCTTTTTTTAATTTGGCATGTAGTGATGTTGTTCTACTTATGTTTTTTTCTTTCCATTACTGTCAGGTTCTATCAAAAATTATTATGGAATTCATTCAGTATACCTTTGATATATTTTCAGAAACACATCGCAAATCCAGTACCACACCAGTACAAGTACAAGACTGCGCAACCAAACGTTCTCTGCCATGACCCTATATTTTCTGGGATGCTTACTAAGGGTAGGCCATGGCCAAAGCCCAAGATCATTATTTTATATCTTACCATCTGTGCCAAATTAGTGTGTCTGGGAATATATTAATGTTCTGGCGCTGTCAGTATTAGTATCATAGATACACTTTAAGAAAATGAAATGGTTTACATTCTGCTGTGAAAACCCACTTTAATGAAATGTTTATTGAAGTGGATGACACTTGTATCCCATGTGTTGCAGTTACTGTTGTAAATAATGTGAATTTTTAGTGTGACATATTAAAAACAATTGCAGTAAAATAAATTTGTTTATTGCAAAAGGAGTTATGTCTTACATATTTTATAGTATCCAATTTTATAAATGTGTTGTTCACAAACCCTGCTCCCATCCCCACCCAAAGAAAGTAATTCGAGAATCATTGCATAACGTTACATGTGTGTTTCTTGAAAAGGGGGGGTGTACGCACTCTTGAGGAGAGTTTATTGGTCCGTCCACTAATGATGTGCTCAGTGAAGTGTATCCTCATATCACAAAGCATAGTACTCACTTAAGAACTGGTATATCTGCAGAGGACACGCTCACTGTAACACTCGGATTCATTGTTACAGGAGAGAGGACAGGTCAGGTCAGGTCTCGTCTCCAATCTTCTTAATCTATTTTTGTATTCTGGGTGCCTCACATTGTAAAGCGCCTCATCAGCTTCATACATCTCTGTTAATTTTGTAGTTGTTGGTACACACCAATTGTATTTACCGGCAATATTTATAAAAACACTACAGATGACAGAACGCTGCAGCGATGCTAGCGCTCCACATGGTAACATGTCATATTGCAGTGAACAGAAGAAAAGAGACTACTTTGGTGAAATCTTCAGCGAGGCCCTAGATTTGATCAAATATTTGACAACATTTGACAAAGTTCCCTATTACAACATCAAATTTCTTTGACAAAGATATTGGCCAAAGAAATTTGATAGTGTAATACCGGCCTTAGGTATAGATGTAGTACCTATTAATGACAAGTGAAAATTTCTGCTGGACTGTGACTTGAACCTGCATTTCTATCTTATTACGAGGAAATATTCCATGAAGTTTTGGGGTTGCAGACAGATGCTACTGAACCAATCTTAACTGCATGACATCTAGAAACCCGAACATGAATGGGATGAAGAAATACTCAATATTCATCTGTCTTAGAAACCACATCAAAGATTCACTGTGTATATGTTTAGAGGAAGATATAATGAGCCAATTGTAAAACATTCAAAGATACATAGCTTCTTATTTGTCATGTGTCCAGTTTTTTATCCTTGATTCTTTCCACACTTCACCTCTCCTCTGCTTGTAACTTCAGATTGATCAGTCAGTGAGAGTATATTATTTGCTATGAAAACAAACACTTACTTATAACAGTTTCTTCTAGATATGTTCATTTTGGTTTGACCTTTTGTATGTGACACGATCCTGAAGAAACAAAAACAGGCAGAAGTAACAACAATTATGACCAGTGTTTGATCTGTAAAAACCGAGGTACCAGTACTGTGACCTACCGGGAAGTGGTTTTTTTAAAATTATTATTAAATTAATGTCTTAAAACATGTTTTTAATGCATTTTTATCAGAGGTATTGGTACCTCATACCATCACAAATCGAGCACTGGCGATGGCAACAGAAGCACTTATTTGGTTTAGAATAGGGACACCAGTAACTGTACGTGGATTGCTTTGTCATCTCACAGCAATAAAAACAAAGATTAATGTTTGGCAGTATTAGTAAAAGGATAATTGCAACTCGCCATATAGTGGAGACGTTGATTTGCAGATAGGCACAACAAAAAATACTGTGAAACAAAGGTTTTGGCAAAATGGCCCTTCGTCACGCACAGAGCATCATGCACTGTTGCTCGCAGTCTTGTCTTTGCAGCCAGTCTCTGTGTGTGTGTGTGTGTGTGTGTGTGTGTGTGTGTGTGTGTGTGTGTGTGTGTGTGTGTGTGTGTGTGTGTCAGTTTTATGCGTCTTGTCAGTTATGTCCCTGCTCCCCACTCCTACCCAAAGAAACTGATAAAAACGTTTGCGCTGCTCACATGGAAAAATGTTAGTATGTGTTAATTAAGAAATTCCAAATAATCATGAATCTGCTACTATAGATTTACTGTTGAGTCAACATAGCAGAATTAAAAAATTATTTGTAAGTGATGATTGAAGTGAAAATATTTTGTGATTTGCTCTGCATGGGATTGTGAATCTTGTCATCACATTCATCTTTTGTTGTGATGTATTTAGTTACACTGGTGCAAAACTTGAGAAAGAGTAAATGAGATGAAAGCTCCATGTGTAAGGGACAGTCAAATGAAAACAAGACTGATGGAAAAAAAAGTAACTAAACTGTTTATTATTTCAAAAGTAATCACCATAGCTGTGAATACATTTATGACATTGTAAGACAAGATGGTCAATCACTTCATGGAAATTTTTGCAGTTGCCTATGAAATCACAATTGTACCTGTGTGCACCTCTTGGTGCGAATC
Source organism: Schistocerca piceifrons (assembly GCF_021461385.2). Lineage (NCBI taxonomy): Eukaryota > Metazoa > Arthropoda > Insecta > Orthoptera > Acrididae > Schistocerca > Schistocerca piceifrons. Next base: position 468,115,495 of record NC_060141.1, on the reverse strand, counting down.
AAATGAATGACCAGGAATGTCTTTCTTCAGGGTTCCAAAAATGAAATCACATGAGGAGAGATTGGGACTGTATGGAGGTTGTGTGAAGGCAGTGGAAGCAGCCAGGAGTAAAATGCCTGATGAGGTTGAAAAGAGTATGCTACAGAAGTTTAGCTGAGAAACACTGACATGTTCTCCATGAAGTGCCAATCTCTTCCTATGTGATTTCCATATTTTTAGAGCCCTGAAGAAAGATGTTTATGGCTGTCCTTTTGCTTCAGATGAAGAGGTGCATGCCTGGGTACAATTATGTTTCTGGAGGCAACCATAAACACTTTTCCACAAAGACATTGACCACCTTGCCTGAATGAATGTGTTACTTTTTTCCATCTTTTTCATATTAATGTGACTGTCCTTGTGTACCACTGTCACTAAGCGTGCTTTTGTAGATCTGCGTACTATGTACACAAGTGCCTTATTATTTTACAGATTTTTTTTTTTTTTTATTACCATGTTCCCCTCAGAAACTTGCAGCTGTATGCTGGATTAAAGATTTCCCAAATTCGGTAGCTTTTCATAAACCAGCTAGCTTATCTGCAGTGCTAAAGCAATAAACAGTATCTTCATAAACACTGATTGACATGCACTGTTTTTGATTTGAGGACTGTAGACTCACTTTTTTGTGGTGGGGGCAGAAGAAGAGATGCTTCTGCTGTGAAGATGATGAACTTGAAACTTAGCAAGATGGAATAACTCCATTTGATATAACTATACTCCTTAGATAACTTTATTTCTTTTTTATATTATGCTGATAGTAGATGTACCACATTAACGCAAAGCACCAAAATTCGTATTTAAGAGAAATCTTTATTAAGAAACCATATGCTCAGAAACATATCGTGAGGTAACAATTGTTTATTTACAGAATGACTAATTATTTGAAAGTCCTCATTTCACTCTTTCAGTAAACATCTTATTATTTGTGAAAAGTCATCAACCAAAAGTTATTCATAATTAAAGTTCCACCACCCAGAAAACAGTACTATTATTTGGACCTTTAAGTATGTTTATATCATCATACCTATAGTTATAGTTTCCTCGCTCTAATTTTTCTGAACTGGAAAATAGCTTTTGTTATCGGAGTAATTTGATGATTAAGAAATAGAGAAAACTACTATCCTGTTAAATTTACAAGCAGCTTGATAAATCCTCACTGCAGTTCGTGTGGTATGAATAAAATAATCTGCCTAAATTTATTTCTCAATCACCTGTCACATAGACAAACCAAATCATTGCTTGTTTCTAAATAATGTCATAGCCTCAATTTCAACATTGTTATCTTTATATAGCAATAGGAATTTAGCTCCTAGTAATCACTACAGTAACTTCCCCATGGCAGAGGTGTGATTAGCTATTTTCAGCTTAATATAGTGTAAAAATTCATACAGTGCACTCATCCATTCCACATTTCAATGTCAAAGTCACTAATGTGAGCAGGTCCTACTGTTACAGTCACTCAGTGTGATTATTTCATGAACTTGTTGGGAAAATCTGGCTGTAGTTGTCCACGTAACTTCACTGTATAAGTGGTAGCATTTGAAAGACCTGTTACTGCAGATATACTTTTTTGTAGACTTGAATGACGACTTCACCAAGGATAGAACCTGCCACTGTTTACTGTTCATCGAGTGTAGTAGCCGACTTGGTTTACTTGAACTATAAAAATAGTTGATAGCAGAAGTTAATCTGTGTGTTTTGGCACCAAGAAATGTGAAGTAACCTCAATTTAAAATCATTGGTGTCATGTCCATCATTGAAATATTAGATTACATCTCCAACCAATTTTAGAGAATGAGACTTCAAAAATTTAGTATTATCAAAGAATGCCAGCAATATAACCAGGTCAGTAATGTTTCATAGTGTGCTTAGCTTTTCAATGGACAACTTAGAATCACTAATGATGATGAAAAGCTTCCTGGTGAAGCACCAAACATAAAATGTGGCTACCCATAGAACTACATATGAGAGGAGTGCACGTTAAAAAAAGCATTTTGCAAGCAACTTCCTTTCCAACTGGAGAAATAGGTTGCCTAAAACTGCAATACTAAATGCTATACTGTACAATGTACTCATTGATACTTGAAGTGTTTGTTTCTATCTCATGCAGTGAACAAATCATATGAGGAATGAGTCAGTTTTGTAAAGATTTCTATTCTTCATATGCAAGATATGCATGTAAGAGCTACTGTTAAGTCAATTACATGTTCATCTGGCAAATTCCTGAACACTAAAATTACAAGTGGTGGCTAGATACCTACACACATAGTTAATATGCACATCTACATTCTAAAGTAGTGGGTTTGTTGAGGCAATGAATCCATAAACAATAAACACATTCCAAGTACAGGAAACCTTGGCTAAATAGTGTTATACTGCTGTAGTTAAACAGAATAAATAAAGTACAGGAAACCATGCACTGCATGTACATAACTATCTGTATTAAAATTATCTTTGACAGATGAATAATATTGAATTTGGTTTGTGTTAATCACCAAATTTTTAAGTAGTTCAGGGATAAGCATTTTAGCTCTGGGATCAAACATAATTCCCTCTTTCTGACAAAGTGGTAGCATGTTCTTTGGGTTAGTACACACAGTAACAGAACACTGTTGTAAAAGAGAGTAGTAACACTTGCACCAGATATACATCCACAAGGTACTATGCAGCATAAATAATTTATGATATGTACCTAAGACAAACAGCTACAAAAAAGAACTCTGGGTTAAGTAGGTATAATCTTGCTTGGGAAGGACCTATTGGCAGGACATGATACAAGAAAACAAAGATTTTTACTTTCACAGTTACTTTCTATTTTCTGTATACCATTAAGAGTAATGAGATACTTCATCACAATACCATTACTTCAGACAAATAAAAATTTGTTGTTGTTGTGGTCTTCAGTCCTGAGACTGGTTTGATGCAGCTCTCCATGCCACTCTACCCTGTGCAAGCTTTTTCATCTCCCAGTACCTACTGCAACCTACATCCTTCTGAATCTGCTTAGTGTATTCATCTCTTGGTCTCCCTCTACGATTTTTACCCTCCACGCTGCCCTCCAATACTAAATTGGTGATCCCTTGATGCCTCAGAACATGTCCTACCAACCGATCCCTTCTTCTGGTCAAGTTGTGCCACAAACTTCTCTTCTCCCCAATCCTATTCAATACTTCCTCATTAGTTATGTGATCTACCCATCTAATCTTCAGCATTCTTCTGTAGCACCACATTTCGAAAGCTTCTATTCTCTTCTTGTCCAAACTATTTATCGTCCATGTTTCACTTCCATACATGGCTACAATCCATACGAATACTTTCAGAAATGACTTCCTGACACTTAAATCAATACTGGATGTTAACAAATTTCTCTTCTTCAGAAACGCTTTCCTTGCCATTGCCAGCCTACATTTTATATCGCCTCTACTTCGACCATCATCAGTTATTTTGCTCCCCAAATAGCAAAACTCCTTTACTACTTTTAAGTGCCTCATTTCCTAATGTAATTCCCTCAGCATCACCCGACTTAATTAGACTACATTCCATTATCCTTGTTTTGCTTTTGTTGATATTCATCTTATATCCTCCTTTCAAGACACTGTCCATTCCATTCAACTGCTCTTCCAAGTCCTTTGCTGTCTCTGACAGAATTACAATGTCATCGGCGAACCTCAAAGTTTATATTTCTTCTCCATGAATTTTAATACCTACCCCGAATTTTTCTTTTGTTTCCTTTACTGCTTGCTCAATATACAGATTGAACAACATCGGGGAGAGGCTACAACCCTGTCTTACTCCCTTCCCAACCACTGCTTTCCTTTCATGCCCCTTGACTCTTATAACTGCCATCTGGTTTCTGTACAAATTGTAAATAGCCTTTCGCTCCCTGTATTTTCCCCCTTGCACCTTCAGAATTTGAAAGAGTATATTCCAGTCAACATTGTCAAAAGCTTTCTCTAAGTCTACAAATGCTAGAAACGTAGGTTTGCCTTTCCTTAATCTTTCTTCTAAGATAAGTCGTAAGGTCAGTATTGCCTTACGTGTTCCAGTGTTTCTACGGAATCCAAACTGATCTACCCCGAGGTTGGCTTCTACTAGTTTTTCCATTCGTCTGTAAAGAATTCGTGTTAGTATTTTGCAGCTGTGACTTATTAAGCTGATAGTTCGGTAATTTTCACATCTGTCAACACCTGCTTTGTTTGGGATTGGAATTATTATATTCTTCTTGAAGTCTGAGGGTATTTCGCCTGTTTCATACATCTTGCTCACCAGATGGTAGAGTTTTGTCAGGACTGGCTCTCCCACGGCCGTCAGTAGTTCCAATGGAATATTGTCTACTCCGGGGGCCTTGTTTCGACTCAGGTCTTTCAGTGCTCTGTCAAACTCTTCACGCAGTATCGTATCTCCCATTTCATCTTCGTCTACATCCTCTTCCATTTCCATAATATTGTCCTCAAGTACATCGCCCTTGTATAGACCCTCTATATACTCCTTCCACCTTTCTGCTTTCCCTTCTTTGCTTAGAACTGGGTTTCCATCTGAGCTCTTGATATTCATACCAGTCGTTCTCTTATCTCCAAAGGTCTCTTTAATTTTCCTGTAGGCGGTATCTATCTTACCCCTAGTGAGATAGGCCTCTACATCCTTACATTTGTCCTCTAGCCATCCCTGCTTAGCCATTTTGCACTTCCTGTCGATCTCATTTTTGAGACGTTTGTATTCCTTTTTGCCTGTTTCACTTACTGCATTTTTATATTTTCTCCTTTCATCAATTAAATTCAATATTTCTTCTGTTACCCAAGGATTTCTACTAGCTCTCGTCTTTTTACCTACTTGATCCTCTGCTGCCTTCACTACTTCATCCCTCAAAGCTACCCATTCTTCTTCTACTGTATTTCTTTCCCCATTCCTGTCAATTGCTCCCTTATGCTCTCACTGAATCTCTGTACAACCTCTGGTTCTTTCAGTTTATCCAGGTCCCATCTCCTTAAATTCCCATCTTTTTGCAGTTTCTTCAGTTTTAATCTACAGGTCATAACCAATAGATTGTGGTCAGAGTCCACATCTGCCCCTGGAAATGTCTTACAATTTAAAACCTGGTTCCTAAATCTCTGTCTTACCATTATATAATCTATCTGATACCTTTTAGTATCTCCAGGGTTCTTCCATGTATACAACCTTCTTTCATGATTCTTAAACCAAGTGTTAGTTATGATTATGTTGTGCTCTGTGCAAAATTCTACCAGGCGGCTTCCTCTTTCATTTCTGCCCCCCCAATCCATATTCACCTACTATGTTTCCTTCTCTCTTTTTTCCTACACTCGAATTCCAGTCACCCATGACTATTAAATTTTCGTCTCCCTTCACAATCTGAATAATTTCTTTTATTTCATCATACATTTCTTCAATTTCTTCGTCATCTGCAGAGCTAGTTGGCATATAAACTTGTACTACTGTAGTAGGTGTGGGCTTCGTATCTATCTTGGCCACAATAATGCGTTCACTATGCTGTTTGTAGTAGCTTACCCGCATTCCTATTTTCCTATTCATTATTAAACCTACTCCTGCATTCCCCCTATTTGATTTTGTGTTTATAACCCTGTAGTCACCTGACCAGAAGTCTTGTTCCTCCTGAACTTCACTAATTCCCACTATATCTAACTTCAACCTATCCATTTCCCTTTTTAAATTTTCTAACCTACCTGCCCGATTAAGGGATCTGACATTCCACGCTCCGATCCGTAGAACGCCAGTTTTCTTTCTCCTGATAACGACATCCTCTTGAGTAGTCCCCGCCCGGAGATCCGAATGGGGGACTATTTTACCTCCGGAATATTTTACCCAAGAGGACGCCATCATCATGTAATCATACAGTAAAGCTGCATGCCCTCGGGAAAAATTACGGCTGTAGTTTCCCCTTGGTTTCAGCCGTTCGCAGTACCAGCACAGCAAGGCCGTTTTGGTTATTGTTACAAGGCCAGATCAGTCAATCATCCAGACTGTTGCCCTTGCAACTACTGAAAAGGCTGCTGCCCCTCTTCAGGAACCACACGTTTGTCTGGCCTCTCAACAGATACCCCTCCGTTGTGGTTGCACCTACGGTACGGCTATCTGTATCGCTGAGGCACGCAAGCCTCCCCACCAACGGCAAGGTCCATGGTTCATGGGGGAGGAAAAATATATATATATATATATATATATATATATATATATATATATATATATATATATATATATATATATATATATATATATATATATATATATATATATATATATATATATATATATATATGAAGGTAAAATATGGTTATGTTGTAATTTATATAGTAAACTTCAAAATTTGCACTAAGTAACAGCATGAGATCATACGAAATTTCTACGGAATTAAAATCTGATCCACACGGTCATGCTAGTGCTTTTTTTTCGCATAATTGTACGTGCAAAATTTTTTTCGTAATTTTTCTGTAATCAAGGACATCAGGATACTATAATAAAAATATTTTCAGGGTGGAAAGGGTTATGTCTAGGCCATTTTATGATGTAAAGTGACACGGAAAGTAAATTATGTACTACTGTTACTGCCGCCCCCCCCCCCTCCCTCCCCCTCGGTTATGTTTATCATGAATTCTTTTTCTCTATTTTGTATAACTGTTCTTATTTGAGATACAACATCGTTAATATCAAAGTTTTCGTGGTCTGGATTAAAGCGAATAAACACACATTTTAACTTGGTTTCTAAGAATTTTTGTCTTTCAATTTCTTTTTTTATATTCCGATCTTTGTGGCCTTTTTCATCACATTCAACAGCAATTCTATATTTTTCAAAATACAAATCGATCCTATATGGTTTTACATGAAACTGTCGTATTGGATTTTCGTTTGGAAACCTGTCAATGATTTCGCCAATGTATTTTTGTTCTTTAGTTTTTTCCGGTAAATCCAAATTTAACTTGAAATCATTTATAATCTGTTTTACTACTTTTTCTGAAGATACTGTTTTATGTTTCTGTATTAAAGATATCAGTCCCCTTTCAGTGATGAATATTGTTGATTTATGAATTCCTTTTAAGTTAATATTGAGGGCTTTTAATGACGTTTTATCTTCTGCATTAACATTCTTTACAACTGCTTGTGTACGTTGTTTATAACCTAGAATTCCCGCAACATCGTTTCCTTTAAACCATACGTTATTTTGTTCATCACGAACTGTCAAAAGGCGTTTGCCACCATAGTAGTAACGCATCTCCATTCTCTCAGACCGAAGTTTTTTTATCGCTGTGCCTTCGTAAGAGGTACACACATCGACTTACTAATAGAGCAGTAGACGTATTCTTTCAATATCTTATTTGATATTCTTACGACGTCCTTGCACGCTGATGTGTGGTACTTTAGTGGATACACGAGCGAAGAACGGAAGGTGTTAGAGAATTCAGATCGTAAAAACAATATAAAACTTTTGATGCTGTAGTTGCAGCTTCAATTGCTAACAATGAAACGGATACCGATATCGCAAATTCACAAATCAGTTTTCAATGTAATAAATAATTGCACTTATCGTCTCACTTCGCTGGCTCAGGCGGGACTGGACGTTGGTTCACGAATGTTCGAGAACTTACACAGTAGACGTGGCCACAGTGTTGCCAACTCTAAAAAACCCGAGTCGCTAGATTCGATATCAAAAGTCGCTAGAAAGTCTCTAAAACTGATTTTACTAGGAGTGTACTGAAAATTTCGTGCTGTGAATGATGCAATAAGCCAGTGAGTGGTGGGGGGGGGGGGGGGGGGGGGTAATAGAATATTAATAAAAATTGTCTCATACCTAATTGCTATATTGTTTTAATTAAATGACGCATCGCTTGCAACAACATACGTATAAAATACGCTAATGTTATCATAATTGATGCAACACATAAATCGTTGTTTCAATCACAGTAGTCAAATACACTAGAAATATACAACTACATTTGTAACAAAAGAAAGGAAGAACTCAAATTAGGTTTCAAAATATATACATACCGCTATGTGAGCTATTCATCGTCGTCACTCAGAAGATCGAATAACTCTTCTGTTTCATGCTCTGACAGAACTGTAGTTGGTATTCACCAGGCGTGCGAAACTGCAAGCTGAAGAGAGTGACAAATGCAACGGATCACTACCAAATACTTCAAACCATATTCTCTCTTGAGTTGTTCGAAAAGCCCACTGTTTATTCCAACTATTGCATAAGCACTATCTGTGCCAATTCCTACCATATTAGCGATTGGAAGTTTGAGATCTTTCAAAGAATTCACAAGAACAGCAGCCAGATTTCTTGCATCTGCAGTTTCTACTACAGCGAGTTTGAGAAATGCTGATCTAATGGTTTGGTTCTTTACACTATAGCACCGTATAATGATACCTAGCATTTCAGATATTGATACGTCTGGGGATTCATCTATTAGTACACTGTATTTTTGGTCACCTGTATCTTCAACCAATTATTGTTTAAAATATGGAGCCAAAACTTCAGTTATAATGTTAGTGCACTTTGTACGATGTAATTGCATGTTTTTAGCGCCCTCATCACCGAAAAACACCTTCTTGCGCAGTATTCCTAAATGATCTACAGCTGAAATAGAACAACGTTCAGCAATAAATAAAGAAAGGGTGCCTTCCTCTCTGCTTGCTATTTTAACTGTAGTTTTCGGAACAATTTTCACAGGTGAGATGATTTGTGTTTTTTTTTAAATCAATTTTTTGTTTATGCTTAATAGTTTTCGAATGCTTTCTAATATCACACAATTTAGCATAAAACTCTGTTGCACATACTTGACATCTTGCCTTGGATAAGTCTCCAACAACTGGTTTCAGCCACCCATTGAATTCAGGTTCTGCTTCCCACGCAACCCGGTATTTTTGAGCGTACTGCTTCTTCTTCTGCGGTAAATCCATTATGTAAGACACCACAACATAAGTTTCACCAATTTATAATCAATGAAAATACATTAAAACTCAGGCGAACTAGAGGTCATGAAACAATCTACTCACTTGCTAACTCGATATCAGTCCTATTGTTCATTGTTTAAAACGTAATAATGTCTGAGATACCCCCACCGAATTGTTCTTGTGTTACCACTGTGCATGTGTTAATAATTTGACTGCGAGTTAACATTTCGAAATATTAGAGGTTGCAGGACAGAAATGTATTTTATTATACTTAATATTACGTATGTTTTTTTGTCAATTCGAAAAATAAAGGGAGTTCAAAAGTTGAAGAATTATAGATCGATACGCCATCGACGATAACAGGCTAGTGGGTAATGAATAATGAATTGTTCTATAGTCAAGGTTTTCTTACTCTGTAGGCAATTCCCACATTCAGGTTTGCTAAATGCTGAACAATGCTACATGATCTGCTAAGAACTTAATTTGACTTAGTAAATCTAGAACAAACTCAGTGTAGTACCCATTCTACAGTTAAAATCTTAGTTTTGTCAATGAACATACAGGCACATAATAGTTTTGATTTGTACTTCAAAAGTCGTCAGCACTCAAAAAGTCGCCAGATAAGTCGCTAAATAATTTTTGTCGCTAAAAAGTTTTTTTTTGTCGCTAAGATGAAGGCAATGGTCGCCACTTCTAGCGACAAAGTCGCTAAATTGGCAACACTGCTTGGCCACTGTTTCCATGTTTCGATACAGTGTATCGATACGTGGAACTGTTTCAGTGTTCTGGAACGGCTGTGGTTCACTGTTTCGAAACAGTGGTGTTTCATTCCGCCCCTGTCTCGGACCAGATTCGATCTCGAGCCAGACACAGAAACTGTATCGTTGTTTCAAAATAAGGCTGTTTCAGTCCACCTGTGCCTGGAACGGACTAATTGTATCGAAACAGTGATGTTTCATGCCACTCTGTGTCGGACGAGATTCGGGCTCGGCACAGGTACTGAAACACAACATACCACTTCATGAAACACTTTCAAGAATGTCGGAATCTTTTCGACAAGCAATAGCATGAAGCTTAAGATATCCGAAAGTAAAGCTTCGTTTCTAGCTGACTGTCCTGTTTCGAAATGGCGTAACATCTGCTTTATAAACACTAACCAAACAATAAAACAACGCATACTATTCACATTCAAAATAATAAATATGTGAAAATTATTCAGTTAAATTACACTTTTTTTACAACATACGCTTCTCCGTTCAAGTACAGTAATCATATTAAGAAACGCAAGTAAGCCCACAACATTTTGAATAAAAAAAGGCATAGAGTGACAGTTATTAGACATATACATAAATTTGATGTAGGTATAATTGCAAGCAATCTGTTTGACAAATCACTGATAGTGTAATGGTGTACGGGAAGGGCTGGGAAGCATGGTGAATTTATAGTAACGGTTCGAAACACCGTGAAAGACAAAAAAAATTTCTGTTATATTTTGTTATTTATTCGAATTATTTGTGAGTCTATAGTCACTGTGCCTATTATCCACAATGATTCCCTTTGAGTAGATGGAAATTGGCAGGATGGGTATATTACCCATACTGACGGAATGTGAGACTCCCAGTAGAATATCCGTTGTTTCTGCAGTTTGCTCCCACCTCCAGTTCCGTTCGTGGTGGTTCTTCTGTCTTCAGCTATGGCTGTCCTCAGCCAATTGAAAAGTATGAAAGTCACGCGACACGAAAGCAGCGCATTTGCTGCAGGAAATACGAAACAGCCGAGACGCCTAAGTGATAGTTTCATACTTTCTGCGACATGATTAGCGCTCTCGCACCTCATTTGCGTTTATGTGGACATACTTATACAGTAGACAATCAAGATGATAAAATGTGTATGTTCATAAGATTACAAAACACAAACTGTTTCACTGTTTCGAAACAGCGTATCGGAACATTACATTGTACTGTTTCATTTGTTTCAGAACAGTTACGTGTTTCAGTTTGCCCATCTCTATTACACAGGCGTATCGGACCTACCGACAGATGGCTCTAGCACATACCGGCCAAAGATCATATCATTGAGTCTCTGCCAGAGTGTCGAAACACGGATGGAAATGTTTTTCGTTCTGCGCCCTCATAAGTCTTTTATTTTGGATGTTCTAGATATCTACACATCAACATAATGAAGTGTTTCTAATCTAGTGAGAAAAAACAGTGACAGTTCTACTATGAAATTCCTAAATTCGAGTGTGTTTTGAAAGTTTGAGAAGCTGACCTATAAATCGTTTACTGTTAATTTTATGAGTGCTTTACTTATTTGCCATTTTAAAGCACTATTTAAGATTCAATGGAGGTCAACAAATTACCTTACTTGGCAAAGCTTTTAACTACAGGTATAATTCGGGGGTCAACAGAAACCTCCGATCTTACTCGTCTGCTTTGACCCGTGACGTAAGCGTGTTGTGGTGTGTGACGTCATTACGGCGCGGAGTTTAGTCTTGTTTTTGTTTGTGGTGCTCTCTGGTGGTGTGTTCATGGTTTTCGTTTGTTTTAATTTAATGCTCATTGCTGTATGTCGGGTGAGTTTGTTATTGAGTGTATTTGGTTGTGGTTTTTTGTTTAGGAATGGATATGAAAGACCGCCTTAATAGTGTTCGGTTGAGGGCGATGATGGGCGAGACAGCGTTAGAACTTATCAAGTTCTTACAACTATTCGGTTTAATCGCCGAAGTTGTTAAGTGTTCTCTTTGCCTTGAGGCGATGAAATTGGTTAAAGTTCCGGCCTCTCGGACCAGCGACGGATACATGTGGTGTTGCCGGAAAGATGGCGTATGGCGTTCTATAAGGCGTGGTACCTGGTTCGAGAAGTCTAGATTGGGCATGCATGAGATTGTGCTTATTACATATTATTTTTGTTATAGATGCCCACAGAGTTTTTGCGCGTTTGAGACTGGTGTGAGTGAGAGGACTGTTTTAGACTGGTATTCCTTTTGTCGTGAAGTGTGTTCGGAATTTATTAAGTACAGGGGTAAGTTGAGTGGGCATGGGGTGCTTGTGGAGGTGGACGAGTCGCAGTTTGGTAAAAGGAAGTATGGGAGGGGGAAGTCTGTGGCTGGTCTTTGGGTGTGGGGGGCTGTTGTTCACGTTGGTGGGGGTACTGAATGTGTTTTTAGGGTTGTGGAGGGGAGGTCGAAGGCTGAATTAGTGGGGTTAATTGAGGAGTATGTAGAGCCCGGGTCCACAATAATTTCTGATGCTTTTTCTTCTTATAGGGGGTTGGGTGACAGGGGATTTAATCATTTAGTAGTGAACCACAGTCTAGAATTTAAGAATTATGATACTGGGGCTTGCACTAACACAATTGAGGGGATGTGGGGGGCGGTTAAGTCAGTTCTTGGGAGGGGGAAGAGGCGCTCTTCAAACCTTCAGTCTCATTTAGATGAGTACTGTTGGCGGAAGAGTGTCCCAGAGGCCTATTGCATTTTTCGGGTTTTTGTAAGGGCTGTGGGTAAAATGTGTAGGCCGAAAGTGGTTAGTTAGGGTGCATTTGTGTGTGATTGTGGTGGCCAATCTAGTTTGTGGGGCTGGAACTTTTTTGAGGTAAGTTCCGTTTTTTTTTGTTTTTGATGTGTGTTTTGTGTCAACAGAAACATCCGATCTCACGCGTCGGCTTTGACCCGTGACGTTAGGGACCTACACATTGATCTGTAGCGTAGCCCTGAATACGAGGTTAGGTTGGGGGGTTTTCTTTTGGCGGGGGGGGGGGGGGGGTCAGGGGGGGCGCAGCCCCCCCCTGCCTGGCCTCGAGTACCTCTTGTTTATTATTATCTTTGTTCGATCGTAATTTATGTGATCGGGAGCTGTTGTAGATGTATGTAGGTGTAAGGGAAGTGTTGGTTTTTAAGGTTGGTGTTGGGGGATGTGATCGGTAGGTTCTGTTGAGCTACATAGGTCAAGGGAAGTGTCCGATTCTGGATAGGAATGTGTTTTTTGGTATTTGGTCAGTTTTGTGATGTTGATTTATTTCGCTGTTTTGCGTGGTTTTGTATGGCGGTCGGTGGCTACATTTGTGTATATTTAGTTTGTCCCCACCCAAAAACCCCCAATTTCCCACGCTTGTCCCGTTAGAGTCATTAGGCTTTTTGTGAAACTTGTGTATTTCAGTGTTTATAATACGTATGCGATGTTTTTATATCCGCCATATTGGATAATACGTATGCGATGTATTTATATCCGCCATATTGGAATTGTCGTTTATAGTCGTTTCCGCTACATTTGTGACGTCATGGGTCAAAGCCGACGGGTAAGATCGGACGCTTCTGTATTTCCTAATTCGGAAAATCAAACGTTGACATCGTTTGCTTAGAGGTATCTTTACTGACAACAGAAATTACAACAGAAATTTTAAAGTATTACTTACGTATAAACGGAAAAAATTGTTATTTTTGTTTTTCTGAAGTTTTGCATTACTGATCTCCATATATGCTGACACGGTAATTGCAACTGCACTTACGAATTTGGCCCTCTCTTTGATCAGAAATTTAAATGCCATGATTTTATTAACGCCTCTATGTGGCATGGTGTATTCTAACTGAGTGATAAGGTAGAAGCACCAGTTTTTGACAGTGCTTCAGTCTTTGATAAGAGACAAGAAATACATTTAAATGAGACAAACACAAAGGCCAACGTTAAGGCTCCTCTTAAATGCATGACTTGTATCATTTGGAAGTTAAGTCTATTAATGATAATATATTGGACTGATCCATGATGATGTAGGAAGTGAAGGAACTTGTTGAAAATAATATCGATCACAGCTGTTAATTCTAAGGTTGGGGTGTCTTAAAACTGTAATTTTCCAATCTGACACCCAAACAATGACTGGTACCGTGGTTTTATTTTAAAATTGAATTCAAAACATGTCGGTGAGCAACCATGGAATTTTATTTCTGTGGATCTTGGTTCCAGTCTTTAACATGGTGTCAATCACTGGAATGACTGGTTGTCAGTATAGGGCCCAAGCAAAAAACAAATCTGAAAGCGAAAGCTGCAGAAGCTGGCCAGACAGGCACCCCAATGGCTGCTACAATCTGTGTGAGACAAGGGTGACATTATATTGCAAATTTAGTGTAAAAAGTTCCATATTGCCTGAATTTGTCCCATACTGACAGTACATTCTAGTCCACTCGATTTTCTTCTCTGCAAAAGTACACTAGCCAATACCAATAGCACAAAGGTAGTGCCAAATTACAAACTATCCGGTAACAACAGAAGTATTGCTGGACAATGTACAGTAAATAATATGTAATAACCTGAGAAATTCATTATTTGTTTGAAGAAATAGAACAGTATTTGGAAAGAGAGTAACATTTTGAAAATGACAAATGACACAAGTAGAGTTTTAAGTTCTTATGAAAGTTCACTTCTCCCCCCCCCCCCCCCCTCTCTCTCTCTCTCTCTTCCCCATTCTCAAGGGAAAAATGTGATAACATAAATGCGCAAAAAAGTTGTGTTGGAAATGATGAAAAAGAAAATCTCACTATGCTTTTAACAGCATGTTGTTGTTGTTGTTGTGGTCTTCAGTCCTGAGACTAGTTTGATGCAGCTCTCCATGCTACTCTATAATGTGCAAGCTTCTTCATCTCCCAGTACCTACTGCAACCTACATCTTTCTGAATCTGCTAAGTGTATTCATCTCTTCGTCTCCCTCTACGATTTTTACCCTCCACGCTGCCCTCCAGTATCAAATTGGTGATCCCTTGATGCCTTGGAACATGTCCTACCAACCGGTCCCTCCTTGTCAAGTTGTGCCACAAACTCCTCTTCTCCCCAATTCTATTCAATACCTCCTCGTTAGTTCTGTGATCTACCCTCCTAATCTTCAGCATTCTTCTGTAGCACCACATTTTGAAAGCTTCTATTCTCTTCTTGTCTAAAATATTTATCGTCCATGTTTCACTTCCATACATGGCTACACTCCATACAAATACTTTCAGAAACGACTTCCTGACACTTAAATAAATACTCGATGTTAACAAATTTCTCTTCTTCAGAAACGTTTTCCTTGCCATTGCCAGTCTACATTTTATATCCTCTCTACTTCAACCATCATCAGTTATTTTGCCCCCCAAATAGCTAAACTCCTTTACTACTTTAAGTGTCTCATTTCCTAATCTAATTCCCTCAGCATCACCCGACTTAATTCGACTACATTCCATTATCCTCATTTTGCTTTTGTTGATGTTCGTCTTATATCCTCCTTTCGAGACACTGCCCATTCTGTTCAACTGCTCTTCCAAGTCCTTTGCTGTCTCTGACAGAATTACAATGTCATCGGCGAACCTCAAAGTTTTTATTTCTTCTCCATGGATTTTAATACCTACTCTGAATTTTTCTTTTGTTTCCTTTACTGCTTGCTCAATATACAGATTGAATAACATCGGGGAGAGGCTACAACCCTGCTTCACTCCCTTCCCAACCTCTACTTTCCTTTCATGCCCCATGACTCTTATAACTGCCATCTGGTTTCTGTACAAATTGTAAAGAGCCTTTCGCTCCCTGTATTTTACCTCTGCCACCTTCAGAATTTGAAAGAGAGTATTCCAGTTAACATTGTCAAAAGCTTTCTCTAAGTCTACAAATGCTAGTAACGTATGTTAGCCTTTCCTTAATCTTTCTTCTAAGATAAGTCGTAAGGTGTTCCAACATTTCTACAGAATCCAAACTGATCTTCCCCGAGGTCGGCTTCTACCATTTTTCCCAATCGTCTGTAAAGAATTTGCCTTCGTATTTTGCAGCTGTGGCTTATTAAAGTGATAGTTCAGTAATTTTCACATCTGTCAACACCTGCTTTCTTTGAGATTGGAATTATTATATTCTTCTTGAAGTCTGAGGGTATTTCGCCTGTTTCATACATCTTGCTCACCAGATGGTAGAGTTTTGTCAGGACTGGCTCTCCCAAGGCCGTCAGTAGTTCCAATGGAATTTTGTCTACTCCGTGGGCCTTGTTTCGACTCAGGTCTTTCAGTGCTCTGTCAAACTCTTCACGCAGTATCGTATCTCCCATTTCATCTTCATCTACATCCTCTTCCATTTCTATAATATTGTCCTCAAGTACATCACTCTTGTATAGACCCTCTATATACTCCTTCCACCTTTCTGCTTTCCCTTCTTTGCTTAGAACTGGGTTTCCATCTGAGCTCTTGATGTTCATACAAGTGGTTCTCTTATCTCCAAAGGTTTCTTTAATTTTCCTGTAGGCAGTATCTATCTTACCCCTAGTGAGATAAGCCTCTACATCCTTACATTTGTCCTCTAGCCACCCCTGCTTAGCCATTTTGCACTTCCTGTCGATCTCATTTTTGAGACGTTTGTATTCCTTTTTGCCTGCTTCATTTACTGCATTTTTATATTTTCTCCTTTCATCAATTAAATTCAATACTACTTCTGTTACCCAAGGATTTCTACTAGACCTCGTCTTTTTACCTACTTGATCCTCTGCTGCCTTCACTACTTCATCCCTCAAAGCTACCCATTCTTCTTCTACTGTATTTCTTTCCCCCATTCCTGTGAATTGTTCCCTTATGCTCTCCCTGAAACTCTGTACAACCTCTGGTTCTTTCAGTTTATCCAGGTCCCATCTCCTTAAATTCCCACCTTTTTGCAGTTTCTTCAGTTTTAATCTACAGGTCATAACCAATAGATTGTGGTCAGAGTCCACATCTGCCCCTGGAAATGTCTTACAATTTGAAACCTGGTTCCTAAATCTCTGTCTTACCATTATATAATCTATCTGATACCTTTTAGTATCTCCAGGGTTCTTCGATGTATACAACCTTCTATCATGATTCTTAAACCAAGTGTTAGCTATGATTAAGCTGTGCTCTGTGCAAAATTCTACCAGGCGGCTTCCTCTTTCATTTCTTAGCCCCAATCCATATTCACCTACTATGTTTCCTTCTCTCCCTTTTCCTACACTCGAATTCCAGTCACCCATGACTATTAAATTTTCGTCTCCCTTCACTATCTGAATAATTTCTTTTATTTCATCATACATTTCTTCAATTTCTTCGTCATCTGCAGAGCTAGTTGGCATATAAACTTGTACTACTGTAGTAGGTGTGGGCTTCGTATCTATCTTGGCCACAATAATGCGTTGACTATACTGTTTGTAGTAGCTTACCCGCATTCCTATTTTCCTATTCATTATTAAACCAACTCCTGCATTACCCCTATTTGATTTTGTATTTATAACCCTGTATTTGCCTGACCAGAAGTCTTGTTCCTCCTGCCACCAAACTTCACTAATTCCCACTATATCTAACTTTAACCTATCCATTTCCCTTTTTAAATTTTCTAACCTACCTGCCCGATTAAGTGATCTGATATTCCACGCTCCGATCCGTAGAACGCCCGTTTTCTTTCTCCTGATAACGACGTCCTCTTGAGTAGTACCTGTCCAGAGATCTGAATGAGGGACTATTTTACCTCCGGAATATTTTACCCAAGAGGACGGCATCATCATTTAATCATACAGTAAAGCTGCATGCCCTCAGGAAAAATTACGGCCGTAGTTTCCCCTTGCTTTCAGCCATTCGCAGTACCAGCACAGCAAGGCCGTTTTAGTTATTGTTACAAGGCCATATCAGTCAATCATCCAGACTGTTGCCCTTGCAACTACTGAAAAGGCTACTGCCCCTCATCAGGAACCACACGTTTGTCTGGCCTCTCAACAGATACCCCTCCGTTGTGGTTGTACCTACGGTACGGCTATCTGTAGCGCTGAGGCACGCAACGCTCCCCACCAACGACAAGGTCCATGGTTCATGGTTCTGCTATGAAATTCCTAAATTCGAGTGTGTTTTGAAAGTTTGAGAAGCTGACCTATAAATTGTTTACTATTAATTTTATGAGTGCTTTACTTATTTGCCCGTTTTAAAACACTATTTAAGATTCAACGGAGGTCAACAAATTACCTTACTTGCCAAAGCTTTTAACTACAGGTATAATTCGGAAAATCAAGTGTGGAAAACAGTGAAAACGTCTCTTGAAAAAAAGGTAACATCGTTTGCTTAGAGGTATCTTTACTGACAACAGAAATTAGAACTGAACTTTTAAAGTATTACTTACATATAAACGGGAAAAATTGTTATTTTTCTTTTTCTGAAGTTTTGCATTACCGATCTCCATATATGCTGACACGGTAATTGCAACTGCACTTACGAATTTGGCCCTCTCTTTGATCAGAAATTTAAATGCCATGATTTTATTAACGCCTCTATGTGGCATGGTGTATTCTAACTGAGTGATAAGGTAGAAGCACCAGTTTTTGACAGTGCTTCAGTCTTTGATAAGAGACAAGAAATACATTTAAATCAGACAAACACAAAGGCCAACGTTAAGGCTCCTCTTAAATGCATGACTTGTATCATTTGGAAGTTAAGTCTATTAATGATAATATATTGGACTGATCCATGATGATATAGGAAGTGAAGGAACTTGTTGAAAATAACATCGATCACAGCTGTTAATTCTAAGGTTGGGGTGTCTTAAAACTGTAATTTTCCAATCTGACACCCAAACAATGACTGGTACCGTGGTTTTATTTTAAAATTAAATTCAAAACATGTCGGTGAGCAAAATTAATTTCACTATTAATTACAACCATGGAATTTTATTTCTGTGGATCTTGGTTCCAGTCTTTAACATGGTGTCAATCACTGGAATGACTGGTTGTCAGTATAGGGCCCAAGCAAAAAACAAATCTGAAAGCGAAAGCTGCAGAAGCTGGCCAGACAGGCACCCCAATGGCTGCTACAATCTGTGTGAGACAAGGGTGACATTATATTGCAAATTTAGTGTAAAAAGTTCCATATTGTCTGAATTTGTCCCATACTGACAGTACATTCTAGTCCACTCGATTTTCTTCTCTGCAAAAGTACACTAGCCAATACCAATAGCACAAAGGTAGTGCCAAATTACAAACTATCCGGTAACAACAGAAGTATTGCTGGACAATGTACAGTAAATAATATGTAATAACCTGAGAAATTCATTATTTGTTTGAAGAAATAGAACAGTATTTGGAAAGAGAGTAACATTTTGAAAATGACAAATGACACAAGTAGAGTTTTAAGTTCTTATGAAAGTTCACTTCTTCCCCCCCCCCCCCTCCCCCCCCCCTCTCTCTCTCTTCCCCATTCTCAAGGGAAAAATGTGATAACGTAAAAGTGCAAAAAAGTTGTGTTGGAAATGATGAAAAAGAAAATCTCACTATGCTTTTAACAGCATGTTGTTGTTGTTGTTGTGGTCTTCAGTCCTGAGACTAGTTTGATGCAGCTCTCCATGCTACTCTATAATGTGCAAGCTTCTTCATCTCCCAGTACCTACTGCAACCTACATCCTTCTGAATCTGCTAAGTGTATTCATCTCTTCGTCTCCCTCTACGATTTTTACCCTCCACGCTGCCCTCCAGTATCAAATTGGTGATCCCTTGATGCCTTGGAACATGTCCTACCAACCGGTCCCTTCTTCTTGTCAAGTTGTGCCACAAACTCCTCTTCTCCCCAATTCTATTCAATACCTCCTCGTTAGTTCTGTGATCTACCCTCCTAATCTTCAGCATTCTTCTGTAGCACCACATTTTGAAAGCTTCTATTCTCTTCTTGTCTAAAATATTTATCGTCCATGTTTCACTTCCATACATGGCTACACTCCATACAAATACTTTCAGAAACGACTTCCTGACACTTAAATAAATACTCGATGTTAACAAATTTCTCTTCTTCAGAAACGTTTTCCTTGCCATTGCCAGTCTACATTTTATATCCTCTCTACTTCAACCATCATCAGTTATTTTGCCCCCCAAATAGCTAAACTCCTTTACTACTTTAAGTGTCTCATTTCCTAATCTAATTCCCTCAGCATCACCCGACTTAATTCGACTACATTCCATTATCCTCATTTTGCTTTTGTTGATGTTCATCTTATATCCTCCTTTCGAGACACTGCCCATTCTGTTCAACTGCTCTTCCAAGTCCTTGCCGTCTCTGACAGAATTACAATGTCATCGGCAAACCTCAAAGTTTTTATTTCTTCGCCATGGATTTTAATACCTACTCCGAATGTTTCTTTTGTTTCCTTTACTGCTTGCTCAATATACAGATTGAATAACATCGGGGAGAGGCTACAACCCTGTTTCACTCCCTTCCCAACCTCTGCTTTCCTTTCATGCCCCTTGACTCTTATAACTGCCATCTGGTTTCTGTACAAATTGTAAAGAGCCTTTCGCTCCCTGTATTTTACCCCTGCCACCTTCAGAATTTGAAAGAGAGTATTCCAGTCAACATTGTCAAAAGCTTTCTCTAAGTCTACAAATGCTAGTAACGTAGGTTAGCCTTTCCTTAATCTTTCTTCTAAGATAAGTCGTAAGGTGTTCCAACAATACTACAGAATCCAAACTGATCTTCCCCGAGGTCGGCTTCTACCATTTTTTCCAATCGTCTGTAAAGAATTTGCCTTAGTATTTTGCAGCTGTGGCTTATTAAAGTGATAGTTCAGTAATTTTCACATCTGTTAACACCTGCTTTCTTTGGGATTGGAATTATTATATTCTTCTTGAAATCTGAGGGTATTTCGCCTGTCTCATACATCTTGCTCACCAGATGGTAGAGTTTTGTCATGACTGGCATATGCCGCTGTAAAGCTTGTTCCTCCTAAGAACATGATTTTCTCCCATCTCTCTCTCTCTCTCTCCATGTGAAGGGTTTCCTTGTAATAATAGCTAATAGCATACCGTGAACATGAGGGTGTCACAGTGGAGATTTGTTTTCTGGTACAGGCATCTGGTACAACTATTCCACAGCGAAACTTTCTTTAAATAGGTGTGGTACCAGTGCACTTCCATAGGATAACAGAATATTATGTCGTCCAGGAATAACATTGGGTACACCACATACAGCATAAACTGTACAGCAACTACAGTGTTTTGTGAGCAAGTAATACCAGTCAGTATCGTTAATTTTAACATAACTCTTGACTCCCATAAATACCTGCTTATACGTGTGCTAGTACTACAGGTTATTGGTAAAGCAAATACTAATTGAATACGTCTACACACTTTTAATACTTAGCAGAAATTCTGAAAAAAGTAAATTGTTTGATTACTGTATCACCTCTATGGTGAATTAAGAGGTACTGACTGGTTTCTTTGAACAAAGCCTTTTTACCTGCTATTGATAAAGAGCTATTCCAAGTTCTGTACAGAACAATCTCTCGCATTTTTCATGAGGTTTGTTATTCTGTACACTAATATTTCTTCTTCTAAATGGTAAATAATGCATTCTGACATTGTTGGTATTAAAGGTAATGCATGAAATAAATTATATTTAAACCAGAAAATTAAAGGTTCCACATGGCACATGAAAAGTACCTTGCTATACACATGTATGTACAGAATCCAAAATGTCTGTGAATTTGAGTTACAAACTTTTTTAAATAGAAATATGAAGAGCACAATAATTCGGGTCTGCAATAACTCAAACATAAAATACTTTAGTTCCCTATGGGGAAACTTTGTTCTTTATGTGATTTGTGCAATTGCTTTCACTCTTAATGGAAAACTAAATGGTTTATGTTAAAGTTAACTAGCAAAAAGTGTAACCATTGCTACATAATTTCTGTTAAGTAAGATTCCTTAATGTTAATTCCTTCCTTTGTCATCATAATTTCAGTTCCGTATGGGACATATGAACTAACAAAATGAAATGCTTTTATTACTATGACCAAACAAAATCTTTTTAACATGTAGTACACAGTTCAAATCAGCAAAAAGTGTAACCGTATAATTAAGGTTAATGTTGATGAAAAATTAGGCATGTAACATGAATACTGAAATTTCCGAGTGTAACTTTAATCACTGTATTCTGTACTTTGTAGTGCTAGAAATATAATTCTATATGATTGTTAGCATTCTCCCCCCCAAAACAAGAAAATATTTTAGAAAGATCTCCTAGCAAAATAAAGACAAAATTTAGAAAATTAGGTTTTGCCTTACTCAGGCCCCCTTATTCTAGAATGGTTCTAAAGTAATAACAATGCATATGATCAATTCGAACATTGTGTTCATTCTAGGAAGTATTAAAACAAGAATTAACAGAGTAACAATTTTATTGCTCTTATGTTGCAGAGTATCCACAAACATTACTGTTTGAAACATAGGGCTACTGCACACTCCATTAGATCACACCCATCCTGTGATTATACTGTTTTCTTAAAGTGAAAAATTCAACTTGACATAGTTATTGAGGAAAATATATTCTCACACTGAAAGCCATCTGTCAAATAAGTCTCAGAACATATTTTTTCCCATTAATTTCACACAAATCACCTGTTTTTAATGCAAGTGCATATTTTGTAACACCAAACATCTTAAAATAAGCTTATATAATAAACAGTTATAATTTTGTTACAATATCTACACAGGATGTGAAGAGAACTGGGTATACTAACTACTGCCTCTCAGTATATTTTTCCTTAATGAAATTTGTCCTAAATAACATATCTCTTTTTCCAACAAACAACTCAGTTCATACATACAATACCAGGAACAAAAATGATCTGCATTAGGACTTAAAACCACTTACTTTAGTTCAATAAGGGGTCCACTACTCAGGAACACCCATCTTCAATGATTTGCCAGCAAACATAAAAAACTTAGTTAGAAATAAAGATCAGTTTAAAAGGAGCCTGAAAGACTTACTAGTGGCCAACTCCTTCAACTCCATTGGCGAAATTTTTAATAGAAACAAATGATGTATTGTATTTATTCATACTATTATTTATTTATTTATTTATTTTATCCACCTTTCAGCACTAACATGCAATCAATGTCGTCAGAAGAGTTACAGCTATTTGTGCATTATGTTTTACATACCAAAATATTACATAGTGTAAACTATTAGCTTACAACAGCCTCTACACCTATATCCATACATAACAGTAAGCCATAATTTATCAGCATTAACATGCAATCAATGTTGTCAGAAGTATTATAGCTATTTGTACATTATGTTTCATATAACAAAAATATTACATGAAAAAAAAGACAGTGTTGTACCCTATTAGCTTATAGCTAGCTGCCTCTACATCCATAACTATACATAACAGTAAGCCTTAGTTTATCAATAAATTAGATCATCTTTACAACTATTCTGAAATTCTTCTACGCTGTAGAAAGTATTTTTCTTCATCCACACTTTGGTTTTAGTTTTGAAAATATCCATTGAAACCAATTGAGCCTGTACGGGTAAAGTGTTGAATAATTTTATGCCTATGTATTCATAGCTAGATTGGGTTTTCTTAAGCCTAGTTGTGGGTATATCAATCATATTTGTTTGTCGAGTATTGTGTTGATGAACTTATTTCCTTGTAGTGTAGTGGTTTAAGTTTTCTTTTATGTTTAATCGGCAACAATATACGTAAAGAGATAGCTTCTGTGAGAATTTTTAAGTCTCTAAAATAAGGTCTACATGAGGTCTTGTTGTCAGTGATTCCGTAAAAACGTCTAATTGCTTTTTTCTGCCAAGTGAAAATTTTTTTGGCTCCTGGAGAGTTACCCCATAAAAGAATGCCATATTGTAGATGGCAATGAAAGAAGGCATATTATGACTGAAGCAATGAATCTTGTGTAACACGTGTGTAGTTTGGCTAGTAGGTAGATAACTCGTGATAGCTTTCGACATACATAATCTGTATGTGTGTCCCAAGTCAATTTTGAGTCAATGTGTATTCCTAGTAGTTTAACAGATGATAACTCCATGTTACTGTTTGATAAACTGAAGATTATCTTGACAGTCTTTTCATGGTTCGTAGATAAGTCATTAGCTTTAAACCAGATATTGGATATTTTGAGACACTCTTCACTTTCCTCCTTCAATATGTTTATATCCTTTCCAGAATTAGCTAATGTTGTGTCATCAGCATAGAGGATAGATTTACAGGGTAAGTTATTCGGAAAGTCATTTACAAACAATATAAATAGTAGAGGGCCAAGCACTGAGCCCTGAGGAACACCTCGTTTTATACTTAAAGTCTGTGACTGTTGGTCATTATGCTTTACTATTTGTTTTCTATTGCTGAGGTATGATTCAAATAGTGAGAGTTCCAAGTGTTTGATTCCACAGCAACACAGTTTATCTAATAATAATTTGTGGTTAACTGAGTCGAAAGCCTTACTCAAGTCAATTAGAATGGCTTCAGCAGATAATTCTGACTCAAATACGCATAGTACAAAAGAGATAAGGTTTTCAACTGCTTTGACTGTTGATAAGTTTGACCTGAATCCATACTGAGAATCATTTAATATATTATTGTCTGATAGGTGTATGCATATTTGCTGCAGTATGCAATGTTCTATTATTTTTGAGAGAATAGGCACAAGTGAAATTGGTCTATAATTATTGATACAGGACTTGTCACCCTTTTTGTATAATGGTATGACAACTGTTTTTTTGAGACATTCTGGAAAGTTTCCACTCGAGAGCATCCAGTTTATCAGTATGCAAAGAGGCTATGTTATGAGATCTACAACTTTTTTAATTACATAGTTTGACAGGCCATACACCTCTTCAGATCTAGAGTATCCTAATTTAGAGGTTGCTTTAATTATATCAGTTACTTGTACTTCTCTCCATTTACAAGCTGACACTATGTTTGTAATGTTTTGTTGAAAATTTCTGCCAGATATGGGGTGAGAAATAGGTGTATGTGTTGAATTGGAATTCTGGTTGCTGTGGGTTGGAAGGCTAAGATTGGCAGAGTTGACAAAAAAGTTATTGAAATCATCAGCAGTGACTTTAGCAGCATTTGTGTTGTCTTTGTAGTTTATATCCATACCTAGCTCTGCTTTTATTACTTTCCATGCAGCCTTACATTTATTGTGTGATTTTTTTAATGATATCACCATTTGCCTTACACTTGGCTATTTTAATTTCAGATCTATATTTTCTTTTTAGGTTTTTGTAAGTTTATTTATCTACTGCTCCCTTTTTGACCTTATCGTGACAAGTAATTACCAATAGTCTCATTTTTTGTAATTGGGGTGAAAACCACTTCTGTAAAGTTGAGTGGCTAGGTTTCCTAACTTTTTTGTTTCTTTGTTTTTTAACCAGTGGACAGCATGTGTGGAAGATTTCAGAAATGATTTTGAGGAATGTGCTGAAGGCTTCATCAACATTTCTGGAGGAATGTATAACAGTATTCCAATCTATAGACTTAAGTTCTTCTCTATACTTGCTAATATTTGTATCTGTAGATAGTCTGACACACTGAATTTGTTCCTCGTCTTCTTTTGGTTTTTTAGTAATTAGTTTCACCCATATACCTCTATGGTCTGACAGGTAATCGACATTAAATAAGCCTAGCTCAAAATCACATTTTTATACATTTGTTATTAGATTGTCAAGACAGGAGGAGTGCCTTGTAGGACTTTCATTAGCACAAAAGAGATTATAGGATCTTAACATGTTTACTAAATTAACATTTCTGGCTGTCATTTTCCTAATGTCTATGTTTAGATCCCCAAAGATTAAAATTTTGTATTTAGTATATTTTTGTATACTGATCACAAGTTTTTCTAAACATTCTATAAATTGTTCTACATTACTTTCAGGAGTGTGATATAAAGACACAGTTATGAGCTGTATACTAGGTATAATAAAAGCAGCTGCTTCAAAAACTCCTTTAATGCATAGGTCACTAACTTCAAGAACAGAAAACTTTAAGTCTAGATAATTGCTAATATATATGGATGAACCCCCATAGGATTCACTGGGTCTGAAGAAGTATGTAGCTAATCTGAAACCTGATGGTACATACAGTTTTATATCCTCTTCCTTTAACCAATGTTCGTTTATACATAAAATCATTCTTTTGTTACTTTTTAATAGTATACCACACTCATCAGCTTTATTTTTCAGAGACCTGACATTTAAGTGCAGAAATAAGATAGAGTTACTGTCACAGGAGGGGAGGAGTACAGTATTATGGGGCAATGGAGAACATTTAATTGTTTTTTCAGTCCTGGAATCTATGTTAGGTGGCAGTTGGACTTCCTTGGGATAAACCATAAAAAAATTCTTCATTTCTCTTTGGTAATTTTTGGGTCTGTTTGAAACAAGGTTGGAAGTTTGTTTCACTTTACTGTCCACAAGTTTTATAGGAACATGTTTTCCCAAATCATTTGGTATCATGAGACAAAGATGATACTTTACTTACTGTGACTGGTCTATTCTTTTCTGCTACTCTTGAAGGTGATGGAGGAGGAGCTGGTACTGTTTCTGCTGTTGGTGAAGTTGGTTTAGTTGCTGCTGGTAAAGGAGTTGGTTCTGCTACTGCTGGTGTGGGAGGTGGTGCTGCTGCTATAGGAACTGGTTCTACTGCTGGAGGAGTTGCTTCTGCTGTTGCTCATGGTGTTTCTTCTGCTATTGCTGGTGAAGTAGTTTGTGCTGCTACTGCTGGTGAGGGAGATGGTGTTACTGCTGTAGGAGCTGGTTCTAATGCTGGAGGAGTTACTTCTGCTTTTACTGAACGTGGTTCTTCTGACGCTGCTGTTGATTCTACTTTTGTTAGTATTGCTTCTTTAGGTACTTCTGCTGCATTTTCTGTTAATGTATCTGATTCTGCATTAGTCACTCCTAGAGATACTTTCTGTGGGTCTAGTGCAGCAGGGGATACAACCCATCGGCTTTGAACAATGACGTCATTCCTTAGTCATAGATCGTAAAGACTTCACTTCGAGGCATAGATAATAAAGCAGTTCTGTGTTCTAATAAGCACTATCATTAAAATAATTGAATGTAAATCTAAAAGCTTTTGCTGTTATGTTTCAGTTTCGTTTCTTTACTGATTGCTTAATGAAGTAGGATCAGTTTATTCTATCTCGTGAGATTTTTTTTTTTAGAAAAGCCAAAAAACTCTTATTATGTACTGAAGGGAGCTAGAACACTAAGAAGAATCGCTTCTCGGCTTTTGACAAGATATTGCTTAATAAAGTAGGATCAGTTTATTGTATCTCGTGAGATTTTTTTTTTTTAAAGCCAAAAAACACTTATTAGGTACTGAAGGGAGCTGCTTAATAAATTAGGCTCAGTTTATTCTATCTCGTGAGATTTTTTTCTTAAAAAAAGTCAAAAAACACTTATGCTTTTGACAAGATCAATGTTTATCTCTCTCGCATTCCTTTGTTTCTCAACATTCTCCTCAGCTCTTTCATCTCTGTAATAGGTCCGCCCCGGTAGCTGAGTGGTCAGCGTGACAGACTGTCAATCCTAAGGGCCCGGGTTCGATTCCCGGCTGGGTCGGAAATTTTCTCCGCTCAGGGACTGGGTGTTGTGTTGTCCTAATCATCATCATTTCATCCCCATCGACGCGCAGGTCGCCGAAGTGGCGTCAAATTGAAAGACCTGCACCAGGCGAACGGTCTACCCGACGGGAGGCTCTAGCCACACGACATTTCCATTTATCTCTGTAATACATGCTCTCTGGCGACTTGTGACGTCATTGTTCAAAGCCGACGGGTTGTATCCCCTGCTGCACTAGTCCCCTTTCTGTGATGATGGTGTTGTTGGTAAGTATTGCAGTCTCTGAATAATTTCCATTAGCTTTAATGTAACAAGTTGCTTTCCAAGGCCATTTAAGTGCAGCCCGTGAGTGGTGTGGAATCTGGGGTCTAGTGCAGCAGGGGATACAACCCGTCGGCTTTGAACAATAACGTCACAAGTCGCCAGAGACCATGTATTACAAAGATGAAAGAGCTGAGGAGAATGTTGAGAAACAAAGGAATGCGAGAGAGATAAACATTGATCTTGTCAAAAGCCGAGAAGCGATTCTTTTTAGTGTTGTAGCTCCCTTCAGTAGCTAATAACTGTTTTTTGGCTTTTTTAAAAAAAATCTCATGAGATATAATAAACTGATCCTACTTTATTAAGCCGAGAAGCGATTCTTCTTAGTGTTGTAGCTCCCTTCAGTAGCTGATAAGTGTTTTTTGGCTTAAAAAAAATCTCACGAGATAGAATAAACTGATCCTACTTTATTAAGCAATCAATAAAAAAACTAAACTAAAACATAACAGCAATATGTTTTAGTTTAGTTTTTTATTGATTGCTTAATAAAGTAGGATCAGTTTATTCTATCTCGTGAGTTTTTTTTTTTTTAAAGCCAAAAAACACTTATCAGCTACTGTGCCTTGGACGCTAATAGTATCCCATTCGTTACTCGAGCTATATAGCTATACGCAACATTTTTATCTTGCTCGCGAATTGACATATATAGTGTCAGTGTAAAGGCGAAGTGAAGTACGGAATACAAATTATAGTTGTGTCGTCAGTGTAAAGGCGAAGTGAAGGATGTTGTTGTGATGGGGGTTTCGGAAGTACACATTCCAAAATGTCATGCTGATACTAGAGCTGGAAAACGAAAAAAGATCGCCAGTTCCCAAATTTCTGTTATGTACTTCGCAACACGGAAATACACATATTGGTGGAATAAGAAAGTGAAATATGGCAAAATAGTGAAATATAGATAAATAAGGAAATGGAAAAGAGAACTTACCACACGGAAATATCGACGAATAACGGAAGCTCGCCTAAACAGACAGTAATGAAAATCACATACCCACACTCACAACAAACACATTACGAAATCTCTCTGTCTCTCACTCTCTCTCTCTCCCCCCCCCCCCCCCACACACACACATATTCACCAACCCCCCTTCTCTCCCCCCCCCCTCCCTCCTGAAATTAACTGAGATGTTTGGGACGGTACATTTTGCCCACAAGTTTAATGAAACATTTAAACGGGCAATATGTCCGCGGAATGTTTTGTCTCCAAGAATACCCATCTAGATGGCTTTGAAGAGTTGAAATTTGCCGTTTCCCTTTCCCTATGAGTGATTTTACCGCTGACCAGTACCCCTCTATGCTGTTAGAACAGGCGCCTGTCGATAGAGAGCTAAATTCAATGTTATGGTTTACTACAAGATGTTGGTAACCCCTATCCCCTAAATCCCTATAAGAAGAAAACCCGTCTGAAATAACAATAGATCCCTCTGCCACCTCATCTTCAATTAACCTAACCAAAACTTCCTTACTTCTATTTGGTACTACTCTAAAGACTACATCATAACAATGCTGACCTGAAACTACTGCCCCCCCACACCCATAATCCAACCGGAGGTTCCCCCATATTGTATTTCTTTTTCCCAAAATGAGACTCATCAATTTCCACCATAACGCCCAGCCCCCCCCCCAACGGCCCCCTATATTTCATATATTCCCCACAAACCTCCCTACAAAACGAGTACCAGTCTACTACGGTATGTTTACTGACACGACACTCATGCATACACAGCCATACAGGATATCTTAAACACCAACAATATGTTATTTTCATTATGTCTCTGAGGGCGAGCTTAGATTTCTCGAACCACGTCCCTCGTCTAATGGACCGCCACAACCGATCTTTGCTGCAGCGCCATACGAACAAGTCGTGAGTACGGCGACTCGATACACTCGTAAGGCGCATATGTTCGCCGCACTCACGACATTGAACGTATTCCGCTATGAGACCACACATTTGCAGGAAGCAAATTGTGGTCAACATATCTTGGCCCATAACTTCACTTACATCGTCCAGATTCATAGCGGTAGACAAATCCATTCCTATAAACGAAAATAAGACACTACAAATTGTTCTATAATAAAAAATTAATAATCCAGATTACCTCAATATCATTACGAAAAATATTAAGTACCGGCCGAATAAAAACAAACAATTAAGTTAATTAAATCACACGTTTAATATCAAGCGATCGCTTTTAGATTAACATTCAATTATTTCAATGATAGTGCTTATTAGAACACAGAACTGCTTATCACCTGCGTCTAGGGGACGCCAGGGAATCGGGTCTGCTGATTGGTTGAGGCTCATGACGTCATCAGGGAGACAGAACGTGTGACGTGTGTAGCAGTGCCACCTGGTGACGAGAACTGTAATGAGCTCTATTGACATTAGCGACGTCGCCCACCTGTAGTTTAAAATGCCATTACATGTAGATCTGCACACAGCTGTCATTTTGGAACGCCAAATAAGTCCAGATTATTCAATGGAGCTTAATTTATGGGAGTTAAATGTAAAACCCTGGTTCGAATGCAAATAATCGCGAATGCGGTGACAGACTAACCCGGTTACAGCTCTAGCAAATGCGGAAAAGCGGACCTAACATATGTAAAAAGTTACATACATATTCCTTGCATTTTCTACAGTTTATGTACGTTATTGTTCGTAATATGTATCAAAATATTCTTTGAATGCTTATTCATTAACTATATTTTCTGATTTTTGCCTTTTTCTTTTAGGTTTTATTGCGAGAAGTGCGATAAATACGGTACCTTCAAATATAAAGCAAACGTAAATATTAGGCAATGCCATGTCCGTTTGTCAACACAATTATTCCGCATTCAGACTTTACGAGTTCCACAACTAACGAAATTATCACCCTTCAACTAATCTAGGCCTCATTATGCTTCAATTTTGGTCGTTGTTGTGTAAACAAAGAACTATATATCAGTGTTATACACGAACTGCATCTTCCTATACCTTATCTAGTTTTTGAGAATCCGGGTTATGTTCATATGGCATTGTGATAAACAAAGCTGAATGAGGAATTATTAATAGGTCTAGACAATACAAACATCTCCAAATCATGAGACTGTTATAGATGTGTGTCACTGGTAATCACAGTTTATCAGTTATAGTGAAATGTGTAACAAAACATTTGAAATAAATCACAAAGCGTTAGAGTGATACCGTATGTTTTAATGTATTAGACATTCACTCATAGTTCTTTTCCGTATTCTGTATTACATAGGGCCTAATTTGCTAGCTACAATACGGTATGTGGTGATTGGTACCTTGTAAGACATTTCTCTAAATTTTCTCAATAGTGTTCTATGTAAAGAACATGTTTGTCCAGGGTTTTCTCACTTGAGTTCATGAAGCATCTCCATAATACTTGCATGTTGATTGAGCCTACCAGTAAGAAATCTAGAAGCCCACTTCTGGGTTTCTTCCTTAAACTGACCTGGTGGAGATCCCAAAAATTCAAGTGGTACTCCAAAGTGAATTCCATCAGTGTTCAATACAGGTGGATTTCTCTCAACTTGTGGTCTGAGTGACACTGCCCTCATTCCCAATCTTCCCAGAGGAAGGAACTACAAGTACAGAAAGCTAGAAATAGTTTTTTTACTCAACTGTTGTTTCCTCTAATAGTTCATACAAACCATTTTATAATTTTTAGAGAGCACCATCAGATGTTCATATAACTGTAAAGTTAAATATCTGTTTAATATGAACATTACTGTTATCCAGTACATGCATCCTTGAGTCCAAACATGATTAATTATAGGAGAGGAGGCTAATGAGATACTCTTTTACTTTATATTTATTTTGGATAATTTACTTTAAATCATTATCGATCACAATTTGAAATTATTTGTGGTGACTGGCTTCGATCACTTATGTGGTCATCTTCAGACCGATTGGCAGTGGCTGTCTGTGGAGCAGAACTCCATATGGAGGAGGAGATTAGTGTTTAACGTCCTGTCGACAACGAGGTCATTAGAGATGGAGCGCAAGCTTGGGTTAGGGAAGGACGGGGAAGGAATTCGGCCGTGCCCTTTCAAAGGAACCATCCCAGCATTTGCCTGAAAGGATTTAGGGAAATCACAGAAAACCTAAATCAGGATGGCCAGAGACAGGATTGAACCGTCGTCCACCCGAATGCGAGTCCAGTGTGCTAACCACTGCGCCACCTCGCTCGGTAGAACTCCATATGACAGTAAATCACTGTTTGAAAAGTAATTACATTTATTTAATATCTGGAGTTTCCAGTTTTCTGTCTGATGCCTGCCAGCAACCTGTTAGACTACAGGGTGTAGAATAAAGGAACAGTCATGGAGATCAGCACCATCCATCACGGATAAAATTCTGATTCTGCACCAGAATGTAAATTTCTATTTTGAATCCCAGGCAGAGAAACAGTCTATGCAAGTATTATGGCATTTAATTTCACAAATAATCCTAAATTCACACTTCTTATTAACAGCAAATAAAATTAGGGGGTTAATATATTGACATGAGAGTGTGAACTCAAAAATAATGAGGAGGTTTCTGTAAGATGTCAAACTATCACTTTTACACAATAATCTTACTCACATAGATAAAAAGCTCTCTCATAAGATTCCACATCAAATCTGAATAGAATCCCATGCTTTTGATTACTGCCTCCATCACCATTGTCAGGTGCCAGGTCTGACTGTCATAAAATTAATGAGGTTCACACTTACGCCCAGCGGACATAATGCAATTGGCTAAATTACATCATGGAGAAAGCATATGCTAAAGCAAAACTCTCTGCATCCATAGGTCACCTTTTTTGCAAGCTGTCCAGCATAGCCTGCAGTGCCACCACTTGTAGTAGGTGGTGAACTATGTGAAGTTTTTCTCTGTAATTTTTCTTTCCGAAGTGCATGCTTCCATCCATTGCTTAATTATACTAATTAATTTTAAATTGTGTGAAAATATTGTGTTACATTCCTATATACTGCCTCATGTAGTATGTTCTTGTATTAGAAAATAGCAAATAAATAAACATAAATACTTAGCCAGCATGTGTATTATTGCAATCATACAGTCTAATTTCAGCTGCTTCCGTAATTACAGAGACCCAACAGTTAGAAATATGGGCCAGATTCTCATCTGCTTCAAGGCTATCTTGTAGTTACTCACTAAACAGTTCTCGGAAACTGCTGATTTTCATTTTTTCATGCTTGAGATGATGATGATCATCAACACAGCAATTAGCAGTAGTTTGTATGGGCTGTCCCATATAACTGATTCCATACTCACAAGGAATATAGTAAATCCCTTGTACACTGAGCCTGAGAGTATGTTTGTTAGGCCACAACCTTTCTTTAATTTTCCTTGGTGACAAAAAGACTCCTCTGATTCCTTGCCTGTTTACACTCTGACTTACCTGTTGCACCACAGAATGGAAGCCATGCTGTGTCTTCATCATCATGACTTGGCTGATGATTTCTTCAACAGACTTGACCTAATTTCAGATACAGAATGTTTGTTTGGAGGGAGGGGGCGGGGGGTTGGATTGTGCAAGAGCAATGGGAAGGTGAGGAGGTATGGTCAAGGATATAAGTAAGATAAATAGTGACTAAATGGTCGTGGCAAGGGGGTGGGAGGTGGTTTGGAGTCATAATAAATACAAAATCAGAAGAGATTATGTCATAGCATTATGACAAGACCACAGACTACATGTTGTAAGGCATGAACCAAATTTATACAGCAGTGTTCTATCTGAATTAATAGCAAACTGACTTCCAACTGGGAATTTGCATAGATAGCCAATACATATATTACATACCTAATACTACAAAGAATGCAAACATTATAAACAATATCATGCTTTGCTGAATATGCAAACACACACAACAATTCAGTAATAATCATAAGGATAAAAAACATTGTTTCTACTATATATCACAACAAGTGTAGAAGGAAAAATGCCTTCAGCTGATTCCAAAATCATGTTGTTGTTGTCTTCAATCCTGAGACTGGTTTGATGCAGCTCTCCATCCTACTCTATTCTGTGCAAGCTTCTTCATCTCCCAGTACTTACTGCAACCTACATCTTTCTGAATCTGCTTAGTGTATTCATCTTTTGGTCTCCCTCTACTATTTTTACCCTCCACGCTGCCCTCCAATGCTAAATTTGTGATCCCTTGATGCCTCAGAACATGTCCTACCAACTGATCCCTTCTTCTTGTCAAGTTGTGCCACAAACTCCTCTTCTCCCCAATTATATTCAATACCTCCTCATTAGTTATGTGATCTACCCATCTAATCTTCAGCATTCTTCTGTAGCACCACATTTCGAAAGCTTCTATTCTCTTCTTGTCCAAGCTAGTTACCGTCCATGATTCACTTCCATACATGGCTACACTCCATACAAATACTTTCAGAAACGAATTCCTGACACTTAAATCTATACTCGATGTTAACAAATTTTTCTTCTTCAGAAACGCTTTCCTTGCCATTGCCAGTCTACATTTTATATCCTATCTACTTCGACCATCATCAGTTATTTTGCTCCCCAAATAGCAAAACTCCTTTACTACTTTAAGTGTCTCATTTCCTAATCTAATTCCCTCAGCATCACCCGACTTAATTCAACTACATTCCATTATCATCGTTTTGCTTTTGTTGATGTTCATCTTATATCCTCCTTTCAAGACACTGTCCATTCCATTCAACTGCTCTTCCAAGTCCTTTGCTGTCTCTGACAGAATTACAATGTCATCGGCGAACCTCAAAGTTTTTCTTTCTTCTCCATGGACTTTAATACCTACTCCGAATTTTTCTTTTGTTTCCTTTATTGCTTGCTCAATATACAGATTGAATGACATCGGGGAGAGGCTACAACCCTGTCTCACTCCCTTCCCAACCGCTGCTTCCCTTTCATGCCCCTCGACTCTTATAACTGGCATCTGGTTTCTGTACAAATTGTAAATAGCATTTCGCTCCCTGTATTTTATCCCTGCCACCTTCAGAATTTGAAAGAGTGTATTCCAGTCAAGATTGTCAAAATCTTTCTCTAAGTCTACAAATGGAAGAAATGTACGTTTGCCTTTTCTTAATCTATTTTCTAAGATAAGTCGTAAGGTCAGTATTGCCTCATGTGTTCCAATATTTCTGCGGAATCCAAACTGATCTTTGCCGAGGTCGGCTTCTACCAGTTTTTCCTTTCGTCCGTAAAGAATTCGCGTTAGTATTTTGCAGCTGTGACTTATTAAACTGACTGTTCAGAAATTTTCACATCTGTCAACACCTGCTTTCTTTGGGATTGGAATTATTATATTCTTCTTGAAGTCTGAGGGTATTTGGCCTGTCTCATACATCTTGCTCACCAGATGGTAGAGTTTTGTCAGGACTGGCCCTCCCAAGGCCGTCAGTAGTTCCAATGGAATGTTGTCTACTCCCGGGGTCTTGTTTCGACTCAGATCTTTCAGTGCTCTTTCAAACTCTTCACGCAGTATCGTATCTCCCATTTCATCTTCATCTGCATCCTCTTCAATTTCCATAATATTGTCCTCAAGTACATCGCCCTTATATAGACCCTCTATATACTCCTTCCACCTTTCTCCTTTCTCTTCTTTGCTTAGGACTGGGTTTCCATCAATGCTCTTGATATTCATACAAGTGGCTCTCTTTTCTCCAAAGGTCTCTTTAATTTTTCTGTAGGCAGTATCTATCTTGTCCCTAGTGAGATAAGCCTCTACATCCTTACATTTGTCCTCTAGCCATCCCTGCTTAGCCCTTTTGCACTTCCTGACGTTCTCATTTTTGAGACATTTGTATTCCTTTTTGCCTGCTTCAGTTACTGTGTTTTTATATTTTCTCCTTTTATCAGTTAAATTCAATATTTCTTCTGTTACCCAAGGATTTCTACTAGCCCTCGTCTTTTTACCTACTTGATCCTCTGCTGCCTTCACGACTTCATCCCTCAGAGCTACCCATTCCTCTTCTACTGTATTTCTTTCTCCCATTCCTGTCAATTGTCCCTTATGCTCTCCCTGAAACTCTGTACAACCTCTGGTTCTTTCAGTTTATCCAGGTCCCAACTCCTTAAATTCCCACCTTTTTGCAGTTTCTTCAGTTTTAATCTACAGTTCATAACCAATAGATTGTGGCCAGAGTCCACATCTGCCCCTGGAAATGTCTTACAATTTAAAATCTGGTTCTTAAATCTCTGTCTTACCATTATATAATCTATCTGATACCTTCTAGTATCTCCAGGATTCTTCCATGTATACAGCCTTCTTTTATGATTCTTGAACCAAGTGTTAGCTATGATTAAATTATGCTCTGTGCAAAATTCATCCCAAACTACTTGCTTCCTAATTGCCATACTGTCTACAATTAAACATGAATCGCTGAACTGGTCCCTTACAATTGGGTCCAAATCAATGTACTTAAAAACATCTTTTATGAAGCCAGGTTCGCAGTCTACACTTGCCACCCATTTGGAAATCAATGCTTTATAGGACAGAGGCATTAATTTTTGCAGGTATTCATATGCTGCTGGTGAATAAAAGTACACAGTCATCGCAAACATTTTCACATTTGTTGTGTATGTGTAACCCTTTGACGAGAGAGAGTTGTTCACTAAATTGCACACTAATTCCACTTGTGTTCCTTTCTGATGATTAAGGAAGTTATGTAACTTCTCGTTCAATGAACTTATGATGTTATCCATGGTAAACACTTTCTTCTCTCTTCTTCGAAGTTTATCATGGACACACTTCAGCTTACGTTTTAATTCATACACAATGTCCGAGAAAAAAATTGCAAGTTTTGGTCGCCTTGTCTTCCATTTCTACTTTCGACTGTATACCACAATCAATTACTGAAGAACCAACTGCACTCTGAAATAAAGAAATAATTTCGTTTATATGATTGAAATAACTCAACACTTGATGAAAAAATATTATAAGAAAACTCTGGGGGTGTGAAAACATCCGTATCGGCCTACTAACGTTTTCGACACAATTCTGCATTGGATTAATGGGACATGCTTTCCACGGAAGAATTCTCATTGACAACATTCTCCACGCAATCAGTAGCTTCTGCTGTGGGCAAATCGAGCACGGATTCCATGACAGAACACTAAAAACAAAAATATGGATCTGTATTACATTATTTCTTAGACCTATGTGGCCCATTTGTGTCCGTACGAAATAAATTCACAAAAGTAAAAAGCACACACATAGCAAGGAAATTAATTATCTACCTCAAATGGAGAAGCATCGTTGTCACTCAAAATCCTAACATGTCATCGTGGCTGTATATTTGGTGGCATCAAATGTGTTGGAAAATCAAAAACTGATGGCCCTGCTTCCGGTTTGAGAAGTTTCTTCCACATTCCAGGGCTCACTATATAATTATCTGGCCGGAGATGGTTTCTGCAAAAAAAAAACTTACATGACGTAGGATTAAAACCTTTCTGCTTCACGGAAGTAATCCACTTCTTTAGCAGCTCTGGGTGCTTTGGAGGAAACCTGTTCAAAGACATCGAATTAGCAAACGCACTAAGTCTGTATTATTAACGTATTGTATCGGTAGTCCTATTACCTGTGAAATGGTAAGTCACTTTCCTTACTCCATCGCTTCGTACAATTGAAAGCGGAACAAGAAATCACCATTTCGGTAATCCTTAATTCCTTATACACCGTACAGACTGAGAGAAACTTCTTGCCGAATTCGAATATGGCGGACAATACAGACGACATCTATCGGTAAGGCCGTATTACACTATCAAATTTCTTTATCAAAGATTTGATCAAAGATGTAATCAAATATTCCGTCAAATATATTTGACAAAGATCTTTGACGTAGCGCTAGAAGGGGTATTACACTGTCATCAAATTTTTCGTCAAAGTTCAAGATGGCTGACAACAACTTGTTATTAACCGCATCAGTTGCACGTACTGCAATTGCATTGTGTGCACATGCTGAAAAGAAGTGTGGGAAAAAAAGGAACCATACATACGACGTTGACAGTCTTAAATTTCTGGGATTACAACTTTATAATAAATTCAGTTGGGAGGACCACACCACAGAACTGCAGGAATGCCTTAAGAAATCTGTATTTTCAATTCGAGTGTTAACAGACACAGGCAACATAAAAATGAAAAAGCTTGCATATTTTGCCTACTTTCATTCAATAATGTCATATGGGATAATATTTTGGGGTAAATCTTCAAGTCAAACAAACGTTTTTGGAGTCCAAAAGCTTGTAATAAGTTATTATTTGTGGAGTAAATTCACAGACGTCCTGCAGAAACCTCCTCAAAGAACTGGGTATACTAACTACTGCCTCTCAGTATATTTACTCCTTAATGTAATTTGTCCTAAATAATATATCTCTCTTTCCAACAAACAACTCAGTTCATACATACAATACCAGGAACAAAAATGATCTGCACACGGTCTTAAAAGCACTTACTTTAGTTCAAAAAGGGGTCCACTACTCAGGAACACCCATCTTCAATGATTTGCCAGCAAACATAAAAAATTTAGTTAGAAATAAAGATCAGTTTAAAAGGAGCCTGAAAGACTTACTAGTGGCCAACTCCTTCAACTCCATTGGCGAAATTTTTAATAGAAAAAAAATGATGTATTTTATTTATTCATACTATTAGTATTGTTATTTCAGCTTAAAAAAATTGACATGTTCCACATCCATGAGGATTTGCTCAGCATGGATCTATGGAACGAAAAACTAATCTAATCTGGGTGAAGCCGTGGGTTTTACGACGACACGATAAAAGCATTCAACAAAACTTGTTACGTGAGCTTACAGTGGAAGGCGTCAAGTCGTACATCAATTACTTAAGAATGGATGGGCATACATTTCTGTATGTGCTCAGTGAAATGTATCCTCATATCACAAAGCACAATATTCACTTAAAAACTGCTACATCTTCAGAAGACAGGCTCACTGTAACACTCAGATTCCTTGCTACAGGGTCGGGCCGGGCCGGGCCAGGTCGGGCCAGGTGGGGTCGGCTGTAAAGCGCCTCATCAGCTTCATACATCTCTATTAGTTTTGCAGTTGTCGGCACACACCAATTGTATTTACCGGCAATGGTTATAAAAACACTACAGATGACAGAACGCTGCAGCGATGTTAGCGCTCTATGGGGTAACATGTCACATTGCAGTGAACAGAAGACAAGCGATTTCTTTGATCAAATCTACACCGAGGCCCTAGATTTGATCAAATTTTGGTCGACATTTGGCAAAGTCCCTATTACACCATCAAAAATCTTTGACAAAGATATTGGACAAAGAAATTTGATAGTGTAATCCCTCATTTCACTAGCACCCGCCGCTGGAGCTCCGGAGACTGGAGAGGGGAAGCATGCAGCATGGGACCTGCCGCTGCAGGCTGTGAAATGTTATGGCTCGTCTTGGCCGGCTGATAGTACTAGCTTAGCTACAAGATGGGACTTGCCACTGTATTTGATTCTCAAGATAAAAATTCGTCAGTTTATTACTATATATTTAGTTTGTTCGGGTTTTAATACTGAATTACTTTTCTTGATTGTTGTAATCTTGTTTTCAAACTGATTACAAACCGGCAACGTTTTTATCTGTTACTCTACTCTATAAACAGGGATTGTTCATTTTAAACATACTTTGTTAATCGTTACCGCTTTTCACAAAGAAATAAAATATTATACTGGATTCAGTCAAATGTTATTTTTGGAAGACATCATATTTGTCTTTGTTACCTTAACTTCAAAATCAACGTGAATGTTTATATTTGCACACTATTGGTATGATATGAGAACACATTGTAAATTTGTTCAAACACAATTAGAGACGAAAAGTGGAACACAAAATGGGTTGCAAAATTGTTGGAGAGAGAATAGCAAACGTAATATACATGCCCGTTCTGGGAGGCAAATAAGTTGATTGGTTAAATGATTGTGGTTAGTATATAAATGTATAGAACTTATTTCATACTGTGATGTATGTACTTAAGCTGCAAATATATAGTAGTACTGTTGAACGTAATAAACTGCAGATTTATTTTCATAGTTGTGTGCATATGTGACAGGGTTATGTTGTATGCAGCTTAGTACTGTTGTAATGACTGTTGGAAGGCTTCTTCGAAGTTTACGCTCATTTAAATATTTTGAGTTGGTAAGTTGTGGAATTCTTGAATGTTATTTTCAGTCACTGAGGTATTTAACGATGAAACTTGTTAAAACCAGAAGAGGACATGCAGCAGAACTTGAGATACCGTGGGAAATGTGCATTGCAAAACAAAATGCTGAAATACCTGGTGAAGGTTTATTTGAACGTCGCGGCCAACATCCAGAAAATTCGTAAATCAAATCACTGTCTAATAAATTAACTCTTCATTATTAATCATAAGTACCTTTAGGGAGTAAATGGTTTAGGATGTAAGTATAAGAATTTCGTTGTTAGAATGGACAGTTTCTAGATCTTAGCTGTGCCTATAGGACAGGTTGAATAAAATTATACTGTCAGTCCCGTTGCAGGCAGTACTGACTCCCTGAACAAATGTTCCGACAGTAATTGGGCTTCATTCTAGATCATTCTGTCCTGTTTTATTTCTGTTTGGCAATCATTGTCTCATGACTATTTACTATCTGACGCTAATGTAAGGTTATTTGCACAAGGTCAGGTGCTGATGCTACACCCATCTGAATCTGTCTGTCAGTGGTGTGTTGTAGTATTTGGTGGCGCTCTCTTGTACTTGATGTTTGTTAGTGAGTTGTTTGACATGAATTGAATATTTCAGGTTGCTGTTGGAAGAATTTTGGCTGATTTTCTGATGAGATACTTTTAATGTGCATATTGTGGCTGATGGAGTCATTTTTATGTTTGGGAATATAAGTGCCATGTGTTTCCTATGGTCGCAGATTTAATATTAATTTTTCATTCTTCAGTTGTGAATAAGATATGGATATAAATGAGCAGGTCTTTGCTTGTTGCAGTGGGAGATGAAATAATGGCTGTGATAAAGTTACTGTACTTAACCAGATAGATGGTGGATGGTTTTCATTACTTTTGTGTGTGTGTGTGTGTGATTTTTGTTTTATATTCTATGTGTGGTATGAGTTTGTTGATTATAGATTGTGTATAGGCCTATTGAAATTGGTGCTGATGCAAGTTTTCATATCTTTTGGGATTTTCCTTGTTAGTGTGTGGTAATTGTTGGATTGTGATTGGTAGGAATTTTGGGTGATGTACAATTGATGGTTATAATACACTGATTTTCCTACTTGGGTGGTAAAGGATAGCAGCTCACTGATAGGTAACTTCTTTATAGACCAAGATAAGTTTAACCAGATAAATGCTCAGCCTGTTGAGAATGGTCTTTCTGATCATGGTGCACAGCTAGTTACAATATATGACATAGCTCCATTCAGCAATACTAAGCAGTCCTCCAAAGTAGTACGTTCAGTCAACGATTTAACAATTGCAAATTTCCAGAGAAAGCCTACAGCAGTTAGACTGGGATGAGGTGTACCGTGAACCTGATGCCAATTTAAAATATAATTTATTTCATGACATTTTTGTAAATGCATTTGAAAACTGCTTCCCCAAGAAAATAGTTAAATATACTCGTAAGAAACCTTGTAACAAACCATGGCTTACTAAGGGCATAAAAATATCTTGTAACCAGAAAAGGGAAATGTATCTGACAGCAAGAAAGAGTAGTGACCCAGAAACTATCAAATATTATAAAAACTACTTTGTTGTATTAAGAAAAGTTATTAAAAAATCCAGAAGTATGTGTATCATGTCTGAAATCAGCAACTCTGATAATAAAATTAAAACAATTTGGAATATTATTAAAAGAGAAACAGGTCAACCAAGAGCACAGGAAGACAATATTACCATCAAATTGAATGAAAACTTTACGAACAAAAAGTCAGAAGTTGAAAATATTTTTAATAATCATTTTCTAAATGTTGTGGATATAGTAGGATCCAGGTGTTCATTAGAAGATGCTAGGCTGTTAAGGGATGAGGCCATACCTACGCAATTTGATACAATTGAAATCTCACCCACTTCACCCTCTGAAATTAGGAAAATAATAAACGTGCTTAAAAGCAAAAATTCATATGGAATTGATGGCATTTCCAGCAAAATACTAAAAGCTTGTTCTCAACAGATAAGTAAGATTCTCAGCCACCCGTGTAATAGGTCTCTGGAACAGGGCATTTTCCCTGATAGACTGAAATATGCTACTGTTGTACCTTTGCATAAAAAGGGGGATAGATCTGATGTCAACAATTACCGTCCAATCT
The DNA here is from genome assembly GCF_021461385.2 of Schistocerca piceifrons. Classification (NCBI taxonomy): domain Eukaryota; kingdom Metazoa; phylum Arthropoda; class Insecta; order Orthoptera; family Acrididae; genus Schistocerca; species Schistocerca piceifrons. Next base: position 468,073,560 of record NC_060141.1, on the reverse strand, counting down.
CCTTTCTAACAGCTTTATCCAAAATTTTTGGGAAAGTAATGTATTCAGGAGTAGCTTCACATATCTGTAAAAATGAAGTACTAACAAAATGTCAGTTTGGTTTCCAGAAAGGTTTTTCAACAGAAAATGCCATATATGCTTTCACCAATCAAATTTTGAATGATCTGAATAACCGAACACCACCCATTGGGATTTTTTGTGATCTCTCAATGGCTTTTGATTGTGTAAATCATGAAATTCTGCTAGACAAGCTCAAGTATTGTGGCATGAGTGGGACAGTGCAGAAATAGTTTAATTCGTACCTAACTGGACGAGTGCAGAAAGTTGAAGTAAGTAGTTCTCATAATATGCAAAGATCAGCACATTCCTCAAACTGGGGAACTATCAAGAATGGGGTTCCGCAAGGGTCAGTCTTGGGTCCTTTGTTGTTCTTAATATATATTAATGACTTGCCATTCTACACTCCTGGAAATTGAAATAAGAACACCGTGAATTCATTGTCCCAGGAAGGGGAAACTTTATTGACACATTCCTGGGGTCAGATACATCACATGATCACACTGACAGAACCACAGGCACATAGACACAGGCAACAGAGCATGCACAATGTCGGCACTAGTACAGTGTATATCCACCTTTCGCAGCAATGCAGGCTGCTATTCTCCCATGGAGACGATCGTAGAGATGCTGGATGTAGCCCTGTGGAACGGCTTGCCATGCCATTTCCACCTGGCGCCTCAGTTGGACCAGCGTTCGTGCTGGACGTGCAGACCGCGTGAGACGACGCTTCATCCAGTCCCAAACATGCTCAATGGGGGACAGATCCGGAGATCTTGCTGGCCAGGGTAGTTGACTTACACCTTCTAGAGCACGTTGGGTGGCACGGGATACATGCGGACGTGCATTGTCCTGTTGGAACAGCAAGTTCCCTTGCCGGTCTAGGAATGGTAGAACGATGGGTTCGATGACGGTTTGGATGTACCGTGCACTATTCAGTGTCCCCTCGACGATCACCAGTGGTGTACGGCCAGTGTAGGAGATCGCTCCCCACACCATGATGCCGGGTGTTGGCCCTGTGTGCCTCGGTCGTATGCAGTCCTGATTGTGGCGCTCACCTGCACGGCGCCAAACACGCATACGACCATCATTGGCACCAAGGCAGAAGCGACTCTCATCGCTGAAGACGACACGTCTCCATTCGTCCCTCCATTCACGCCTGTCGCGACACCACTGGAGGCGGGCTGCACGATGTTGGGGCGTGAGCGGAAGACGGCCTAACGGTGTGCGGGACCGTAGCCCAGCTTCATGGAGACGGTTGCGAATGGTCCTCGCCGATACCCCAGGAGCAACAGTGTCCCTAATTTGCTGGGAAGTGGCGGTGCGGTCCCCTACGGCACTGCGTAGGATCCTACGGTCTTGGCGTGCATCCGTGCGTCGCTGCGGTCCGGTCCCAGGTCGACGGGCACGTGCACCTTCCGCCGACCACTGGCGACAACATCGATGTACTGTGGAGACCTCACGCCCCACGTGTTGAGCAATTCAGCGGTACGTCCACCCGGCCTCCCGCATGCCCACTATACGCCCTCGCTCAAAGTCCGTCAACTGCACATTCGGTTCACGTCCACGCTGTCGCGGCATGCTACCAGTGTTAAAGACTGCGATGGAGCTCCGTATGCCACGGCAAACTGGCTGACACTGACGGCGGCGGTGCACAAATGCTGCGCAGCTAGCGCCATTCGACGGCCAACACCGCGGTTCCTGGTGTGTCCGCTGTGCCGTGCGTGTGATCATTGCTTGTACAGCCCTCTCGCAGTGTCCGGAGCAAGTATGGTGGGTCTGACACACCGGTGTCAATGTGTTCTTTTTTCCATTTCCAGGAGTGTATATTCATGAAGAGGCAAAGTTAGTTCTCTTTGCTGATGATACAAGTATAGTAATCACAACTGACAAACAAGAATTAACTGATGAAACTGTCAATAATGTCTTTCCGAAAATTACTAAGTGGTTCCTTGTAAATGGACTCTCGCTGAATTTTGATAAGACACAGTACATACAGTTCCGTACAGTGAATGGTACGACGCCATTTATGAATATAGACCTTAATCAGAAGCATATAACTAAGGTAGAATATTCCAAATTTTTAGGTGTGTCCATTGATGAGCGATTAAATTGGAAGAAACACATTGATGATCTGCTGAAATGTTTGACTTCAGCTACTTATGCAATAAGCCTGGTCCACACGCAACGATCCGTCTGCGCAGACATTGGCGCAGATGTCTGTACATGCAGAAGATCGCTGCAATGTGGTGTGTTCACACGACACAAACCCCAATCTACTACTCGCCCGCCATCTGTCGGTGTAGAAAAGAAATATCAGTGGCAAGCGACTACGCTCCCTGTAAACGTCTAAAACTTAATTCAGTTATTTTGAAATATAGAAATGGAGGAAGTTCTGTTGTGGTCTGTGTTCACAGCTTGTGTTGCAAAAAACATTCAGACCAACCGCTGGAAACAGAGAAGGCGGTCAAAATGGTGTAGACAGTGGCTGCTAAAGCGAAAGCAGTCTTCTCACGTACATTTACTGCAAGAGTCGCAAGGCGAACCTGTTTTGTTTTACATTACCTTGTGTTCCATTTCCTCGCACATTGACACTCCAATGTCATCTTCAGTTGTACTCCTGCTTGGTCTAGGCGTTTCTTGATCACTAAGAAAGCCAAGCAGATCAAAATACCATAACATTGGCTGGTATACTTGATCTACTCTTACACCAGATCTAGAGTTCTGAACTTTGGATAGCTCTTTTCGGTAAACAGTTCGCTGACAGGCTTAATTTACTTGACTTGCCTTCATGAACTCATCCTTCAGGACAGCGTAAATAGCTTCACATGTGTTGGATATTATTTTACTCAACGCTTGTTTCGATATTGAAGTTGAAAATTCCAAATCCTTGTAGCTCCTTCCTGTTGCTAGGAATCTTGATGTTACGCCAGTCGTTTATGAGGAGAAATTGCCCTTCTCATACAAGTATTTTTTTCTCATAATATGAGGGGTTACAAGCTTTAAGAGATAATTATAAGTTTCGACATCCATCTGCAAATAATTTCGCCAGTTCGCAACGAATTTTTTTTTTTATTACCGTTTCTCTGTTTGCCGAGGCGTCAACTGACCGCAATTTTTCAATTAGAGCATTGTATGCTGCTGTCTTTTTGTCTTGGGCACTATATTCTTTACTTTCAATCTTCCACAAACATGGGTAGTTTCTATACATTTCAATGAATTCACTTACAAACTCTTTAGAATACTGACGAGTATCAGTCATTTTAGTGCCCTATGCGCACAAATACAAACACTAGACTGAACAAACAGCTGTTTCGTGCCAGATTTGCGGCGATCTCCTGTCCACACGCTCCAACTTGTCTGCGCAGATGTGGTTTGAACCCACAGATTTGAGAGGTTTCGCTCAAACCTCCAACTCCAGCTTCCAGGTTTGCACACACCTCAGGTTGGTGCAAATCTTCTGTCCACACGCAACGATCTGTCTGCGCAGATGTGATGTGCGCAGACATTTGCGCAGACAGATCGTTGTGTGTGGATGGGCCTTTAAGGGTCATTGCAAATTTCGGTGATAAACATCTTAGTAAATTAGCTTACTACGCCTATTTTCACTCATTGCTTTCATATGGCATCATATTTTGGGGTAATTCATCACTGAGGAATAAAGTATTTATTGCACAAAAGCGTGTAATCAGAATAATACCTGGAGTCCACCCAAGATCATCCTGCAGACATTTATTTAAGGATCTAGGGATATTCACAGTAGCTTCTCAGTATATATACTCTCTTATGAAATTTGTTGTTAACAACCAAACGCAATTCAAAAGTAATAGCAGTGTGCATAACTACTATACTAGGAGAAAGGATGATTTTCACTATTCAAGATTAAATCTAACTTTGGCACAGAAAGGGGTGAATTATACTGGCACTAAAGTCTTTGGTCACTTACCAAATAGTATCAAAAGTCTGACAGATAACCAACAAGTATTTAAGAAGAAAGTAAAAGAATTTCTTAATGACAACTCCTTCTACTCCATAGAGGAATTTTTAGATATAAATTAAGAAAAAATATATTAAAAAAAATAATAAAATAAAAACACAGAAAATAAAAAAGATGTTATATTAACTTAAGTATGTTGTTAAATTAACTTAATTATGTCATGTATTGGAAAATTTGACTTGTTCCGCATCATTACGAAATATCGTATTCATGATCCATGGAACTAGTATAATCTAATCTAATCTAGTATTGGTCATCTGAGCATGGTTTCGTTTGTTGCACTGTGGACTTTGGTTTACATAGGTTAAGTGAAAGTGTGGATCTGGATACTGAATTTTAGAATTTGAGTGTGTTGGTTCCTTCTACTGTGGGTTTCTTTTTTTTGCTGCCATGTAGGTCAAGTGAAATTTGTCACCGGGGTTGGAATTGTGTACAAGTTGACGATATCTAGTGCTTTGCTTGACTCTATCGGTGAAGTTAAATTTGCAGCACAATGTTTTAGAGTTGCATGTTGGTTCCTGGATTCGAGGTCCTTGTTGGAACTATTTAGGTAAAGTGAAAATTGTGGTGTTGTGTTGAGTTTTTGAGTTGTGTATGGTTTAAAGGTATTGTGGTCTTCATTTGAGATACATAGCACGAGATTGACAACACCAATAGTTTTCGTTTTTCAGGGTATATACGAACCGGGTGATCCGGAAAAAACCCGGGAATTTTTTCATCCTGGAGAAAACCAGGAAATTCCCTGGAATTTTTTAGAATTCCACAAATTTTTTGTTGTTTTAGTTTTCAAATTTTTGTAGTTTTGACTGGTAAGAATCGATACTCTGACAAATGATATTACTGTATCCCTCTACTGCATAATAATACTGCAACAATAAAACGTGAACGAGAAAACTAAATGAAAATAAACCGTAAATTGCAAAGGAAATATGCCATATACAACAACTAAACACAGTGCTCATACAAGGATTTGCCAACAGCAAAATTTGTCAAAGGCCTTAGGAAGACTGTGCTATGCTTTAAAACAACAAATTGCCTCCGATGAGTGTGGCGTAATAACTGTTAACATTAGATTTGTTTTAGCAGAAGTGAGTGGGTTCATGTACATGCACAGTTGAGTGGCGTGTGAGTAGTACTTTCTCCCGTTTCTGACAACAGAAATGTGGCCGTTGGCTGTGCAAGCAGTCGCAGCAAGCAGCTAGATTCTACCGGGAAAAATTTTGCTGCTGCATCCAAGCTGTCAGATTCACGCGTGCACAGCAAGGCCGTATGTATGAGGAAGGGGTTGGGCAAATTCATGTTCTTGAGGAAAAAAACCTTGTTTCACAATGCACCTAGCATCCAGCGCATGTTGGTCTTTCGATTACTCATACGATTTTGATGCGCATCCCTGTTGGTTTTTGAACACACTCTGTAAGTTGTTTTGTGAATGAATCATAAGCTGCATGGTGTACCCGTGCAGTCTGAGGCGACTTGCCACGGTTCGCATGCTTCCCCCCATTGGAAGCACTCCATCAGTCACAACACCGACAACAAATTTTTGAGGGAAAATAAAAAATTCCAAAATGTGATTAAAAAAAAGTAATACGCTAAAAGGTACATGCTATAGGTGCTCTCTGTGCCAAATATAATTCACTCAAAAAGGGTATAAATTTTTTTGTGGTAAGCTTAATGTGGCCCAAACACACACAGAACTCATCATGCCCATATCAGTCACAAAAACTGAGTTACATGCACATGAAAATACAAAAATTTGAAAAATTACCTGAAAAACATGGATTTTCGAAGTGTGGTAGCACAAAAGGGACAAGTGGTATCCAAGCCAAATTACACACTGCATGAGTAGACCATAATGATATATATCTCAAAATTTCAGCATGTTATTGCCAGACATTTGTGTACAATGGAAGTTGACAAATGTATTTTGTGATTGGCCATTGTTCCACAGCACAATTTTGTAAAAACATATCGTAAACTGTTCTGCCTCCTCTTATCCTCTCCCACAACTGTTTAATCACTAAGCTGCAACATATAGACATATTAACACAACCTATCATTAATGTTTACTGCATCTTAACTGCTAAAAACCAGTCGATTGTGCTTCGAACAGAAGTTCTCCCACACTTTAACTACTGTACTCTGTACATTGAGTGGCAAATTGTGCTGTCTTCCTGACACTGTGGTAGGAACTGGAACTGTCATAAGAATATGTTCAAAAGGAATCCAACACCTGTCTACCAAAGGTGGCCAATGAAATGACCTTGCTGGTGCCAAGAAGTTCACAAATACATCACCTTCTGCTTCACAGGACTCTGCAACACACCCGAAGTACCATTTGTAATCATAAACAGCAATAACATAGCAACCTGGTTGTATGTTGCTACTTTTGCTTCTGAATCCTGAGTCAGACACACTGCGAAGGCACATGTTGTGCATGAACCTATAGTTATATTTGGACAGTCTGCTCATCTGCACAATGTCAGAGTCTGCTGGAGTGAAGTGATGATGGCTCCTTGTGCCTGCAACAGTTTTAATGTGTTCTAGTCTGCTTCTTAGCAACTCTTCGACTGGTTTCACCTCATCTTTCGTAACATAGAATGATTGTATGCCAGAGATATTTTTCTGTAGCCAGGTAAATAGCTGAAGAGGTGTTAGAATGTGACCTTCTGTAGGGTGTTGTATACTAGCTCGTGATGCCATGCACTTCATGGTAGCACCAATACCATTACATATATTTTTACCATGACTTGTTGCGAAAAAATGCCATTCTGCGTGAATCTGAAAATCATGGTAATGCATGCAAAATTTTTGAGATTTTTATAGTTTTTGTACTGACTAGCTGCTCCATCACTGAAGTATTTTTCAAAATGTATGTGAGGCAGCTTGTTTTCCACATATGCCATGACAGTGCGAATGTGGACCTGAACTGCAATGGCATCATGAATTGAATAGTCACTAAAAACTCACAGTTTCATGGCAGACACATCACCTGATTCACCTCCATAGTAAATCGCTAATGACTGGAGAGTTGCTTGACTGTTGTCCCAATGATATCCTTGGATGGCATCTTGAACTATAAATGCATAATTTTCAGAAAAGTCTAGTATTACTATAATTTCATCTTGTTTCAAATTATCCTTACAAAACTGGAGATAAGCAGATTGTGCTGTTGCTGTGAAGCTGTGTGTGGTCAGTTTGTCCGTTTTTTTGACAACACATTTCAACAAAATCTTCCACTGTACTTTGCTTTGTCTCAAGACTTGTGCGATCTATGTGTGTCCATTGTTTATAAGAAACAAGTTCATCGTCATCCATAAGGAGTGCACCATAGAGTTTGTTATACATGTGTTCTGAAAGATTTGCCTTACCAGGACACTTTTCATACCTGTGTATCATGCACTGGTAGGAACTGATGTCACACACTAGCAGCTTCATTGCACCTTTGTAATCCAGACCAGAATCCTTCATAGCAGCAAACATCAGCTTAGCATTTTGATGGGTCTCACATACACAAACATTGTGTGTGCTCCTTGCACTTACAAGCACAACCCATTTTGGCCAAAGATTGAAAAAAGATGATAAACCTACTTTGGTATTGGGATACTTTTCCTTGAAGTCCACGTATAGTTCTGATATGTTGCATAGCAACAGTCTTTTTTTGCGTCTGAACACGTACATTTCCCATTTTCGCCATTACATAGTCTTTTTTTCCAGGCATTATTCGGCTGTAGTCTTTATTTTCATAAAACTCTGACACTAGCACCTTTATTTCTGAACTCAATTGCTTACCCTGAGCCTACTGAAGTTGTGGAAGCACTCCTTGGTTTGCTTTTATTTTCCTAGCTTGCTTTACCATATATGTAGAAAAATTGAATTCCTTTGCAGCGTAGTCAATAGACCAGCTGGAAGGTGGAAGGATAAGAATAGCTACTTTTTTCTGGCGTGTGGATATGGCACATTTTTCTTTCAAATCATTCACAATTTTGTCCAACTCAGAGTGTTTCTGGCATGATTTCTGTTCCTTTGGAGCAGATAGTTCTTCCTCTTCTACCATTAGTGTGTCAGCTATTTTGTGTTTTAACTCCATTTGAGCTTCTTGTAGTTTTCTTCTACTATATCTGGGCCTGTCTCTTTGCCCAACTTTGTGTCTCTTCATGGTACACAAACCAAGAGCAGTCACTGAAGCATTTAATTGCTCACCCGCTGTGGTTGTAGGTGGCTGATAATCTTCGTCACTGCCATGTAAATTATGGGAATATTCTTCATTTTTTAGCAGTGTAACACACCTGGGACATAACTTTTGTCCTGGTTTCATGTTAAGTTTCAAGCACTGATTCACATTCAATACTGATTTTATATCAATTTCTCTGAGGCTACACTTCACTGTCTTCTTATGAAGCCGAAATGGATCAAAACAACTTCTTTGTAGGAAAGAATACTTATCCAGAAACACTTTCATATGATGATAACAAACACTAAAGTTCCCTGGAACAGTACTTCTTGTGCCCACGGGATCTATCCTGGATCTCCTTAACAACAAATCTTGGTCCGATTCATCCAGATCATACAGTACAAAGCGAATGCCACATTTTGTTCCATATGTTGTTTTATGACATTCAGAGGCTTGTGCTTTACCAATACTGCAACTTGTTTGAACAAAAGCACCACTAGCACACTCTTCTGCCTCCATACACTAGTAAGGGCAAGTTGTACAGTCCCCGTCTATTCTGGAAGTAGCAGACAGTGACAAAATAGACGTAATCAGATTGAGAAACCACACTAGCCTTGGGTACTATTAGTATTAACAGCTTACGCAGTATTAGACAGCGAAATTTTGATTTTTCATGCAGCAAAATGTTTGATGAACTTTGATGAGGTAATAGATTCTTTTGCAGAAAGGAAAGCACGCCATGTAAAGCTGCAGCAAGATAGAGAGAAATCAATGCTAGGAGCTAAGGATTGAAGAAATGTGTACTATATTGCTTGTCTCTTGTCTTTACTCATTTTATGTATCCTGTATTTAATTTCGTCACCCAAAACAAAGTTATTAGCTAACAGGCAATATAATACTATCCAGTATTAATTACGAGGTTTTTTTAAAAAAAAAGAGGGAGCAGGATGTCAAACCAGGAGACCGGCAGCAGGAGAGGAACCACAGGACCTCTTAATTTCCACTGTCCTGAATACAGTTTGATAGCATCCAGTACAAAATATACACGTTTCAGTTCCACAGAGCGAAATACAGTGACGTGCGATAGGAGAACGCTGTGTGAAGCGGGGTGGCACTGCACTCCGGCACACTTAAGACCAAATAACATGTCTTACATTTCCTCGAACATATATGTTTTATGTATGAGACTCTTCAGAAAGATGTGCTCTACAAGAGGACCATATTTTTGAAAATTCAATTTTTCAAATTTCTGATGCCGTATCTCGAACGCTTGATGGAGGGGAGCTGGGAGAGGGGAGGGGCACTATCTTAGTATTGCCCGATTGGGAAATATTGTAGGTCTGGGTTTGATGAGCAGAGCTGTCTGAGTTATAGTGGGGAAGTGTGTCAATCCACATGACCCGTGTTTACATTTAGTGATATTGCTGTTTCCTCTTGATTTACTGCTCCCACATCAAATGAAAACAAAATGGATTTCTGTGACCGGGACCTATCAAGTGAATTAAAATACATTCACATAATTACCGAAGGCTCAAGTGAATTAAAATACATTCACATAATTACCGAAGGCTAATATATGTTGTTAGTTTCAGATTGTATTTTATTTCCACTTTTCTGACAGCCATGCATTAATCGCCTTGTAGAACAATGAAGTTATTTTTGTCGGTTTGCTAAATAAATTTGGTTTTTATTAATCTTTTATGCTGAGACAGTCAATGTGTTTGAAACAAAGTGTTTAGTTCCACACTATTTGCTAATTTCAACTGCACGTTTTCATCTTCTAGCGTGTATGGCATTAGCCATAATAAAGAAATAAAAAATTAGTTAATGGAGTACTGGTACTCCAAGAAAATTTCCATCCTGAAACCCAACTGAAAAGCTTAATATCAGGTCGAGGCCTACTTGATAGGAAATCTGGACATACAAATGTGTTCTTTAAGTGTGCACTTTAAATATGCTATTTTAGTATGCTTCACGAAATTCCGATGCTCTTGGAGTATCCTCTGGTGTCTTTTTTCTTTTACGACATAATGTTTGTTTCTCAACATTCTCCTCAGCTCTTTCATCTTTGTAATACATGGTCTCTGGCGACTTGTGACGTCATTGTTCAAAGCCGACGGGTTGTATCCCCTGCTGCACTAGACCCACTTGTTTGCCTCCTAGAACGAGCATGTGTATTACGTTTGCTATTCTCTCTCCAACAATATTGCAACCCATTTTGTGTTCCGCTTTTCGTCTCTAATCGTGTTTGAACAAATTTACAATGCGTTCTCATATCGTACCAATAGTGTGCAAATATAATTCATGTTAATTTTTAAGTAAAGGTAACGAAGACAAATATGATGTCTTCCAAAAATAACATTTGACTGAATCCAGTATAATATTTTATTTCTTTGTGAAAAGCGGTAGCGATTAACAAAGTATGTTTAAAATGAACAATCCCTGTTAATAGAGTAGAGTAACAGATAAAAACGTTGCCTTGATTGTATCCAGTTTGAAAACAAGATGGCAACGATCAAGAAAAGTAATTAAGAATTAAAACCCGAACAAACGAAATATATAGTAATAAACTGACGAATTTTTATCTTGAGAATGAAATACAGTGGCAAGTCCCGTCTTGTAGCTAAGCTAGTACTATCAGCCGGCCAAGACAAGCCGTAACATTTCACAGCCTGCAGCGGCAGGTCACACGCTGCATGCTTCCCCTCTCCAGTCTCCGGAGCTCCAGTGGCGGGTGCTAGCGAAATGAGGGATGCTCAACTACCGGACTTACGCCAGTATTACACTATCAAATTTCTTTGTCCAATATCTTTGTCAAAGATATTTGATGGTGTAATAGGGACTTTGTCAAATGTCGTCCAAAATTTGATCAAATCTAGGGCCTCGCTGTAGATCTGATCAAAGAAATCCCTTGTCTTCTGTTCACTGCAATGTGACATGTTACCACATAGAGCGCTAGCATCGCTGCAGCGTTCTGTCGTCTGTAGTGTTTTTATAACCATTGCCGGTAAATACAATTGGTGTGTGCCAACAACTGCAAAACTAATAGAGATGTCTGAAGCTGATGAGGCGCTTTACAGCGTGAGGCACCTTGAATACAAAAATAGATTAAGGACATTGGAGACCTGACCTGACCTGACCTGACGTAACATAACCCTCTCCTGTAGCAGGGAATCTGAGTGTTACAGTGAGCCTGTGTTCGATATGCAACAAATTCTGTGTGTATTATGACAGTACATGTATGCCATGTTATATTATCGCAAAAGTAGACGCCAAAAAAAACCTGGTAACAGGAAAATGTTATAATCAGGCATCTCATCCAGCAAGTACTTCGACTCATTAGTGGGAAATGGTGAAGTCTGATGCAACATGCCATTGCAAGAAACGTGTTGTAAAAGGTATAATGTGCTTATATTGTAAAATGGTTTTTCATTATTCGTGTGTTAATGTCAGTCCTAAAAGGAAACTATGGTTCTGCAATAGCTATTTCAAAGGCTACTTAGACCAAAAACCTAATATGAGAAACACCAAAGACGAAGTTATCAGTGCTCTACTGGAAGAGTTTTCAGTTATAAAACATCACGAACACGAACAGTATGAAAAAGAAGCAAAGAGGCTTAGCGTTTTACCTCAAGATACTGTAACTTTTGTTAATAACAGTTCTGTTGCTTATGTTTGTAGAAAGTGCGGGAAAAACACAAACAGTGGTGTGACCTGTTGCGAGTGCGAAAGAAAACATCAGTCTAAAACTCCCGACCATGTTCCAAAACTTTACATTTTAGGCGATAGCCACAGCCGCGGTATTGTCTCATGGATAAATAAAGCTTCAAATGTGAAGTCGATGAGCTTTGTAAAGCCTGGGGCGCCCCTCTCACAAATAAGAAAACTAGTTTTTTCTGAAGAAATAAAAAAGCTGTCTTCGAAAGACTTTGTTGTCCTCTTTGGTGGATCTAATGACATTTATCAAAATGATACATCCAAAGCCTGCTGCGAATTAAACAAGTGTTACCTGAACTAAGTCATACAAACATTTTCCTCGTAAATGTACCACAAAGGTACGACTTGATGTCTTGGTCGTGTGTAAACAAGGAAATTAGTGCCGCCAATGAACTTTTTTCCAGTATATGCAAACAATATAGAAATGTTTCTGTTGTTAATATTAATACCATTGGACGCAGATTCCGGGTCTAGTGCAGCAGGGGATACAACCCGTCGGCTTTGAACAATGACGTCATTCGTTAGTCATAGATCGTAATGTCTTCATTTCGAGGCATAGATAATAAAACTTGCGTTTAGGGGACGCCAGGGAATTGGGTCTGCTGATTGGCTGAGGCTCATGACGTCATCAGGGAGACAACGTGTGTAGCAGTGCCACCTGGTGACAAGACGTATAATGAGCTCAATTGACAATGAGATGGGTCGAACTCGTTCATTCCAGTGAACTACTTCATTCATTTCACTCTTTGCCGTGAAGCGTTCAAATGAAGTAGTTCATTCGTGAAGTACGGAAGCCTGTCGAAGTTGCCCAGTTCGCCGCTCAGCCGCTGCTACGCTCGCTTCGCCTCGCTCGTACAATGAAGCTTCTTAATACTTCATAATTTTACCAAGAGATGGCCGAACTATGCAGTAACGTGCACGCAACGTTACCCTCTTACAGCGTCTGAGTTAACTTAAATAGATCATGGTCGAAGGGGACAAAGGAAAGATAAACAGAGAAGCCTGTCACATATAAAGAAGGTATTACATTTAATCTTGCTCGAAATTTTCTCATGAAGCGTCCAAAAAAGTCTTTATCTGCCAAATGAAATATTATTTGTTGTATTCATGAACTGAAAAATAGGGCTACCAATGAAATGCAGTCCAAGTTTATGTTCCTTGTAAAATTTAATCCAAAATAGAATGAGTATGTTTACCACTGACACAGTCTATATACCTACGTTAAGTAATTATTCAGAAGTTTTCCTGTAGATTTTATTTTTGTTAAGAATAATAACCCTCCAGATTCAAAACGTAAACTGTCACCTGTAGTCATTGGTACGATTTCAGGTAAAATCCCTCCTTCAGTGTTATTAACAAACCTTTTATTTTCATGTTGGCTGTGCGTGCTCACACAGCCAGCCCCTTCGTTTATATCTTTAATATTCATTTGTCTGCAAGCGCTGCCAACGGTAGGCTACCCGTAGATGCGAAGTATAACTGCACAAATAGTCACAAGTAATGTCAGCACTGCACGTAGCAGCTGACGCTGCCTTCCCCTTGCCCCTCGCCTCCCCAACCCCTCGTAAACCTATCGTTCCCCACAAACCCCGCGCGATTCGTCGACAGGCAGCGGAGGGAGGACTGAAGTGAAGGGAGGATGAGTGACGTAGCGCCGATGTAGTGGGAGAGGGAGAGGGGAAGAGAGTAAGTGAACTAGAAAAAAGTGTGGAGTGTGCTACCTGTGTAGAGTTTGAAGTACCAGTTCATTGAAATTGAGTGGTTAGTTCACACTTCACGGAAGTGAAGCGTTCATTTGAACGACTCATTCACGAGCTCCCCATCACTAATTGACATTAAGCGACATCGCTCACCTGTTGTTTAAAAATTACATATAGATTGCCCACAGCTGTCATTTTGGAACGTCAAATAAGACCAGATTATTCAATGGAGCTTAAACTATGGGAATAAATTTAAAAACCTGGATCGAATGCGAATAATCGATAATGTGGTGACAGACTAACCCGGTTGCAGCTGTGGCAAATGCGGAAAAGCGGACCATCATAATATGTATCAAAATATTCTGTGAATGCTCATTCATTAACTATATCTTCCGATTTTACCTTGTTCTTTTAGGTTTCATTGCGAGAAGTGCGATAAATATGGTACCTTCAAATATAACGCAAACGTAAATATTAGGCAATGCCATATGTCCGTTTGTCACCACAATAATTATCCCGCACTCAATCTTTACGAGTTCCACAACTAACGAAATTATCACCCAGACATCAGACAACATTATAGAGAAGTCCATAGAATAGATTTCCAGGGGGGGTGTCCCAATATTGTGCTCCTGGCAAAGTATGTGTTATGCTTCAATTTTGGTCGTTGTTATGTAAACAAGGAACTATATGTCAGTGTTATGCTCGAACTGCGTCTTCCTACACCTTGTCTAGTTTTTCAGAATCCGGGTTATGTTCATACGGCATTGTGATAAACAATGCTGAATGAGGAATTAGCTTAATTTTCTTTCTGATGTGCATGCTTCCATGCATTGCTTAATTATACTAATTAATTTGAAATTGTGTGAAAATATTGTGTTATATTCATATATACTGCCTCATGTGGAACATGTGGTCTGTTCTTGTACTAGAAAATAGCAAATAAATAAACTGATAATTACATAGCCAGTGTGTATATTGTGATCATACAGTCTAATTTCAGCTACTTCCGTAATTACAGAGACCCAACAGCTAGAAATATGGGTCAGATCCTCATCTGCTTAAGGGCTTTCTTGCATTTACTCACTAAACAGTTGGCCGGCCACGGTGGTCTAGCGGTTCTAGGCGCGCAGTCCGGAACCGCGCAACTGCTACGGTCACAGGTTCGAATCCTGCCTCGGGCATGGATGTGTGTGATGTCCTTAGGTTAGTTAGGTTTAAGTAGTTCTATGTTCTAGGGAACTGATGACCTCAGATGTTAAGTCCCATAGTGCTCAGAGCCATTTGAACCATTTTGAACTAAACAGTTCTCGGAAACTGCTGATTTTCATTTTTTCATGCTTGAGATGATGATCAACACAGCAACTAGCAGTAGTTTGTAAGTTAATAGATTAATAGGTCTAGACAATACTCACATCTCTAAATTGTGAGACTGTTATAGATGTAGGTCACTGGTAATCACAGTTTATCATTTACACTGAAATGTGTAACAAAACATTTGAAATAAATCACAAAGTTTCAGAGTAATACCGTATGTTTTAATGTATTAGACATTCACTCATAGTTCTTTTCCATATTCTCTATTACAAACATAGGGCCTAGTCTGCTAGCTACAATACGGTATGTGGTGATGGGTACCTTGTATGACATTTCTCTAAATTTTCTCAATAGTCTTCCATGTAAAGAGCATGTTTGTCCAAGGTTTTCTCATTTGAGTTCATGAAGCATCTCCATAATACTTGCATGTTGATTGAGCCTACCAGTAAGAAATCTAGAAGCCCACTTCTGAACTGCTTGGTTTCTTCCTTAAACTGACCTGGTGGGAATCCCAAAAATTCAAGTGGTACTCCAGAATGAATTGCATCAGTGTTCAATACAGGTAGGTTTCTCTCAACTTGTCGTCTGAGCGACACACCCCTCATTCCCAGTCTTCCCAAATGTATTCATCTTCCCAGGGGAAGGAACTACGAGTGCAGAAAGCTAGAAATAGTTTTTTTACTCAACTGGTATTTCCTCTAATAGTTCATACAAACCAATTTATAATTTTTAGAGAGCACCATCAGCTGTTCATATAACTGTAAAGTTAAATATCTGTTTAATATGAACATTACTGTTATCCAGTACATGCATCCTTAAGTCCAAACATTATGATTAATTATAGGAGGGGAGGCTAATGAGATACTCTTTTACTTTATATTTATTTTGGATAATTTACTTTAAATCATTCTCGATCACAATTTGAATATTTTTTGGTCATTGGTTTCGGCCACTTATGTGGTCATCTTCAGACCCATTGGCAGTGGCTGTTTGTGGAGCAGAACTCCATATGGCAGTAAATCACTGTTTCAGAAAAAATTACATTTATTTAATAGCTGGGGTTTCCAGTTTTCTGTCTGATGCCTGCCAGCAACCTGTTAGACTAGAGGGTGTTAAATAAAGGAACAGTCATGGAGATCAGCACCATCCATCACGGATAAAAGTATGATTTTGCGTCAGAATGTAAATTTCTATTCTGAATCCCAGGCAGAGAAACAGACTATGCAAGTATTATGGCATTTAATTTCACAAATAATCCTAAATTCACACTTCTTATGAACACCAAATAAAATCAGGGGGTTAATGTATTGACATGAGAGTGCAAAACTCAAGGACAATGAGGAGGCTTCTGTAATATGTCAAACTATCACTTTTACACAATAATCTTACTCACATGGATAAAAAGTTCTCTCATAAGATTCCACATTAAATCTGAATAGAATCCCATGCTTTTGATTACTGCTTCCATCACTATTGTCAGGGGCCAATTCTGACTGTGATAAAATTAATGAGGTTCACACTTATGCCCAGTGGACACAATGCAGTTGGCTAAATTACATAATGGAGAAAGCATAAGCTAAAGCAACACCCTCTGCATCCATAGGTCACATTTTTGCAAGCTCTGTAATTTTTCTTTCCGACGTGTATGCTTCCATGCATTGCTTAATTATACTAATTAACTTGAAATTGTGTGAAACTATTGTGTTATATTCATATATACTACCTCATGTGCAACATGTGGTCTGTTCTTGTATTAGAAGATAGAAAATAAATAAACTGATAATTACATAGCCAGTGTGTATATTGTTGTGATCATACAGTCTAATTTCAGCTACTTCCGTAATTACAGAGACCCAACAGCTAGAAATATGGGACAGATCCTCATCTGCTTAAAGGCTTTCTTGCATTTACTCTCTAAACAGTTCTCGGAAACTGCTGATTTTCATTTTTTCATGCTTGAGATGATGATCAACACAGCAATTAGCAGTAGTTTGTAGAGGCTGTCCCACATAACTGATACCATACTCATGCGGAATATTATAAATCCCTGGTACACTGAGAGTATGTTTGTCAGGTCACAACCTTTCTTTAATTTTCCTTGGTGACAGAAAGACTCATCTGATTCCTTGCCCGTTTACACTCTAACTTACCCATTGCACCACACATTGGAAGCCATGCTGTGTCTTTGTCCTCATGACTTGGCTGATGATTTCTTCAACAGAATTGACCTAATTTCATATACAGAATGTTTGTTTGGAGGGAGGGGGGATTGTGAAAGAGCAGTGGGAAGATGAGGAGGTATGGTCAAGGGTGTAAGTAAAATAAATAGTGACTAAATGGTGGTGGCAGGGGGGTGGTTTTGAGTCGTAATAAATACAAATCTAGAAGAGATTATGTCACAGCATTATGACAAGACTACGGACTACATGTCATAAGCACAATCCCAATTTATACAGTAGTGTTCTATCCGAATTAATAGCAAACTTACTTCCAACTGGGAATTTGCGAAGATGGCCAATACATATATTATTTACATGCCTAATACTGCAAAGAATTCAAACATCACAAAGACCATCATACTACACTTAATGACTGCCAATATCAATCATTATAAGATGATATCCAAATTTATCTATTAGTGTTGACATTGATAGCCATCAAAACATAGAGGGTATTTTCTGGAGTGTAGTTCCACAATCAAACAAAGATATTCCTCTCTTCTGCTCTTATTTTGTACACCTCCATGCCTCAACCCTCCTTCCACTGACCCTTTAATCCGTGTTCTGCTTACATCTTTCCTTGATCATGAATGCTCCCTTTACCATGTGCCGTCCACTCCCCCCGTCCCAATGATCTGTCTCAATGTTGACCCCTTGCCTCAAGTGATGCAAATGTATTACAGACTGCCACTCACCCTATGGTCAGGGCAGACCCACCACATCAGATACACTAGAAGGTGCCTCAACAGCAGAGCCTGTGGTGAAACAAATAATACCTGAGCTGTTCCAAGCAATGCACCGCTTTCTCCGCCACCATTACACCTGAATGCAGCAGCCTGAAGACAGCTGACCATAGTTAAAAGCACCTTCAGCCAATCATGAACTGCAGCCAGCTCCTATTGTGTCCAACACACACTATCCGTCCTACCATTTCTAACTTAAGAATTAAACTATGAAAACAAACAAAAAAAGCTAAATATGTGACTTACTACTGTTTGACAGAGGCAGATGGCTTCTCCCCACTTGAATAACATTATATTGAATATATTGTGTGTTCTTATCTAAGTGCTGGAATAATTTAATAACCTGTTTATGCACTTTAAAGAAATTTCACCTTCAACTTATTATGTGTATGCGCAATACCTAATAGACTTACAGTAAGCCTCTATTCCCTATTTTAAGTTTATTAATACCAGAGATTGCTGGATCTCATTTACATAAGCTGAGATTAATTTGGAAGCCTCTCACCACATCCCCATTGTCCCTTCCCTTCCCTCTATCTCTTGCCCATACCACCTGTATTAATACTGTACTTTTGTTCCAATGTGATCTTTGTACTCTCAATTGTGATTATTAGTTTTCCTAAAGGAATAAAAATTCATTTAGCACGATGTACTGTTTTTATGGTTTTTCAGTTGATTTTTGTTAATTATCTGTCAAAATATGACAAATGAACTCAGCACTTCTACAACCAAGTCAATTAGTGGTATGTTATAACAGCTAATTATGTGACGGCAGAATGCTGTGAGTTGAGAGCTCCGAAGTTATGATAGATAACACTTGGCATGATACTCTGAAGTAAAGTTTTTTTTCTCTGGTATGTTAACTTATTTGCCTATGAATCTAAGTATGCTTAATGTGTCATACATATTTTGTGATGTTTCTGGACAGATATTCTGATGATGGGCAATGTCTGAAATGCATTACTAATTAATCATCAAAAGTGGCTAAAACATACTGTTGTTTGCTTAACATTTTCTGGTGATTTACCCATAATTATTTAATCCTTACACACTATTTCCTTTTGCATTTATTTTAAAAATAAAAGTAACTTCCTATACAAATATAATAGAGGGAAACATTCCATGTGGGAAAAATATATCTAAAATGAAAGATGATGAGACTTGCCAGACAAAAGCGCTGGCAGGTCGATAGGCACACAAACAAACACAAACATACACACAAAATTCAACTTCCTATACAGATATAATGGTACATTGTACATGGTATTCATAATTTTTTTTTTCAATGGTCCTGCTAGTGTTTCAGCTTGTATTTATTTTTAATTGAATTATTAGAATTTTTTCTGTTTTCAGTGTTTTCACTTAAATTATGAATAATTTAAAAGTACATAAAACATTACGCCATATAACCTGCTGAAATACTAAGAAGCACTTCCAGAATTTCTGCAGAATGGGTTAACACCATTATTCCGATCACTTTACAGAAAACTATCGAAACAATCATTTTAACTCTTTCACTTTACAATTTATTACTGTATTTGGTAGGATGAATTTGTATAAGATACATTACTTCTTGAAAAGCTGCTGGCAACCAAAACTTTTTTTATTGAAAATGTATGTACAATATTATGCAAGTGATTATTTAGGCAAATAGTAATATTTAAATAAAGTGAAAGTTAGTTGTTTCTGTACGCTGCAAGATTCTGAAATATTTTCCAATTAGTTCCTTTATGCAATTTTCTAGTGCATCTTTACTTCAATGATACTTACTCTTTACTTTCACTTTCCTCTTTTTTTTCCATCACCTCAGTTAACTACCTTCATTTCTTTCTTTTACAAATGTCTGCCAAGTCATCTGTCGTAGCCTATCTAACCGATAACCAGTGTGGTGGGTTAATACGGATGCCAGGGAATTTTGTTTATGTTTAGATTGAATGCTTGTAAAATTGTAGTGCTTTAGATGTGCATACTTTGCACTCTGAACTGTAAAACCAAGTGGTTGTGTTCAGAGCAGGTAAGTTTGGAGCCAGACTGACCCCACCATACTCCTTGTGGGATTTCTCTAGCGAACTGTTTCCTGTTCCTATAGATTGAAACGATGTTATATTCTCGTAAAGAAATGAAAATAAGATTAACCAGAACCTTTTGACCATCTACCTAATAGCCAGTATGTCTATCTTCGGCACGGATAACAGTGATGATGCGTATTTGCACGGAATCAATGAAGCCTTGATAGGTCGCAGGAGGGAGTTGGCACCACATCTATGCACACAAGTCCCCTAATTCTTGTAAATTTTGGGGAGTGAGCTCTGATGCCACGTTCAAGTTCAATCACATGCCAGTCTGTGTGATGGGCAAAATCAAGTGTGTCTGTATGATCACCCTGTGTGAATGAGTTCTTAAATGCAAAATGTAAGACTTCTGTCTTCATTTTGCCCTCTTCTACAGAAAGTAACCAGCTACAACGCTGAGTTGGGCCTTTATCCGGATTATATAGCAGCCATGACAGTAATTCAGAGTTAGGTGAAGAAGAAGAAGAAGAGGAAGAAGAAGAACATGAAAACGAGGTAGAAAATGAAGAGGTGTTGAAAGAGGTCATATTTTGATCTAGCACTTACCAGGCATTGGTCCTGCATAGGTCTCCAAAATTCTTTTTCTGAATGCAGCATCTGGTCATTCCATGTAATATTTTTGGAGAAATTCTTAGGGCAGTGAATGATTTTTTCTTCTTTTTGTGAATCCATCAGAGGTGGGATATAGGACTGCAGCTGGCTTCAAATTCTTGTGAAAAACCTTGTACCAAACAGCTGTTTTACTTTTTATAAATCCTTTACTATATGCAACTAGTTTCGGCATCCCATTAATCTTAAGGCTATACATAAACCATCAGTTAAATATATCACATAGTTGGTCTGCATTATGCAGGTGCCACCAGGTTTTTTACTAGATTCCACGGACTTCTTCAGACTGACGTGGACACCTCAGTCATAAGACAACTAGTTATATTTCTGCAATTATATGCATGGTATCCATTCTTTCAGACAGCCGAAAGAACAGTCACCATGCATACAATTGTATCTATACATAGCCTAGCTTGGCATTGGGGAACTGTCTTCAGTTCAGATGCTCTCATACACTCAGAGCCATTTGCAGGAATATCTCATGGATACGGCAGGTGTCAAATCCCGATCCAGTAAAAATTTTCTTGTCGCCATTGACATAGGTCAACACAGCGAGAAAGCATTTAATAAAATTATCATAATACTTTTATGTCAGAGGCATCCACATGGAACTGAAGGAGACATTCACAGAATCTAATAAAAAACTGCTGGGACCTGCACAATGCAAACCAACTATGTAGATATGTTTAACTGGTGGTTTGCATACAGCCTTAAGATGGCTGCCATTGGGTCACCAAAACTACATGCATGTAATAATGGATTGATCGTAGAAAAACAGCTGTTTATACAAGGTTTTTCACAAGACCAAATGAAAAAGTTCTGAAAAACCAGACTATTTCTCCAACAGAAAATACCTGATTGGTGATGTGTCATGCAATTTAAGGCATCTTGAGATTATTATACGATTCAGCTTTCTTGAAGTAAAAATGTATTTACAATGATGCCTACACAAGTTTATCTTGTTGTCCATCTTTTCTATAACCTTTGCAAGCTTTATAATAAAATTTGTATGAAAAGTTTACTGTCCTTGTTTACTTATCCTGTAACTACAGCTAATTGATGCATAACATAGTGCTATTGTGATGGGTTTACTTATATGTTAATTCAACCAACGGGTTTGGTTCTTAAGGTTTCAAGAAAATATAACATTTCCATATATTATGCACTAAATTATGGCGAGGAGTATGTGATTTTCAACATGCTTCACAAGTTTGATTTTAATTGCTTTAACCAAAGGAAACTAGTTTGAATTTCTTGCACAGCCCACTTTTGTATATTATCCCTTCAATGTCACAAAGTTGCCAGCAGCCATGGCAGACGGCTCTGCTACCACATTAAGTAATTACCAGACATTAACTGAATTATTGGGCAAAAACATTCCATTAAAGGAAAATTCCTCAGACAGACATTAGAATTTTGGCTGCACTTTTTAAACAAGACTTCTAGATGCATATGCTTCATGCTCAAGGTCCCGAAAAGCTGTTAACACATCGACTGCAGTATTGTCAGTAAAAGCCACACACCTGATGCCATATGCCTGGTGACAAAACATCCATCACCAAGCATGTCATAACCGACATGTTAAATATAGAAAATTAGACCAAGAAAGTCAGCAAAATAGATTTTCGGGAAGTGTTTTAATATAAAAAATAACTGGAACTGAATAAACAATTTTCAGCTTGCCCAAGCTAATTTTGCTTTTTGACTTCATTCAGTTGTCAACTGGAAAACATTCGTACTAGGATTCTGGTGAATACTCTTACTTTGCCTGTGAAAAATAGCAAAACCATTTGAAATGACTATGTACATAGTCCAATTAATGTTACAGTTTAGTAGATATTTCAGTTACATTTTGTTAACCACATGCAATAGGATAAATGAGTCAAAAGACACACACAAACAGTGACATTTTCTTTATTTAGTACACTCGGACTTCCACATCACCCTGAGGTACTGAGTATGATACGTTACTCATTTTTTTACATGGCGAGTTTCCCCAGTAGGCCTATATACCATGCCACCCTAACATGCACACACAACTGTAGGACAGATAAATTTAATTCTTAGAGTATGTGTGATCAAAGCCAACATGTACACTCAACACTTCACTGTCATGTTGCACCAAAGTAGAGGTGGCAAAAAATAACGTAACTGATAGAAATAACCGGTTACTGAGAAGTAACGGTTACTGCGATAACCGTTCCTCTGATTCTGGCAGTTATTTCAATAACAGTTTAGTGTCAACAGTGCCTCGCGCCATCTGTTGACCGAAGATCGTACTGCGCATTTGGAAGGCGTTCTATAGACCATGGGAATAACTGTGAGACTGCGCGCCATCTGTTGATAAGAACTGTGTACTATTTCGTGGGCCTTCGTTACTTTTAGCATAAACAATTAAATAAAGTTAATGTCCAAGCCGTGGCTGATAGGAGCTGCAGTACAGGCATTAACAAGTACGGTCGTTCCCTTAAGCCACCGCCTTACGTGTTAATTTAGCTTGGACGGGTAGTACAAGGAAAGTTACTTAGGAATTCGAGCGACTATGGAAATAACTGTCAGAGACCTGTATTCTCCTCTGGCAGTTATCGTTATTGGCTCGTAGTTCTAGTTCTCTGGTAGTTATCGGGCTACCACCACAGATAACCTGGAAGCTGGTAACGGAATAACTGTGTGTGTAGACGTTCCTGACTCGGTGACTCCAGTTAAAGGTCGTAGTTCCAGGTGATATTTCCAGAGAGGATAGTAACTGGAGTGAACAAATATTTTCGTACTGCTACGGAAATAGCCGCTGGCCATTGCGAATGACAAATAACATGTCAGAAAGTATAACATAATACAGTGGAATATAATAATTATTATCCTCATCATTTGTCAGGAGATTGTCAAAATATGTGAATATATCACAGTAACTGCTAATATTTACAGAATTGGTACACTGACAGAATAAAACACAGTTACGTACTTTTAATAAATTTATCGTACACAGAATAACCGATCTTGACTGTTGCAACCAAGTGCTGTCAAAACTGAAATATAGCAGAATTTTTACCTAAGCTGGTCTATCAGTCTCTCTTGCGATATTCATCTGCAGAGTAGAAGGAGGGGTCAGTGGAAGCGTCTGATTCCACCCGTCTGCTTCGACGTAAAGGTGTTGTGGTGTGTGAATGTCATTACGGCACGGTGATTATGAGTTGGTTTTTGTGTGTGTGGGGGGGGGGGGGGGGGGGGGGGCTGTCGATCTAAGTTGCAGTGCAGGAATTTGCTGGTGGTAATTAATATATTTTTTTTTTTTTTCTAGCTGTGATGTTTTGTGTATTTATGAAGTATTGAATGTGATTTAATTTATGTAGGGATGATTGATTTGTGGACTTTTGGGATTGTGGTTTTATTTTTCGCAGTTGTAGGTGTTGGTATTTGGCATCAGTAGCTGTGGTGGACCTATATAGGTCACCGGAAATGACCGATTCCCATTTTCATAGTTGTGTGTGTTGATGTTTTAGTATCGTCATCTGAGGTTGACCTATGTAGGTCAAGGGAAATGTCTGATTCCAATTTTCGTACTTTTAGTTGTGGGTATTGGTGTTTTGGTATGGTCACCTATAGTTGACCTATATTGTTCAAGGGAAGTGTCCGATTCCTGCAGATTTTTGTTGGTGTAGCAGAATGCTGTATTTTTTTTCTTTTTGTTCTTCATTTTGTGTTTTGGGATCATGGTGTGTTTTTTTTACTAGCTTGTCCTCACCCTAAAACCCCCAATTTCCCGCAGTTGTCACATTGGTTTGATTGTATTTTTGGTGGGAAATGTTATTGTATTATTTATATGTAACTTCGTGTTTGTTGCCATGTATATGCAGTGACGTCATAGACACTTAAAATAGCCATTTCCGGCATATTGATGACGGGTGGAATCAGACACTTCTGTATCAAATAGTCTTTCAAACACACTGTAAACCGTGCCTTATCTGAAACCAAGTTTTTAATGGTTGCTGACTTGCTGGCAGTTTATTGAAAATGCATGTTCCTGAATATTGGACCCCTTTTGGACCAAGGTAACTAATTTTAGGTCTTTATGTAGATTGCTGTTTCCATTTCTAGTACTGATATTATGTATTAAGCTATTGGTTGGAAATACTTGAAACAAATTTCATAAAGGAATAAATATACTAGGAAGCAGTGGTTAGAATACAAAGTTCCTTGAACAGGTTCCTACATGATGTTCTTGAATTGATACCACAAACGATTTTTATTACACGCTTTTACATGCGAAAAACTTTTGCTACGTTTGATAAGTTACCACAGAATATGCTCCCTTATGAAATAATAGAATGAAAAAATGTGTTATGCCCTTCCCAACTGAATTTATTATCAAGTTGTAGTCCCAGAAATGTAACACTGTCAACCTTTTCGATCTGCATGTCTTCATATGTTATAAACATGCTGTCGCTGGAGAAATCGAGCAGTTTGCAAATCTGACATAAAACTTGGATTAGCGTACTCACACTTTCCCCAATAGGACTAGCTTTTACAGCACAGGAGTAAACGAATCTGTCACATTACGTATATTTTTTGTTGTATTATAAGGCTGTACACTTTATTCTATTATGCGAGCAGCACAAGAAATTAAGCTTCGAATTTAACCTACAGTACTCAGTTTACATATTACTTCATACTTAAAAACGCACGTTGTTAACATTTTACTTAAACAGTGCTTTGGCGAAGTTCCGCGTACTTTCTGTCGCAGCTGCGAAGATAATATTTCTAATAGCGTCCGATAACCTACAAACATATAATATGAAACACTAATAATCGTTCTAACATCAACTAAAATGTACCCGGACTTAATAAGCTGAGGTTATGACACGATTCATATGACATTCCTGCTATTTCACACTACTCGCAGTTCTGCTGATAACTAAACTGATGGATTCCAACTATGTCGTTATTTAACTGTCGGAGTTATCGGTATTCGCTAGCGAAAAATAACTTGGCAGTTATTAATAACCGTTAACGATAATGGTTATCAAAGAATAACTGGAACTGTGATAACGGTTACTCCAGAATAACCGTTTGGCCCACCTCTACATGTGATATTTCCAGAGAGGATAGTAACTGGAGCGAACAAATATTTTCGTACTGCTACGGAAATAGCCGCTGGCCATCGCGAATGACAAATAACATGTCAGAAAGTATAACATAATACAGTGGATTATAATAATTATTATCCTCATCATTTGTCAGGAGATTGTCAAAATATGTGAATATATCACAGTGACTGCTAATATTTACAGAATTGGTACACTGACAGAATAAAACACAGTTACGTACTTTTAATAAATTTATCGTACACAGAATACCCGATCTTGACTGTTGCAACCAAGTGCTGTCAAAACTGAAATATAGCAGAATTTTTACCTAAACTGGTCTATCAGTCTCTGTTACGATATTCAGCTACAGAGTAGAAGGAGGGGTCAGTGGAAGCGTCTGATTCCACCCGTCGACGTAAAGGTGTTGTGGTGTGTGAATGTCATTACGGCACGGTGTTTATGAGTTGGTTTTTGTGTGTGTGTGTGTGTGTGTGTGTGTGTGTGTGTGGGGGGGGGGGGGGGGCTGTCGATCTAGGTTGCAGTGCCGAAATTTGCTGGTGGTAATTAATATATTTTTTTTTTCTAGCTGTGATGTTTTGTGTATTTATGAAGTATTGAATGTGATTTAATTTATGTAGGGATGATTGATTTGTGGACTTTTGGGATTGTGGTTTTATTTTTCGCAGTTGTAGGTGTTGGTATTTGGCATCAGTAGCTGTGGTGGACCTATATAGGTCACCGGAAATGACCGATTCCCATTTTCATAGTTGTGTGTGTTGATGTTTTAGTATCGTCATCTGAGGTTGACCTATGTAGGTCAAGGGAAATGTCTGATTCCAATTTTCGCACTTTTAGTTGTGGGTATTGGTGTTTTGGTATGGTCACCTATAGTTGACCTATATTGTTCAAGGGAAGTGTCCGATTCCTGCAGATTTTTGTTGGTGTAGCAGAACGCTGTATTTTTTTTCTTTTTGTTCTTCATTTTGTGTTTTGGGATCATGGTGTGTTTTTTTTACTAGCTTGTCCTCACCCTAAAACCCCCAACTTCCCACAGTTGTCTCATTGGTCTGATTGTATTTTTGGTGGGAAATGTTATTGTATTATTTATATGTAACTTCGTGTTTGTTGCCATGTGTATGTAGTGACGTCATAGACACTTAAAATAGCCATTTCCGGCATATTGATGACGGGTGGAATCAGACACTTCTGTATCAAATAGTCTTTCAAACACACTGTAAACTGTGCCTTATCTGAAACCAAGTTTTTAATGGTTGCTGACTTGCTGGCAGTTTATTGAAAATGCATGTTCCTGAATATTGGACCCCTTTTGGACCAAGGTAACTAATTTTAGGTCTTTATGTAGATTGCTGTTTCCATTTCTAGTACTGATATTATGTATAAGCTATTGGTTGGAAATACTTGAAACAAATTTCATAAAGGAATAAATATACTAGGAAGCAGTGGTTAGAATACAAAGTTCCTTGAACAGGTTCCTACATGATGTTCTTGAATTGATACCACAAACGATTTTTATTACACGCTTTTACATGCGAAAAACTTTTGCTACGTTTGATAAGTTACCACAGAATATGCTCCCTTATGAAATAATAGAATGAAAAAATGTGTTATGCCCTTCCCAACTAAATTTATTATCGAGTTGTAGTCCCAGAAATGTAACACTGTCAACCTTTTCGATCTGCATGTCTTCATATGTTATAAACATGCTGTCGCTGGAGAAATCGAGCAGTTTGCAAATCTGACATAAAACTTGGATTAGCGTACTCACACTTTCCCCAATAGGACTAGCTTTTACAGCACAGGAGTAAACGAATCTGTCACATTACGTATATTTTTTGTTGTATTATAAGGCTGTACACTTTATTCTATTATGCGAGCAGCACAAGAAATTAAGCTTCGAATTTAACCTACAGTACTCAGTTTACATATTACTTCATACTTAAAAACGCACGTTGTGAACATTTTACTTAAACAGTGCTTTGGCGAAGTTCCGCGTACTTTCTGTCGCAGCTGCGAAGATAATATTTCTAATAGCGTCCGATAACCTACAAACATATAATATGAAACACTAATAATCGGGGTCTAGTGCAGCAGGGGATACAACCCGTCGGCTTTGAACAATGACGTCATTCCTTAGTCATAGATCTTAATGTCTTCACTTCGAGGCATAGATAATAAAGCAGTTCTGTGTTCTAATCAACGAGTTAAAATTTCATAGAGTGGCTGAGATACTAGTTACAGCGCTCCTAGCGGCAACCAACGCTAACTCGGCCGCCATGTTCTCCTTAGTCAAAACATTAGGGAAGCGTTACTGTTGTTTGTGTTGGAAGTGTGTCAGCTGTTGTGATATTACTTCAATATTTAACTTTTCTAGTTGACTTTTTTGTTACAAAATATAAAGTCAACATGCCTTCAGTGTGTTCACCGTTCAACTGCACAAATCGCAGCGATAAAACAACAAATATTTCATATTATAAGTAAGTATATTAGTACCGAAATACGACACACGTTTTTTAATGTTTATTAAAGAGTCATTTGCATTGGAACTGTAATTATGCTTAAGACAAATGCAGGAAAGTAATTTATTTATCGTTGATTACAGATTTCCTTTAAAAGATAAGGAAATTACAAAAAGATGGGTTATAAATATGAAGCGAGAAAACTGGTTTCCTACTACAGCCAGTTGCCTCTGTTCAGCTCATTTTGAAGAGAAATATATGTACCACACAAATATCCAGAGGCGCCTTTTGTCAAAAGCAGGACGTACTATCTTTAACTTTCCACCACATTTACAAAAGCAAGATAA
The DNA here is from genome assembly GCF_021461385.2 of Schistocerca piceifrons. Lineage (NCBI taxonomy): Eukaryota > Metazoa > Arthropoda > Insecta > Orthoptera > Acrididae > Schistocerca > Schistocerca piceifrons. The sequence continues at coordinate 468,045,050 of NC_060141.1, read as the reverse complement.
AGTATTAGGACCACAACCCAGAGAGCGATCTTTCGACAATTTGCAAGATGTTACAGTGACATCATTAGCACAAAGTAAGCAAATAATTTAATTTTACTCCGTGTTATTATTACTTTGAATTACATACTTTCTATTATAATCTTATGGTGTAACTCTGTTATAAACGTATGATGTAACTGCATTCTTTCAGTGCCTGTCGGACCCACATCTGTTTCTGCTGACCACAATTACTGTCTACCAAGCCCTAAGAAGTTGAAAACACAATATAACAGTGTACAAGCAGAGAATGTGCGACTAAAGAAGCGGATAAAGCAAATGAAGCAATTTAGTGTACGACACAAAAGAAGAATAGTGCAGTTACAGACTTTAGTTGCTGGTTTGAGAAGAAGCCTATGTAGTTCAGTTTCTGATATGTTAAACAGTGAACGTGTAGTTGGTTTGTTGAAGGAGCTATTGGAACTTCAGTGCAGTGCTAAAGTATGCCATTATTCTCAGCAAATAAGGAAATTTGCCCTGACCCTACACTTTTATTCTGCCAAGGCATAGCGACAAAAATATCGCATTTCTGCGCCCGTTACTGTTTCTAATAGTTAACCACAGCATGTTTAAAAGTTTCACCGTAATATTCTGGTGGTACCTGCTCTAATTACATTAATTTATGGGCAACAAGTAACGTTATAGTGGATGGACAGACTTATTTGAGTTGTCTTGTAGTGTTATCTACATCGAAAAGTTTAGCCACATTTCGACAAAAACATCCCTTTTTGCTGTCAGTGTACACTGAAATCACTGCTGTCTATTGCTTGTTTTAGAAAAAATAAAGCTAGTATGGGCTATTTCAAGTAAGTCAAACGCAGTTACAAGGGGGTGGGACACAGCAGACGATTGCCTTCACTAAAGAAAACATGGCGGCCAGAACTTCAATTTGCTTCAAACATGGCGGACCTATAGCCACTCTATGAAATTTTAACTCGTTGGTTCTAATAAGCACTATCATTAAAATAATTGAATGTAAATCTAAAAGCGATCGCTTGATAATGGGTGCATCATTAAACGTGCTGTTATGTTTCAGTTTCATTTCTTTACTGATTACTTAATGAAGTAGGATCAGTTTATTCTATCTCGTGAGATTTTTTTTTTTAAAAAGCCAAAAAAACTCTTATTACGTACTGAAGGGAGCTAGAACACTAAGAACAATCGCTTCTCGGCTTTTGACAAGATATTGCTTAATAAAGTAGGATCAGTTTATTCTATCTCGTGAGATTTTTTTTTTTAAAGTCAAAAAACACTTATGCTTTTGACAAGATCAATGTTTATCTCTCTCGCATTCCTTTGTTTCTCAACATTCTCCTCAGCTCTTTCATCTCTGTAATACATGCTCTCTGGCGACTTGTGACGTCATTGTTCAAAGCCGACGGGTTGTATCCCCTGCTGCACTAGTCCCAATAATCGTTCTAACATCAACTAAAATTTACCCGGAGTTAATAAGCTGAGGTTATGACACGATTCATACGACATTCCTGCTATTTCACACTACTCGCAGTTCTGCTGATAACTAAACTGATGGATTCCAACTATGTCGTTATTTAACTGTCGGAGTTATCGGTATTCGCTAGCGAAAAATAACTTGGCAGTTATTAATAACCGTTAACGATAACGGTTATCAAAGAATAACTGGAACTGTGATAACGGTTACTCCAGAATAACCGTTTGGCCCACCTCTACACCAAAGCACTAGCACCTATTACACCATCCACGCGGGATATACCTAGTGCGCATGCGCAGCAGCAGACGACGATATCCGCGAGCAGCAGACGATACGCGCGTGGAAAGAAAACATAAGTGTGTGCTGTCTTGTAAAGTCATCCGTTCTACCGCGAGCAACTCAGGAGCAAGTGTATGATACACTGGATACTTTCAAATTATTTCTGTGAGCTCAAGGTTCGTATTTAATAAGAAATTGTTTTCTTTACCATTATTTACTAAGTAATTGTTTTCTCTTATGTAGGTTACTACTGTTCTAAATTACAGACTCACTATTTTTGTTACTACACTTGATTACACTGGTATATGTATATCGAAATTTACATTTACACAGCATATTACACATGGAAGATCCACTTGTTTTTGAAGCTATTGCTCTGGCAGTGGCAGTGGCAGTAAATCTTCAGATTAGGGCAGAACGGCGACGAAAACGAAAAGCCAGGCGTTGTTGGGTTCGACCCTGGCTGAAAAGAAGGGACGAAGGCAGGGGAATATATTCACTGTTATTGAAAGAACTGAGGCCCGAAGATCCGCAAGAATTTCGGAACTTCGTTAGGATGGACGTGGCCTGTCTATGATAGAAGATAGAATCAAAAAGTGTGACACAGTCTCACCTTCTCGAAGGTAAGAATTGTATGTTTATACGTTTTATGATCATACCAACCAAGATGTCTCATACAATTTCGTTACATGCCCTGTTACGTTGCAGGCTGGCTGTAACATTACGGCTCCTGGCGACTAGGGAATCTTTTAAGAGTCTGGCTTTCAGCCACAGAATTGCACAGCTTACCATTTCAAAAGTTATTGTGGATGTATGCACTGCAATTTGCGAAACTTTGAAGGACCAATACTTAAAGGTACATTTGTGTTATTTTTTCGAGTTTGGAAGATATATATGTGTGTATTTATATGTGCCATTCAGACAGTAATTAAGTATATAACATTACAGGCACCATCAACAGAAGAAGAGTGGAATAAAATTGCCAAAGAATTTGATGAACTGTGGCAGTTCCCAAATTGCGTTGGTAAGCCATAGAATTAAGTTACATAATATGGAGAAAATCTGACAATAATGAAATGTATTTAAAATGCTTTTAATGAAGTACATCAGACTAATCTTTAGGTAGATTTTTATCTCCCACACTGCAAGTCTATGTACTGGTATATAAAACTACTTACTTTTATTTTCAGGCGCAATGGATGGGAAACACATAGCATTTGCCCCACCACGAACTGCTGGCTCAACATAATTCAATTATAAAAAATTCCACAGTGTTGTTTTACTAGCTATTGTTGATGCTAGGTACCGATTCTCTTTGATTGACATTGGGTGCAATGGAAGAGTGAGTGATGGTGGGGTGTATGGAAACAGCCTGATCAGCAGTGCACTTCGGGAAAACTGGTTGAAGGTACCACAGCAAAAATCACTTCCTGGCACAAACATTGAAGTGCCATACGTGATTCTTGCTGATGATGCCTTTCACCTGGAGCCATATATCATGAAACCCTACAGAGACTGCCAGAACCAGAAATCCAAACAGATTTTTAACTACAGATTGTCAAGAGGAAGGCGAGTAGTGGAAAACACTTTCGGAATTCTGGCCAACCGCTTCAGAGTTCTTCTCAGTACAATTCGACTATCTGTTGAGAAAGTGGAATTAATTGTTCAGACTTTATGCATACTGCACAACTACTTGATTGAAGAGGCAGACACCACACATCTGACAGCTGCTGATACAGAAAACACAGACTTGTGCACCGTAAACAATGGTTCCTGGCGAGGAGAGAAATTTCTCTCTAGCATACCCCAGCAGAGTGGAAATCGCACGTCACTGTGTGCCAGGGAATTCTTTAGTACAACAGGTTATGTTTCATGGCAGTGGGAAGCCGTTAAGAAGTACAACTTTTAACAGTAATAATGTACAAAAGGCAATCTTTTATTTAAAAATAACTCAATGAAATGCAATGCCTTAACTATAAAACCAGTTACAGATTTCTTTACGTATGCCATCCATGATACATTTCATGACATTCAATTTCACGTCAGCCTTAATTGCTGGATTTTTCAATTTCTTCAATTCAGCAGCAACATACTGCCCAAACTTGTCATCTTCATTACTGCCAGTAATTGAAACTCTAATGTCTCTTAAGACTGACAATGTTGAGGTGGCTAATTCGTCCTCAGTGTCCTTCCTACACCTCTTTCTGGCTGAAGCATAAGGCTGCTCACTTCGAGGTGATGGTGTTGACACAGGTGTACTTCCCTCTGACAATTCCACAGTAAATATGTCTTGGGAGTACTGGAAATAGAAAACTGATACAGTATTGTGCTATACACGTATTACAATATCTAACATTAAAGTGGTTATGTTAACTACAGTGGTCTGTTTAAAGTTCTCTGTGTAAAATATAAGTAATGTAAGTAACCTGTATGAAAGTGAAGTACTATTTTGTTGGAGCAAATATATACAATACAATCAAAGTGTTACATTCTTTTGGTCAAGAGAGCTTCATGGCTAATGAACTGTCATTGGCATACATGAGAATACTGTTTATGCACTTACATTGCTGTTGTCATCTTCAATATATCCCTCATTTACTATGGTCTCTTCAGTAATTGTGGTCACCTCAGTATTCTGAAATAGTTGATGTGTTATTCACTTGTTGCAATTACTATTTACAACTTTTATGTAAATGTAGTTAAAAACTTACATAAGAGTCATTGACAGTGGTCGTGCTACATGGATTTGATGAGAGTGACTGTGGTATCTGAAATATTAAAGGCCCATGGTTAGTCTATAGCAGATTGTGAACCGCTCATAACACTGAAAAATACGAATACACATGGTAGTATTAAAGCGTGATTTGTTTTCCAAAATACCATTCACTAATACAAGCATATGTACTACTTGCGCTGGAATATCCATCCACAACCTGAAATCAGAATAAGCTGTCTTACAGAAAGCAGAATTCCTACAAAGGAAGGCAACAAAATGTTCGTACTTACCATACGGCTTGGGATATTTGTCACTGTTTTCCTCGGTGTCATGTAGTCCTTCAAAAACTTCAAAGCATTGAACCACCACACAGCAGGCTCGTAAATTTCGCTTGCCCCTGCACCACTATGCTCACTGGCTCTAATTTTTTTTAGCTCTCCGCAAAAGTGCGACCGCAGTGACATGAATCGAGTTTTGCAGTCCTCATCTGTTGCGTTGCGGAAAACTGCGCGAACTTTACTGCCTATCACTGCCAGTAGACTTGGCCACTGTTTCTATGTTTCGATACAGTGTATCGATACGTGGAACTGTTTCAGTGTTTCGGAACTGCTGTGGTTCACTGTTTCAAAACAGTGGTGTTTCATTCCGCCCCTGTCTCGGACCAGATTCGATCTCGAGCCAGACACAGAAACTGTATCGTTGTTTCAAAATAAGGCTGTTTCAGTCCACCTGTGCTTGGAACGGACTAATTGTATCGAAACAGTGATGTTTCATTCCGCTCTGTGTCGGACGAGATTCGGGCTCGGCACAGGTACTGAAACACAACATACCACTTCATGAAACACTTTCAAGAATGTCGGAATATTTTCGACAAGTAATAGCATGAAGCTTAAGATATCCGAAAGTAAAGCTTCGTTTCTAGCTGACTGTCCTATTCCGAAATGGCGTAACATCTGCTTTATAAACACTAACCAAACAATAAAACAACGCATACTATTCGCATTCAAAATAATAAATATGTGAAAATCATTCAGTTAAATTACACTTTTTTTACAACATACGCTTCTCTGTTCATGTACAGTAATCATATTAAGAAACGCAAGTAAGACTACAACATTTTAAATAAAAAAAGGCGTAGAGTGACAGTTATTAGACATGCACATAAATTTGATGTAGGTATAATTGCAAGCAATCTGTTTGACATATCACTGATAGTGTAATGGTGAATGGGAAGCATCGTAAATTTATAGTAACGGTTCTGAACACCTTGAAACACAAAATTTTTTTCTGTTATATTTTATTATTTGTTCGAATTATTTGGCGTTATTTGTGAGTCTGTAGTCACTGTGTCTACTATCCACAATGATTCCCTTTGTGTGCATGGAAATTAGCAGGATGGGTATATTAGCCATACTAATGGAATGTGGGAATCCCAGTAGCATATCGGTTGTTTCTGCAGTTTGCTCCCACCTCCAGTTTCGTTCGTGGTGGTTCTTCTGCCTTCAGCTAAGGCTTTCCTCAGCCAATTGAAAAGTATGAAAGTCACATGACACAAAAGCAGCGCATTTGCTGCAGGAAATACGAAACTGCCAAGACGCCTAAGTGATAGTTTCATACTTTTTGCGATATGATTAGCGCTCTCGCACCTCATTTGTGTTTATATGGACATAATTATACAGTAGACATTCAAAATGATAAAATGTGTAGGTTTATTAGATTACAAAACACAAACTGTTTCACTGTTTCGAAACAGCGTATCGAAACATTACATTGTACTTGTGGGAGTGACAAGTCGATAGTCGACAAGACACTGAGAGATTCTCTTTACGAGCGGGGTTCTTTGGAGGACACGAGGAGTGTTCGTTTTCCCGCGTTAACGTATGTATCAAGTGTGTTTTGTGCGGTACAATATAGGTGGTCGTTTACAGTATAAATTCCACACAAGTGTTTTCCTTTATGTAGTGAAATTACCCCTACATAAGTGGTGACCCCGTAACTAAGCAGTGTGACAGTAGGCAAGTTTCTTGAGATATTTTCCGCGACGTCTCGTATCGACATGTCGTCTGCACAGAACCTCTTCCGCGACATCGACGGCGTCATCCAAAACATCAAAAAGGAGCTCGACACGATGCAGCAAAACCCTCAGTTCACAGTGCCACGGACGCCTACATCTCAAACCGACTTCGCCCACGACGTTACGTTTCCAACCGCGCCGCGTGTGCCGGCGGGTCACGCGCCGCCGCCACAGGACATTGCCTCACACAACCAGCGCGCAGGACACGCCGATATCAGACCCAAAGTGCTCCCGTTTTCATCACCCGCGTCGGTAGCGCTCCCACGAGTTTCGCACTTTCCGTTCGCCATGGATCGTGGGCCACCCGCGTCGCGGTTACAAATTCGACCCCACCTTTCGTCCCCGAGCGTCCGGAAATTTGGTTCGCTATTATGGAGAACATTTTCGTGCAGCAACAAATAGTCAACGATTTTGAACAGTTCACGCTAGTGATATGCAACCTGGACCAACGTGCGCCGTCAGTGGTATCGGATATAATTATGCAACCCCCACCACAACAGGGAACAAGAAAGTGCAGGGCGAAGCATGAGACGGTGCACCACATCCGGACAACTCCAGGCCCACCAGTCTCCTCACGTGTTCGCAGGCTTGCACCTGATCGCTTGCGGGAAACCAAGGCCATTTTCAACGAGATGCTACAGGAAGGAACTATACAGCCATCCAACAGTCCGTGGTCCTCTCCTCTGCATCTTGCCCATAAAAAGAATGGGTCATGGCGCCCGTGCGGTGATTATCGAGCTTTGGACGCCCGAACTGTTCCAGACAGATACCCTGTGCCACATATACAGGATTTCACCCATTCACTGGCCGGGGCATCCATATTCAGTGTTTTGGATTGCCGTAAGGCTTATAATCAGATACCAATGGCAGAGCAGGACATACCAAAGACTGCAGTGACAACCCCATTCGGGCTGTTTGAATTTTTGGTGATGCCATTTGGGCTGAAAAATGCGGCCCAGACATGGCAACGGTTCCTAGACAGCGTACTAAGAGGACTACCATATTGTTTCGCCTATTTAGACGATATTCTGGTGTTTTCAGAGAATGTTTCTGACCATCAGAAACACGTAAGCGAGGTGCAAAGCAGGCTTAGCGCTCATGGAATTACACTTAACAAGGACAAGTGCGTGTTTGGGGAACCCGTTGTAACCTTCCTGGGTTATAAAGTGTCAGCTCAGGGCATTTTCCCACTGCCAGAGAAGCTGGAGTTGTTGCATACCTTACCACGGCCTCAAACCTACCACGATCTCCGACGGTTCCTAGGGATGATAAATTTCTATCGTCGCCACCTCCCCGGAACAGCAGCAATCCAGATGCCATTGAACAATGCCTTGGCCGGACACAACAAAATTGGCAAGCGCCCACTCACATGGACACCCGAGATGGACTCGGTTTTCAAGGCACTGCAAAACAGCCTTCACGACACAGTGGGGCTTGCACACCCTGCACCAGGAGCTCAGCTAGCCATAGTAGTGGACGCAAGCCAAGTCGCAATCGGGGCAGCACTACACCAGAGAGTGAAGGGTCATTGGCAGCCACTAAGTTTCTTCTCACAAAAACTACAGATGAGTCAAACTCGTTGGAGTGCATATGACAGGGAACTCCTCGCAATGTATGAAAGCGTCAGGCACTTCCGCCCCTTAGGTGTGGGCAGGCAATTCACCATATACACCGACCACAAACCTCTCGTGGCAGCTTTCTACGAAGTCAGCGATTCATGTTCCCCCCGCCAGGCCCGCCATATAGAGTTTATATGCCAGTTTTCGACAGACGTGCGTCACATCCATGGTGCTGAAAACATTGTGGCAGACTATTTCTCACGTATTAATGGGATAAGTCCAATGTTAGATTATTCCGAATTGGCAAGGGCTCAGGCTTCAGATGCGCAGCTGCAATCCTTGTTGGCGGACCCATCCACTGGCCTACATTTACAACTTGTGGACGTCCCCTGCAGCCCATGTAAGGTTTGGTGCGACACCTCCACGGTTAGACCATGCCCATACATCACCCCCCAGTTCCAATGAAAGGTATTCGACAGCATTCACAACCTGGCACATCCGGGAACCAATGCCTCAGTGAAATTAGTGACGGACCGTTTTGTGTGGCCTTCAATCAGGAAAGATACACGGGAGTGGGCCCGCAGCTGCTATCAGTATCAACGTAGCAAAGTGGGACGCCATGTTCACGCTCCAGTAGGACAATTCCCAAAACCAACGGCACGTTTTGGGCATGTACACATTGACTTGGCTGGACCCCTCCCCTCTTCAGAAGGTTACAGGTATTTTTTTACGGCAGTGGATTGTTGCACGCGGTGGGCAGAGGCTACACCAATCAGGGACATTTCTGCAGAGACTACTGCCCGCGCATTCTTGGAAACTTGGATGGCTCGTTTTGGGTGCCCATTTTTCGTTACCACTGACCAAGGACGCCAGTTCGAGTCAACACTGTTCCAACAACTGTCAAAACTCTGCGGCTTCCAACGAAACCGTACTACTAGCTACCACCCGGCCAGCAACGGTTTGGTGGAAAGGTGACACCGGACCTTAAAGGCTGCCCTGAAGTGCCACGAGGATTCATGGACTCAAGCATTGCCATTGGTTTTGTTGGGGTTACGGACCGCATTAAAAACAGACATCAATTGTTCCTCGGCAGAGTTGGTATACGGAGAACCACTCCGAGTTCCAGCAGAATTCCTTGCACCAGTTCCTCTCCCAGATGACACACAACTACCCCACCTCTTGCAACAAATGAGGAAGCAGGCAGAGACCCTACGTGCAGCCCCGACGTCTCAGCACGGCACGCATCCAGTGTTCATACACAAGTCCCTCGATACTTGTTCCCACATCATGCTCCGCACAGACCTGGTACGTCATTCGTTACAGCCGCCGTACACTGGACCATACCAAGTGCTAGGATGGGACACACACACAATGGATATCCTCCTCCAGGGAAAGTCGACCAAAGTTTCCATTGAGCGAGTAAAACCCGCTTGGACAATGCCAGCACCGACGACAGTCTCACAGACGACTTCAGACACAACTTGCAATGAACCCACACCTTCTGCAGAACCAGGCAGCTGTGTCCCACATGAGCCCCACACCAGGGGACCTAATGCAGCAACAGAATCAGCAAGCAGCACCCACACCCACACTATCCGCACTCGGGCAGGCCGAGAGGTGAAGTTTAAGTACCCCACCATACCGGGTGCTCCGCACTTCAGGGGGGGGCCTGTGTGGGAGTGACAAGTCGATAGTCGACAAGACACTGAGAGATTCTCTTTACGAGCGGGGTTCTTTGGAGGACACGAGGAGTGTTCGTTTTCCCGCGTTAACGTATGTATCAAGTGTGTTTTGTGCGGTACAATAAAGGTGGTCGTTTACAGTATAAATTCCACACAAGTGTTTTCCTTTATGTAGTGAAATTACACCTACATACTGTTTCATTTGTTTCGAAACATTTACGTGTTTCAGTTTGCCCATGTCTAACTGCCAGTTTCTCTTTCCTGGCATTCTGAAATTAAGCAAGAGATGCAATGAAATCAAACATGAACTTTCGTAAGCTAAGGCATTTATATACGAATTGAAAATCATCGTGTAACATAATATGCATATTACTCAGAAATAAATGATGCCGACGTACCTTATTATGAATATAGCGGGTCCTGCGGGTTGTACATACACTTTTCTTCGCTGTACGCCTGAATGAGGATGCTTAAAGCCTGTTTGTTCCATTCCATTTCTAGAATATGAAGCAATAAACAGAACAATAAGCGTTCACAAACAGCTAGTATAAAAGAAAGTCAACTGGAAAAAAAAATACTATTTTTACTGCATTTATGAAAACCTACTTACTGAAAAAAATGCGGAAAATCTCCAACACGAAAAACTGTAATATGCCTCTACACACCCAACCATAAACAAACAACAAGCAGAAAGCACTGCGGTACCCGCTTCTGCGCATGCGCGGGTTGACGGAAATTTAGAACTGCTCTCTATTGCGGCGCGCGGATAATGTGTCTGCTAATTTTCGTAGTTTCACCCGTTCTACCGCTAGATGGCTGTTGCGACAGACCAGTACCGTTCGCTTCGAAGGCAACTTCCGAATCATGCCGAGTCGTGCCGAATGATTACGACCGCCAGATGACAGTCAAGTGGAGGATACGTGTGAACAAAGGAAGCTCGTAACGAACAAACGAAGTTCGTGGGCCGTAATATTACTCATGAAAACTAAGCTGACACTTCGCGGTGTCGTCTTCTCACGTAAATAGTGACAGCGGCGAGTTCTCAGACAAATTAAAAGCAAAATACATATGCTTTGTATTGAGAAGAAATGAAAGTTAAGCTAAATTTGCTGTATGGGAGGGCTGTCAGCTGCGCTATGAATTACAAGGGTGGACTTGGAAAGACATCTTAGCACATAAAAACATAGGATGATATGAGCCAAACCATGTCTGCCTCACTGCTAGATTTTATTACTATAAAACACACATCTGTAGTTAGATACTTTCAAGCCACACAACCAAGCTCGCATACCACGAAATTTTGCACCACCTTTCGCACAAATCGACTCCTCTTTCCTGGCATACTGAAATAAAACAATAGATGCAATCAAATCAAACTTGACCTTTCAATTAGGGCATTGCACGTATAAATCGAGAATCACACTTGTAACGTCATATGCATGTTTACTCATAAATAAACTATTTCTGGCATATCATATCACGACAAAAGTTCGATTCTAACCCCATTGACAATTTCAGACAGGTCCTGCCATCTGTCAGTAAGATTTAGAACTTTTTGCACTCCGTATGAATCGTGCCATCGCAGACTAGAATGAATTGTGAATGAAACTTAGGAATCGATTTGCAATGTGAGATTGAATCGTAGGAATCGAATCGGGAAAAAGAATCGTGTTGCCCAACTCTATAGTTCAATTCTTTTATCTTGGCGGTTCGCGCATGCCCGCCCAGACGTGGGAGATTGCTGCATTGCAGTTGTACGCGCCACAAGAGAAGCAGCACCATAGTATAGTTTTTGACATCATTGCACTGCTCATCTGTGCAGACACATGGTGTTTCAACTGCTTTGACACACTTTATCATTCGATTTCACAAAAGCTATTTGGCCCAAAAATTTGAGTTTTACACATCTTCTTTGAGTTTTACACATATTCTTTGAGTTTTACACATCTTCTTCCCCTCCCCCCCCCATAAATGACTTAATTTTGGTTCGATGTTCTACAGTTATTGTGCACCATTAGATGCAGTAAACCATTGCACGAAATTTTGAAGAGTTTGCAGAGGTAAAAGTCCATAGCATATACTTTCCGTATGGTCGATTTTAGTTGCCACTAGAAATTTCAAAAAATTACATTCAAACGAATAAAATTCATGAAGTAAGACACTTCGACACTGTTTTTAAATAAAGAAAATATTAAGCACCCAGCAAGGTTTGACTCAGAACCTTTTGCTTAGCTGCCATACACTTTTTTTTTTTTTAAATCTCATTTTGTTCGCTTTTGTTCGTTGCATCTGCTCGGGACGAACGTCGTAAGACATCTGTTTAAGTTCTTTGTTGATCGATTAGCTCAGTTTTTTTATTACAGAGGGGCGCTAACCCTCTGACCGAACACGCTTTTGTGTGTGTGTGTGTGTGTGTGTGTGTGTGTTTGGTCGTTGTGGATGTTGCAAGACATCCTGTTCAACTTCGGTGGTTGATCCTTCCACAGTTTTTTATTACAGAGGCCAACCGGCTGTACGCTGAGCTACCGTGCCGGCGACACTTTAACCATTACGCTAACGCAGCTCGTCATTCAATTACATTTCCCGGAGGACTTTAAAATATCACGCAAAATACCGACAAACACTGTTGGTATGATTATGAATTACTCACGTTCCGTCGAAGTACAATAGGAAATAAACAATTTATTGCGATAAAGCGGTTAGTGAGAATGATACAAACACCTTTCCTTGCTATCGCCTGGATTAGGAGGCTTATTGCTTGTTCCCCCCCCCCCTCATGAACCATAGACCTTGCCATTGGTGGGGAGGTTTGCGAGCCTCAGTGACACTGATAGCCGTACCGTAGGTGCAACCACAACAGAGGGGTATCTGTTGAGAGGCCAGCCAAACGCGTGGTTCCTGAAGAGGGGCAGCAGCCTTTTCAGTAGTTGCAGGGGCAACAGTCTGGATGATTGACTGATCTGGCCTTGTAACATTAACCAAAACGGCCTTGCTGTGCTGGTACTGCGAACGGCTGAAAGCAAGGAGAAACTACAGTCGTAATTTTTTCCCAAGGGCATGCAGCTTTACTGTATGGATAAATGATGATGGCGTCCTCTTGGGTAAAATATTCCGGAGGTAAAATAGTCCCCCATTCGGATTTCCGGGTGGGGACGACTCAGGAGGACGCCGTTATCAGGAGAAAGAAAACTGGCGTTCTACGAATCGGAGCGTGGAACGTCAGATCCCTTAATCGGGCAGGTAGGTTAGAAAATTTAAAAATGGAAATGGATAGGTTAAAGTTGGATTTAGTGGGAATTATTGAAGATTGGTGGCAGGAGGAACAAGACTTTTGGTCAGGTGAATACAGGGTTATAAATACAAAATCAAATAGGGGTAATGCAGGAGTAGGTTTAATAATGAATAAAGCAATAGGAATGTAGGTAAGCAACTAGAAACAGCATACTGAACACATTGTTGTGGCCAAGATAGACACGAAGCCCACGCCTGCGACAGTAGAACAAGTCTATATGACTACTAGCTCTGCAGATGACGAAGAAATTGAATAAATGTATGATGACATAAAATAAATTATTCAGATAGTGAAGGGAGACGAAAATTTAATAGTCATGGGTGACTGGAATTCGACAGTAGGAAAAGGAAGAGGAGGAAACGTAGTAAGTGAATATGGATTGGGGCTAAGAAATGAAAGAGGGAGCCGCCTGATAGAATTTTGCACAGAGCACAACTTAATCATAGCTAACACTTGGTTCAAGAATCATGAAAGAAGGTTGTATACATGGAAGAACCCTGGAGTAACTAAAAGGTTTCAGATAGATTGTATAATGGCAAGACAGAGATTTAGGAACCAGGTTTTAAATTGTAAGACATTTCCAGGGGCAGATGTGGACTCTGACCACAATCTATTGGTTATGACCTGTAGATTAAAACTGAAGAAACTGCAAAAAGATGGGAATTTAAGGAGATGGGACCTGGATAAACTGACTAAACCAGAGGTTGTACATAGTTTCAGGGAGAGTGTAAGGGAACAATTGACAAGAATGGGGGAAAGAAATACAGTAGAAGAAGAATGGATAGCTTTGAGGGATGAAGTAGTGAAGGCAGCAGAGGATCAAATAGGTACAACGACGAGGGCTAGTAGAAATCCTTGGGTGACAGAAGAAATATTGAATTTAATTGACGAAAGGAGAAAATATAAAAGTGCAGTAAATGAAGCAGGCAAAAAGGAATACAAACGTCTCAAAAATGAGATTGACAAGAACTGCAAAATGGCTAAGCAGGCATGGCTAGAGGACAAATGTAACGATGTAGAGGCTTATCTCACTAGGGGTAAGATAGATACTGCCTACAGGAAAATTAAAGAGACCTTTGGAGAAAAGAGCTCAGATGGAAACCCAGTTCCAAACAAAGAAGGGAAAGCAGAAAGGTGGAAGGAGTATATAGAGGGTCTGCAAAAGGGCGATGTACTTGAGGGCAATGTTATAGAAATGGATGAGGATGTAGATGAAGATGAAATGGGAGATACCATACTGCGTTAAGAGTTTGATAGAGAACTGAAAGACCTAAGTCGAAACAAGGCCCCGGGAGTAGACAACATTCCATTAGAACTACTGACAGCCTTAGGAGAGCCAGTCCTGACAAAACTCTACCATCTGGTGAGCAAAAGGTATGAGACAGGCGAAATACCCTCAGACTTCAAGAGGAATATAATAATTCCAATCCCAAGGAAAGCATCATTGACAGATGTGAAAATTACCGAACTATCAGTTGAATAAGTCACAGCTGCAAAATACTAATGCGAATTCTTTACAGAGAAATAGAAAATCTGGTAGAAGCCGGCCTCGGGGAAGATCAGTTTGGATTCCGTAGAAATATGGGAACACGTGAGGCAATACTGACCCTACGGCTTATTTTAGAAGCTAGATTAAGGAAAGGCAAACCTACGTTTCTAGCATTTGTAGACTTAGAGAAAGCTTTTGACTATGTTGACTGGAATACTCTCTTTCAAATTCTGAAGGTGGCCGATGTAAAATACAGGGAGCGAAAGGCTATTTACAATTTGTACAGAAACCAGATGGCAGTTATAAGAGTTGAGGGACATGAAAGGGAAGCAGTGGTTGGGAAGAGAGTGAGACAGGGTTGTAGCCTCTCCCCGATGTTGTTCAATCTGTATATTGAGCAAGCAGCAAAAGAAACGAAAGAAAAATTCGGAGTAGGTATTAAAATCCATGGAGAAGAAATAAAAACTTTGAGGTTCGCCGATGACATTGTAATTCTGTCAGAGACGGCAAAGGACGTGGAAGGGCAGTTGAACGGAGTGGACAGTGTCTTGAAAGGAGGATATAAGATGAACATCAACAAAAGAAAAACAAGGATAATGGAATGTAGCCGAATTAAGTCGGGTGATGCTGAAGGAATTAGATGAGGAAATGAGACACTTAAAGTAGTAAAGGCGTTTTGCTATTTGGGGAGCAAAATAACTGATGATGGTCGAAGTAGAGAGGATATAAAATGTAGACTGGCAATGGCAAGGAAAGCGCTTCTGAAGAAGAGAAATTTGTTAACATCAAGTATAGATTTAAGTGTCATGAAGTCGTTTATGATAGTATTTGTATGGAGTGTAGCCATGTATGGAAGTGAAACATGGACGATAAATGGTTTGGACAAGAAGAGAATAGAAGCTTTTGAAATGTGGTGCTACAGAAGAATGCTGAAGATTAGATGGATAGATCATGTAACTAATGAGGAGGTATTGAATAGAATTAGGGAGAAGAGGAGTTTGTGGCACAACTTGACTAGAAGAAGGGATCGGTTGGCAGGACATGTTCTGAGGCATCAAGGGATCACCAATTCAGTATTGGAGGGCAGAGTGGAGGGTAAAAATCGTAGAGGGAGACCAAGAGTTTAATACACTAAGCAGATTCAGAAGGATGTAGGCTGCAGTACGTACTGGGAGATGAAGAAGCTTGCATAGTATAGAGTAGCATGGAGAGCTGCATCAAACCAGTCTCAGGACTGAAGACCACAACAACAACAACATTGCTTGTTTGGTTTAATTAATTAATAGAATATGAAGCAATTGGTATAAAAAATGCTTTTTCCAAACTTTCTATAAAAGAAAGTCTGCTATCAAGACATTGCTTTTGTTCAATTACTTTATTTATGACTGAACGTTTCTAAAACTGAAGACACTCGTTCGTGCTCTGCACTGCAGTCGAGCTGTGGCAACGTCGTTCTCTGTTCTTTGGCTGACTGTGTTTTGTGACGTCAGATGCGCAGAAAGAACCTAAACTCGGCCGTCGTCATAAATGACGCGCACTTTAGTGTTTACTAGAGATGGGCAAAGTGAAACACGTAACTGTTTCGAAACAAATGAAACAGTACAATGTAATGTTTCGATACGCTGTTTCGAAACAGTGAAACAGTTTGTGTTTTGTAATCTAATAAACCTACACATTTTATCATCTTGAATGTCTACTGTATAAGTATGTCCATATAAACAAAAATTAGGTGCGAGAGTGCTAATCATATCGCAAAAAGTATGAAACTATCACTTAGGCGTCTTGGCAGTTTCGTATTTCCTGCAGCAAATGCGCTGCTTTTGTGTCATGTGACTTTCATACTTTTCAATTGGCTGAGGAAAGCCTTAGCTGAAGGCAGAAGAACCACCACGAACGGAATTGGAGGTGGGAGCAAACTGCAGAAACAACCGATATGCTACTGGGATTCCCACATTCCGTTAGTATGCGTAATACACCCATCCTGCTAATTTACATGCACACCAAAGGAATCATTATGGATAATAGGAACAGTGACTATAGACTCACAAATAAGGCCAAATAACTCGAATAAATAGCAAAATATAACAGAAAAAAATTTTGTCTTTTAATGTGTTTCGAACCGTTACTATAAATTCACCATGCTTCCCAGCCCTTCCCGTTCACCATTACACTATAAGTGATATGTCAAACAGATTGCTTGCAATTATACCTACATCAAATTGATGTATATGTCTAATAACTGTCACTCTACGCCTTTTTTTATTCAAAATGTTGTAGGCTTACTTGCGTTTCTTAATACGATTACTGTACATGAACAGAGAAGCGTATGTTATAAATAAAGTGTAATTTAACTGAATGATTTTCACATATTTAT
This sequence comes from Schistocerca piceifrons, assembly GCF_021461385.2. Lineage (NCBI taxonomy): Eukaryota > Metazoa > Arthropoda > Insecta > Orthoptera > Acrididae > Schistocerca > Schistocerca piceifrons. Next base: position 468,028,099 of record NC_060141.1, on the reverse strand, counting down.
TATTTTGAATGCGAATAGTATGCGTTGTTTTATTGTTTGGTTAGTGTTTATAAAGCAGATGTTACGCCATTTCGGAATAGGACAGTCAGCTAGAAACGAAGCTTTACTTTCGGATATCTTAAGCTTCATGCTATTGCTTGTCGAAAAGATTCCGACATTCTTGAAAGTGTTTCATGAAGTGGTATGTTGTGTTTCAGTACCTGTGCCGAGCCCGAATCTCGTCCGACACAGAGCGGAATGAAACATCACTGTTTCGATACAATTAGTCTGTTCCAAGCACAGGTGGACTGAAACAGCCTTATTTTGAAACAACGATACAGTTTCTGTGTCTGGCTCGAGATCGAATCTGGTCCGAGACAGGGGCGGAATGAAACACCACTGTTTTGAAACAGTGAACCACAGCAGTTCCGAAACACTGAAACAGTTCCACGTATCGATACACTGTATCGAAACATAGAAACAGTGGCCAAGTCTAGTGTTTACACTCACTTTCAACGTTGCTGCTGCGCTCTGTTGGAGGAATCGGTGCAAAAACGTGTAGCGCCCGGGTTGCTTGATCGTTTCAGGCCGGTTGGAAGCAAAGCAGAAGTAACAGGTCGGCATATAAAATTAAAATCCGAACCAATACGATCGGGTGGAAAGGGATAATAGCGCGTCTACCTAGTATGCAGGAGACCCGGATTCGAATGTCGGTGCAGATACAAATTTTAATTCATTGCTTTAGTCGACATTATTGTATATGACGTCTTATTTGAATTCATTGCGTGGAGTTTATTTTTAGTCAGAGATTTTATGCTTTGCTATGTACCTTTGAATTACCTATTCAGTTTACAATCGCCTTTTTAGCTGAGCGCGTCGCAAACTGTTGGCGTATGCTGCTATTGGTTGTTTCAGATGACTCGCGAACTGTATAACTCCGCTCATTGAAAATGTCACATGGTATACGTGCAGCAGATAAAACAAATATACATTCTGTTAACACAATCTTGCACACAAAACACTGGAAATGAACAATATTAATATAAAACAGTTGTTTTACGGCCGAACAATGCAGCTGTATGTGCGTTTAGGAGACAACGGTTCATTCGCTTTTAATGTATTCTTCTACTGGAAAACGTAGGAAATGAAAAAAAGAAAAAAAATAGTCTTACGATCTATGAACTGAACCTAACGCGTAATCAATTTGCTCTTAACACTTCCTTCTACAGAGAATCGTGCGAAATTAAACTAAATTTTTTTTATGTTATAACTCGAGTGGGGCGTGCAGTAGATAAAAATACATTCACTGTTATTGTATTTATCTACAGGAAAGCATGAGAAATGAAAATGATATAGAAATTTTGGTATAGTGTCTAATAACTATCAAGGAGAGGTCCCACTACGGGGTGATCGACTTTTGAAACAATACATCTGGTGGTGAAGGTTATCCTGGAGCGATTCAACTCTAGTGGGCCTTCGTTTGCAAGTAATGGACAAAATTGTTTCGGAATTTCGCGCGAAATCTATTTAGTTAAAATACAGAGCACACGTTGTCAGCTGAAGTAGTTGTGAGTGAGTAGCCTTTACTTGTGCGTGTGTTATCGTGAATACAAACCTGGGGATGTGAACCGACAACGTAAATACACAACTGAGCTCCAAGCCACATCACTTACATTAAATTTAAAAGAATCCTGTGTGTGTGAAAACCGATCTCCTTCATACGCAAATAAATACGCAAGTCAATAATTTCACGCTCAGTGGACTTGGTCAGTGCGAACTGTTAAAAAAAAAAAAAAAGTGACTGTATATAAAAAAACCCTAACTGTAATGACGACCTGTATAAGAATGTACCCTGAAACACACGAAAATTTCTGCACTGAAATATAGCACCAGTAAAATAAAGAAACTGACAGAACCTGCACTACGCAAAGGAAGCTAAAAATACTGCTAAAGCTAACTGCAGTTGGTCCAGGGAAATTGGGTTCATGGGTTCATAATCTTCACACAGAATGTAAATAAAGTCATGACTCAACCTTTAATTACTGAAATTTCAGTTAGGAACTTACCGAAGAAAACAATCATAGGCTCTAATGTGAAAATTCATTTACTCCCATAACTTCGACGGTATAGTAAATTAACTCAGAAGATCAATCAACGGAAAGTCTATCAAAAACTCGCCTGTGACGAGTGTGAAATGGGCCAAAAATACAAGTCAATAAAAATAAACGTTTTAGCTCATCAAATAATACGTTGTTCATCATTTCAAAACCTTTTTTATGTCCGTATGCTAGTCAACCATTGTTCTGAACCATCATTCCTCCTCGTAATAAAAATGCAACTCCCATAGTTCCACAACTGCGCCCATGCATTACACAGTACACACAACACAGTTATCCACTGCTGACTGTTAAAGATTTTATGACTCCACAGTTGTGCAATAGCAGACACAGATACTGTTGCCTAGCAACTGTTTCTCTGACTGCAATTCTTCAAATATATTTTTTTCCTTTACAAGTTTTAAAACATCCAATAACACCATAAAAAAATAGCCACCTTACACAGTGCAGAGAACATCACGTCTGCGTGCTGTGCAAGAGTTTGTGGGTTCAAGCCTTGGCAGGTGCTGTAACATTTTTTTTAAATTTCAAATCTTTATCTACATGACTTTGATCAAAGAGATGATTCTACCTTTGTTTGTTAATCAATACATAAGCATTTTCAAACGTATAAATATTATGACGGACAAATAAAAATAATTAAAATCGCATACACAAGGATTTCAAATAATAAAAAGACAGGAAGAAAAAATGCGACCTAGTGAAAATAGTTAATACAATGTATTCAACAAAATTTAATCCATATGTAAGGGCTGAACAATTCTGCCTTATTTGCTGAATCGGTAGAGCTGTAGCTGATGCCCAAAGCTGCTGTTTCTGTCGTGTCTGAATTTGCCACGTCCGATATATCCTCAGAACTATGCGACGAAATTTCACTGCCTCTCTCTGGATGAAGTTGAGTCACTATTCTCTCAGTAGCTTTGTCCTTCAGTGCGTCTCTATGCCAGTATTCGTCCATAATAGTTTTCAGTTTATCACACGCCTTTTTCCAGTCGTCTTTCGTAATGCTCTATATTGCAGCTGTAATCATTTGTTTAAGCTGGTAGAGGGTAACATTGCTGACGTTGTTTGGTGAAACTTTCTGTTTCATTAAATTCCCGATAATTTCGATGGGGTTGAATCACAGTTGTAAGGTGGAAGCCGTGGACTTTTATACTCTGTCAGTCATGATTATATATCCGCTTTACGTGAAGATGTGTTGGGTGCTTCATCTACATCTACATGGATACTCCGCAAATCACATTTAAGTGCCTGGCAGAGGGTTCATCGAACCACCTTCACAATTCTCTATTATTCCAAACTTGTATAGCGCGCGGAAAGAATGAACACCTATATCTTTCCGTACGAGCTCTGATTTCCCTTATTTTATCTTGTTGATCGTTCCTCCCTATGTAAGTCAGTGTCAACAAAATATTTTCGCAGTCGGAGGAGAAAGTTGGTGATAGGAATTTCGTGAGAAGATACCGTCGCGACGAAAAACGCCTTTCTTTTAATGATGTCCATCCCAAATCCTGTATCATTTCTGTGACACACTCTCCCATATTTCGCAATAAAAAACGTGCTGCCTATCTTTGAACTTTTTCGATGTATTGCTTGAGGCTTGTTGTATATATGGTTCTCGGGCGAGACGTCGGATGTCATAGTGAAAACTCCACAATATTACATCAGCGCAACTGGCCGACATCTTCAGGTGCGACGAACACACTGCTAAGGCATGACTAGAGCCCCCTATTTATGCCAGTCTTAGGCAGGAAGTGCGCATGTGTGGAGGCGCCAAATTCGATATACTCCATCAGTCCTATCTGGTAAGGATCCCCCGCATCTCGTGGTCGTGCGGTAGCGTTCTCGCTTCCCACGCCCGGGTTCCCGGGTTCGATTCCCGGCGGGGTCAGGGATTTTCTCTGCCTCGTGATGGCTGGGTGTTGTGTGATGTCCTTAGGTTAGTTAGGTTTAAGTAGTTCTAAGTTCTAGGGGACTGATGACCATAGATGTTAAGTCCCATAGTGCTCAGAGCCATTTGAACCATTTTTGGTAAGGATCCCACACCGCGCAGCAGTACTCTAAAAGAGGACGGACAGGTGTAGTGTATGCAGTCTCCTTAGTAGGTCTGTTACATTTTCTAAGTGTCCTGCCAATAAAATGCAGTCTTTGGTTAGCCTTGCCCACAACAGTTTCTATGTGTTCCTTCCAATTTAAGTTGTTCGTAATTGTAATACCTAGGTATTTATTTGAATTTACGGCTTTTAGATTAGACTGTTTTTTCGTGTAACCGAAGTTTAACGAGTTCCTTTTAGCACTCATGTGGATGACCTCACACTTTTCGTTATTTAAGGTCAACTGCCCTTTTTCGCACCATTCCGATATTTCTTCTAAATCGTTTTGCAGTTTGTTTTGATCTTCTGATGACTTTATTAGTCGATAAACGACAGCGTCATCTGCAAACAACCGAAGAGGGCTGCTCAGATTGTCTCCCAAATCGTTTGTATGGATAAGGAACAGCAGAGGGCCTATGACACTACCTTGGGGAACGTCAGAAATAACTTCTGTTTTACTCGAAGACTTTCCACCAATTACTACGAACTGTGGCCTCTCTGACAGGAAATCACAAATCCAGTCCCACAACTGAGACGATATTCCATAAGCACGCAGTTTCACGAGCCGCTTGTGTGGTACAGTGTCAAAAGCCTTCCGGAAATCCTTAAATACGGAATCGATCTGAAATCCCTTGTCAATAGCACTCAGCACTTCACGTGAATAAAGAGCTAGTTGTGTTTCACAAGAATGATGTTTTCTAAACCCATGTTGACTGTGTGTCAATAGACCGTTTTCTTAGAGGTAATTCATTATGTACGAACACAATACATGTTCTAAGTTCCTGCTGCATATCGAGTAAACGATACCTGTAATGAACAGTAATTTAGTGGATTACTCCTACTACCTTTCTTGAATGTTGGTGTGACCTGTGCAACTTTCCAGTCTTGGGAATAGATCTTTCGTCGAGCGAACAGTTGTATATGATAGTTAAGTCTGGAGTTAATGCATCAGCATACTCCGAAAGGAACCTAATTGGTATTCAGTCTGGACCAGAAGACTTGCTTTTATTAAGTAATTTAAATTGCTTCACTACTCCGAAGATATTTACTTCTACTCATGTTGGCAGCTGTTCTCGATTCGAATTCTGGAATATTTGCTTCGTCTTCTTTTGTGAAGGCATTTCAGAAGAATGCGTTTAGTAACGCTGCTTTGGCAGCACTGTCTTCGATAGTATCTCCATGCTATCGTGCAGAGAAGGCATTGATTGTTTCTTACCGCTAACATACCTCACATACAACCAGAATCTCTTTGGATTTTCTGCCAGGTTTCGAGACAAAGTTTCGTTGTGGAAACTGTTATAGGCATCTCGCATTGAAGTCCGCGCTAAATTTCGAGCTTCTGCAAAATAGCGCCAATCTTGGGGATTTTGCGTCTGTTTAAATTTGGAATGTTTATTTCGTTGTTTCTGCAAGTGTTCTAACCCGTTTTGTGTACCATGGAGGATCAGCTCCGTCGTTTGTTAATTTATTTGGTTAAAATCTCTCAACTGCTGCCGATACTATTTCTTTGAATTTAAGCCACATTTGGTCTGCTCTTATATTATTAATTTGGAATGAGTAGAGATTGTCTCTCAGGAAGGCGTCAAGTGAATTATTTTTGTTAACACCGTGATAGGGTACATTGGCTAATAACGCACCACTTCCACCTGGAATATTTGTTATTAGGCGCTCTTGCATAAATTTTATATAATTTTCGCTGTTCATTTCGTCGTGATAATCTTCTGATATTGATCTCGAATCATAGCTGATCTCTGCAACCACTATGAACCTCATTTCTCCTCACGCGTGAATCCTTATTGTTCTTTGTCCAGAACTTTCATTTTTCCACACACCTGGTTCGTCATTAAGCTGCCAACATTTACTTTTCTCCTGTTTCATTTTTTCTTTATATCATTGTTTCCCCAATTGGAATTTTTGTGAATATGAATTCAATTATATTTGCCTATTATTATATTCAATTATTTGAAAATTCCGATCTATCAGCTCAAAAACAAAAAAAAATCTATTTATACTGATTGTGAAGTAGTGTGAAAAATGTATTTTTCTTTACCAGATGTGCATTCTTTTTTGGTTGGTAATCGTCATACAAACACTTAAACCGTAGCCTAAATACCTATTGCACTATGGACAAGTTAACACAGATGAAGATTTAAATGAAAGAAGGATTTATAAATATAACGAAATTCAAACAAAATGAGAATTAGATATAATGAATGAAGTAATGTAAGCGAAAAAGGGAGATAAAACAAAAGAACTTACCCCAAAATTAATATATAATATTAATTAAAAACACATGAAGAAAGACTTGAAGTGGAAAAAGAACGATCGGAAGAAAAATGAGGGCAAATGAATTATGATTAAAATTATGTGACAAAGGAATGGAAATAAAAATTACATTTAACCCTTAATTGAATAAAAATAATGATCAAATACATTTAGATAAAGATTTAAAAACAAAAAAGTACTGCATCTAGCAGGATCTGAACCCACAACTTTGTGCACATGAAGCCACTATCCTATTAATTACACCACAGAACTGCACTACATCATGTAACTTTTTTAAAGCTATTGAGTGCCATACAAAATTCCGAAGTTTCTTTGTCACTTACTTGCAAACGAGGGCCCACCAGGTTGAAAGGCTGCAACGTGTGATACCTTGGGTCTTAACCTATATAAGCGTACAGATGGCTTAAAAAGGTCAATCCCACTGTGTGATACCTGACTTGTAACAGAAAACTGAACAATTTGTTACTGTTTCCAGAGGTGAATAAATATGGTTTAAATTGCCATATTCATGTAAACACAAATGCAACATTTAAGTCTATGTTGAACAGGACACACACGTTACCTTTAAAACACAAAGCACTAACCCAACAAAAACACGCAATTCAAGCAACTACAGAGAATAATGAATGTTGAGCAAAATCAGTTAACAAAGTATCCAGTGAAATTCGGCCAACATCACTAACAGAAGTACTATAGGTAAAACAACTATACAATGCAAATCTCCGCAAGCATTCCCTACTAAGGCACAGCAACACAAAAAAGTGCTAATTTTTTTGAAATGCCAGTATAAAAATATCTTTCTCCGCAAGCAACAAACTTGGACACCATTTACCTCGCACAATACTCATAAACACACCAACAATGGAACAAAGTGGGATATATGAACTACAGTGTAACATTTTTCCCGCATTCTACATAGGAAAAATGGGAAGAACTAGCCATGTGCTTTATGAAGAATATACTTTTGCTTTCAGTGTCAACCAATTTTGTAAATACACATTAGCTAACTGTATATACCTCAACAGATACAAACTAAGTGACATCCACAACAATTTAAGTGCTCCATGCTGAAAATAATGCTAGAAATCTTGATGTGCTAGACAGTTAGAAATGTTATTACACAAAGAAAAATTTTTTGAAAACGTGTTAAATGAACATTTTAACAGCCACAGTTTTTCCACCAATTTTAAAAATCTGCTTTTTCCCTAAGGAAATAAGTATTTAATAGTTGCAAAAATTTCATTATATCATACCCCATTTTATTTCTATGCAAATAATTTATGCAAATAATTGTTATGGAATCGGCTCCTTTTTTAAATAATAGTGTAATGTAAAAATTTAACATCTTTACATTTGAATATTCACTGATTTGTTTCAATTTTGGTTACAAATATGCTGCTTGATGAAAACTGTGTATGTTTACTCGTACTGTGCTTAAAAGCTATGTAACCACTACTGGGAATAGTAACTTTTCGGTTTCGTCTTAATTTTCTAAAGGCTGTAGTCACACTGTGCCAACTTGTAATAGAATTGTGTATTCTTAACAGGACCATTAGTTACCTAAATTCGAAAACTGGTGCAGACTCATCACACATCTGAAGAAAAGTCCCCAGGATTTGCGACTGAAGGCAACATGTATGATACTTATGTGTGCCCCCACAGACATCTTTATGTACCTCTGTGGGCAGGGCTCTCCTTGAGTACTTACATCCCAGTTATATTCACTGCTTTAATTGAACTAATGAAAGTACTACACACTGGTTTCTCTCAGAAGAATGATGGATAGCTCGATCAATTATAACACTGAAGAGTGGCTTCTTTCGAATGAACAAATGAATATGTTGTTGAAAAAAAATTGACAGGAAACATGACAGAAAAACTACAGACTGGTTTTGTTCCAAAAGAAATGAATGAGCAATAATCCAACTGATACGTAAAACTACAATTGACTCTAGCAATTGTTTTCATTTAGTTGCTCCCGTAGACTGGTGCCACTCGAAACAATGAGAAAGTGATTCAACCAATACACAAAACTACTACCCAATGGATCGATTGGTTCCAACAACGAACTGAATCCATTTTTTCCATTCAGTTGTTCCCATCACTGGCATCATGGATTACAACATTTTCCACTGTAGGAAGTATTTCTATAAAATACATTAATCATCGATTCTATTTTACTTATAATTATTTTTGAATAGCTAAAATTTTTACCACCTACTGCCTTGCTCTACTACAATTTGATGTATTTTACTGATAAAGTTGTGTTGATAAATATTGTTGAGTCTTGATTTCCTTTGTAGTTAATGTTCTTAGAAATATTAAAGCTTTCAGAAGTTGTTATTCCTTTCCCAACAATTTTCCTGATTTCCTATGCAGCATGTTTACAACATAATATTTCTGTAACATCCTCTACTTTAAACTACACATTATTTTGATCATCAAGAACTTGCCATTATAGTTCTTAATGAACAGCCTCGTGCATTAAGACTGAACTGCTTTACCGCTCAGATTTTATAAATGCATGCTGACCTATCTAGAGATGAACATTTGTTCTTTCAATATTTATTTCTCTGGGAACAAATTTTTCATGTATTCTTTTGTGGCGATTACATTATAACAATAGCCCACTTGCACTGGTGGGTAACAGCGTATGGGCTAAGATTCCTATAACCTGAGCTGAACAGTTTCCATGTTTTCCCCAAAGTATAGTATATTCACACTTGTTTACATAAGAGTAACGATGCGAGTGTAAATTTCTAATTAAATGTAGCGAAGACTTCTTCATAAACATGGGTAGATGCTCATCTGTGAACTGTGATCACTGTTGCAAAAATGGGTTTCTCAGGTTTACATTTCCAGGTGACCCTGAGTAAAGAAAAACATGGCCATAAATTGCCAGAGAGACCACTGGGAACCAGGAAGTGACACTCAATTCTCTATTGTAAATGAAAGCTAATAAAAGTAGATATAAACATGAAACCAGTTGTATACAACTGCATTTCCTCCCTCAGTCGAACCACACTGAATCTGTTCGTCTCAAATTTTTCGATTTCTGAGGTATTTTCGCAACTACCAAAGTGGAGATGGATATTTCTGGTGTATTTATATGTCTAATGTCATGATTATTACGAATGTCAAGAGAAAAATAGCAAATGTAAAAACCAAACAAAGTCACATACAAGCCTACAGCGTACATTTAGGGAGAAACTAATAATTCTAAAGAAAGACAGGACATGGCAGCAACGATATTATGTAGCACTTCATGTTGGCAATATGCCGAAATGAGCTCATTGTGAATTATTTATAAAACAAAAATAATTAAAGAGCAGTGTAGCTGACTGATAATCGTAATAATCATGTCATTAGAAGACATATTTTGCACTGCGGGCCCAAAAGAACAAAAGTTATTCATACATCGTTATCATAAACGTACGTACACAAACTGAATAATACTGTACCCCATTTCTTATATAGTTTCGGTAGGACGACCGATAATTAAGATATTGTTCAATGCGTGGGAACCTGAAGAGGTAACATAACTTTCAAAGAAATAAGTTTTCACCACAAATCAAGAAGCAACAAACCTATCGTTTAGTACACAAAATGAATACTGGTTAAATGATGGATGAAGCTATTAATAAAAATTCATTTCACTGTAACATAAAACTAAATTTTATACTTAAGATGGCGGCCACTGAGTGACGCGCGTTTCTTTGGCTCGCGAGTTTTTCCGCTCATTGAAGGTGTTACAGAGAAGTGCGGCAGTCCACAACGTGTGCATCCGACTAAACAAGTGTTACTTGCCGTGGTGTGTTGTTCTCCGTTGATTACCACAAGTGATAAGTGAGTGAAAAATGGGAAGAGTACGAGTAAGCGGCAGCAGGCGAGGCCACAGGGGCGCAGGCAGCGCGGGTGCCCAGTCTCCGGCGGCAGGTGGGGCCTCGCTTCCCGACATCGGGGAGCTCTTCCGGTCCCAGGTGAGTGCGGCGCTGCACAGTAAAGACACGCTAGACGTAATAGTGCAATCCATCACGGACTCTGTGACGGCCGCGGTCATGGACAAACTGCAAGAGTCTGTCGGGCGCAACAGCACCGAAATCCAGTCTCTTAAAAAGTCCCTGGCCGCACAAGAGAAAAAAGCCGCAGACCTAGAAGCTAAACTGTCTGCGGCCACCGATGAAATTGAGCAGTATCAGCGAAGGAACAGCTTGCGCTTGTTCGGGGTAGCTGAAAACGATCGTGAAAACACCGACGACCTGGCCATTAGCCTCGTGCGTGAGAAACTTGGCGTGCAGATCGACGTGGCCGATATTGACAGAAGCCACCGTGTTGGGCGCAGGATACCAGGTGCGATCAAACCCAGGCCCATAATAATTAAATTTGTGTCATACCGGAAAAGAGCTGAAGTGTTTGCTCAGAAAAGAAAACTCGCCAAGAGTGGGGTTACCCTGAGGGAAGATCTGACGCGCGAAAGACTAAAAGTTTTGAACACTGCGATCACACAGTTCGGCCTTCAAAATGTATGGACCCAGGATGGCAGGATTGTAGTCAAGACGGAAGGAGGGAGGAAAACGGTGACGAACATGTCCGAACTGAAAGACTGAGCGAAATCTCGCGAGACACAAAGTCTCATATTGTTCTCTGTCTAATATAAGTTAATTTTTATTCTTTCTTTTCATTTTTTTACGTAAATATTGCTTCGTTATTTCTATATGTACCATAAGTACACTATTTAAAATCAGTCAATTGTTTCACATAAATATTGCTTCTTTATTTGTCTATCGTAAGTGCTCATGTATATTCATATTGTCAGTCAAACGGGAATTAACATTCTCCATTAACAGGAATCTCCTTAAAACCGCCTTTCTGTATCTGTTATTTTCATCCTCGTCACTACCACTACTACTACTATTATCTTTTTCGTAACCACTACTGCCACTTTCCATCTTTCTTTTCGCTCCCTTCTCCGATACCTACAGCTTGTCTTTCACCTTTAGCCCACAGACGCTTGAGTCAGTCACGACCTTAGACACACCTGTAAATATGTCTTCCCCCGCGAAATCCAGCTTTTGTCCCTCTTCCGGCCAGCAGGTAGACGGAGCGCACTCGGTCCTACAGGCGGCCACAATGGGACGGACCGGTTCCGGCGGCGGGCTCTTTGTGGCCCACGCGAACGCTCAGTCGCTAACGGCTCACTTCGACGAGTTCTGTGACCTGTTCTGCCAATCGCTGTTCCATATTATCCTCGTCTCTGAAACTTGGTTGAAACCAAACATTTCTTCCGACGCTATCCGAATCACTGGTTACTCTCTCCTAAGGGCAGATCGTGAAACACGACGCGGGGGTGGTGTGGGTGCCTATGTTCGCTCTGATCTGAGACCTACTATACTCTGCACATCGGATGCGAAGGGCGAAGGAGAAGCAGAGTTCTTGTTTTTCGAAATAAATACATCAAATCAGAAACTGCTAATTGGAGTAATCTATAAACCTCCAAACGTCGGTGCTATGTCCTCCTTTCAGTCTGCCCTGTCCTCGCTCGTGACACTGCATGAACACATAAACATTATGGGCGACACAAACATCGACTTACAGTTAAAATCTCCCTCTGCAGAAAAACTAAGGAGACTGTTCCACTCCAATGATATGAGTTTAACACCGCTGGACCCAACACGCCACACAGCCATACACTCATATATATAATAGCAACAAAGCGACCAGATAAAATAATTCGCGCCAATCAGACATCCGCTCCAGGACTCTCTGCTCATGACGTGATATTCTTAAATTACTCAGTACATACTACCAAAGAAAAATCTCACCTGGTAACCTACAGAAACCTAAAAAATGTTAACCATGACGCTCTTCAAAAGGATTGCTCAGACATCCCTTGGCATGATATAAGCAATGAACCGACTTTAGACGGAAAAAGTCGGGAATTATGTCGCAAAATTATTGCACTGTATGATAAACATGCTCCTCAACGCACTGTCAAGGTAAAGAGAGCTCCCGCTCCGTGGCTCACCACTGCATTACGCCAGTTAATGAATAAACGTGATGCTGCACATAGGGCCTTCAAGCGTAACCCAACTCCCGAGGCGTACGAAGCTTATAGGAAACTCCGAAATAGAACCAAGCAAAGCGTGAGGAATGCCAAAATGAGACATGCCCGCTCTGTCGTATGCGACATATCAAAACCTGCTGCACTGTGGAAAAAGCTGCGCAGTTTCGATATAGGGAAGCGAAGATCTGACGCTGTTCATCAAGCGTCTGCAGAAAAATTAAACGATTTCTTCTCAACAGCTGTAAACTGCCACGCAGCGACAAATTACCAGCCCCAAGATATCAATCTCTCGAGAGACAAATTTTTCCTAAAACATGTCACTACCGGCACAGTACACAAGGCAATTATGGGCATCTCTTCCGAGGCAGTAGGAAATGATGGAGTGAGCATTGGCATGATTATGAACGTCGTAAACACTATTACTCCAGTTATCACAGACATCATCAACCTGTCTCTTGTCAGTAGTACGTATCCTACTGAGTGGAAGCAAAGTTTAATTCAACCCATACCCAAGACTGACAACCCTAAGTCGCCAGGTGACTACAGGCCGATCAGCATACTTCCTGCAATATCTAAAGCCCTAGAATACATCGTCCATGAACAGCTGACGGATTACCTCAAAACTCATAACATCCACGACAAATATCAGTCAGGCTTTCGAAAGCACATAGTACAGCAACAGCATTAATCAAAGTAACTGATGACATTAAACATGCTATGGACAGGCGTGAAGCTACCATCCTAACACTGCTTGACTTTAGCAAGGCTTTTGATACAGTTGACTTTGATATATTACTAATTAAAATGAAGCAGCTGAATTTCTCAAACAGCACAATACACTGGTTCGACAGCTACCTCAAAAACAGAAGTCAACAAGTCATTTGTGGGTCGGAAAAGTCATCATGGAAAAACGTGCGCTCTGGAGTTCTCCAAGGCTCCGTCCTTCGTCCATTACTCTTCTCACTGTACGTTAATGATATTTCTTCAGTGATTCACTCCTGCAACTACCATCTATATGCCGACGACATCCAACTGTACATAAGTGCAAGCCCCAAGAACATTGCTGACGCAGTAGCGAGTATGAACGCAGATCTTTGCTCTGTTTCTCGATGGGCACAGAACCTAGATCTGAAACTAAACCCCAAGAAATCCCAGGTCATATTTATATCTCATCCAAAGTTAATCAGTCGGTACTTTCGCGAAACAGTCCCTCAAATACTCCTCAATGGTACCCAACTACCATACCAAAAAACAGTAAAAGACCTTGGAATAATCTTGGATGAACACCTAAACTGGGAAGAACAAACAGTCACAGCTTGCCGGAAATCGCTCTCCTCCCTACATGCAATTCAAAAATTTAGAAAAATATTTCCAACCCATGTTAAACAAAAATTAGTCCAAACACTAGTCTTGCCTAATCTTTACTACTGTGATGTAGTTCAACACGGCACAAATAGTGAAAATTCGAGATGCCTCGAGCTAGTGATGAATGCTTGCGTTAGATACGTATGCAATATACGGTTGTATGATCATATCAGTCCTTCATACTCACAGCTAGGTTGGATACGCCCACACACGGCACGCGATCTCCACACGATGTGCTTACTTCATCGATTTCTTAGCCACTGGTGCCCCCAATACTTATCTTCTCACATTAAACACCTATCATCATTCCACAACCGCAATACCAGATCGGATACGTCTAGCATGTTGGCTGTACCTTTACATAACACAAAATCTTTCTCCGTGTCATTCTCCATCTCAGCCATACGACTATGGAACGCGCTCCCCTGTGATCTGCGTCTTATCCAGAACCACTCAAAATTCAAGAGGGAACTCAAGACTTACATATTAGGGACGGTATAGCCACCATTGTTGTGCTCCTCTCATCTTTTTCTTTCTCCTCTCCATCATAGCTTCGAATTTTACCATTCTATTTCTCTTCCTCTAACCGATCTACCTCTTCTATATCTCTTTTACCCCATTCTATCGTCTTATGTCTCTGCTTGATGAGAATAACTCACAAGCTGCAAGAATATAACGAGAAAATTCCCAACTAGCAATAGGACTGACAATCATAAAAGAAAAATATGTTTACTTACATATACATAGTCATTATTATTATTATTATTATTATTATTATTATTATTATTATTATTATTATTATTATCCTTTATTGTTATAATTATTTTTTTATTGTTATAATTATCATTGTACTACTTTTATAATCTCTATTTTTTTCTTTAACATTAATACTGTATAACATGTTATATGTCCTTAATGTTCTGTAGAAACTGAAATTTGTTGAATCTGAGTATGCCTGGTTAGGTGTAAGAGAGGGCCTGAAGGCCCTAATCTTGCCAGGTAAAATAAATGCATAAATAAATAAATAAATAAATTTTCTGCCCTCTGTACAAGAAAAATGCTGCATTCCTTGAAGTACCTACTTATGATTAAAAAATAAACACCACTTTTACAAGTGTCTATATATGGGCAAAAACTAATAAATGGGCACGTTATTACTGCATAACACTCATATTTGAAGATGTTGGTGCCGAGCTGTTACCTCATTGCATTTAATATTTTCAAACTTCCACGCAAGCTCCAAGCCTATCTTTCTATAGCTGTGTAATATTACATTTCAATTTTTCTGTTGTGTGAAAAGGACATTCGAAATATCTCTATACATAGTAACTCCTGTTCCATATACTTTATGCGTGGAATACCAGTTATTTCATAAGAAATACTGTCAAAAGTTGCATGAATATTTCTCCACCCACAAGGTAAACATTCCGAAACCTCAGAGTGGGAAAACAGCGGACGATTCAGCTTGTTATATAGGACCTCTGCTATGGGCCTACAAGTAAGTCAGAGTTTCGCTTCGAACGTGGACAGTGAGATGCAAGACCGCGTTTTACGTCACAAGCAGAACTTGGGATATGGCGTATCGGATTTCGTCTTCTAAACTGAAGTCCATATTTCGTGGGTTTTATATTATTAAGGGGCGTTCAAAAAGAAACGAGCCGGAGGCATAATTACAGAAACCAGTACCTGTATGTTAGAAGTACTGACCCTGGCTGTTGAGACACTTGACTCTCAGTGACAGAAGGCAGTGAATGGCTGTCTCATATAATTCCAAGGGCTGCAATGTAAACCAGTTCGACACGCACAGCTGCACGTCGTCGTCCGAGGTGGAGCGTTTGCCCCTCAGAGCCTTTTTAAGGGGACCAAAAATGGCGTAAACACAGGGAGGGAGGTCCGGACCATACGGAGAGTGGCCGAGAACCTCCCATTTGAATTTCTGCAGTAGTGTCGCGACTGTGTTGGCCTTATGAGGCTTTGCATTGTCATGGAGCAGAATGACCCCACAGGTGAGTGCCCGGTCGTTTTGATTTGATCGCTTGGCGAAGGGTGGTCAAGGTTTGCGAGTAACGCTGGCCATTCACTGTTGTCCCGTGCTGCAGGAAGTGAATCAGAAGGTGGCCATCGTGGTCAAAGAAGAACATCAGCATAACATTTCCTGCAATCGTGTGGATGGCGACGTCCAGCTGTACTTGCGGAACTGGTTCACATCGCAGCCCCGGGAATTTTATGAGACACCATTCACCGCCTTGTGTCACAGTGTGTCTGTGTCTCAACAGCCAGGGTCAATTCTACTAACATACAGGAACTGGTTTCTGTAATTATGCCTCCGGCTAATTTCTTTTTGAAAATCGTTATTGGTACTATTGGTTGTCATAAAAGGATGAGAAACGTTATACTGGTGGTTGAAGAATTTTCGTATTTGATTGTTTTCTTAATACAACCTGCATTTTTTGAAAGTACAGGTATGCTGTTTCAAGGCAATGACACAACGAAGATTTGTCAAGAATGCATTACTTGTTACGGTTAAATGCCAGTTAATAACTTATCGGCGATTAAAGCTTTCAGAAAACTGTAATATAAAAGACATTGTCACATCTTCCAGGAGTTCGGTGTACTGCAGTCAATAGAGACACGGAGCTACTAAGCCAATTCTAGCAGGCTTAAATAGTGGCAGTTTCAAAATAGTTTTAATTCAGTTTCTCTTTTTCTAAAAGGGTCTGGGACTTTATTAATTTAATAGAAGTATGTTCTGTAATATTCGATGTTATGTAAATATAACTGAGCTCTCTCTAAGGTGTGAGTTTTTTCGATTTTGGGAAACATGCCAGGAAACATATATCAACGAATTGCACGATTGCTTTCTACGTCACTACCTGATTGGATCGCGTTCATCCAAAAATAACCTCGCAGATCTTGGGATAAATAATTACTTTTTAAACATCGTTTATGATTGTGTAGTGCCAGACGAAAAAAACACTTGAGACATCCGCGTCGGTATCGTAGTGGGTTCTAGCAAGCTTAAATTTGCTTCTGAAGGAGGTCGAGCAGATACTATAACACACAAAACATTAGGTCACTTTATTAAAGCTTGAAGAATACAAAATACTTAACATGGAAACAATTCATGTCTACAGGAATCTCTCTTATGTACTTGTTACTGTCGCTGAACGCTATATCTTACGACACGACATAATTCAGAATGATAGTCTCGTCTCAATGTATGACTGACTTTAAACTTCGATACCATTCTGGCTTCTAATGTAACTCGCGCTGCGGGATCAGACTAGACCAGTGGTTCTTAAACTTTTTTCCTCAGGGCCTCCCTTCACTAGGAAGAATAGCGTCACCCCCCCCCCCCCAGTATACTATTATTAATAAAATAGTCATATTTTATATGTGGGTTGGAACTTAAATAGTGGCAACTATTTTTTCACGACCGATACAAAAGAGTTACATGTTAGCACCTGTTACTGTCCTTCAAAGTAGTTACCAGCGTTGTACATAACCTGTTGCCAGCGTTGTGGAAGGCGTAGTATACCGTTAGCAGAGCCTGTTCTGTTGATGGTGCGAATGGAGCGGTCTGCTGCCTGTCGAATCTCTGGAACAGTTCTGAAGCGAATGCCAGTAAGTGGTTTCTTCATCTTCGGAATCAAATCAAAGTCACAAGGACTTAGTAGTATGGTGGATGGTACAATACTTCCCAGTCCCATCGACCGAACAGAGCAGCCACAACTTGTGCTGTACGCGCCCGCGCATTGTCGTGCAAAATTGTGGGTGGGTTACGGAGAAAGTGTCGCCGCTTCTTTCGCAAAGCTGGTCGCAAGTGATGCTCCAGGAACGAACAGCAACACTGTGCATTGACGGTCTGCCGTGGAGGAACGTAATGCGTTATGATAACATCATCACAGTCGTACACGAGAATTTCGCGGCGACCCACAATGATGCCATTTGTTGGAATGGCGTTTCAGTTTTGGCTCGTACGATGTGGCTCATGTCTCATCCAGCGTAAGAAAGCCTCTCCTTCGCGCTCATAGCGCTCCAAGAGCGTCTGACAAGGGAACCTCACATCGCACCCCCCTCAGATTTAGTTATAAGTTGGCACAGTGGATAGGCCTTGAAAAACTGAACACAGATCAATCGAGAAAACAGGAAGAAGTTGTGTGAAACTATGAAAAAAATAAGTAAAAATACAAACTGAGTAGTTCCTGGAAAGATAGGCAAGATCAACGACAGGGTGAGCTTAGGAGCGCCGTGGTCCCGTGGAAGCGCGAGCAGCTGCGGAATAAGAGATCCTTGGTTCAAATCTACCCTCGACTGACAAGTTTAATGTTTTATTTTCAGACAATTATTATCTAATTAAAATATGGCGTTTCAGTCTTTGATCGCTATTCTTTATTTTCAGTTACCGTGGTAACTGCAATAAATGATCTGAAGTTGGGCAGCTAGCCCGAAACCGGTAAAATAAAGAATAGCGATCAAAGACTGAAACGCCATATTTTATTTAATGAACGATCCCGGAATTCCCGTTAAGACAATCATGTCTAGTTTTCATAAAATTATTATCTGACAAACTCTTATGTTTCCATCACTTTTTTGGGAGTGATTATCAGATCCACAAGAAAACCTAAATCAGGCAAGGTAGAAGAATCATTTTAACCATTCGCCAAGTGTACAAGTTAGGTGGGTCGACAACATATTCCTGTCATGTGACGCACATGCCGTCGCCAGTGTCGCATAGAATATATCAGACGTGTTTACCTGAGGGGGAATCGGTTGACCTATGGCCTTGCGATCAAATGTTTTCGGTTCCCATTGGAGAGGCACGTCCTTTCGTCTACTAATCGCACGGTTTTTCGGTGCGGTCGCAAAACACAGACACTAAACTTATTACAGTGAACAGAAACGTCAATGAACGAACAGACAGATCATAACTTTGCGAAAATAAAAGAATTAAACTTTTCACTCGAGGTAGGACTAACCACGGGACTACGGCGCTCCTGAGCACACACTCTCCTTGATGTTGCCTATCTTGCACATGGACTACTCAGCTTGTATATTTTGCTTATTTGTTTCATAGTTCCACACAACTACTTCCTGTTTTCTCGATTGATCTGTGTTCAGTTTTTCAAGGCCTATCCACTGTGCCAACTTATAACTACAAAAACGCATCCATTTCTGCATTTCCGTCAAGTCATCCAGAACCCATCGTGATGCAGTTTTTCGCATTCCCAGGCGTTCCTCCAGGATGTGCTAGGACGACCTGCCGGCTGCATGTCTGCCACAGTTTGCCGACCTTCGTTGAAGGCTTTTACCCAACGTGCCACTGTTCTGTACGGCAATACCGATTCCCCGTTCGCCTCTTGAAGACCTTGATGACCCTGTCGTGCTGTACGACCTCTGGCACATTCAATCTTGGTCCAACTCCGTTGTTCCTGTTTCGGAAACATAGTGACACCGCTACGTTGGACCGCTCGCTCACAGGTGGCTGTGTTTCCCTCGACTGTGCGCACGCCGGTGACGTGGGACGGGCGAGTCCATTTGCTCGGAGGTAAGATAGCTATGTCAACAACGTGTGCTATCAACGACAATAGTATATTCCATTTCATAGTGTCTCCACAGCAGTGTTGCCACTATTTAAGTTCCAACCTACGTATTTTTTCCTTACCATGTTTACCAAACTCAAGTTAAAAGGATTTTACACAGCAGAAACCAAAAATAACATGACTTATTATAACGAAAATACGGAACAATTTTTTTTATCTTTATCACGGTTTCATTTATTAAAAAACTATGAAATGAACATTTGTTCAGCACCTATTTCCTCGCGTAATACTTTAAAAAGCCTCGAAATTATAGATTTTGCCTTAATAATGTTAACAGTTTGTATAACCGTTTGCACAACTCCATGAAATAATAAACCAAGTTCCTTAAAGGCCAGGGCTTCCCGTTGTATAATGCAGTGAGTCCATACAGCATCAGCAGCTACAGCTTCAGCTTCCGCTTGCAATCCACCATGGATTCTAGACAGTGAGCGAGCTCTGTCTATGCATATTCAAATGCACCCATTCCATGACATACCGTTTTGATTAAAAAAATATTGAGCATGTCAAAAAGGTTTTCAGCTATAGCTGTTTTCAGTATCGGCACACAGAAAGGAAATCCCTCTCCAAAGTCAATTCATCCACGAAACGAACATAAGCAATCAAATGAGCATCTTTATGAAAGTCAATGGCTTCGTTCATTTGAAGTGCAAAATAGTTATTGCGCAATTTATCGATTAACTGCTCGAGTAAATCGTCAGACACGTCTGAAATTCTTCTATGCACTGTGTCACTAGAGTTTTCAACTGTTGAGCGAATGAGTTGCCAAACATTGTTGATACTATATCGATTACTGTTGGTAAATCCAAGAGTTTCTCAACCGTGTGTGTTTTCTTGCATTTAGTAATTCTATGAGAAATGTGGTAAGAGGCTAAAAGGGGCTTAGAGGTCACATTCATCGTTCTAGCAATGTTCTTCTGGGTAAATAATAAAACATTTAGTTTCCTGACAAAAATCTTTTAGTTTTCCTGTTAATTCAGGATGTTTGGTTTCAAGATGTCTCTTTTAACTTGTTAGGTTTCATGCTACCAGCAGCTGAAATCAAATGGCTCTGAGCACTATGGGACTTAACTTCTGAGGTCATCAGTGCCCTAGAACTTAGAACTACTTAAACATAACTAACCTAAGGACATCACACACATCCATGCCCGTGGCAGGATTCGAACCTGCGACCGTAGCGATCGCACGGTTCCAGACTGAAGCGCCTAGACCCGCTTGGCCACTCCGGCCGGCCAGCTGAAATCGTTAAATAAACTACACACTGCGGACTTTATTCACCATTGATTGTCCTTCCCCTCTGCCAGTTGACGGACCGCTGCTGTCTTGGTGTTTGTCAGCAACCAGGAACCGCTACATACTGCAGTCAAGTCCTCCTCGCAAAATCTATAATTATAAGGCAATAATTATAGTCGTCACTATAAGGATGAGTTGTGATACACAAGCCAAACTTAGCACTGTGCGGGATAGTTACGGAAACAGTAATGGCGCGGGCGACAAAAGGTATTCCGCCGACTATCAAAGGAAGCAACGCCATCTAGGAACAAAGCCTACTCAGCCCCCAGTTGTAGGCTTTATTCCTAGGTGGCGTGATAGACTTACTAAATAAGAACTAGACCGCGCATTGGCGCTAGTGCCGCGTCCCCACACTGAACGTGATAGAAGCCGCCATTTGCAGGGAAACAGTGCGTAAACATGGTTCGTTCGTGTGCTGCTTTTAATTGTAACAGTAAGAATGGAAGCAAAGACGAAGGCGGAAACAACGTTACATTTCACAGGTCAGTCATTTCTGGTTGTTTGTTACTTTCTATTACTTATATATAGTATTTTCATGGAGAAATAATGCATCATGAGCGTTTGTTTTTATTTAGGTTTCCCCTTACAAATGATTTTCTAAATCGGAAGTGGATGGTTGCTACTCGGAGAGAGAACTACCAACTGACAGCAAATCATTTGCTGTTCTCTCTTCATTTTGAAGAGAATTGTTGCATGGAAAATTATATAAATAGACGTCAACTGAAGGACGATGCTATACCGACAGTATTTGGATTTCCAACTCATTTGAAAAAGGTGTAGTGTCCTGGGAATCATGCAATATAGGCCTAGGTTAAATAGTGTGGAAATCCTGTCAGTGTGTATAATTTTGAATATTCATTTTCCAAGTTACCAAGGCAAGGAAACCTCCAAAGCCAAAGCCAAGAAATGTTGCGACAGTAGAAAACGTGTGTGGATGTGCACGTTTCTGGTTACTCTGGAGACCACAGTTATTCATTTCCATCAAGTCCAAGTAAGCTGAAGGAAAAGTTCGAAAAAATATAAGACTAAGTTAAATACAATGAACAAAAAGTGCAAAATACAGACACAGAAGATTTGCAAATTAGCAAATATTTTAGAAGAACTAAAACCAAAAAACTTAGTAAACGATGAAGTAATCTCGCTTATTAACGCTACTCACAGTGACATGTTATTGGAGGTCCTAGATAGAAGCAAAAACAGATCACAGTAATAGGTTAAAAGCTTTTGCTATAACTTTAGACAATACCGTGCTAAACAAAAGTAAGCGTGCAAAATGTACACAGTAGTCGGCAAAAAGCAAACAGCACCTGACAGGAAAATTATGTGGATTAAATAATAATCGTACTGGCTGGTACTTTAAAAGTTTCATGTAATTATCTAATGCAAATAACTCGATGTAAACTCGCTCCACCTTGTCAGGAAAGAGCCTTACATTCTTAAATTTCGCGTCTCTATGCAGACGTTTTTCGGAAATTAGGAAACTTCATGCATTTAAGTATACTTTTAAAATAGACTCGAATACTCAGGATTTTTTTAAACAGACATGTGTTTAATTTGTGCTTCAATTTGCTCTTGTTGCGTCGCATATACTTCAAATCACAACCCCAGTACTAGGATTCATCCCTGCAAATGGCGGCGATCAACTGCTTCAATTGGGGGGCAGTTGCCTCGCTTCTCCGCTACGGCGCGGTAGGGGCTTGGGTGGCGTTCAGGAAGTCGCGCAGTTCGACCGATCATTTCAAGCAATGCTGAAAATGTTAACAACAATTTCATTATCGTCGACCATGCCTGGCGTTAAACACCGACGTCGGCCGAAATTCAAACCAGGTCAGCGGCATGCCGTTTGTTCGACAAAAGATAAACTTAATTGTCTGTTACTAAGAATATTATTGTTTCCTAACATAATGCACCCCCCCCCCCCCTTGGCACGCCATTCGTGACCCCCCCCTCGGGGTCGCGCCCGACAGTTTCAGAACCACTGGACGAGAGATGCTGACGTCGTAAGCGACGACTGAAGACTGGGCTGAGCGGCACTGCACCCTGACGTAAGTAGCTTCCAGCAGTTACGGCTAACGGAACCTCTTGAGTGCATGTCTTTGCTCACGTCTCATATTTCCCACTCCATCTGGCAGCGACTGTCCTTGGTTGTAGTTTCATCGCTGGGTGACAACTCCGACATGAGACCTCGTCCTTCGGATGACACTACAGATTGTAAGCACAAGCTTGCCATGTATACACACACACACACACACACACACACACACACACACACACACACACATAACATTAGTGAAGTTCGGTGGCAGGAGGAACAGGTCACGTGAATACAGTGTTATAAACACAAAGTCAAATAGGGATAGTGCAGTAGTAGGTTTAATAATCAATAACAAAATAGGCAAGTGGATAAGCTACTATGAACGGCAAGCGAACACATTATTGTAGCCAAGACTGACACGAAGCCCACACCCGCCACAGTCGTACAAGTTTATATGTCAACTAGCTCTGCAGATGATGAAGATATTGAAGAAATGTGTGATGAGATGAAAGAAATTATTCATATAGTTAGGGGATATGAAAACTTAACAGTATAATAAATTCGATAGTAGGAAAAGGAAGAGAAAGAAAAATAGTTGGTGAAAATTGACTGGGGGAAAGGAATGATAGAGGAAGCCTCCTGTAGAATTCTGCACAGAACATAATATAATCATAGCTAACACTTGGTTTAAGAATCATGAAAGAAGGTTGTATACGTGGAAGAGGCCTGGAAACACTAGAAGGTTTCAGATTGATTATATAATGATAAGACAGAGATTTCGGAACCAGGTTTTAAATTGTAAGTCATTTCAAGGGGCAGATGTGGACTCTGACCATAATTTATTGGTTATGAACTGTAGATTAAAACTGAAGAAACTACAAAGAGGTAGGAATTTAAGGAGATGGGACCTGGATATACTGAAAGAGCCAGTGGTTGTAGAGAGTTTGAGAGTGAGTATTAGGGAACGATCGACAAGAACAGGGGAAATGAATACAGTAAAAGACGAATAGGTAGCTTTTAGAGATGAAATAGTGAAGGCAGCAGAGGATCAGCTATGTAAAAAGACGAGGACTAGTAGAAGTCCTTGGGTAACACAGTAGATATTGAATTTAACTCATCGAAGGAAAAAATACAGAAATGTAGTAAATGAAGCAGGCGAAAGAGAATACATACGTCTAAAACATGACACTGACAGGAAGTACAAAATGGCTAAGCAAAAATGGCTAGAGATCAGATATAAGGATTCAGAAGCACATCTTACTAGTAGAAAGACTGATGCCGCCTACAGAAAAATTAAAGAGACCTTTGGCGAAAAGAGAACCACATGTATGAATAACACGAGCTCAGATAGAAAACGAATTCTAAGTAAAGAAGAGAAAGCAGTAACATGGAAGGAGGGTCTATACAAGGGAGATGTACTTGAGGGCAATATTATGGAAATGGAAGAGGACGTAGATGAAGAGGATGTGGAAGATACGATGCTGCGTGAAGAATTTGACAGAGCACTGAAAGACCTAAGTCAGAACAAGGTCCCAGGAGTAGACAACATTTCGCTAGAACTACTGATAGTCTTGGGAAAGCTAGCCATGACAAAACTCTTGCATCTGGTGAGCAAGATGTATGAGAGAGACGAAATACCCTCAAGAAGAATATAATAAATCAAATTCGAAAGAAAGCAGGTGCTGACAGATGTGAAAATTACCGAACTATCATTCTAATAGCTCACGGTTGCAAAACACTAACACGGATTATTTACAGAAAAATGGAAAAACTGGTAGAAACTGATCTCTGGGAAGATCAGTTTGGATTCCAGAGAAATGTAGGAACACGCTAGGCAATACTGACCCTACGACTTGTCATAGAAGACAGGTTGAGAAAGGCAAACCTACGTTTATAGCCTTAGTAGACATAGAGAAAGCTTTTGGCAATGTTGACTGGAATACTTTCTTTCAAATTCTAAAGGTGGCGGCGGTAAAATTCAGGGAGCGAAAGGCTATTTACAACTTGCATAGAAACCAGACGTCAGTTACACGAGTCGAGGAGCATGAAACGAAGCAGTGGCTGAGGAGGGAATCAATGTTATTCAGTCTGTACACTGAGCAAGCAGTAAAGGAAACCAGAGGAAAATTCGGAGCACGAATTAAAGTCCAGGGAGAAGAAATAAAAAAAAATGAGGTTTGCCGATGACATTGTAATTCTGTCGGAGGCAGCAAAGGACTTGGCAGAGCAGTTGAACGGAATGGACAGTGTCTTGAAAGGAGAATTGCATGGGGGCTTAATTAAATATTTAAGATTGAAAATGATTTTTTTTTTTTTTTTTTTTTTATGTACGATTACGCAAGTCTCGTAATCGGTTGGCCCTGACTAGAATTGTTACGCTATCTGACTGCAAAGAACAATGTAAGAAAATTTCAGTAAACACAGTTAATTAATTAAGTCCCCAGCAACTAAAAAACCTACAAAATCCAAGCACAAATGTAACTGTTCTGTATGTGGGAGTGTGACTCAACGTATGCATCTGGCACGGTTCTTTTCCAACAAGACAAGAATTTTTAAATACCAACTATACAGACGTGACAAAAGAAAATTAGAAAACTATAATTACGCAAAAAAAATCACAATTACACTCTAATCCAAGAACACAAGCCAGATGCTTTGTTGACTGAACCTGTAGTGACACATTATTTCAGATACACAACTAATAAAGGAACATAATAAATTTTACCTTCATATATTGACGAAATGCACTCATTACAATAACATCTGCTATCTCTCCCATCAAATCACTGCATAAGACAAGGAACAACACTCTTTACTACAACATTTTACTCCGACTTCACGACAAGCAGTGCCCACTAGTACATCTCAGTACGAACTCTTAACACACACTGTCCTCTACGAGCTCTCTGGTAGCACTGACTGCTATGAACTCTCGACAACCACTGACTGCTACGAACTCTAAACACGCACTGTGGAGGCGGCTTAATAGTACTCTTTGGCGCAATCTCTGGCGCAGTGGCACAGTGTAGCCACCTTTCATATGCCCCTCCTCCACAGGCCAGAATTTGATGGTATTTTTGCCAGCATTGGTGGTGAAAATACCACCAAATTCGTCCACAAAAATACAGACAAAAATAAAAGATAATATTAATACCTAAACATCACATAATTAGTTAAAAATTTTGGCTTTGCACTGACCTTTCACTAACCTAATGTATGAAATACAGTAAGCAATACAACTTCTTTTCATACATGTGACTTTACATAATAGTTTACACAATATACAAAAAAATCAGTTTATACAAATGTTCACATAAAATGCTTTCAATAATTAGTTTATACAAAAAAAAGAACACCAACAGGTAACATCTTTTCAGTAAAAGCAGTCCATCAGTTGCACCCAGTAAAGTTTAGCAGGTACACCCAGCACAAGTCACATTAGTTCAGTAGAAGCAGTCCATCAGTTGCACCCAGCAATGTTGAGTAAGTGCAAGCAGCAACAAGTGACTTCATTTCAGTAAAAACAGTTCATCAGTTGCACCCAGCAATGTTGAGCAGGTGCAGACACCAACAAGTGACATCATTTCAGTAGAAGCAGTTCATCAGTTGCACCCAGCAATGTTGAGTAGGTGCAGACACCAACAAGTGACATCATTTCAGTAAAAACAGTTCATCAGTTGCACCCAGCAATGTTGAGAGCAGGTGCAGACACCAACAAGTGACTTCGTTTCAGTAGAAGCAGTCAATCAGTTGCACCCAGCAATGTTGAGCAGGTGCAGACAGCAACAAGGGACATCTTTTCAGTAAAACAGTTCATCAGTTGCACCCAGCAATGTTGAGTGCAGGTGCAGACACCAACAAGTGACATCATTTCAGTAAAAACAGTTCATCAGTTGCACCCAGCAATGTTGAGTAGGTGCAGACACCAAAAAGTCACATTTCTTAGCAGAAGCAGTTCCATAAAATTCACTAGCACTGATCACACAGTTCATCAGAGTTTATGAGCACAAATTAAACATGTCCTAGTGTCACACATCATATTGAAAAGTGCAGGTAACAGCTCAGAATATTTATCTTCACTAATCAGACAGTTCAGGCATGAACAATAGTTTGAATGCACATACAAATGCTTTTACAGTAGCATACAAATCATAACAAACACACAAATGATATCAGATAATTGTCCTATTAACTATTACAATACACAAATACCAGTAAACCTATAATATTTATGGGTGTCAGTGCAAGCCACTACAAACAAATAAAATAATATTTAGGAGATAGGTGGTTAGGATTAGTAAAGGAAAACACACAGAACACACTCACTCATCTCTCATCCACATTAAGTACTACTGTGTAACTGAATAGTGTTAATTGTGTAAATGAAATTCTGTCTAAATCTGATGTTCATCATGTGTATCAAGTAGTACTGGCAGCAATGTATAATAGTCAATAATAGTTAGTCAACGTCATAGTCATCATGTCAAGACGAATGTTTGCCAAGCCAGATCAAAATGTACTGTTGTTGAACAACTGTCAGTGAGCCACGATATGCAATTACTTCCTCTCTTCAAAAAAAAGTATATACTGCTTAGTGATATAACAAAGTGTGTGTATAGACTATCTTCCTTCTATTTTAGTGTTTTAGTCTGCTCTCTTCATCCTCTTGTTCCATAAGACCAACAAAAAAAAAAAATATGCTCCTCACTTACTTTACCTCTTATCCACCAAAACTCCAATAATTATCAGCATCACATAATCTCAATAATACCTCAATAATACGTCGATAAATGTAAACCTCAGCACCAATATCACCTTACCTCTTGTCCACAAACAACTTCATATACTCTCAATACCTATAATAATACATCGATAAATATAAACCTCATTGCCAATATCATCTCACTTCCAACACAACTCTTTCCTCTAGTCAGTCTCCTTGAACAAGTACAGATAAAATCCTAATGCAACTTCAATTCAGCATCCCATACAATCCGAAGACACATTGCCAACACACAACCTCTGTGTAATCCATCTGACCCAAATTTTCTACTCATTATAAATTATAAGATATATTTTGGTTCCTTGTCCATCATTAAATAAAAGAAATGCATACCTGACCTCTAACAGACTTAGTTCGAATAACTCTCAGTAATTAAGTACGATTACGGAGTGTGAATGATTATAATATTTCACAGTGTGTACACCACTTCAAGAATCATAGCAGAAGCAAACATGTGGAGTATTTTTTGTGTCAAGTGTCACTTCCTATTTCAATTGCTCACGAAAAATGCAGTGTAATAACTGTTAATGGTCTAAACCTAGTGTTGGTATGTCATGTCGTTAGCTTCCTTCCTATTAGCATAAATTTATACAGCTTCCATAAAACCTCAGCTCATGTGACTTCTATGACTTTCTTGTACTAATGTGGTTCGTCGAATTATAGCAGTGAATTTTCTTATCTTAAAAATATAAGGCACTGAGCGTAAGCAAAACAAGCAATAGCGAGTAAATATACCAGTAGAGAACAAAATGTCAACAAGTGGATGCAGCACAATTCCTACAACGAGGCTCTGCCAACCGAACAATCTATAATTAATACCACAGTGTAACCTAAACTCTATGTTTATACACAGTATATCAGCATTTCTATACACCAAATTAAAGAGCAGTTATGGCAACAAAACAGAAATGTGTAAATATGTAATCCATACGCATAGCAGTAAACATATATCTTACGTAATAAACAGGTCATTAGCATCATATCAGCATAAGCAAATAAATATTCATATGTCATCTTAATAAGCAAACATGAAGGCACAAGCAGATAAATCACAAAGTATAACTTACATAACTAAACACATCAGCACAATAAATCAGGTTACAATTATAATTCAAATAAATAAGCACAGCAGGCACATAATAAAAAAATATGACATCAGTGCAAAAGCATAGCACCCAAGCGATGCATAATCTATACAAGTCACAACCCAGTTCATTAATCAATAATTGTCAAAATCAGTCAGTGAAAAAGCATAGCAGCCAAGCGATGCATAATATACACAAGTTACAACCCAGTTCATTAATAATCATTGTCAAAATCAGTTAACGTACGCAAGCACGTCGCTTCACAAGTAAATTCATAGAACATAAAATTAGCACAAAGTATGAATCACGTAATCGCGAGCAGCAAATTACGTCTAAAGTACGTACCTAAGTGGAAATTTGTTACCTGAAAAATAAACTCAATTAATAGTTACCTTTTTTAGTTTATTAGTTTCTTCTTGGAAATTACATTCTTCCTGAAAATTTCTCGATAGCAGGTCGTCTTAACGTCGGAGACACACAGAGTTTACCTGAAGTTCTTAAATATTTTATAGAACCGTATCCTGCAAAATACTGAATGTTAATAACAGAATTCATCAAGTCACTATAGCTTTATACTGAATTTAGTCGGAGAAATTAAACTGTGTGTTTGTTTACGGCTGTCAGTGCATTCGCACTGAGCGCTCGATCAGCTGTAGGCGCGTGACGTAGGAAGCAATTGTTTGCGGTCAACGACTGCCTTGTGCGGCGCGCAGACTTCACTGTTGCTTTGAGTATGTGCCGCCGCCAAAACACAGCGCGGTATCCTTGTACTCTCCGCGTGTTTACATGTAGCTGTTAGTTCTCTAAAGTATGTCATTCCACAAAAATTTTAACGTTTGATATGTGATGTATTCCCTTAGAGCGTCGAGATTTAAGAGTTTCTACTTCAACAGTGTTATCATGTATAATTTTGCGAATTCTGTATGGACCGTTATAAAGCAGAAAAAATTTGCGACATAAGCCTTTTCCTTTGTGAGACAAACGGTGGGACTTAATTAATACCTTTTGACCAACCGACAAGAATTTTGAACGACCAGGACGTCTAGCTGATTTCTCTCTTCTAGCAGCCGCAGATGCAATATTTCGTAGAGCCAGGTTAACAACTTCAGAATGCCGCAGTTTCCGTGAAGGCGGAAAAGGAATGATTTCAGATATGCGATTTGTCGGTGCTTTATTTTTTAATATCAATAGAGGCGGTAAAGAAGTTGAATCATTAGGGAGTTCATTCAGAATATTTTGAAAAATATGAAGATACTGATCCCAAGTTCTGTGATTCTGATGACAATAAAGACGGCACAATTTATTGATTTCTTTCATCCATCTCTCTGAAGCGTTAGATTGAGGGTGAAAAAGTGAAATGAAGATTGGTTTAATTTTACGACGGTGTAGAGTACGAAGCCAAATTTTAGAACGAAACTGTGATCCATTATCTGATATAACCTTATCAACGTGACCAACTTCTTTAAGAAAATGTTTGATAAAAGCGTTAGATACTGAACGAGCTGTTGCTTTGCGTAACGGTGTAAAACACACATATTTTGACGTCAACTCCACTGCTACGAAAATGTACGCAAAACCATTAATAGAACGAACCACTGGACCAAACAAATCGACTGCAGCCATCTCCTTTAATTTCGCTGGAATGATGGGAAACAACGGTGCTCTGTGAGAAATCGTTGGAGGCTTAGCCATTTGACATAATTTGCATTTGGCAAGAACAGATCGAATGCGTTTTTCCATATTACTGAAGTAACAATTTTCTCGTAATTTGTGAAAGCATTTTCTGGGACCAAAGTGTGCATAACTGAGATGCGTATACCAAATCAATTTATTGACCCACTCATCAGGAATACAAACTAACCAAACGGAGTTGTCGACCGATTTTCGTTTAAAAAGAATGTCATTGCGAACTAAATAATGCTGTCTAATCGCCACGCTTTCCTTTCTCCTCCACTTCTCCTTAATGTCCTTCCAGATTGGATCCTTATTTTGCTCCTTAGCGATGTCCTGGAGCGAAGACGAAATAAAGTTCTCAAAAGCAACACCTTGAATATACATCAAACAATAATTGTTTTCCTTGCAGTCCTCTTCAGCACTTTGTTTCAAACCCATAGGTGCACGTGATAAAGCATCGGCAACAATATTAGAAGAACCCTGTATGTAAACAATACTAAAGTCAAATTCCTGTAGGTACAACGCCCATCGTGACAATCTGCCATTAGTTAATTTTGTTGACATAAGAAATTCCAGAGCTCGATGATCGGTGTAAACCTTAGTATGTCTGCCAAACAAAAATGTGCGAAATTTTGTAAAAGCCCAAACAACAGCCAAAGCTTCAAGTTCCGTAATCGAATAATTCTTTTCGGATCTAGAAAGAACACGACTTCCAAATGCAATAGTCTTCTGTACTACAACGCCGTTTTCTTCTATCTCTTGAAATAAATGTGCACCTAGGCCCTTGTATGATGAGTCCGTCGCCAAACAAAATTCTTTTGATAAATCCGGATGTGAAAGAAGTGGAGCAGCAACTAAAGCATCACGTAGCTGTTCAAATTCTGACTGAGCTTCCTCATCCCAACACCAATTAGATTTCTTTCCGGATAGTTCACATAAACGAGGTGTGGCCAAATCGTCCAATCTAACAAAGCGTCGAAGAAAATTACAGACACCAAGAAAACTACGAACATCACGTTTTGTGGTAGGAACAGCATAATTACGAATAGCGTCTAATTTTTCTGGATCAGGAAGAATACCTTCTGTAGAAATAATGTGACCGAGAAATTTCACCTGAGAACGACCAAATTCAGATTTTTCCAAGTTCACTGTCATGCCAACTCGTGCAAAGATACGTAATAATGAGTCCAAAATTTTGTTGTGCTCACTCCAAGAACATTTAGCAATAAGAATGTCGTCAACATAAGAAGTAATGTTGTCACGAAGATAAACAGGTAAAATTTCATTTAAGCTACGAATGAATGCTGCTGAAGATACAGTAAGTCCAAACGGTAATTTTCGAAATTGGTAACAGTTACCAAAGGCTAAAAAGGCAGTATATTTTCTACAATCAGGGTGGAGTTCTATTTGCCAAAAACTTGCGCGCATATCAATCGTGGATAAAACTTTAATTCCATGAAAATGTTGAAGAAGTTCATCTAAATTTTGTGGGCGGTCAGTTTCAGGAATGATGATATTATTTATCTGTCTGGAATCCAGAACCAAACGAATTGACCCATCCTTTTTAAGAACAACGTGTAATGGGCTAGTATAAGGACTGACTGCAGGCTCAATAATGCCCTGATCTAACATGTACTGAAGTTCATTCTTAACCTTGTCTCTGTAAGCCAAAGGAATAGCGTACGTTTTTCCGCGAAATGGTGTGTGTTCTTTTACTTTAAATAAATATTGTAAGCCTTGTATAGTTCCTGTGTGACGACTAAACACTGTAGCATGTGAAGTCAAAATGTAGTGCAGCTCTTCTCTTGCAACGTCATCTGGCACTTCAGCTTTCTTAACCTTTTCATTAATTAATTCTTCGCTATTAATTATATCATCCATCGCGTCTCTGTATCTATTGTCATTATCATGAATAAACACATTGTCGTCATAATGCTCAACGAAAACATCAGAAGTAAGAAACCTTAAACATTTTGTATCTGACTCAGATCTTGTTAAACACTCGAAAAATTTTAAACATTTCGGCATTCCGGCAACAGTCAAATTTACACTTCCTTCTTTAAAGTTCAAAATTGCCTTATGTGCGTTAAGAAACTCCATACCTAAAATAATTTGTGTACTGAGTAATGGAACAATAATAAAATTAGCAGAAAATTCGTATCCTTGACAAATGAAATTTAAATTGGTCTGTTGTCTGACCTCCACACTTTTTCCAGAAATCGCACCTCGAATTGTAGTTTTAGAAATAGGTAACACAGGACAGGCAATAGTTCTTTCACATATACGAAAAACTGATTCACTAATGACATTCAGTGGGCTCCCAGAATCTAATACTGCAGTGAACTTATTCTTACCCACACATACTTCAATAACAGGGTGTAAAAATGCGTCTACATTATTTTCCTTTTCGTCTAATAAAATGTCTCTCATGTCTTCCAGGCGTACGTAGTGTAAAGTCGTAGTGTCATTACTTTCTGAACCGTCTATATTGCTGCCAGAAGCCGAAGCTACAAGTCATTGTCGATTGTTTGCGTCACGTCTTTGAGTATTCGCGTCATTTCGCGGATCCATTTCTACGATTTGCACTTGTCTCTCAGAAGTTCTGTCACGTGAAGGATGCCAATTAGGTCCTTCCTGTCTGTTAGATGCAAATTCTTGGCTGTGTCTGTTATTAAAATTTCTGTTTTCCTGTCTGTCTGCATAACTACTTCTTGTGTAATTTCGACTGTCATTTCTGAAATTATTGTTGTACCTACTACCCTGGTTATTTCTGTAGTAAGAATTTCTATTACTGTATGAATAATTTCTGTCCTGATAATACCGATTACTGTTTCCGTATGATTGATCATTCCGATACGAATTACCGTTGTTGTCTG
The DNA here is from genome assembly GCF_021461385.2 of Schistocerca piceifrons. Lineage (NCBI taxonomy): Eukaryota > Metazoa > Arthropoda > Insecta > Orthoptera > Acrididae > Schistocerca > Schistocerca piceifrons. The sequence continues at coordinate 467,994,849 of NC_060141.1, read as the reverse complement.
TGTAATTTCTGTTAGAACGTCTGTTATTGTCATAGGGCTGGTATCTATTGTCCTGTCTGTTACGTCTATCATTCTCAAAATTACCCATATAACGCCCGTTCCGACCACTATCACTTTTCTCTGAAAATCTAATGTAATTACTGTTACTGAAAAAGTTACAAGAGGTCCCGTCATCGTTGTCATACTCAAGTTCTTGCAACAAAGTCTTAAAAGTCTCAATGTCGTCTTTACATCTTCCGGCCAAAGCAATTTGTCTTATTGATTGTGGCAGCTTAGTTAAACAAATGCGAATTAATTCAGTCGGGCTATACGGGTTGGACAGGAACTGATTCTTTCGAATCATATCTTCAAAGTACTCTGCCGGCGTGCGGAACTCAGACTGTTTGAAATTACGCTGCATAATAAGACTGTGTTTGACTCTGTCTTGTGTGTTTTCGGACCAATATGCCGATAGAAATGCATGATAAAAATCATTTAGATTATTACAATCTCTAATGAGTGCGCGCATCCGCGTCGCCGGTTCGTTTTCTAAATATCCACACATGAATTCTAGTTTGTGACTTAGTGGCCAATTTGGTGGAAGTGCGTACATAAATTGATCTAGCCATGCACATGGATGTATGTCATTCTTAGAATTGCGGAAGATCTTAAATTTCCGAACAGTCAAAAAGTGTTTATAATCAAAGTTTTCGCCTCGTGGCGACAAAGACCTACCGCGTCTGTCCCGGTCCGAATGTCGATTATTGTAAAGTTCGCGCGCCTGGCGCTCTCTTGTTGCATCCCGTAAATGAAACAAATTATTTTCTTCAAACCCCTCTGCTACCTGTGATTCTAAATTTCTTCTGCTATCTTTTCCTACAATTTCGCCTTCGATCTGCTTGACTTGCTTCCGTAATGCCTCAAATTCCCTTTTCACGCGTTCATTAAATTTTCCCTGATTCTCAACATGCTTATTTATGTTCTGATACTCTTCGGTTTCTGCAAATGGTAATGGGGCTGTATCATCCGAATCTCTGTCCCCATGTAAACTAAGATTTGTCAATTTATCTGAAATTTCCTCAACTCTTTCCGATAAGTCACCTATTTTTTCTTTCTGTTTGTTTACATCTTCCGTAAGTGTCGCGACTCGGGTTTCAGTATTGACACATTTGGTAGTTAACTGTTCATATTGTCGCGTTAGATTATTTATTCTGTCATTTGGTACGGATTCCTCGATTCTTTCAAATATTTCTTCCTTATCCTTTGCACGTTGTAAATTTAACTCTGAAAAATTCTGTACTATCACGCGATCTCTTTCTTCCTGTTCTCTATCCTGTTCCCTTTGTCTGATTTCTACTGCAATTAATCTATTATTGTGAGAATTCAGAATCGGTTGTACTTCTTCCCTGATTTCTTTCTTTAATTCATCTTTCATATTTTTGAAACATGTCCCTATTCGTGAATCTATCCGCGTTTCCAAAGTTCCCATCTCTGTTTTAAATTCAGATCCTAACCGAGTTTCCATTGTTCCCATATCAGTTTTTAATTCAGCCCGTAAAGTTCCCATCTCAGTTTTAATTGTTTCCATTTGTGATCCCAGATTTAATATTGCACCCATCAACTGCTCCATATTAAATTGTTCAGAATTCTTTTCGCCCCTAACATTTCCCGCAAAACCAGTTTCCTTCGTCATAGCCGTAAGGCTATCTGTGTTCGATGCTATTCCAGAATCTTCTGTCGTTAGTCTCAGATTCTGTAAATTTTCTGATTGAGAAAAATTTTGAAATGGTTCCGGACTATTTTCCCGACTTATTACATTGTTTTCAACTCCATTATCCACCATACTGTTTTCCTCTGTTGGCGAGTTCGCCATATCAACAATTTCGTTATTCTCACTAGTCATCATTTTTGCCTTTCTCATAGATCGCGTAATCATTTACAAAATACACAAAAAATTCGTCACTGTTCGAAAATCACACACAATGACTCCTTATCTCCAACAATACTATTCACACTAGATGTTTCCTTCAGACACGATCAATCGAACAATTGAAATAATTGCACTAATTTGTCAAACGCGTATACAAGGCAATAAAAATTAAATTTTGAAAAATACCATTAGAAGAATGCCAATTACCAAATCTACACATGCAAAATAGACTACAATTAATAAACTACAAATTACTACAGCAATACTACAGTCTACAATTTTCACAATCAGAACAATTCCAAGGGACGATCCGAAGCAGCGGTCGCCACGTGCATGGGGGCTTAATTAAATATTTAAGATTGAAAATGATTTTTTTTTTTTTTTTTTGTATGTACGATTACGCAAGTCTCGTAATCGGTTGGCCCTGACTAGAATTGTTACGCTATCTGACTGCAAAGAACAATGTAAGAAAATTTCAGTAAACACAGTTAATTAATTAAGTCCCCAGCAACTAAAAAACCTACAAAATCCAAGCACAAATGTAACTGTTCTGTATGTGGGAGTGTGACTCAACGTATGCATCTGGCACGGTTCTTTTCCAACAAGACAAGAATTTTTAAATACCAACTATACAGACGTGACAAAAGAAAATTAGAAAACTATAATTACGCAAAAAAATCACAATTACACTCTAATCCAAGAACACAAGCCAGATGCTTTGTTGACTGAACCTGTAGTGACACATTATTTCAGATACACAACTAATAAAGGAACATAATAAATTTTACCTTCATATATTGACGAAATGCACTCATTACAATAACATCTGCTATCTCTCCCATCAAATCACTGCATAAGACAAGGAACAACACTCTTTACTACAACATCTTACTCCGACTTCACGACAAGCAGTGCCCACTAGTACATCTCAGTACGAACTCTTAACACACACTGTCCTCTACGAGCTCTCTGGTAGCACTGACTGCTATGAACTCTCGACAACCACTGACTGCTACGAACTCTAAACACGCACTGTGGAGGCGGCTTAATAGTACTCTTTGGCGCAATCTCTGGCGCAGTGGCACAGTGTAGCCACCTTTCAGAATATGAGATGAACATCAACAAAAGTAAAACGTTAAAACGTGGATAATGGATAGAAGTCGAATTAAATCACTTCATGCTGAGGGAATTAGGCTAGGAAATGAGACACTCAAAGTAGTAGATGAGTTTTGCTATTTGGGCAGAAAAATAACTGATGATGGTCCAAGTAGAGAGGATATAAAATATAGACTGGCAATGACAAGAAAAACGTTTCTGAGGAAGAGCAAATTGCTGGCATGGAACACAGATTTAACTGTCAGGAAGTCACTTGTGAAAGTATTTGTATGGAGTATAGCCATGTATTGAAGTGAAACATGGACGATAAACAGTTTAGACAAGAAGAGAATAGAAACTTTTGAAATGTGGTGCTACAGGAGAATGCTAAAGATTAGATAAGTAGATCACGTAACTAATGAGGAGGCACCGAATAGAATTTGTGAGAAAAGAAATTTGAGGCATAGCCTGACTAGAAGAAGGGATCGGTTGGTATGACACATCCTGAGACATCAAGGGATCACCGACTTAATACTGGACTAAGCGTGGCGGGTAAAAATCGTAGAGTGAGACCAAGTGATAAATACAGTAAGCAGATTCAGATAGATGTAGTTTGCATATGAAGGGGCTTACACAGGATAGAGTAGCATGGAGATCTGCATCAAACCAGTCCTCATCCTGAAGACCACAACAACAACAACATACACACACACAAACACACACTTACATGAAGTACAAAAAATGTAACTGTGATATTGCGGTAAATGAATTATTTTTGAAGGCATTAGCTACCAGAGAGATGGCACTACTTGCAGTAGGTATTTTGCACTTCCTTATTTCTAGTATTGTGTTTCGTATCTTCTAAAAATTGTGATACTGAATAGAAGCAGCGATCTAGTAATAATGACTCAGGATTTTACTAAAAATGCGAAAGCTGAATAAGTCGTATCTTACATGGGAGACAATTGTGAATTTGCATTGCACTATTTGAGGTGGAGTTTTTGCAAACTTATGTCCTGGCTACCTCGAGATGTAACTTCCCTTTTTGACATACAACATCTTTGTGGATATTGAAGTTGTTATTTATGCTTACTATAGTACAACAGAACAGCGTGACCAGAACCTGGACAAGGGAGGATATGTGCGTCTTAAAAGAGCTAACGCACGAATTTTACGCCTGTCCATATTCGTAAACAAACGATGTGATTTTCGAGCCAGATACAGACAACAACTGCCTCTGGAGAGTGCTGCAGTCGCAATTCGTTATGGGGAGCATGTTCCACGAGTGTACCTTCTCATTTCTAAGCGAGCACCAACCACAATGTACACTGAGATGACAAAAGTATGGGATACCTCTTAATATCGTGTCGGACCTCCTTTTGCCCGGTGCAGTGCAGCAACTCAGCATGGCATGGATTCAGCAAATGGTTTGGAGTCCCCTGCAGAAATACTGAGACATGCTGCCCCTATAGCCGTCCGTAACTGCCAAACTGTTGCCATTGCAGAATCTTGTGCTCTAAGTGACATCCTGATTATGTCGCTTAAATGTTCTATGGGATGTCGGGCGATCTGGGTGGCCAGATCATTCGCTGAACTGTCCAGAACGTTCTTCAAACCAACCGCGAACGACTGTGGGTCAGTGGAATGTTTGAGAACATGAATTCCATGAATGACTGCAGATGGTCTCCGAGTAGCCGAACACGACCATTTCCTGATATCCAGGCAATAATCGGTTCAATTGGACCAGAGGACCCATTACACTCCATGTAAACTCAACCCAAATCATTATGGAGCCATTACCAGCTTGCACAGAGCCTTGTTGACAACCCGGGTCCATGACTTCGTGGTGTCTGCGCCACACTCTAAGTTACCATCATCTTTTACCAACAGAAACCGGGACTCATCTTACCAGGCCGCGATTTGCCAGTCGTCTAGGATACAACCGATATGGTCACGATCCCAGGAGAGACGCTGCAGGCGACGTGCTGTTAACAAAGGCAGTCGCGTTGTCGTCTGCTGCCACAGCATACGAGGGTAATCCCAAAAGTAAGGTCTCCTAATTTTTTATAAGTGTATAGACCTGTTTATTTCTACAATGGTTTGCATCAGTTTACAGCTTGAACATTTAGCTATTTTTCGACATAATCACCGTTCCTGTCGATGCACTTCTGTAGAGGCTGTGGCAGTTTTTATATGTCCATGTCATACCAGCTCGCCGCCATGCTGTTCAGAAAGTTATGAACCTCTTTTTTTCACCTCGTCGTCGGAGCTGAATCGCTTTCTGGCCAAATGTTCTTTTAACTTAGGGAACAGGTGATAGTCACTGGGCGCCAGGGCTGGACTATAGGGTGGGTGGGTGATTATGTTCCACTAAAACTGTTGCAGGAGAGCAACGGTTTGCCGAGCGATGTGTGGGCGAGCATTGTCATGGAGAATGTGTACGCCCTTGCTCAACATTCCTCTTCTCCGGTTCTGAATTACCCGTTTTAGTTTTTTCAGATTCTCGCAGTACCCGTCAGAGATCATCCAGGGTGATCCGCCGATCTTCACGCATGCTTTGCTCAACGTTCAACACTGTCTCCTCAGAGATCGACTGTCTCCCGCTCCTTTGATCGTCGTGAATTTCGGTCCGACCAACTGCAAAATCTCTACACCACCTACGAAAATTTTTGACACCCATGCACGACTCACAATACACTTCCGTCAATTGGCGATGGATTTCAATCGGCGCAGTGCCCTTTGCGTTTATAAACCGAATACGTGCGCGCAGTTCGCACTTGGCAGTAACATCCGACGGGAGCTCCATTCTCAACGGCTGCCAAGCCAAGACTGAGCGCCTCAGCGCGGCGTGCGCATGTTTACACACAGCGCGTGGAGCACTCTTCATAACAGTGTGACCAACTGCCACACGAATAGAGTTCTGTACTTACAAAAAAAAATAGGAGACCTTACTTTTGGGATTACCCTCGTATTAACGCCAAATTTCGCCGCAGTGTCCTAACGGACACGTTCGTCTTAGGCACCACATTGATTACTGCGGTTATTTCACGCAGTGCTGCTTGTCTGTTAGCAATGACAACTCTACGCAAACGCCGCTGCCCTTGGTCGTTAAATGAAGGCCGTCGGCCACTGCGATGTCTGTGGTGAGAGGTAATATCTGAAATTTGGTATTGTCGGCACGCTCTTGACACTGTGGATTGCGGAATCTGAATTCTCTAGCGATATGAGAAATGGAACGTCCCACGCGTCTAGCTTCAACTACCATTGCGCTTTCAGAGTCTGTTAATTCTCGTCGTGCTGCCATAATCATGTCGGAAACCTTCTCACATGAATCACCTGAGTAAGAATGACAGGTCCGCCAATGCACTGCCTTTTATACCTTGTGTACACGATACTAGCGTCATTTTTAGATGTGCTTATCAATATCCCACAAGATTTGTCAACTCAGTGTGTACGCCACCTGGCGTGGTTACCGATGAGAAACTCGTCCTGTGTGAGGATGCCTTTATTTTCTATTCAGCAACGTACTGTAACTGATTACTTCTCCATAGACTGATAAATTAATGGCTATCATATGGCCGCCAACCTGGTGCAAGTCTTTCCATTTCTTGCCAGTTACGTGCCTGAAGTGTCACGTTCGCTTTTACTTCTTATTTGGTTTAAAGAAGATGAGTGGAACATATTACGTACCTTTCAGTAAATAAGAATCTGAAACAGTCACAAGGACTCGTGTTAATCCTGTTTCTTGCACAAACACCGCAGCTGGACATGATCTGAGCGAACAAATGAAGGACAACGAAAAGCTGTTTATCAGTTACGTTGGCATCGTATAGCCTCCTTGTTGGTGGTTTCCAATTAGGTCATATCCGATTACGGTTAGAAGTTTAGAGCGACCGGACTGTACTCTCATTTGTCGACAGTTGCCTATCTGTTCAGTGTGTAATGCGAACCTATTACAGTGTGCCATTAATGATTGAGGACGGAAGAAGATGCATCGTTAAGTCGCATGCGTTCTCTTTGCATATTCTCACTTCATCAAAAATAACGGTTCAAATGGCTCTGAGCACTATGGGACTTAACATCGGAGGTCATCAGTCCCCTAGATTTAGAACTATTTAAACGTAACTAACCTAAGGACATCACACACATCCAAGCCCGAGGCAGGATTCGAACCTGCGACCGTAGCAGACTGAAACGCCTAGAACCGCTCGGCCACAACGACCGGCTCTCACTTCATCCTCGGGCATTAACTCATAATAAAGCAGTGGAAATCAGAATAAACCAGGTTCCTTCAAAAGTAATAGTAAAATGCTTGAAGTACACATATGTCGAATCTATCATGAAAGTGGTAGATATATATATAAGACATAAACAATCGTGACAGAATTACGTAGTTTCTTTCATAACACGAGTAACAAATTAAGGTGTTTGCATTTTCTGGATGGAAAATGGTATAAAGGCACTCACTGTCTTGTTGTGTTATTGCATTGTTAGTAATTTGTCCAAAATCGCTTCTTCCTCATTACCTCAAAAATTCTCTTCGGCATTGATTTTGTTAGGGTTTGTAGTTCTTGCAGTGAAACTGTCGCCCACTCTTCTCGTATCGCTCTTTCCATCTCACACAGTCCAATAACCTTCCATTCGATAAACATGCCTTATAAATATTCCCCAAAGGTTTTCCGTGCGGTTCAAATCCTGACTACGTGCTAGCCAGGGCAAGACATCGATATCTTTACCTTCGAACAACTCTTTGGCTGTAGCAGAAATATAAACAGATGCATTATCCTGTCGAAACATTAGACATTCGTCCTATACCCCCTCATACATTCTGATCAGTTCTCTCTCTAGTATGTCAGTGTACACGTTAGGGTTCTGCCCAAATCATAACATTCCTGTCACCAAAATTTCTGCTCATTCTGACCTGCTGCTCTGTTCTCGGATCAAGCCAGTAACATTGAAATCCCTCCTGCCCGTCTAAATTAAACTTCTTCTCATCACCGAAGATCATTTTAGCGCATTCTGGAGTCTATTACGTGTTTTTCAGCAAACTACAATCCAGCCTGTTTATGTTTCGGTGTTTAAATGCAAGCTTCTGCAGTCGTTTCTTGAATCCAAGGCGTTTATCATTTGAGAAAATTTGTCGTACAAGTCTGGCAGTTACTGCCAATTGTAAATCAGCAACAAGGTGAGAATAATAACGGTTTGTGGCCCTTGCTTAGCGCAAAAGTAACCGTCTCGATGCCTAAGATACTTTGCTCATATTTTCCGTTCCGTCCGCATCATGAGCCCGGTCTAACGAAATTATCAAACACCGTACTCGAACGGTTCAACTTCTGGAGGATTTGAAGATAGAGATTCCCATTTTCTTGTACACACAGATTTTTGCTTTTTCATCACATGGTAACTGTTTTCGGTGTAGTATTGTCACAATCGCGATTTGTGTATGCAACAAGCACTGTTACTAATGGTGTCTTGCTTCTTATCTGCAGTAAAGGCAGGGACGCTGACATTAGCACCACACATAACTGAGTGCCTTTATAGCGAGTTCAACCGTCTACCACCTTAATCGTTGATGTCTTGTTATATACTGTACTAGTTACATCAAATTCTACACCATTTGACTACATTTGTTGGTTTACAGGTGTAATACTATTGCATATACACTATTCCAACCTAAAATGAAAATTTTTCTACGAATATTCATGCCTTTATACCGATTTCCATTATTGTATACTGTCCACGAATTTCAGCTGGTTCAGATGGCTCTGAACACTATGGGACTTAACATCTGAGGTCATCAGTCCTCTAGAACTTTGAACTACTTAAACCTAACTAACCTAAGGACAGCACACACATCCATGCCCGAGACAGGATTCGAACCTGTGACCGTAGCAGTCGCGCGGTTCCGGACTGAAGCGCCTAGAACCGCTCGGCCACTGCGGCCGGCGCGAATTCTAGCAGCATTCCGTGAGTGTAAGAGCGATACGGTTAACAGAACACTGTCTTTAGTACTGTTTACAATTGGACATAAGCTGCATTTCGTTCTCTGATTTCCACAGCTTAATTATGTACCATTCATTAATTTCATAATGATAACAAATCAGTTTCCTCCTGTAGTATCTAAGGCTGTTCGCTGTTCAAGAGCCTACTACGTTAGAAAATAATATGCTCCTTTCTCTGACTAATGCAGAAATATATGATGTGTAAAACGTGCATAGCAGTACACGTGTCTTCTGCTGCTGTACATGCAGTGATGACTGTTCTTAACGTGTTTATGTGCCCAATTTTCAGAAAAATGTTTTGCTTATTTCTTATTAACGGGTGGACAGATGGCGTAGTCAGCACGTGTCAGATTATAGAGCTAACAATCTGTTGTTTTATTCTCTCTCTTTTTTTCTGTCACCTGTGCCAATGATTTATACATATGAACAATACCACGTTGCCCCGTTGTTCGGAATCTACGTTCAACCGGAGGTTTCTCTAAACATTCCGGATAAGTTCAAGGCCAGAAAAAGCCAAAGCCTAGCAACTCCAGTAGGTCCGTGTATAGCATAGCACTGCATTGTTCAAATCAATCTTGAGGTCGAGGATATATTTACCTTTTATTGTTTCTTTTCGATCGCGGATCTCAAGAACAGCAGGAGAAAAGCTGGCTACAAATTTGAATCTTTTGCTGCAACATAAACTGTTTCAGTGAAAGTTGTAACTTAGTTAGATAGAAAATACCAAAAGGCCAATTTTGCTCCATGTTTTCTGTAATAATCGGCTAAAGTGTTTGTGTGTTAAGTTGGCGATACCTCCAAAACCACCTATCGCCAATCACTGGTTTCTGTACGTGGTTCCACCTTTGGTTCTCTCGTTGTGCACTGTAGTGGATGTGCAGTGGTAGCTGTTATGATTGTGGAAATACGAATGTTCGAAGTAGACGCGGACACATCGTGGTCACGACGAGGTCATCTTCTGACTCTTCTACGTCAACCTCTTTTTCAAGGGAAAAACTTTGTGAGGTTCTTCTATAATTTTCTCCAACTTCAATGACTATTCTCGAATGTTAAGGGTCAAGAGGAATATTCGATACTACTCGTCGCCTTTGACCAGTGACGCAATGTTAATGAAAAATATTACCATTACCTACTTGGGCTGCTGATAAAATCCTTATCTAAGGAACCAGTTTCGGTCGACTGGCCATCATAGAGTTCTTAAAAGCATTTACCGCATCATATTAAGCGAATACAAAATCAGTGAAGTCAGATAATAGAGCCATGAATTAGTCACTGTCGTCACATCGCAATATAAATTACTCATCAGTTTATATTACAGTGCGACAACAATAACTACGCTACTGGCCATTAAAATTGCTATACCACGAAGATGACGTGCTACAGTCGCGAAATTTAACCGACAGGGAGAAGATGCTGTGATATGCTAATGACTAGCGTTTCAGAGCATTCACACAAGGTAGGCGCCGGTGGCGACACCTACAACGTGCTGACATGAGGAAAGTTTCTAACCGATTTCTCATACACAAACAGCAGTTGAATGGCGTTGCCTGGTGAAACGTTGTTGTGATGCCTCGTGTAAGGAGGAGAAATGCGTACCATCACGTTTCCGACTTTGATAATGGTCGGGTCGTAGCCTATCGCGATTGCGGTTTATCGTATCTACATCTACATCTACATCCATACCCCGCAAGCCACCTGACGGTGTGTGGCGGAGGATACCTTGAGTACTTCTATCGGTTCTCCCTTCTGTTCCAGTCTCGTATTGTTCGTGGAAAGAAGGATTGTCGGTATGCCTCTGTGTGGGCTCTAATCTCTCTGATTTTATCCTCATGGTCTCTTCGCGAGATATACGTAGGAGGGAGCAATATACTGCTTGACTCATCGGTGAAGGTATGTTCTCGAAACTTTGACAAAAGCCCGTACCGAGCTACTGGGCGTCTCTCCTGCAGAGTCTTCCACTGGAGTTTATCTATCATCTCCGTAACGCTTTCGCGATTACTAAATGATCCTGTAACGAAGCGCGCTGCTCTCCGTTGGATCTTCTCTATATCTTCTATCAACCCTATCTGGTACGGATCCCACACTGCTGAGCAGTATTCAAGCAGTGGGCGTACAAGCGTACTGTAACCTACTTCCTTTGTTTTCGGATTGCATTTCCTTAGGATTCTTCCAATGAATCTCAGTCTGGCATCTGCTTTACCGACGATCAACGTTATATGATCATTCCATTTTAAATCACTCCTAATGCGTACTCCCAGATAATTTATGGTATTAACTGCTTCCAGTTGCTGACCTGCTATTTTGTAGCTAAATGATAAAGGATCTATCTTTCTGTGTATTCGCAGCACATTACACTTGTCTACATTGAGATTCAATTGCCATTCCCTGCACCATGCGTCAATTCGCTGCAGATCCTCCTGCATTTCAGTACAATTTTCCATTGTTACAACCTCTCGATACTCCACAGCATCATCTGCAAAAAGCCTCAGTGAACTTCCGATGTCATCCACCAGGTCATTTATGTATATTGTGAATAGCAACGGTCCTATGACACTCCCCTGCGGCACACCTGAAATCACTCTTAATTCGGAAGACTTCTCTCCATTGAGAATGACATGCTGCGTCCTGTTATGTAGGAACTCCTCAATCCAATCACACAATTGGTCTGATAGTCCATATGCTCTTACTTGGTTCATTAAACGACTGTGGGGAACTGCATCGAACGCCTTGCGGAAGTCAAGAAACACGGCATCTACCTGTGAACCCGTGTCTATGGCCCTCTGAGTCTCGTGGTCAAATAGCGCGAGATGGGTTTCACATGACCGTCTTTTTCGAAACCCATGCTGATTCCTACAGAGTAGATTTCTAGTCTCCAGAAAAGTCATTATACTCGAACACAATACGTGTTCCAAAATTCTACAACTGATCGACGTTAGAGATATAGGTCTATAGTTCTGCACATCTGTTCGACGTCCCTTCTTGAAAACGGGGATGACCTGTGCCCTTTTCCAATCCTTTGGAACGCTACGCTCTTCTAGAGACCTACGGTACACCGCTGCAAGAAGGGGGGCAAGTTCCTTCGCGTACTCTGTGTAAAATTGAACTGGTATCCCATCAGGTCCAGAGGCCTTTCCTCTTTTGAGCGATTTTAGTTGTTTCTCTATCCCTCTGTCGTCTATTTCGATATCTACCATTTTGTCATCTGTGCCACAATCTAGAGAAGGAACTACAGTGCAATCTTCCTCTGTGAAACAACTTTGGAAAAAGACATTTAGTATTTCGGCCTTTAGTCTGTCATCCTCTGTTTCAGTACCATTTTGGTCACAGAGTGTCTGGACATTTTGTTTTGATCCACCTACCGCTTTGACATAAGACCAAAATTTCTTAGGATTTTCTGCCAAGTCAGTACATAGAACTTTACTTTCGAATTCATTGAACGCCTCTCGCATAGCCCTCCTCACACTACATTTCGCTTCGCGTAATTTTTGTTTGTCTGCAAGGCTTTGGCTATGTTTATGTTTGCTGTGAAGTTCCCTTTGCTTCCGCAGCAGTTTTCTAACTCGGTTGTTGTACCACGGTGGCCCTTTTCCATCTCTTACGATCTTGCTTGGCACATACTCATCTAACGCATTATGTACGACGGTTTTGAACTTTGTCCACTGATCCTCAACACTATCTGTACTTGAGACAAAACTTTTGTGTTGAGCCAACAGGTACTCTGAAATCTGCTTTTTGTCACTTTTTCTAAACAGAAAAATCTTCCTACCCTTTTTAATATTCCTATTTACAGCTGAAAGCAGCGACATTGCTGCTCGCGTTGGTCGAGATCTAATGACTGTTAGCAGAATATGGAATCGGTGGGTTCAGGAGGGTAATCGGAACGCCGTGCTGGATCCCAACGGCCTCGTATCACTAGCACTCGAGATGACAGGCATCTTATCCGCATGGCTGTAACGGATCGTGAAGCCACGTCTCGATCCCTGAGTCAACAGATTGGGACGTTTGCAAGACAACAACCATATGCACGAACAGTTCGACGACGTTTGCAGCAGCATGGACTATCAGCTCAGAGACCATGGCTGCGGTTACCCTTGACGCTGCATCACAGACAGGAGCGCCTGCGATTGTGTACTCAACGACGAAACTGGGTGCGCGAATGGCAAAATGTCATTTTTTCGGATGAATCCAGGTTCTGTTTACAGCATCACGATGGTCGCATCCGTATTTGGCGACATCGCGGAGAACGCACATTGGAAGCGTGTATTCCTCATCGCCATACCGGCGTATCACCTGGCGTGAAGGTATGGGGTGCCATAGGTTACATGTCTCGGTCACCTCTTGTTCCCATTGACGGCACTTTGAACAGTGGACGTTACATTTCAGATGTGTTACGACCCGTGGCTCTACCCTTCAGTCGATCCCTGTGAAACTCTACATTTCAGCGGGATAATGCACGACCGCATGTTGCAGGTCCTGTACGGGACTTTCTGGATACAGAAAATGTTCGACTGCTGCCATGGCCAGCACATTCTCCAGACCTTTCACCAAATGAAAACGTCTGGTCAATGGTGGCCGAATAACTGGCTCGTCACAATACGCCAGTCACTACTCTTGATGAACTGTGGTATCGTGTTGAAGCTGCATGGGCAGCTGTACCTGTACACGCCATCCAAGCTCTGTTTGACTCATGCCCAGAGGTATCAAGGCCGTTATTACGGCCAGAGGTGGTTGTTCTGGGTACTGATTTCTCAGGATCTATGCACCCAAACTGCGTGAAAATGTAATCACATTTCAGTTCTAGTATAATATATTTGTCCAATGAATACCCGTTTATCATCTGCATTTCTTCTTGGTGTAGCAGTTTTAATGGCCAGTAGTATAATTCATGGCTTCGTTATCTGACGTCAATGATTTTATATTTGGCTAATATGATGCTGTAAATGTTTTTGAGAACCTGATAATGGTCTATCGACCGAAACTGGTTGTTTAAACAAGGAGTTTTTTTCAGCAACTCAAGGTGATAATCATAAAATTTTGCAAATATCTACGAGGAGCAGGGCATCGCCTCCTGAGTAGTATATATTGTCATGTTACGGGTACTGTGACGGCACCTTTTGGAGCATACACCCACAGTCTACTTGTTCGATTGAAAGAAAAAGAACATGGTAGTGGTGACAGACTGACCTGTATGTAGCTTAGCTCGTTTGAAAAAATCGCCCTTGATATAGCGTTATAGTCGTCATGTTCTTTATGACGACTGTTGCATATTTCCTACGTCACTAGTCAAAGCCGATGGCTAGTATCGAATATTCTTCTTCATCTTGTCAAAAATATTATTGAATGTTGTAGAATATTCCCGTATGTTCTAGAAAACAACTTGGAAACGACACATATCGCATTCGGGCGCAATCCAGCGAAATCGCCCCAGACCATGAATCGCGGAAAGGAGCAAAAATACAGGAAAGAACTTGTCAAAAAACTTGTAGGCCTATCGGCTTATAAGGCAGGCTAAGAAAAAATGAACATTTGTGTAGCCGAACAATTTTAGCAACAATAACTTACGCAATTCAACAAACAAATTAACGGATACAATGTTGAACCAAAGGGTAAACTTCTCAACATAACTCCTAAATTCCCTCAGTGTTCCCGGAATGCCCTCGTAAGAGATCTTCAAAAAATGGTTCAAATGGCTCTGAGCACTATGGGACTTAACATCTGAGGTCATCAGTCCCCTAGAACTTAGAACTACTTAAACCTAACTAACCTAAGGACATCACAAACATCCATGCCCGAGGCAGGATTCGAACCTGCGACCGTAGCGGTCGCGCGGTTCCAGACTGAAGCGCCTAGAACCGCTTGGCCACTCCGGCCAGCAGAGATCTTCAAAACAACATTACAGAAGCGGAAGTATTAAACGGAAAAGCAAAAGCCAAGTCAGTGTAAATGTTACGAATTCCTCCAGATTCAGCTTTAAAAGACTACAATTTCCAGTAAGTAGTTTTCAGCATGGCTATTAATAAAGCACGAGGGCAAAACATCCAGTTTTGTGGAGTGAATTTAATCACGTTTCTCTCATGGACAACTATACGTAGCCTGTTCACACGTTGGACAACCACAAAATTTGTACCCGAAAGTAAAACACTAAATATAGTTTATAACAATATTTGACCGTACTTTTTTTTCACAAATCGAAAAAAATGGAACGAAAACGTCAAGCAAAGCAAATCATTTTCATCTAGCGTAATCCAGAATTAATCGTATATTGACACACAGTATAAAAGAAGCTTGTGTTAAGAAGTATTTGGTTTCTAGCAGAAAAAAAATGGATACAAGAATTACAAACGCAAAGAAATCGAGAAATGGAATGAGTCAGAAGCGCTTGATGAACAGTGCCTTCAAGGTGAATGAATAAAATGGAACTACATGTGACTCTCCGTAGAGCGATCGTAAGTACACGGCAGCAGGCATGTAAGTCTTAAGGCAGTTTTGACTAAGTGATGTTACAAAAGAAAGTAATTGGAAAGTTAAAAACTAAATCTATCGACAGAGTCATTACGAAATCTAAGAATCAAGTTTTAATTATCACCTAAAAAAGTAAAGCTTTTTTTTACGTAGCTGCCTGCAGTTCTGGCGTGCACTGGAATTTTCATGCCACAGTACCGTAGCACACCATTAGAGGAACCGAGAACGAAGTGACACAGCCCACTGATAAGGTGGAACACAGGACGGTAATTCGTTTTCTGTATTTGAAGTGAACCAACACTGCAACCACCAAAACCAAAAGCCGAGTTGGTGGAAGAAGGATACGGAACCAATTCACTAACTAATGACTCAGCGGCTAGGTGGCAGAGACGCTTCCAGTGTCGTCAGAGAAATCTGAGTGACAGAACGAAGTGGCACACCGTCCCTCTGTGAAGAATCGGAAATTTCAAGAGGACCTAGTGATGGAAGACACGATCACAGTCAAGGCGAAGCGTTTGACACGGCGCCCCACTGCACACTGTTAACGATGGTACGGACATACGAGGCTCACAGATGGAGAGATTCGAAGACTTTTTTAGTAAAAGAACCTAGTACATTGTTCATCAGAGACAAGGGTCTCATAAGGATTGCCCCAGGGAACTGGGATAGGATCGCTATTATTCTCCTTCTTCTTGCGGATTATCTACGACTGGCGGCGCTTCTCCGCCCCCAGTCGCCATCTGCTTCTGTTTTGGCTTTCTTCAATGTTCATATTTCCTGTTTCCGTTGCCTTCCCCACATTATTTTGCGTGTTGCTTCTGGGCGACCCCTTCTCTTCCGGTGGGATGGTATCCATCGTAGTTTTCTACCTGGTCTCCAGTCTTCATTCATCCTATTCACATGGCCAGACAACATCAGCTGATTTTGTTGTATGTCGTCACAGATAGCCTATCCATTTTCATCCTTTGTTGAATTACATCATTTCTTACCCTACCCATCCAAGTACAGCTTGAACTTCATCTTAATTAATCAATTTCAGAGGCTTTTGTTAACGTCCCAGGCTTCTGCTACGTACAGAACTACTCTCTGGATTATAGTCTTACACATTATCTGTTCCTTTGTTCTTCTTATCTTTTTGTTACAGAGAATAGCGTTCATTGTCCTTGTTGGAGCTCGTCGTTTGTTAATTCTACTAGTGATTCCATCATTGCTTGTGTCCAGTTTGTTAAACAATACCCCAAGATATTTTGCCTTTTACACATCTACAATCACTTCTTCATCTACCTCCAAATTATTTACTTTCTACGTTCCAACTGCCAAGCACTTACACTTCTTCATGAACATCTTAAGGCCAGCCTTACTGTATTCCTTTTTAAGTCTTCTTGTCATATACCTCAGATCATCTACATCTTCTGTTAGTACAATATGGTCATCCGCAAAATACAGACTAAATATCTTGCTGTCCTTTACTGTCACTCCCATAACCTGGCAGTTTCTACGCCAAGTCTGCAAGATTGCTCCTAAACACATCTTAAAGAGGATTGCTGACAGCCTACAGTCCTGCCGCGGACCCTTATTCACCTCGAATTCTTCTGTCCAACTATTCCTGATTCTTACTCTCGTTGTGTTATTTCCATATAATTTCATAACAGCATTATCTTTGATCTAACTCGTATCTCTTTCAACTTTCCCCACAGTTCGTTGGTGAGTACATTATCATACGCTATTTATAGGCCAATCAATGCAACATCCGTCTACAGTCCACCTCCTGTGCGTTTTTCACATATTAGTTTCACTGCGAAGATGTTGTCCATCATTGATCTTTCTAATCGGAATTCTGCTTGCTCTTCTTGCTGCTTCTGAATTGTTTCTTTCTCTACAAGATCTTTCAGTGCCTTCAAATAGTGTTCAACGAAAGGGATCAATGTCAATCACTTATAATTATTTGGATCATTGCATGGCCCTTTCTTACGCACTGGTCTTACGTAACACGTTTTCAATTCCGATGGAACGTATTCACCACTTAATGCTCTTTCAAACAGCCTCTTTAGAATCTCCAACAATTTCGGTGGACCAAATTTCACCAGCTCTGGATATACTGATCCATATGTGCTGGCGTACGCCTTCGCCAGCACACCGTTTTTTTCTTCTTTTTATTATTTTTTGTTTTTTGTTTCTTTTTTTTATTTTTATTTGGTCCAGTTCAGGCGTTGGCTCCTGACTAAACGTACCCCGGAGAGCTGCCTATATACCAGGGGAAATATGAGAAATCAAGGTTAGGGCTATCCTTACAAACAAAACAAAATCTTCCTTTTTCTGAATTTTATTTTTATTTTTATTTTATTTATTTATTTGTTTAGTTTCGTTGTGTAATTGATCAGAGGCCTTCTGCGCCCCGCTGGTATTATGTTGAGTCACGTCTTCTCGAAATTGATGTGTTCCGTTCAATTGTTCATAAATGTTCATTGGTTCAAACAGGAAACCTTCTTCTCTCTTGGCTTAACACATTCCAGCTGCGAGACGGGTCGTGAAAAGCACTCCCAAGGGAGTTCGAGAAAAAATGTCTGTATTTTGGATGACGGACAACGACATAATGACGGTCATTGAGGTATGTCTAAAAATCGAGTACAGAGTCTACAGTTTGTCCAAACAGGTAGTGAATGGCATGTCCGCGAATCCAGTTCACAGCATTGGTCTTTGTCCGAGGAAAATAGTCACGTTCCGGAAATAATAATGAAAGGGGAGTAATCCGATCCGGAATGTCCCACGTTAGAAAAGCCACAATACGACGAATCAAGTGCCAAACCTCCGCCGCCAGTCCGCAAACAAACCGATGTTCGTCGTTGTCTGACACTCCATACGCAGGACAAGAGGTGATTGGGCGAGGTGGATACGATGAAGGCGAAATTGGTTGATTTGCTTACCATTGACAGTTAGGTACCAGACAGGTTGAACATACGTGTCAAGGTAACAGTCGAACACCGCGCGCCATACATGACGCCAGTCAACCTGGGGGAACTTTTGTTCAATCGGGTTAGGTAGACGACCTAATTGGAGGACATTGTATACTGCCTTTGTCTTGAGTAAAAGCTGTCTTGGTAAGGTGAGGCATAGATAACTGAGTTCAAGAAAGAAGTATCGTATATAATGGAACTGGGCCGGAACATCCGAGATCATCACTGGGGCTGACAGTGAGACCGGCGTATATGCCGACAGGAGGAGACCAGTGAGGCTCGTTGGGCAACGTGTCCATACCGTCATCTGGAAGCTGACAAATAGGGCGCGAGCTCTATCCGGCACGTGAAACAGACCTATCCCACCTCGTTCACGGGGAAGAGTAAGGGTTGCATAGTTAACTTTGAACAACAGCCCAGAGCTGACGAAAGATGCCATCGCTGCCAACATGCGACTTGCCACAGTAAGCGGGAAAGGTAGAACTTGTGCTACATGGGGAACTCGGGATGCGATACATATACTGACATATCGAGCTCGTTGGAGAATATCTAGGGATCGAGGCGATGGTCCATAAGACCTGCTCTGGTTTTTAAAAGGAGGCGTCGGCAGTTGATGGTGGCTGAACACCGGAGATCAGATGAAAAATCTATTCCCAAACAGCGAATGGTACCAACGGTGGTAAGAGGTGTAACGCACTCCACGGGAAGTCCCGTGCCAATGAACATAACGTGTGACTTACGTACGTTTAAGGAGCTACCCGACGCCT
The DNA here is from genome assembly GCF_021461385.2 of Schistocerca piceifrons. NCBI lineage: Eukaryota > Metazoa > Arthropoda > Insecta > Orthoptera > Acrididae > Schistocerca > Schistocerca piceifrons. Next base: position 467,975,660 of record NC_060141.1, on the reverse strand, counting down.
AAACGTAAGTCGCTACCCACGTCAAAACAGCTCGAACCCCCTAGGCATTATGTAAACAGATGACTACATCGTCAGCATAGGCCATGCAACAGAATCGGTAGCGATCTATGGACAACCCTACCAAACGTTGTCTTAGTCAACATAGCAAGGATTCCAAGGAAAAGGCCTACAAAATCGCTGAAAGAGGGCAACCTCGACGTACGGATCGACCTATTTTTATCGGAGGAGTGAGTCTGCCATTGTACACAATCCTGGATGAGGCGCCCCGCAGAAGGCGCATCACCGTTCGGCACTAGGAGACACTGTACAGCAGGCGCTGAACTATGCGCGCCTATGACAGAAGACCAAGACACGCCTCCAGGCTACGCACCGATAACGCCCCCTGGGCAGCGTGCATATAGGCCGCTGCCGCCGACCGAGCTGGTCCATCTCTCAATCTCAATACCTCAGTACATCGCATCGGGACTCAGTTCGCATTGCACCTCAATACGTCGCACTGTGCTCTAGTCTTCCACAATGATAGTCGCCGCCTCGCACCTAAGCCAGCTGTGAGGGAACGTCAGTCAAAATGGTTCAAATGGCTCTGAGCACTATGGGACTTAACTTCTGAGGTCATCAGTCCCCTAGAAGTTAGAACTACTTAAACCTAACTAACCTAAGGACATCACACACATCCATGCCCGAGACAGGATTCGAACCTGCGACCGTAGCGGTCGCGCGGTTCCAGACAGTAGCGCCTAGAACCGCTCGGCCACTCCAGCCGGCGGGAACGTCAGTCATTGTTTATAGTTGTGATATGGGCACTCACAAGGTTCAAGAATTAGTACATGTTATTGGATTGCTGTTAACCACAGAACTTCAGATTGGACATCATCGAAGTTAAGTAATCAATTGGTTCCTGTAACAAAGTGTATTTTAACCACGTGTGCATTTTCTTTTGTGGTGAGAGGAAACTGGCCACCCACCTATCGTACCACACTCTCCTCATCTAGCTAGGAACCACAAAACATTACAGGAGGGCAGAGCCACAACACCATATACTGGTGCTTTCGTCATCCAGATCCTCACTTTGCCATAACTCCTCGTATTGCATCCTCACCTTACAACTATGTGAAAATTCAGGCCGATTTTTCTGGAATAAGTCGTTAAAATACTTTGCCATTAACCATGACTAATATTATTATGATGTAAATTGTCACTAGTTAACACTCTCATTGACTTGATTGTTCTCCGTGCCCCACCAATCATCCTCTGTACATATTCACAACTTTCTTCACATGCCTTGTTTTTCCTTTTTAACACTTCCCTTTTTACTTCTCCATTTCGTGTCCTATATCTGTCTCTACTCTGACTGTCATTCTTAGTCAGGAACGTCAAATAAGCTTCTTATCTCTTTTCAATCATTTCTGGTTCTTCTGCGTCACACCAAACTGGTTTAATCTTCTCGATACATATAAATGATCTAACGGACAGGGTGAGCAGTAATCTGATGACGCTGTGGTGTATGGAAGGTGTCGAGTGCTACAAGAGACTCTGACAAAATTTCTATTTGGTGTGAAGAATGGCGGTCAGTTCTACATGTTCACTGCTTGACGGTTGCTAAGGAACAACTGATGCCTGCTGAGGAACAACTGATAATTCTACAGAACAACCGACAATTGCTAAGAACGTACCCGACCATTGATAGTAAAATGAAATGTAGACGGCGGGACGTGTTAACAGCAGCGAAGCCTGAGTACGGACGCTATGTATTGCATTTGACAGTTCATCTAGTGCGGTGTTTGACGAAAGTTGTTGCGGAACCGATTAGTACAGCATTCCATGTGGTACGGCAGCATGTATGCAAGACATCATTTGATTTCTTGCGGTCGCGCCCGAGCAGTTGGGCGGCTCGTAGGCGTTCAAAGTGTCACTACTGTGGCCACAGTAATGAGTGTGTCCGAAAGTGTCATCTCGCGCTTAAAAAACACACAACTACACGGTAGTAACATCTGGCAGGTTTGTATGCATCCATTTCAACCACACCATCGTCGAGAAATTGGTGGTGTAGGGAACATGTTGGCTGGGGGCAGCAACACTGGTCCAGAGTGATGTTCTCCGATGAATCCCGCATCACTGTGGCAAGTGATTCTGGCCACCAGTTGGTATAGAGAGAGATAGACAATGGGGAGGGGAGGGGGGGGGGGAGAAGGACTACAAGTTACACGCAAAATGCTGAAGGGCAGGTATTATGCATAACGACCGAACACCGCTGCATATCTTCGCTCGAGGTACCGTTCACCACAGCTGTACTGCAGAGACGTAATTCTGGATCACGTCGGTCCGTTTACGGGTGCGACAGGTCCTTACTTTCTGTTTATGAACGAGAATACCTGCACACACCAGACAACTGATGTGTCGGATATAGTGGAAAGTGAAGATATTGAGCGTATAGAACAGCCTGCTTACTCCTTGGACCTAAATCCTATAGTGCGTGCCCGGGATACTCTTGGCAAATGTGTTTGCCAACGAACATCCCCTTTCTGAGCTGTGCAAGAACTAAGAACCGCCTTGAGAGAGGAGTGGGACAGTATCCCCCAGTCTTCTCAGCAGAGTGGTAGTCAGTATGAACAGCATGACCAAAATGTAAATTAGTGCCCGTGGAGAGCATACTACTTACTGGAGGTGCGATACCGACCTTTATGTTGGGACTTGTGTCAGACATGAGCATTATTTATGTCTTTTATCCTACGTTTCTGTATGGTGAAATGTGTACCATATTTCGTTGTAAATACAGGGTGATTCAGAAGATATGCAAGAATTTAACTATATTATTCTACAAGTAAAACTAAAGAACAATGTTCGTATAAACAGGGGTCCGCAAATGTTTAGTTACAGAGTTACGGCTAATAAAAGATTTTGCTTGAAACTTAGCATCTTCGTTAACATGAATCCACCGCAAAATTGTATGAGGTTAAAGTAAAGCGCGACTCCCATTTATTTTGTTGTTATTGGTCTGGTGAATCTAATAAAACGTGTTCCAGACGCGTATCTGCAGTAGGAGGACTAAGTCAATACACGTGAGGCATTACTTGCTCGCATTATGAATGCAATAGACGAAATTAAGAACAATCCTGTTAAACTGAAAGGAGCTACAAAATCTGTTCATACACATGCAGCTAGATCCGTTCCATACGTTCACTTTCCACTATATCCGACACATCAGCGGTTTCTACATCTACTACATCTACATTTATACTCCGCAAGCCACCCAACGGTGTGTGGCGGAGGGCACTTTACGTGCCACTGTCATTACCTCCCTTTCCTGTTCCAGTCGCGTATGGTTCGCGGGAAGAACGACTGTCTGAAAGCCTCCGTGCGCGCTCTAATCTCTCTAATTTTACATTCGTGATCTCCTCGGGAGGTATAAGTAGGGGGAAGCAATATATTCGATACCTCATCCAGAAACGCACCCTCTCGAAACCTGGCGAGCAATCTACACCGCGATGCAGAGCGCCTCTCTTGCAGAGTCTGCCACTTGAGTTTATTAAACATATCCGTAACGCTATCACGCTTACCAAATAACCCTGTGACGAAACGCGCCGCTCTTCTTTGGATCTTCTCTATCTCCTCCGTCAACCCGATCTGGAACGGATCCCACACTGATGAGCAATACTCAAGTATAGGTCGAACGAGTGTTTTGTAAGCCACCTTCTTTGTTGATGGACTACATTTTCTAAGCATTCTCCCAATGAATCTCAACCTGGTACCCGCCTTACCAACAATTAATTTCATATGATCATTCCACTTCAAATCGTTCGCACGCATACTCCCAGATATTTTACAGAAGTAACTGCTACCAGTGTTTGTTCCGCTATCATATAATCATACAATAAAGGATCCTTCTTTATATGTATTCGCAATACATTACATTTGTCTATGTTAAGGGACAGTTGCCACTCCCTGCACCAAGTGCCTATCCGCTGCAGATCTTCCTGCATTTCGCTACAATTTTCTAATGCTGCAACTTCTCTGTATACTACAGTATCATCCGCGAAAAGCCGCATGGAACTTCCGACACTATCTACTAGGTCATTTATATATATTGTGAAAAGCAATGGTCCCATAACACTCCCCTGTGGCACGCCAGAGGTTACTTTAACGTCTGTAGACGTCTCTCCATTGATAACAACATGCTGTGTTCTGTTTGCTAAAAACTCTTCAATCCAGCCACACAGCTGGTCTGATATTCCGTAGGCTCTTACTTTGTTTATCAGGCGACAGAGCGGAACTGTATCGAACGCCTTCCGGAAGTCAAGAAAAATAGCATCTACCTGGGAGCCTGTATCTAATATTTTCTGGGTCTCATGAACAAATAAAGCGAGTTGGGTCTCACACGATCGCTGTTTCCGGAATCCATGTTGATTCCTACATAGTAGATTCTGGGTTTCCAAAAACGACATGATACTCGAGCAAAAAACATGTTCTAAAATTCTACAACAGATCGACGTCAGAGATATAGGTCTATAGTTTCGCGCATCTGCTCGACGACCCTTCTTGAAGACTGGGACTACCTGTGTTATTTTCCAATCATTTGGAACCCTCCGTTCCTCTAGAGACTTGCGGTACACGGCTGTTAGAAGGGGGGCAAGTTCTTTCGCGTACTCTGTGTAGAATCGAATTGGTATCCCGTCAGGTCCAGTGGACTTTCCTCTATTGAGTGATTCCAGTTGCTTTTCTATTCCACATGAATTCACTTGAGCTATGGTACTAACGAAAGCAGATTATCTGACAAATTCATAAAGCTTCAGCTAACGTTATTACCACCATTTTTCCAATATTAAATTCTCTACAACTTCTGTTGAAACCTTTGTGCAATTGTCTGGAATTTAAAAAACGAATTGGGCCACTTTGCTTCTCTGGATGTTCTGGAAAACTACTGCAGATACACGTCTGAGACATGTTTTATTAGATTCACCAGATCAATAACAACAAAATAAATGGAAATCGTGCTTCACTTTAACCTCGTACAGTTTTGCGATGAGTTCATATCAGCGAAGTTGCTAAATTTCAGGCAAAATCTTTTATTAACCGTAATTCCCTAACGAAACATTTGCGGATCTATGTTTATATTAATTTTTTTCTTTAGTTTTACTTGTAGAATAACATGTTAAAATATTTGCATATCTTCGTGAATCACCCTGTCTACCAGTCAACGTCTATTACGTATGTACTTTGTTCCGATGTCGTCAATTATTGCCTGTGATTATTCTTGACCAATAATGTGTCTGTTCCGTAGCAACAGTCAAGGAGTGCAAAATTTTAAGTTAATGCAGATGATTAGGAAAAACGATCCTGTAATGTTCCAATACGGCATCAGTAGTGTATTGCTTTGACACAGTCACGTCGATTAAATATGTAGGGGTAGCGTTGCAAAGCGAAATGAAATGGAACGAGAATGTCCGGATTGTAGGAAGTGGGAGCGTTTTAGGAAAGTCAACCGCTGGCTTCAGCGTTTGCTCATTCACATTCGAAAAGCCTGCCGAGTTAAGCAACAGCGGAAGTGTTGAAGCTGTATTAGATCAAGTCCAATGACTTCTTTAGCCAACTAATCACCATAGTCAAGTGCTAAACGTGTCTCTATCACCCTGAGACAAAAGAGCACAGCAAAGGACAGAAACAAATGGATTCACCATAGCCGAGAAAGGCAAACACCCAGTCATCATCGAGAGCTTCTTCGGACTGCCGTAATGTGGAGCTAAGAGATTATGCTCCTAAGAGCGTAAACAGTCACAGGAGCTTATTACCTAAATCTACTGGTGAGATCACGAGGAGCGATCAAGATGACACTTCACAGAAGATGCCCAATGGAGCGTTTTTGGTTCCGCCGTAAGGCCCAGTTCGCAACGGCCTTGCCGCAGTGGGTACACCGGTTCCCGTGAGATCACGGAAGTTAAGCGCTGTCGGGCGTGGCAGCCACTTGAATGGGTGGCCATCCAGCCGCCATGCGCTGTTGCAATTTTTCGCGGTGCACTCAGCCTCATGATGCCAATTGAGGAGCTACTCGACCGAATAGTAGCGGCTTCGGTCAAGAATACCATCATAACGACCGGGACAGCGGTGTGCTGACCCCACGCCCCTCCTACCTGCATCCTCCTCTGAGGATGACACGGCTGTCGGACTGCATATTTAACTGGGCCTTAGGCACTCCGTCTTCAGGCCACGAGTGGCCAACCGGGACCGTCCGACAGCCGTGTCATCCTCAGAGGAGGATGCAGGTAGGAGGGGCGTGGGGTCAGCACACCGCTGTCCCGGTCGTTATGATGGTATTCTTGACCGAAGCCGCTACTATTCGGTCGAGTAGCTCCTCAATTGGCATCATGAGGCTGAGTGCACCGCGAAAAATTGCAACAGCGCATGGCGGCTGGATGGCCACCCATTCAAGTGGCTGCCACGCCCGACAGCGCTTAACTTCCGTGATCTCACGGGAACCGGTGTACCCACTGCGGCAAGGCCGTTGCGAACTGGGCCTTACGGCGGAACCAAAAACGCTCCATTGGGCATCTTCTGTGAAGTGTCATCTTGATCGCTCCTCGTGATCTCACCAGTAGATTTAGGTAATAAGCTCCTGTGACTGTTTACGCTCTTAGGAGCATAATCTCTTAGCTCCACATTACGGCAGTCCGAAGAAGCTCTCGATGATGACTGGGTGTTTGCCTTTCTCGGCTATGGTGAATCCATTTGTTTCTGTCCTTTGCTGTGCTCTTTTGTCTCAGGGTGATAGAGACACGTTACAATTTGAGCTGTCAAAGTTTTGCCTCCTCCCCTCCCCCGTATTCTGTGTGTTACATGGCATAGTCACTTCTCCTTTCCTCCGATCAAGAAACAACTGCATGGCAGATACTTCCAGAATGGCGACGTGATTTTTGGTGGAGGACGTATCCTGAACAGCCAAAATACTGACGTCTTCAACCAAGGTCTCCATCAAGCCACCCGTCTTTGGGGCAAGCGAGTCACGTTGAAGGGTGATATGTAAAGGTGGGCTAACAGCATCACCATGTTTCATGATCGCAACTTGAGTATTTCACGGCGATAATTTAAACATTATGACTACCTTTCGTATTAACGACAGACGTCAGCTATGCTCGATTATTGTAGTCGTTGCCCAGAGAAAGGTCTGAGTTTGACCCAAGTTGGGCATAGATTTTTAATATTTACAAAATTTCGCTGCATTATCATTGCAGATTTATACGTAGTCTAGATACTGTATTTTATATTTTCAGAATCGTATCATATTTATGGATAGGCTCTGAAAACTCATTAGAAAATTACATTTTTCTTCAAGTTTCCTAGCAAATGTTCCTTCAAAGCGTCCTCCCACATTTTCTGCATAATTATCAAGCACGTGGTATGGGCAATAGTACTGGTAGTACAATACTAGTAGCAGTAGTAGTAGTAATAAAAAAAGAAGAAGGAGAAGAAGAAGAGGTAGTAGCTATAGTAGTATTTGCTGGTTCTGGAAGTCGAGCTATACAGAAACAGGCAAGGATGTTAAAAATACAAATTTAGTACAGTTTTATTACAATAACGCTTTTAGTTACTCTCAAGAAACGCGTAGAAATATTTTTAGACCATATCACTTAACGTCACCTCCCCCCCCCCCCCCCCCTCCTGTTTCTTCGCTAGTTTTGCTTCAGTAATTTGTTACGTTCTTGGTGGTAACTGAAACAAATATAATACCTAACAGAGCATCATTCCAGTACAAACGCATGCCATTTATACAGTACACATGTAATCTGCATATGACATTTTAGTACGCTGTACATCTACATTCGGATCTACATATACATGATTACTCTGCAATTCACAGTTGAGGGCTTGGAAGAGGGTTCATCGGGTTCGATGCTATTTCTCTACCATTCTACTCTGAAACAGCGCGCGGGAAAAACAGACACTTAAATCTTTCCGTGAGAGTTCTGATTTCTCATATTTTATTATGATCATCATCCTTCCCTATGCAGGTGGACGCTAACAAAACATTTTCACACACTGAGGAGAAAGTCGGTGATTGAACTTGCATGAGAAGATCCTGCCGCAACGAAAAACGCCTTTGTTTTAATGATTTCCATCCCAATTCACGTATCGTATCCATCGCGCTCTCTCCCCTATTTCGGAATAGCGCAAAACGAGCTGCCCTTCTTTGAACTTTTTCGATGTACTCCGTCGATCCTATCTGATGCGGATCCCATACCGCACAGCATTACTCCAGAGAAGCTCAGTGCAGGCACTCTTTAGTAGACCTGTTGCATTTTCTCACTGTTCCGCCAAGAAATCGCAGTCTTTGGTTTGCTACTTACTGGGAAATTGACCCCCCGCTTATTAGTGTTTCTAAATATTCTTCCACGTAACATATCAACTGATATCACAATATTTAGTCAATATGGATCACCTTATCTGCAGTTTGCTCAAATGTACATTGGTTTTGACACTTCTGTTACTTGGCTACGTCACACACTTCATACTAGATCTATATACTCACCCATTTACGCTTATCCGAAGTGATTTATTTTCAAGATTCCAGGTGGATATCTCAGGTCACGTCTGTTGGCAAAGCAGATAAATTATTTCCTGGCATGCTATCAACTGTGCGACATTAGGAGAACTATTCCTAAACGCCTTTACAGTGTCACTCCGTCGATATTTTACACATGCTGTTATGTTAACCATTATTTGGCATACTTTATCTGTAATCCACACACCCTGTGTATCACACTACAGCGAATTTGATACGGTTGTCACATATCCGCATGAAACTACACTAAGATAATCTTAAAACAGTTGACAACACGCACGAACAAACTCTGAAGGCCTCTGGTATGATTCCAGATTGTATAATATTACAAATGACGCAAATTGAATTGGAATTTTGGCGATAATAGATAATTTTGATTTTCAATCGACAGAAACCTCACCTACATGTCAATTCTGCTGTCAGTGATTTGACGTTATCTCGTTATTCTTACGTTCATCGAATGCGCTATAGGCACCAAGTTAATGAACTTCTGTGATATGCTTGATTGCTTAAGATAAGTACAACAGGCTGTCAGATAGTCGCCATGAACCGACCCGATATTTGCGGAAACACAGGGCCATCCCTAAACAGCACTGAAGTTTAAAAGTTAGTTGTGTTCTAATATTTCCACGAAGAGGTGATACGTATGTAGGAAAACAGAAATACAAATGAAATAACCAGAGAAACAAGATAATATACGGTTATATTAATGATTTTGCGGTTATGTTTGTGTGTGAATAAAAAAAAGTATTATGTTTGGCCTATCGAGGCATTTTCTGTTGCTGAAATATATACATTTTTATATACAGTATACACACTTTTTCACTGTATTATTGTATCTTGTTTTCTGTAATTATGTTCGGTGCTTTAATTTGTTGGTTGGTTGGTTTGGGGTGTAAAGGGACCAAACTACACGATCATCTGTCCCTTTGTCCTGACGCAAGTAAGGCTCAAGGTACAAAAACACCAAACACCACACCTAAAAAAACGAATGGAACGATAAAAAAACTGGGAAAGAATACACCACTAGAAAAAGTAGAAGAAAATATTAAAACTATACAGCAGATGTTCTGGGCTGGCTGATCACAATAATAAAAGAGGATGAGCCAGCCACTCTGGAACACCTTAAAATGACCACCCCAAAAAGACAGGCGAGATGAACACATGTAGGGAAAAGACGACAACCAAGACAAACAAACGCAAAGAAAGCGCGACAGAGTTAAAATGGAGGGAGGGTGACGACCTCATAGAGAAGGCTAAATGCCCATCCTTAGATGGTATGATGAAAAACACCCTCACGAATAAAACGTAAAACTAAATCTGCTGTTGAGGCATTGTCGCCCAACAACGATGGTAGGGTGCTGGGAAGGTTAAAAGTCCACCGCAGAGTGGCTAAAAGTGGGCAGTCCAGCAAGATGTGGACGACAGTCATATGTGAGCCACAGTGATCCCAAGGTGGGTACTCGCGACGGAGGAGGTAGCCATCATGTACGGCCAATGCGGAGCCGGCAGGGAACCACAGAGTCCCTGCGAGAGGCCCGCATGGAGATCTTCCACACATACGTAGTCTCCTTAAGGGCACGCGCTTTGTTGTGCGTACTGAGATTATGCCGTTCCCTTTCCCAAAGTTGAAAAACATTGCGGCGTAATAATGATTGCAGGCCAGTTACAAGGATGCCGATCTCAAGAAGCGGTTTCCATGTAGCCTGTTTAGCCAGCCTGTCGGCAAGTTCATTTCGTGGAATTCCGACGTGGCCTGAGGTCCACAAAACCACGGAACGACTGGACCGTTCCAGGGCATACATGGTTTCCTGGATGGTCGCTACCAAAGAATGGCGGGGGTAGCACTCGTCGATAGCTTGTAGGCTGCTCAAGGAGTCAGTACAGAGAAGAAACGACTTGCCAGAGCATGAGCGGATGAGCTCAAGAGTACGAGAAATGGCCGCCAGCTCTGCAGTGAAAACACTGCAGCCATCTGGCAAGGAGCGCTGTTCAAAATGTCCTCCATGTACACACGCGAAGCCAACGTGAGCCGGCCGCGGTGGTCTCGCGGTTCTAGGCGCTCAGTCCGGAGCCGCGCGGCTGCTACGGTCGCAGGTTCGAATCCTGCCTCGGGCATGGATGTGTGTGATGTCCTTAGGTTAGTTAGGTTTAAGTAGTTCTAAGTTCTAGGGGACTGATGACCACAGATGTTAAGTCCCATAGTGCTCAGAGCCATTTGAACCATTTGAACCATTGAAGCCAACGTGACCATCAGCCATCGAGCCGTCAGTGAAACCACTTCATGGTCCTGGTACATGTCAAGAATCGAGAGGAAGTGACAGCGGAGAGCCGCGGGGTTAACTGAGTCCTTAGGACCATGTGAAAGGTCCAGACGAAGCTTCGGCCTAGGTGTACACCATGGTGGTGTACGTGAATGGACCTCGAGTATAAGTGGTAAAGGCAAGGACTCCACTTCAGACAGAAGAGATCGGACGCAAACCGCAATCGTAAGCCCTGACCTGGGCCTCCAATGTGGGAGATGAGCTGCTGTGGATGGGAAAAGGAGACACTAATTCGGATGATCAGTAGAACTAAGAATGTGTGCAACGTAACTGGCGAGCAGTTGTGCACGCCTAACCTTCAATGGAGGGACTCCACCAGGACTCGTCCTAAAAGCTCCTGTTGCCAGTTGAACGCCAAAGTGGTGCACTGGGTCGAGTAAAATGCAACACCGAGGGCGCCGCCGAACCATAAACCAGACTCCTATAGTCAAGGCGGGATTGAACAAGGGCTCTGTAGAGCTGCAGGAAAGTAGAGCGATCTGCACCCCAGATGGTGTTGCTCAGGCAGCAGAGGGCACTGAGGCGCTACCAGCACTTCCGCTTCAGCTGACGAAGATGAGGAAGCCACATCAATCTTGCGTCGAAAGCCAGTCCTAAGAACTGATATACCTCGACTATAGTGAGTGGATCGGCATTAAGGTCAAGTTCTGGTTCCGGATGAACGGTACGACGCCGACAGAAGTGCATGACACACGACTTCGCGGTTGAAAACTGGAAGTCATGGGCTAGAAGTGATACAAATCCAGAGTGGGCACTGGAGACCCCACTCATATAAAGTGGCAAGGATATGATGTCGCCAGGTCGTGTCGTAAGCTTTTCGTAAATAAAAAAAGACGGCAACCAGGTGTTGGCATCTGGAAAAGGCTGTTCGGATGGCAGACTCAAGAAAAACTAGATTATCAATCGTAGAGCGACCCTGGCGGAAACCGCCCTGGCGTGGAGCCAGTAGGCCATGTGACTCCAGGACCCAACAGAAAAGCCGACTTACCATACATTCTAACAGCTTACATAGAACGTTGGTAAGTCTGATGGGCCAATAGCGATCCACATCAAGCGGGGTTTTACCGGGTTTTTGCACTGGCATGAGAGTGCTCTCCCGCCATTACGATGGAAAGCCGCCATCGCACCAGATTCGGTTGAAGATGACGAGGAGATGTTGCTTATGGTCAGACGAGAGATGTTTGACTTTGGATCCGATCTGGCCCAGGAGCTGTGTCGGGGCAATGTGGAAGGATGCTGAGGAGCTCCCACTCTGTAAATGGAGCATTATAGGGTTCCCCATGACGCTCAGTGACGGTGGCTCGAGCATAGTGCTCAGCAAAATGCTCGGCAATTGCATTTGCGTCGGTAGATAACACGCCATTGTTGTTAATACCAGTAACACCTGTCGGAGTCTGGTACCCACAAACACGACTGATCTTCGTCCGGACTTGGGAAAGTGACGTATGGTACCCAATGGTCGAGACGTACCTCTCGCAACACTCCTGTTTCTGTCTTTTAAAAGCTATTAGGTGCTCTAGGCAAGGGTGCCATTTATGTCCCTGTTGAGCTCGTCGACGCTGTTTAATGGCCTCAGCGACTTCCGGTGACCACCTAGGTACTGACTTTCGCCGGGGGCACCCTACAGAACAAGGGATCGTGTTTCCCGCCGCAGAAACGATCGTTCTAATGACCTGCTCAACTACCACATCGATGGTACCATGTGGGGGAGATTCAACCGTGACAGCAGAGGTGAAAGCTTCCCAGTTTGCCTTGTTTAAAGCCCATCTTGGTAGACGTCCGGGGGAATGGCGCTGGGGGAGTGACAGGAAGATGGGAAAGTGGTCACTACCATGCAAGTCATCATGCGCTCTCTGTTGGACGGATGGGAGAAGTCCTGGGCTGCAGAGGGATAAATCAATGGCCGAGTAAGTGCCATGAGCCACACTGAAATGTGTGTGTGTGTGTTGGGGGGGGGGGGGGGAGGGAGCAGTATTTAAGAGGCAGAGATCGAGTTGAGACAGGAAAGTTTATCAACATCTCGACCTCGGCCAATAAGCACGGTGCCACCCCACAAGGGGTTATGGGCGTTAAAATCTCCCAAAAGTAAGAAAGGTTTAGGGAGTTGATGTATTAGTGCAGCCAGTGCATTCAGGGGTACTGCACCATCTGGAGGAAGATACACATTGCAGACAGTTATTTCCTGTGTCGTCCTGACAGCCACAGCTTCAAATGGTTCAAATGGCTCTAAGCACTACGGGACTTATAACTACGTAAATCTAACTAACCTAAGGACATCACACACATCCATGCCCAAGGTAGGATTCGAACCAGCGACCATAGCAGCTGCGTGGTTCCGGACTGAAGCGCCTAAAACCGCTCGTCCACCACGGCCGGCAGCCACAGCTTCAAGAGAGGTTTCAAGGGGCACAGGTTCACTGTATACTGAGTTCAGGACATTAACACAAACTCCACCTGACACTCTATTATAGTCGTTTCGGTTCTTGTAATATCCCCTACAGCCGCAAATTGCAGGGGTACACATTGCCGGGAACCTGGTTTCCTGGAGGGTAATGCAGAAAGCAGGTGTAAGGCTTAACAGTAGCCATAGCTCAGCTAGATGGTGGCAAAAACTGCAGCAATTCCACTGGAGGATGACGTTATCGTGAGGCTGGGAAGGCAGGAAGCATGCCTCACAGTCACCTGCTGTCACCGATTGAGTATTTGTATCCATTCCTATTGTGGATGAGGCATCAGTGAGATCCAGATCCTCAGGGGACACTGAGACCTCCACCTCATCTGCAGGTGCAGAATTGGTAGGGAGTGGTGATGTTGGGGTCACCGGAGGGTCCTTTTTTGTAGCAGACTTCTTTGTTTGCTTTCCCTCTCGTTTCTCCCAAGGGACACCTTCCACATGAGAGGAGCCAGAAGAGGCTGTTGCTTCTCCAGCTTGGGGGTAGGGGACAGATGTCCCCTGTGTTTAGGAGGGGGCCTTCCTCCTGAAGTAGGTACTTTGGGAGCAACAGAAGGAGATTTTCTCCCTTCCACCAAGGGGGCGTATGTATTCTGAGGGCCTGGAGGGCCCTCTGTTCGTGGCATAGGGTGTGATACGACTGGTACTTGTGATGGCGATGGTAATGAAGCTGCAGCGTATGTGAACATCAACCGAACAGGGTGTAATCGTTCAAATTTACGTTTAGCCTCTTGGTAAGTCAACCACTCCTTCTTAAGTACTGTGCAGTCTGGCGAGCAGGGGGAGTGCTGCTCTCTGCAGTTGATACAAGTGGGAGGAGACGCACAGGGAGTATCTGGATGCAGTGGACGTCGGCAGTCTCGACATGTGGCATTGGAAGTGCAGCAGGAAGACATGTGTTCGAATTTCCAGCACTTAAAGCACCGCATAGGGGGAGGGATGTATGGTAACATCACAGCGGTAAACCATCACCTAGATCCTTTCAGGCAATGAATCACCGTCAAAGGCCAAAATGAAGGCACCAGGAGCAACCCTGTTGTCTTTCGGTCCCCTGTAAACGCGGCGGATGAAATGAACACCCCGCCGTTCCAGATTGGCGCGGAGCTCGTCGCCAGATTGCAAGAGGAGGTCGCGATGGAAAATAATACCCTGGACCAAGTTGAGGCTTTTGTGAGGAGTGACGGAAACAGGAGTATCAATCAGCTGGTCACAAGTGAGTAACGTCCGGGATTGATCTGGGGATGCTGTCTGAATCAAGACTGCACCGCTTCTCATCTTGGACAGCGCTGTCACTTTCCCAAACTTATCCTCAAGATGTTCAATAAAAAAACTGAGGCTTCATAGGGAGAAAGGAGCCCCCATCCATTTTGCTACATACTAAACACCGAGACGAATATGGCTCTCTTCTTTCTGTAGCTCTATGTTCCTCCCATGGTGCAGCGAGGGAGGGAAATGCTTTAGGGTCATATCTGCCAGCATTGTACTCGATCTTGCCCTTACTTAGAGATTGCTGGCGCCGAACGGTCACCAGCAACACATGACTTAGTCTGCTTCATTGCGGGTCATCTGCTCTGATGCCACCCAATCCGATCAGGGGCTCTCCCCACGGGCGCCACCCAGCCACAGCAAAGGCCATGTGGCATGATGGCCGTTGCCGTGAATCCTGATGCCCCAGGAAGACAGGCATACGTGGGGAGTTTACAGCTCACGCATCAGCAGTGCAATCCCTGAGTTGTCAGGGGGCTACCACCAAATGGCTACATGACGGCCCCACCACAACGTGCTGGATATTAGGCGCAGAGAAATCCAATACTGTCATGGGGGCGAAAGAGGACAGGAGACAACGGAAGAAGATGGCATACCCCAGAAAGTGTTCAAATGGCTCTGAGCACATGCGACTTAACTTCTGAGGTCATCAGTCGCCTAGAACTTAGAACTAATTAATCCTAACTAACCTAAGGACATCACACACATCCATTCCCGAGGCAGGATTCGAACCTGCGACCGTAGCGGTCGCTCGGTTCCAGACTGTAGCGCCTAGAACCGCACGGCCACTCCGGCCGGCCCCAGAAAGTGTCCTCGCCAAAATAGTTGAATTGCAGGTGGATATGCAAAGCCATGACAAGAGGTCCAGGAGATCGAATCTAAGGGCACTATGGATAACTCATGCACCACGTAAGGCGTCCTTATCCACAAGACCCACACTTCTATAGAATTTGGAAAGAGGCAGGTCAAACCATAAAATGAGACCTGAACGTATAGGGCTGAAAAGCGTGAGACTCCTTTTAGTCGCCTCTTACGACAGGCAGGGATACCTCTGGACTATTCTAACTCCCTGACCGGTAGGGGGTAGAGAGAGAGAGAGAGAGAGAGAGAGAGAGAGAGAGAGAGAGACAGAGAGTTCTGTAATGTTTTACGTCTTTATTCCGTTTTAATAATGTGTTGTTATTCTATACTCTTTTGCGAGTAATTTGATTTCTGCTAGGGAATTGTGGATATAAAGATTCTCTTGCATTAGGATAAAATACTCGTGATTATTTATCCTGATAATTTCTACGCCTTGCTCTGTACACTTGAGGGCGTTGATAACGTTGCATTAATTGTTCTGCAAATGTGACATGTTTTATTTTGAGGCAGTCTCACACAGATTGTTCTAAAAGTTCTGTTAGTCATTTCTACAAACACTACAATGCGATTTTATATTTAAGTTTGCACGTAGAATTTGTCTCTTTTGGATTTTGATTTGTTTATACTTGCTAGAAGCGCTTTAGTCGTTTTATACTCTATGTGGAGGAATATATTAACTTACGCATGTATGTCATTGCAGACTATGTTCTTTGCTGCAGTATGAGACAGGCCTGTGTAGGACACAGAGTGCGTATCTTTCGTCTGTGTAAATGTCTTGCACTGTGTCTGTGTAGTTTTTGTTGCGTGGCTCAGTTTTAATTTTGTAGTCGAGCCTATCTATTTGTTCTTTTCCGATCATTGATCCCTTATTGTCTTCTGGTCATTGACCCTTACTAAAACTTCTCAGTTTAGGTTCAACTACCATTTGTATAATTCTGATTCCAAAACGTCGGGCACCCAGCAGACATGACCTTTCAGACAGACTGAAAGGCTTTCCTGCATTGTTTAAAGACAATGTTATTACCGGTTTCTATAATAATTTTTAACATTTTTATGCAGCGACAGCAACTGATATTGTTTATATAAGAATATACAGCCTACAGTTGCAGGTTAACTTTATCGTTTACCTAGGTTTCAACGTTAGTAATAACGTCTTCTTCAGAACCTTCAAAGAGTTAATATTACGTGCTAGTAAATTATATTAGTTATGGTCATCCTACAGGATGCAACGTGTAGTACTTACATAAAATATTATTTAAATGTTTGCCTAAAACAAGTCAACTTTATAAAACTTGATGTATAACCATAAGGTGTTATCACTTCTATTAAACAAGCTGTAGCAAATTCACTCTAAGCCCGTTGTATTACGCACGCGTCAGATAACATTTTTGCTATGAATTAATTCTCCCCCATGAACCATGGACCTTGCCGTTGGTGGGGAGGCTTGCGTGCCTCAGCGATACAGATGGCCGTACCGTAGGTGCAACCACAACGGAGGGGTATCTGTTGAGAGGCCAGACAAACATGTGGTTCCTGAAGAGGGGCAGCAGCCTTTTCAGTAGTTGCAGGGGCAACAGTCTGGATGATTGACTGATCTGGCCTTGTAACATTAACCAAAACGGCCTTGCTGTGCTGGTACTGCGAACGGCTGAAAGCAAGGGGAAACTACAGCCGTAAATTTTCCCGAGGACATGCAGCTTTACTGTATGATTAAATGATGATGGCGTCCTCTTGGGTAAAATATTCCGGAGGTAAAATAGTCCCCCATTCGGATCTCCGGGCGGGGACTACTCAAGAGGACGTCGTTATCAGGGGAAAGAAAACTGGCGTTCTACGGATCGGAGCGTGGAATGTCAGATCCCTTAATCGGGCAGGTAGGATAGAAAATTTAAAAAGGGAAATGGATAGGTTAAAGTTAGATATAGTGGGAATTAGTGAAGTTCGGTGGCAGGAGGAACAAGACTTTTGGTCAGGTGATTACAGGGTTATAAATACAAAATCAAATAGGGGTAATGCAGGAGTAGGTTTAATAATGAATAAAAAAATAGGAGTGCGGGTTAGCTACTACAAACAGCATAGTGAACGCATTATTGTGGCCAAGATAGACACAAAGCCCATGCCTACTACAGTAGTACAAGTTGATATGCCAACTAGCTCTGCAGATGATGAAGAAATTGATGAAATGTATGACGAGCGAAAGAAATTATTCAGGTAGTGAAGGGAGACGAAAATTTAATAGTCATGGGTGACTGGAATTCGTCAGTAGGAAAAGGGAGAGAAGGAAACATAGTAGGTGAATATGGATTGGGGGGAAGAAATGAAAGAGGAAGCCGCCTTGTAGAATTTTGCACAGAGCATAACTTAATCATAGCTAACACTTGGTTCAAGAATCATAAAAGAAGGTTTTATACCTGGAAGAATCCTGGAGATACTAAAAGGTATCAGATAGATTATATAATGGTAAGACAGAGATTTAGGAACCAGGTTTTAGATTGTAAGACATTTCCAGGGGCAGATGTGGATTCTGACCACAATCTATTGGTTATGAACTGCAGATTTAAACTGAAGAAACTGCAAAAAGGTGGGAATTTAAGGAGATGGGACCTGGATAAACTGAAAGAACCAGAGGTTGTAGAGAGTTTCAGGGAGAGCATAAGGGAACAATTGACAGGAATGGGGGAAAGAAGTACAGTAGAAGAAGAATGGGTAGCTCTGAGGGATGAAGTAGTGAAGGCAGCAGAGGATCAAGTAGGTAAAAAGACGAGGGCTAATAGAAATCCTTGGGTAACAGAAGAAATATTGAATTTAATTGATGAAGGAGAAAATATAAAAATGCAGTAAATGAAGCAGGCAAAAAGGAATACAAACGTCTCAAAAATGAGATCGACAGGAAGTGCAAAATGGCTAAGCAGGGGTGGCTAGAGGACAAATGTAAGGATGTAGAGGCTTGTCTCACTAGGGGTAAGATAGATACTGCCTACAGGAAAATTAAAGAGACCTTTGGAGAAAAGAGAACCACTTGTATGAATATCAAGAGCTGAGATTGCAACCCAGTTCTAAGCAAAGAAGGGAAGGCAGAAAGGTGGAAGGAGTATATACAGGGTTTATACAAGGGCGATGTACTTGAGGACAATATTATGGAAATGGAAGAGGATGTAGATGAAGATGAAATGGGAGATAAGATACTGCGTGAAGAGTTTAACAGAGCACTGAAAGACCTGAGTCGAAACAAGGCCCCGGGAGTAGACAACATTCCATTAGAACTACTGATGGCCTTGGGAGAGCCAGTCATGACAAAACTCTACCATCTGGTGAGCAAGATGTATGAGACAGGCGAAATACCCACAGACTTCAAGAAGAATATAATAATTCCAATCCCAAAGAAAGCAGGTGTTGACAGATGTGAAAATTACCGAACAATCAGTTTAATAAGTCACAGCTGCAAAATACTAACGCGAATTCTTTATAGACGAATGGAAAAACTGGTAGAACCGAACCTCGGGGAAGATCAGTTTGGATTCCGTAGAAATGTTGGAACAAGTGAGGCAATACTAACCTTACGACGTATCTTAGAAGAAAGATTAAGAAAAGGCAAACCTACGTTCCTAGTATCTGTAGACTTTGAGAAAGCTTTTGACAACGTTAACCGGAATACTCTCTTTCAAATTCTGAAGGTGGCAGGTGTAAAATATAGTGAGCGAAAGGCTATTTACAATTTGTACAGAAACCAGATGGCAGTTATAAGAGTTGAGGGACATGAAAGGGAAGCAGTTGTTGGGAAGAGAGTGAGACAGGTTTGTAGCCTCTCCCCGATGTTGTTCAATCTGTATATTGAGCAAGCAGCAAAAGAAACAAAAGAAAAATTCGGAGTAGGTATTAAAGTCCATGGATAAGAAATAAAAACTTTGAGGTTCGCCGATGACATTGTAATTCTGTCGGAGACAGCAAAGGACTTGGAAGAGCAGTTGAACGGAATGGACAGTGTCTTGAAAGGAGATGAACATCAACAAAAGCAAAACGAGGATAATGGAATGTAGTCAAATTAAATCGGGTGATGCTGAGGGGATTAGATTAGGAAATGAGACACTTAAAGTAGTAAAGGAGTTTTGTAATTTAGGGAGCAAAATAACTGATGATGGTCGAAGTAGAGAGGATATAAAATGTAGACTGGCAATGGCAAGGAAAGCGTTTCTGAAGAAGAGAAATTTGTTAACATCGAGTATAGATTTAAGTGTCAGGAAGTCGTTTCTGAAAGTATATGTGTGGAGTGTAGCCATGTATGGAAGTGAAACATGGACGATAACCAGTTTGGACAAGAAGAGAATAGAAGCTTTCGAAATGTGGTGCTACAGAAGAATGCTGAAGATAAGGTGGGTAGATCACGTAACTAATGAGGAGGTATTGAATAGGATTGGGGAGAAGAGAAGTTTGTGGCACAACTTGACTAGAAGAAGGGATCGGTTGGTAGGACATGTTTTGAGGCATCGAGGGATCACAAATTTAGCATTGGAGGGCAGCGTGGAGGGTAAAAATCGTAGAGGGAGACCAAGAGATGAATACACTAAGCAGATTCAGAAGGATGTAGGTTGCAGTAGGTACTGGGAGATGAAGAAGCTTGCACAGGATAGAGTAGCATGGAGAGCTGCATCAAACCAGTCTCAGGACTGAAGACCACAACAACAACAACATGAATTAATTTTATACTTTACTATTGTAAGTTAATTACAGTTTCCAGCATGACTACGTTTTGCATTCTACTACAGTGCCTTAAAAACTGACCAACAAATCTCGTATGAACATCTGTAGGAAAGGTTCTATTATTACAGAAACTGTAATGGTCACATGCATTATGAATTATTGTAAACCTAATATAGGCTGCAAGCCTTCGAAGTATACCCTATTTTTTAGATACAGTTGATCGTTCAGTAAATTGCCTCTATCTGTAATTAGGTGTGCATAAATTTTTAGTTCCTCAAGCGTGTCGAGTCTATAGCCCTTAACTTCATGATGGAGTAGCCCCATGTCAGGTAACGGTTTAGATTTATGAGCCATTTGCACCAGATGTTTCGCAAAGGCTGACCCCCGTGTTCCTACGCCCTTTATTGGAAGATGTTCTTTAAACCTTACTGCTATAGCTCTGCCTGTTTGACCTATGTAAAAACATGGGCAATCATCACACATAATCTTATATACGCCTGATTTCGTTGACCTGTCACAGTCTTTCTCAAGGGAATGAACCAAATTTTGCTTTAAACTATTACTCGTCGAGAAGGAAATTTTAAAACCTGAATTTTTCAACAGGCGCCCTATCTTGTAGGAGACATTACCTGTATAAGGAACCGACAACCATTTCTTGGTCTGATCTTGGGTTTGAGTATTTGTGTTTACTAAAGTCGTTGTCCTTTTTCGCGTTTTCTTATGATATAACTGCTTCACTATCTTTGGATTACAGCCATTATTATGTGCAATAGTCTCGAGAGTTTGGTAAAGTGAATGGCAGCTTACCTTGAACATACGTTCTGATTCTTACGTTCAGAGGAACTTTTGAACTCTGACATGTAGATGACAAATCTAACTGCAGAGTTGCACCGTGATATGTAATCTGCAAACATAATACAATCTGTTTATAGTGGATGTTTGCTTGTTTCAGAATGAACGGTAATTGCTGTTTCGAGAATTAAAAGAGACTTTTGGGTAGCCAGTTTGCGGTTTATATATCTATCTCGGTGCCTAAGATACGCTGGCACGGTCTACAACCGCATTTCTCGCCAAATACATGTGTTCATAATTTAAATTTTTTGTAACTATTAGTACATAATACTTGTGTTACAACAGCCGCTTCTGTTACGCGGTAACGTATCTCTGGCATTATTTTCCATTCACAATTTGTAGTCTACCAATGCTTCAGAAAAGGGAGAATTTCGTATACTTCAGGCGTCGAGTTTAGACTTATGTCTTTCAGTGCTTTGTCAAATTCTTCTCGCATTATCATATCCTCCATTTCATCTTCATCTGTTTCCTTTTCTTTTCCATAAATTTGTCTTCACGTTTCTCTCTTTTACCATCCGAGCTCTTCATATTTATACAGGTGCCTCCCTTACGTGTTATATTAAAGATTTTACTTTATTCTTGTCTATACTATGAAGAATGCTTACTTGCTAAAAGACCTGGCATTTTGGGACAGACACAAATTCTAATCTCATTTGTTTTTCAGTTTGATCTTGCGTGTACAGTTTTTTTTAAATGTTTATGTTTGAAGCCTGTTGGCAACGTTATCTTGAATCTAGAGTCACAGAAAGATGTAAAAGCAAGTTCAGGCGTGCCCCAGGGAAGTGTGTTGGGGCCCTTGTTGTTCATGCTGTATATTAATGGCTTAACAGACAATATTAATAGTAACCTCAGACTTTTACCAGATGATGCAGTTATCTATAATGATGTTAAGTCTGAAAAGAGCTCCACAGATATTCAGTCAGATGTTAATCAGATTTGAAAGTGGCACTAAAGATATGTAATTTGACTTCAAATTTGAGTAATATAAAATTAAGCTCTTCATAAAAGGGAGAAGTGTAGTATCCTATGCCGCCAACATCAGTAAGCACAAGTTGGAAAATGTCAATTCATAAAAATTCCTGGGTGTAATTACGTGTAAGGACACGGCATTTAATGACCACATAGACCCAAGGAAGGTAAACAGGTGGCAGAGCTCGGTTCATTGATAGCATACTTGGAAAATGCAATCAGTGTACAATGGAGATTGCTTGCAAAACTCTCATGTGACCCACTCTAGAATAATGTCGAGTGAATGCGACCTGTACGAAATAGGATTAACAAAGGATACTTAACGTATATAAAGAAGGGCAGCTCAAATGGTTACAGGTTTGATAGGGACGGGGGGAAATCGTTACAGTAATACCGAAAAAATTGAGCGGCTTGAAGGCAGATGTTAATTACCCTGTAAAAGCCTAGCTATTACGACCACGGTATCAAATATAGACTGAACTTATATACACCAAAAAAGGGGAAAAATAAAGCTCGAAGCAACACTTTCTATGCAGTAATAAACTGTACAATGAATTGCCCAAGATGATTGAGAGAATTTATTTAAGAAGGCATTTTAAAAAGTAATCGTTAAATAATACATCATATGTAGTGTAGGATTACTTAAATAACAGTCAATAAGGGTTTGGTAAAAAAACGCAACGCAAGTAAACAATAATAATAATACAAATGACTGGCAAAACTTCCGAAAAAAATCACAGAAAAAGCACAAGCCCTGATTCCTCTGAAGAAGAATACCAAGAACCTCTGATGGGACACTGATTGTGAGAATGTACTCGTCTTCACGTAACTGGCATACCAGAAATACAACAGTGACAAGTCCCCAGAAAATTTACAGGTGTTTAGCGAAACACGAAAGACAACAGCAAAAATTATTAGACAGTCCAAGAGGAAATACCTGAAGGAACAGCTAGACTCTATACAGGACAACTTCCGCAACTACAACGCAAGGGACTTCTACAGGACATTTGCAGGGCACATCCGAGGATACACATCACCGAACCTCTGCTTTAGAAGTACTGACGGAAAATTGGCACTGACGGATAAAGAGAGCTGGAAGGTGCTGGCACAGTACTTCTCAGAACTTCTGAATTTTCCAGAACCTACAGAGAGATAGACGAAGAACCTGTAGATAGGCACACAGACTCACTACCCCGACACAAGCACATCCTCAGCCTCAAAAACAACAGGACATCTGGTGAAGAGGGCATAGTGGCCGAACTACTGAAAAACCTCGGACCAAACTCACTCACAGAACTCACACAGATCATCACAAACATATGGACGTCAGAAAAGTTGCCAGACGACTGGAAATGCGCACTGATCCACCCCCTGCACAAAAAGGGTGACTCCACAGATGTGAACAATTACAGGGGCATCTCACTAATACAAGTCACATACAAGGTACTCTCAGCGTGCCTACTCCAAAGAAAACGGAACCAACTGGAACATAAGATCGGCGAGTATCAGGCGGGTTTCCGCCCTGGTCGCTTCTGTGCAGAACACATCTTCAATCTGAAGACTACCTTGAAAATCAAAGCCCTCAGGGACAGTCCAGTCATATGCACCTTCGTTGACTTCAAGAAGGCATATGACTCCATCGACCGCCAGTTATTGTTCAACATTCTACATGAACAAGGTTTGGACGGCAAGACACTGCTACTGATCAAAGATACACTTGGCAGACACAGCATCTAAGGTGAGGTTCAAGGGGGACATCTACGAATTCTTTGAAATCAAGACAGGCGTTCACCAAGGTGACGGACTCTCACCGCTCCTCTTCAACCTAGTGCTAGATAAGGTCATCAAGGAATGGGAGAAAGAGCTGCAAATACAAGGCCATTGGAAGCCAGTGCGACTTGGACGACCCAAGGACAAGCTGCAGATCGGCTGTCTAGCCTTCGCGGACGATCTGACACTACTCACAGATAACGAAACTACAGGAATCAGGCAGACAGAAGTACTCAAAGAGTGTGCAGGAAAAGTAGGGCTACAGATTTCCTTTCAGAAAACTGAGTTCTTCTGCACGAAATTAAACATTCCAAATTTGAACACAAAGTATGTCAATATCAACAGGGTCACACACTTTAAGTACCTAGGTAAAGTGCTCGGACCGACAGGAAAGGAGAAAATTGCCCACAACACTACGTTATTGAAAATGAAGAGGATATTTATAACAATAAATGTTTGTACACCTGCACCAAAATTCGTCACTACAACACTGTAATGAAACCTGAGGTGCTATACGCCAGTGAGACTCTGATGTTACACACGAAGGCCGACCTTGGAAACGTTCTCACACAGGAAATAAAAATTATTAGGAAAATTATTGGGCCAAAACTCACGTACGATGGATATAGGTTTCACTCCAGGGACACCACAGAGAAGTTCTCCAACATCGCAGCGGACATTAGAAAGAGGCGACTAAAATTTTATGGACACATAAGCAGATTCCCACAGACCAGACTTACCAACAGAATCCACAGGTACATCCAGAGACTCAAGACCACTACACCCTGGATGCCACAAGTCAAAATTGATCTGGAAAGAGGTCAGATAGATTCAGCGGACATCATGGACAAAGACATCTATAGACACAAGGTGTACAAGTGGGAAGTGATGTCAGAGAAAACAGCACTTAAAGCCCAAAGGCCAAAGTGGACGGAAGAAAAGAAGAGAGCCTTTAGTGAACGAATGAAGGAGTACTGGACGAACAGGAAGAACAAGTAGTCATGAATTTTTCTCGTGGTCTGACAAAAGGCCTGTAAAGTGTGTAATAATAATAATAATAATAATAATAATAATGATGATAATTGTGGTGTGCTTATTGTAAGACCTTCAGTACACACACCATCAGATTATTTGACTTGTCGCTCTAACGAAGTAGGCGAGTGCCAGCAATATGTCTCGTGGTCTTATCGTGGTGTGTTTATCTTCTGCCATTAGGTCAGACGATAGAAATGCCACTTGCAGGCTTAGAGTAGCAGATTGACAGTGACCAACTTTAAACAGAACTTGATTAATTTTTATACACATTTATTAAAATAATAACAAGCATAAAAATTACTTAACTTGGTTCTGGATGCTATTTACAATGGACAATCTGAAGTTCCTTTGGTATTGGTACGTTAATCTTATTCTCACATATATCTCTGATACTTGACAAAAGTGTCTATACATTTATCTTCATGGCTATGTACAGGAATATGGTAATCTTATTAGGCGCAGACCGAAACTTGACTATAGACTGGTACAGACAAATGCAGACTGGTAATCGGAGGTCTGTACACTTGTTATAATACCTCGCGCGTTCCTGTATCACTGCACGAGTGTGATCCGCGAGGAGAAAAGGTTCTACGTTAGCAGCAATCTCATTGGCTGTGTTACATATTAATACGCGGATTGGCGGAAGCAGAATTTGGTCCATCTCTATGGCAGCGCCATCTCGTAGTGCGGAGACGGACGAGCGCTGCGCCTGCGCTGTTGTGCTTAACGGGGCGCGCTCTAGTGGGAAAGTTGTGTACGCGCTGACTACGCGGAAGTATGTACACAACAATAATAATATATGTTTTCATTTCACACCACCCTTTCGTTGTATATTTTATCTTCTGAAAAAGATTATCCCGAAACTTAAACTGATAGTCCCAGCATCTTGTCTCTCTATGAGTTTAACATCTCATGCATTGCAGAGGGATCCTGGCACAATTTATCATGAAGAAAAAGCGAAATCTCGACATACAAATTGGGAAAAAAACATCATCGTAATGTAGCTGATGACAACTGATAGTGTGAATATTGTTACATCATGAAGTACTGTGTGCGGAGTGTGTGTGTAGTGTGATAATGGCTGTAGTGTGTGCGGTGATCGGTAATGACAAATGACGAAGAGTGAAGCTGTAGCTTTTTACATTATTAATTAACTTCTTTGCAACATACTATTGCACAAACGAAATAAACCAAAAGACGTTGCACTGATTCCAACAGGCTGAGCTTGTATTAGGGAGGATGGAGGCTGCAGTCTCCATTAGTCCATCCTGTATTAGGTTCTTTGACGTTTCCCGAAGTTATTTCACGCAAATACTGGGATAGTTCCTACTTTAAGCCCAAGGCCGACTACCTCGACCGCCCTTGTCAAACTAGACATGGAGCTGTGTGAATGCATGTATATATCAATTATGTTTTTGATATTTTTTTAACTTTTAAACTGTAATACACTGCGGTGACGTAAGTCATGGGACAGAAGTATGCACGTATACAGAAGGCTGTAGTATCGCGCACAGAAGGTATAAAAGGGCAGTGTATTGGCGGAGCTGTTATCTTTAGGCTGGTGATTCATGGAAAAAGGTTTCCGTCGTGATTATGGTCGCACGACGGGAATTAACAGACTTTGAACGCGGAATGGTAGATGGAGCCAGATGAATATCCGAGATCCACTGTGTCAAGAGTGCGCCTGGAATACAAAATTTCAGGGATTTCCTCTCATCACGGACAACGCAATGGCCGTCGGTCTTCACTTGAAGACCGAGAGCAGCGGCGTTAGCATAGAGCTATCAGTCCTAAAAGACAAGCAGCACTGCATGAAACAACCGCAGAAATCCATGTGGGACATACGACGAACGTATCCGTTAGGACACTGCGGCGAACTTCGGCGCTAATGGGCTACGGCAGCAGACAGTCGACGCGAGTGTCTTTGCTAACAGCACGAGATCGCCTGTAGCGCCTCTCCTGTGCTCGTAGCCATATCGGTTGGACCCTGGAAGACTAGAAAACCGTAGCCAGGTAAGATGAGTCCCGATTTCAGTTGGTAAGAACTGATTGTAGAGATCGAATGTGGCGCTGACCGCACGGGTACATGATGATACAGTCTACGTTTACATGGGATGGACTAGGTCCTTTGGTCCAACTGAACCGATCATTGACTGTAAATGGTAATGTTCGACTACTTGGACATCATTTGCAACCATTCATGGACTTCACGTTCCCAAACAACGATGGAATTTTTATGGATGACTACGGGCCGTGTCACCGGGCCACAATTGTTCGCGATTGGTTTGAAGAACATAATTAAAGTATTCGAGCCGATATGATTTCAATCGAACATTTATTAGATGTACTCGGGAGGTCAGTTCGTGCACAAAATCCTACACCGGCCACAGTTTCGCAATTATGGACGGCTACAGAGGCTCAACATTTCTGCTTGTGACTTCCGACCACTTGTCGAGTCCTTGACACGACGAGATGCTGCGCTACGCTGGGCAACAGCAGACCAGACACAGTATTAGGAGGCACCACGTGACTCTTGTCAGCACAGTGTATCATGACATGTTTAGTATCCTTGTAAAAGTGATCCAAGAACGAACAATAGAACAACAACGCCATCTACACTACACTACTGGCCATTAAAATTGCTAAACAACGAAGATGACGTGCTACAGACGCGAGATTTAACCGACAGGAAGAAGATACTGTGATATGCAAATGATTAGCTTTTCATAGCATTCACAAAAGGTTGTTGCCGGTGACGACACCTACAACGTGCTGACATGAGGAAAGTTTCCAAGCGATTTCTCATACACAATCAGCAGCTGACCGGCGTTGCCTGGTGAAACGTTGTTGAGATGCCTCGCGTAAGGAGGAGAAATGCGTACCATCACGTTTCCGTCTTTGATAAAGATCGGATTGTAGCCTCGCGTTGATCGAGATCCAATGACTGTTAGCAGAATATGGAATCGGTGGGTTCATGAGTGTAATACGGAACGCCGTGCTGAACCCCAACGGCCTCGTATCACTAGCAGTCGAGATGACAAGCATCTTTTCCGCATGGCTGTAACGGATCGTGCACCCACGTCTCGATCCCTGAGTCAACAGATGGGGACGTTTGTAAGACAACAACCATCTGCACGAACAGTTCGACGACGTTTGCAGGAGCATGGACTATCAGCTCGGAGACCATGGCTGCGATTACCCTTGACGCTACATCACAGACAGGAGCGCCTGCGATTGTGTACTCAACGACGAACCTGGGTGCACGAATGGCAAAACATCATTTTTTTGGATGAATCCATGATCTGTTTACAGCATCATGATGGTCGCATCCGTGTTTGGCGACATCGCGCTGAACGCACATTGGAAGCGTATATTCGTCATCGCCATACTGGCGTATCACATGGCGTGATGGCATGGGCTGCCATTGGTTACACGTCTCGGTCACCTCTTGTTCGCATTGACGGCACTTTGAACAGTGGACGTTACATTTCACATGTGTTACGACCCGTGGCTCTACGCTTCATTCTATCCCTGCGAAACCCTACATTTCAGCAGGATAATGCATGACCGCATATTGAAGATCCTGTACGGGCCTTTCTGGATACACAAAATGTTCGACTGCTGCTCTGGCCAGCGTATTCTCCAGATCTCTCACCAACTGAAAATGTCTGGTCAATGGTGGCCGAGAAACTGGCTCGTCACAATACGCCAGTCACTACTCTTGATCAACTGTTGTATCGTGTTGAAGAAGCATGGGCAGCTGTACCTGTACACGTCATCCAAGCTCTGTTTAACTCAATGCCCAGGCGTATCAAGGCCGTTATTACAGCCAGAGGTGATTGTTCGAGGTACTGATTTCTCAGGATCTATGCACCCAAATTGCGTGAAAATGGTAATCACATGTCAGTTCTAGTATAATATATTTGTCCAATGAATACCAGTTTATCATCTGCATTTCCTCTTGGTGCAGGAATTTTAATGGCCAGTAGTGTACTGTTGCATCTACCACATGAATTATGTTTCTTTGGTCCTTGAACATGACCTGTGAAAGTGATCCACGGTGAATACAACAAAAACTACTACTATCACTACTACTATTACTATGATATGAATAATGTCTTTCTTTTTTTTTGTTCTTAAACTGTAATGTCATGACATGACCAGTATCCATGTACGGATACTACAACAACAAGTACTACTAAAAGTTCAATAAAAAGCTTTACGTCAGAAATTTAGAATTATTCTATAATTCCATACGTAACAACCACACATTCGGGAGGACGACGGTTCAATCCCGCGTCCGGCCATCCTGATTTAGGTTTTCCGTGAATTCCCTAAATCGCTCCAGGCAAATGCCGGGATGGTTCCTTTGAAAGGGCACGGCCGACTTCCTCCCCCGTCCTTCCCTGATCCGACGAGACCGATGACCTCGCAGTTTGGTCTCTTCCCACAAAACAACAACCAGTAAAAACCACAAGAGGAGCACAGAGGCCTTTAAGGGGGTAGGACGTCAAACGGGCCGACTTGGAGCAGGAGAGGCACCACAGGACATTTCAATTTCCACTGTCTATAGTTTTACAAATAAATTCATAAATCTTTGTCAGCATGACCAGGAAGGATTCGGGACTCACACTCATAGCAGTGGAAGTTCAAAAACATAACAAAATAAATTTTTTTACCTGTGAAATTTCATCATTTTTTCGCTTGCTATTGGTTGCATTTGTTGCTGTAGGTACATTTTTCTTCACAAGTAATAGAGATTCTTTGATGAATCTTCCACAGCAAACAAACCATACTTACAAGTGTATGAAACTCTAAAATTTTCCAAATCTATTAAAAACTGTGGTAAAAATTGAGATAATTAACCACAAAATTTGATTTTTTCTAAACATAAAGTTTAAAACGTAATAGCTCATTCATTTTTTCATAAATTAAATAGATTCTAGAGTTTCAGACACTTGTAAGTATGGTTTGTATGCTGTGCAAAATTCATCGAACAGTCTCTCTTATTTATGAAGAAAAGTGTACCTATAGCAACAAATGCAGCCAATAGTAAGTGAATAAAGGTGAAATTTCACACGTAAAAAAATATATTTTGTTATGTTTTTGAACTTCCGCTGCTACGAGTGTGAATCCTGAATCCTTCCTGGTCATGCTGACAAAGTTTTATGAATTTACTTGTAAAAGTATAGACATTGGAAATTAAAATGTCCTGTGGTGCCTCTCCTGCTCCAAGTCGGCCCGTTTGACGTCCTACCCCCCTTAAGCAATCGTTCTTCGCGCGCTCCATGAGCGAACGGAGGGAGAAGTGACCTAATTAGTGGTACGGGGGGGAAGTACCCTCTGCCATGCACTTCACAGCGACTTGCAGAGTTCAGTCGTAGCTGTAGATGAAATTAATCTTGCAGGCTCGCGCTAGCAACGACGCACCCCGGCCACGGAATTGCCTCGGCGGCACATTGGTCGCTCGAGCGTTGCGTGTGTCCCCTCGCGCACGCTTGTACGTTTCCACGAGTGGGCCGGATTGCCGGCTCGCGCGCACGGCCAGGTGGAGCGGTAAACAACGTCTGCCGGAGATAATGCCTCGCGCTCTCTCGTCTTCATCCTTGCGTAACGGGCAGCGGCGTGTCCCGCACAAGCTTTCCACAAAACCACGAAACCGTCATCTGTTACGCAACGATGACGGCCAGACTGCGGTCAGCGACTCGCTGCTGCACACTGTCGCTCCTGCGAGCGATCAGTCCCGTCCACCTGTTCCCGCTCCCCTCCGTATCAATGACATATGTCGTTTGTGTTATCTCGACGAAAGCATTAACATCGCCTAATACCGGTTCTCTGCCTTTTGAGGTTAATGGCTTCTTCGTGTTTTGCTAATACGACGTTGGCTACTTGTTCGCTCGGTTTCGTTTCTTGTTTCGCCACTGGATGCCAAGCCGCCGCAAAAATTTTAAATAACGGTACGCGCAGCGAAGATGCAAAAATTATAGACAGAGACACACACAGAACGTAATGGAATGGAAAAATTGGCCAAATGCGAATAGGACTCGCGCACTGTTGGTTCTGCACAAACTTAATTACGTATATACACTGAGGCCACAAAGAAACTGGTATAGGCATGCGTAATCAAATACAGAGATATGTAAACAGGCAGAACACGGCGCTGCGGTCGGCAACTCCACAACAAGACAAGAAGTGCCTGGTGCAGTTGTTATTTCGGTTGCTGCTGCTACAATGGCCGGTTATCAACATTTAAACGAGTTTGAACGTGGTGTTACAGTCGGTGTACGAGCGATGGGGCTCAGCGTCTCCGAGATGGCGATCAAGTGGGCATTTTCCGGTACGACCATTTCCGAGTGTACCGTGAATATCAGGAATCCGGTATCATCAAATCTTCAACATCGCTGAGGCCGGAAAAAAATTCTACAAGATCGGGACCAACGACGAGTGAAGAAACTTGTTCAACGTGACAGAAGTGCAACCCTTCAGCAAATTGCTGCTAATTTCAATGCTGGGCCATCAACAAGTGTCAGCGTGCCAATCAGTCAATGAAACGTTATCGATATGGGCTTTTGGGGCCAAGAAAAGCTTTACGCCTCGTCTGGGCCCATCGACGCCAACAGGTTGACTGTTGACGACTGGAAACTTGTTGCGTGGTCGGACGAGTCTCGTTTTAAATTGTATCGATCAGATGGCATGTACGTGTATGGGGACAACCTCATGAATCCATGGACCCTGCATGACATCACGGGACTGTTCAAGCTGGTGGAAGCTCTGTAATCGTGTGGGGCGTGTGTAGTTGGAGTGATATGGGATCCTGATACATCTAGATACGACTCTGAGAGGTGACACGTACATAAGCATCCCATCTGATCACCTGCATCCATTCATGTCCATTGTGCATTCCGACGGACTTGGGCAATTCCAGCAGAACAATGCGACACCCCACACGCTCAGAATTGCTACAGAGTAACTCCAGGAACACTCTACTGAGTTGAAACACTTCCACTGGCCATCAGACTCCGCCGACATGAGCATTATTGAGCATATCTGAGATGCCTTGCAACGTACTGTTCAGAAGAGATCTCTACCCCCTCGTCCTGTTACGGTTTTATGGACAGCCATACTTCAGACATTAGTCGAGTCCATGCCATGCCGTGTTGCGGCACTTCTGGCGCTCGTGGGGGCCCTACGCGATAAGGCAGGTGTACCAGTTTCTTTGGCTCTTCAGTGTATATGCAGTACTCCATGTATATCTTTTTCCTTCAGGAAACATTAGTGAGGCTGAGGAGCATAGCGATGACTATCTGATAATGACCAGGCTCTAAACTGTCCTTATTTTAGCCCTATTAAACAAAGACATATTATACCTTGTGGGCTGCGATGATAAATATTTAGTGGCTCCTCTGTAATATATGTCCGCTAAGTAGCGTTTGTACATCTATATCTACATTTATATCCTGCAACCCATCTTACAGTGCGTCACAGAGGGTACTTTGTGCAGCACTGTTAACTTCCCTCTTTTGCTGTTCTAGTCGAGAATAGGTCGCGTGAAGAACGATTGCTGGTAATCCTCCGTGTGTGCTCGAACTTCTCTACTATCCTCTTGCTGATCTTTTCGCGAGATATATTTAGGAGGAATCAATATATTGGGTGACACTTCTACCAAGCTATGCTCTAGGAACTTCAACAGTAAACCGTACCGTAATGAAGAACGACTCTCTTCCAGTGTCTGGCACTGTAGTTGGTTGAGCACCTCCGTGATGCTTTCGTGCTTACTATATGAACCTGTAAAGAAATGCGCTGCTGTTCTTTGGATCTTCTGTATTTCCTCTA
Organism: Schistocerca piceifrons; assembly: GCF_021461385.2. Taxonomy (NCBI): domain Eukaryota; kingdom Metazoa; phylum Arthropoda; class Insecta; order Orthoptera; family Acrididae; genus Schistocerca; species Schistocerca piceifrons. Next base: position 467,943,049 of record NC_060141.1, on the reverse strand, counting down.
TCAATCCTATCTGGTACGGATCGCATACTGACATCTTGTACTGAAGTACAGGTCGAACTAGGGTTCTATAAACTATTCCCTTTGTTGATTGTCTAATTTCCTGACAATTCTTCCAGTGAATCTCGGTTTGGCATCTGTCCTCCCTGCGATTAGTTTTATGTGGTTGTTCCACTTTAAATCGCTCCGTACGCGTACTCCTTCTTGTTTGTATACATTATTGGCACGTAACTATTTCCAGAGATTGTTCTGCAATCGTGTAGCCACACAATAACGGGTCTTTCTATGTACACGCAATACGTTAGATTTGTTTATGATGAGATCAATTGGTACTTCCTGCACCAAGCGTGGATCCTGTAGATGTCTTCTTGCATTTCTTCACAATTTTCTAGCATTCCGACTTCTCTGAATACAACAGCATCATCCGCGAAAAGCCGCAAGGAACATCCGACGTTATGTGTTAGATCATTTATACTCGTACATAGTGTGAAAGGCAATGGTCCTATACACTCCCGAGGGTTACGCCCCAAGTTACTTTTACGTCTTGAGACTTTATTTTGCAATTTGTCTGTTGCAAAGAAACTTATAAATCCTCGCTATACCTGATACCAACATAGCCATGTATTACGTAAAAATGTCATAATATATCATGTCTAGTTTGACATGACTACGATGAAATCGATTTATAAAAGAGTCATTAAATCTTGGTCAAATAACTTAATGGGAATGCAGCCGGGAGACATCGTCGACAACCGCCGATATTACGACAGGCGCGCACCCTGTCATTTTCAAGGCACAATAGCAGCAAGGAAGCTCAGTGCAAGGCAAAATGAAAACCTCAATTTGCAATGGAACTGCGGAAAGTTAATACACACACACACACACACACACACACACACACACATGAGCACGCACGCTGTAAACACTAGTGCCACAACGCAACCAAACTGGACGAACGTGAGAAGTTATCGACAGTGAATATTAATGGCCAATGGGTGAGGTAGCATTAACTCTGTCCCTCTGATTTTTGATAACGTACGGAGCAGGATGCCACGGAGAATTTAAGTGAAAATCTCCATTTCTTTATAAAGTTACGTGCTCATTTAATTTCATCTAATTAACAAAATCCCAGTAGTTACAAGTGCATGCCAGGATCTCCGTATTGTTATATTCCATACGATAACCGGTACCAAGACTATACTCTGCAATAGCAGATTTGCTTGTCTGTTGTAAGCATGTGTTACGCATATGCTCTTGAATCTTTCTTGAAGACGTACAATGCAGGCAATATATACCGGAAACTAAAATTTAATTTGGATTTAGTTTGAAGATACATCATCTATTTAGTGATTAATGCAAGCTGCTTCATCTCACTATTACAACATCGTTGGTTCCCATACAAATGTCCCAGGCAGCAGCGCAAAATATTACAGAAGGCTTTAATCTGAAGTTTTACTGAATAATGATAAAATTGATTATGCCACTAATCTCTCAAAAATTTTAGACGAACCTGCGGATTCTTCGGAAACAAGGTGTAATACTGACAAATTAATTTCGAATATAAATTTATTACGCTTGAAGTACGCACGGGGACCTGTACGATATTTAGAGGGGTCGAAGTACAGAATATTTTGAATAGTTACCCATGAGCGGAAACGTACAGTCTTCCTTCCTGTAGCTATTTCAAATAAGGAATTTAATTCATACAGTTCTGCCAAGTGAAACAACAATGTCTCATATTTGACTGTCATGGTATGCAACAGGATAAACAACATAGATAAGGAACAGAACGCCATATTTCCGGACATGGGTTCCTGTTCTAAATACTGTATTAAGTGCTCACCCCGCTCTACAAGTCCTAGAAATTTGTAACCGGATTGTCCGAACACCCTATATGTAATTGGCCGGGAAGCTGATCAGTTCTACATTATTGTTACACTTATTATGTAAATCACATCCGAAAGCAATTAAAGAAAATCCAGTCGACCCACTTAGGAAAGGGGAATTCAGCAAACAGGGTGACTTTCTGCAGCCAATAGGTTGCTTTTTATCTCATTTTCCATCTGGTTCACTGCGCTGAGTTGGAAGTTGTAACGAGCGAAAGCCGTTCTATTGGTTGATGTGAATCGTTCGTCAGCGTGTCGTAACTGGCAAGAAAGGCCTCTGTGGCAAACAAAATGTTCTCGCGAAGAAAGTGGGTGGACGCGACGGCGTAATAGCTTTCGCCTTTCAACACAGTGAGTGGTCCGCTGCAAATATTTTGACCTAGTATTAGGATCTGAGCCGTGGCACGCGCCAAGCTTTTCGCTGCTGCATTTTACCAATAAGGTACTTTACACTCAAGGTTTAGCCGTAGAACAGAAACCAATATAACCAACTCAACGAAACCCATAACAGTTCACCATGAAGGTGTGTAGGCCTGTCGGAGCATCAGCGTACAAAACTGTGATAATTTTGACGAATACAGCTTTTTCGAAAACCATTCTAGCAAGAGTGAAAGTTGAGGATGATTCAAAAACAAAGAACAGATTTCAGTTATTTATTACAGTTAAATTATGAAAGACAGAAAACAGATTGCGCATGCCACTAGATAGAGGAAGTGTGTCAACTCAAACACCTTTCAGCTGTCTAATTTCCAAACCGTTATTTTATTTGGTTACCAGTTTCGGCGATTTAGTACGCCATCTTCAGGCCCCTGACCGACGTGTAGGAAGATTACCACCTTAGTTCCGGTCAAAACAGGGGCCAGCATTCAAATTCTGGTATCTGTAGATTTCTGCTTGATACAGCGATCACTTCAACCATCATCTGCCGACTGTTCGGCTGCGATCGCTGTATCAAGCAGAAACCTGCCATACCAGTATTTGAATGCTGGCCCCTTTTTCGACCCGAATTAAGGTTGGAATCTTCCTACACGTCGGTCAGGGGTCTGATGATGGCGTACTAAATCGCCGAAACTTGTAGCCAAGTAACATAACGGTTTGGAAATTAGACGGCTGAAAGGTGTTTGATTTGACATCCTGTAGCGAACAGCCGAGTCCCGCAACTACCTCTGGAAAGATGGCCTTATAAGAGGTAGAGGGAGGTTCAAAGTTTTATGTTCACGCAGACACGACGCCGTACACTCAACATGGGCACCGTGTGTTGCTCGAGAAACATCGAAACAGTACTCCATTTCATTCCACACGCGCATCAACAGGTCCTCGTTTATTGAAACCACAGTATCAACATATCCGTTTCTCAGCAGTTGAAGAGTAACTGCCGTAAGTGGGACAAAGACTCTGTCTTTTATGTGCCCTTACAGGGAGGCCAAAAGCAATGAACAAGATCTTGTTGTCCATTTCTTCTAGTCAAACGTTGTGGGACGGTATTGTTAAGATAACATCGCACCTCTAAGTGGAAGAGAGATGGGGCGTCGTCGTGCATAAAAATGAAATAATTTGTATCAACCAATTTTGCAGCATGTCCAGGTATGACACCCCTGTTGCAGTTTCCTTCGCAAAAGAGAAGGGTCCACAAACTGCGAACAGAAACGGCACAAAACACATTCCGCTTCGGTGAGTCTCTTTCATGTTCGATGACATCACCAGGATTTTGTAACCACTTTTCACATTTCATTTTTGTAACAAATTGTGCAGAGAACTTTTTCTGCAATTTTCTCAAGTACCTATTATATACTTATGACCTTGTCAAATAAATAAAAACCAAAGAGTATCATTAGGTGGAGAAACTGGAAGAGATTATTCAAAAACTGGACATTTGTGGTAAGTTCCTACTGGACCAAACTGCTGAGGTCATCGGTCCCTAGGCTTACAAACTGCTGAATGTAACTCAAACTAACTTACGCTAAGGACAACACACATACTCATGACCGAGGGAGGACTAGAATCTCCGACGGGGGAATCCGCGCAAGATCATTTGATAAGGAAGGGAAAGAAGAGAAGGAAGACAGGAGAAAATGGGTAAGATCCCCACCACTAGTGCTATTTAGATGCAAGGGCCTCGGTAGGACATATCGAGCCGCTCGCCTCTGTGGGGTATACTGACTGACTGTCTGACTGTAGGGGAGCATCTCTGAGTTAACGTGGAGTCGCTGCCTTAATTTTGTCTATTATGCTGTTCAATTCTAATTTCTGCTCTGTTCTATTCTAATGTAATCTAAGTCCTTGTAATGTAATATGTCTGTGATTAGTGTATTTCATTTCTACCTGTATGCTGTTTAATATGCTTATTGTATGCGTAACTTGGCACTTACATAACTACTGCATCAGTGACCTGGTTTACATATGTTTTATATCTAGTGACACTGCTCCTACACTGTAGCTCTTACTGGTTTAACGTGTATCTTTAGTCAAGTTTATAGTTAGTGTAACTTCTTGGTGTTGTCCATTTGCAATCAATTAGCTATCAGTGTATCATTATTGAGGCAGTTTTGTCTGCTTCATTTTCCTTCCACTGCGTTGCTCAAAAATTGTGAATAGTGATTGGCAGAGTCCGTTGTTCGGAAAAAATTCGGGCTTGCTGCCGGTCTTCGTCAACAATACTCCACAAAATTCCCCAGTATTTCGGCTGGGCAGCTGCCAGTCTTCCTCAGGTGAGCCATCGAAGACTGCTGTGTCGGATACTTCCCTAGAGTCACGTTCATCTCAGGTAATTGTCTCTCTGGTTTTTGTGTATGGTCTTTTTTCCACATATTTGTCGTATATTGTACGTTATGTGATGTCAGCGGTTCTGTTCATGCCTTGCAATTTGTCTGGGTTTCTTAGGGATTCGTATATACCATCTTATGAGAAGTTTGTTTGCCGGGTCCGCATGTGTAGTGTGTAACGTAAGCATATGCTCAGGAGTACGTGGCTCCCCAAAGAAACACTCTGCTCCCTTACAAAATTACACTCGATGAATGTGCAGTGGATAAGGGTAGTTACGGTCAAAAAGTGTACCATGCCTCGAAAAAAAAAAAATGGCTCTGAGCACTATGGGACTTACCATCTGAAGTCATTAGTCCCCTAGAACTTAGAACTACTTAAACCTAACTAACCTAAGGACCTTACACACATCAATGCCCGAGGCAAGATTCGAACCTGCGACCGTAGCGGTCGCGCGGTTCCAGACTGTAGCGCCTAGAACCGCTCGGCCACCCTGGCCGGCACCATGCCTCGATTGGGGTTTGCATGGCGCATTTTAAGCCGCCGCCGGATATCGGGGAAGAGGACATAAACTCCGCGGCGGTTAACACCGGTTACCCACTCAAGTTGCCACGCATTCATTCGCCATTGTGTCAGCCGTCGCCTGTCCACCTTCAGCCAGTATGTCGCAGCTTGCTGACTGATAGTTAGGCTGATCGTGGTTATTTCGAACACCACGCATAGTGCCTGCGCTGGCATGTTGCTGCAAGCTCCTGACCGTCTTAGCAGAACTTTGACATGGCCTGTCAATATGGTTCTGATCGATATGAGATAGAGTCTTTGTGCTCAAGCGATCGCTGCGAAACTGTCGAGATGCAAACAAGGCACAGTGATACACAGAATAGCCAAAGAAACTGGTACACCTACTTAATATCGTGTAGAGCCTCCGCGAGCACGCAGAAGTGCCGCAACACGACGTGGGATGGACTCGACTACTGTCTGAAGTCATGATGGAGGAAACTGACACAATGAATCCTGCACGGCTGTCCATAGACCCGTAAGAGTACGACCAGGTGGAGATCTCTTCTGAACAGCACATTGCAAGGCATCCGAAATACGTCAATAATTTTCACGCCTGGGGAGTTTGGTGGTCAACGGAAATGTTCAAAAATGGTTCAGATGGCTCTGAGCACTATGGGACTTAACAGCTATGGTCATCAGTCCCCTAGAACTTAGAACTACTTAAACCCAACTAACCTAAGGACAACACACAACACCCAGTCATCACGAGGCAGAGAAAATCCCTGACCCCGCCGGGAATCGAACCCGGGAACCCGGGCGTGGGAAGCGAGAACGCTACCGCACGACCACGAGCTCCGGACGGAAATGTTTAAACTTAGAAGAGTGTTCCTGGCGACACTCTGTAGCAATTCTGGACGTGTGAGGTATAGCACTGTTCTGCTGCAACAGCCCAAGTCCGCCGGAATGGACAGTGGCAGTCATCAAGGGTACACTAGAGGGCCTTCGGCTCCGAAAGCCCATGGTGTTCTGTTGAATGGTTCGCACGCTGACACTTGTTGATAGGCCAGCATTGAAATATGAAGCAATTTGCACTTCCGTCACGTTGAATGATTCTCTTCAGTCGTCGTTAGTTCCGTTCTTGCAGGTTCTTTTTCCGGCCTTGCGATGTCGGGAGATTTGATGGTTTACCGGATTCCTGAGATTCACGGTACACTCGTGAAATGGTCGAAAGGGTAAATCCCCACTTCATCACTACCTCGGAGAAGCTGCGTCCCATCGCTCGTGCGCCGACTATAACACCACGTTCAAACTCACTTAAATCTTGATAATCTACCATTGTAGCAGCAGTAACCGATCTAACAGCTGCAGCAGAGACACTTGTCTTATATAGGCGTTGCCGACCGCAGCGCCATGTTCTGCCTGTTTACATATCTCTGTATTTGGATACGGATGCCTATACCAGTTTCTTTGGCGTTTCAGTGTATATTCATGTATTACTTAGTGGATGTGTGTAAGCGATTGTATTGATGTATATTACTGTGTAGAAGTTTTCTGCTCTACCAGTAGTCTGCTTCATGCGTTGGTTGTACGTCAGTCAATCATCAATATGAAAGCACCAAGTGCAACTTCCATCTGTCCACCAAACGAAGCACAGTCAACATTTTCTTATAAACTCACTGCCTGAGCTGCCGTGGAGAGATTTGTGATTCCACGCATAACTTCGGCGCACTGTTTGGTGATAGCCAACTGTGCTCCGCTGTCCCTTCTTCAGTTGACGACAAAATTATGGCTATTAATATCGCTTCCGAGCACAGAGGTTCAATCGTCCGTAAAGGTTGGAAAACAGCCTGCGTATTACTATTCATGTTAGGACTTGGGTAGATTACAATCTTGAAAAAATTTAAAAAACATTGATGCCGACAGTAGTTTATTTTAGCACTAGTACCCAGCGTAACCTTCAGACGTACACTGAAGTAAAAATAAAAAATAAAAATAAAAAATTAAAAATTAAAAAAAAGTTTAATACTTCTATCTGATCTATGGTGACCGATCACGTGGAAAGCTGGCTGAACATCCAACTGCCTTGAATCGAATGAATTCACGCCGCGCCGGCCGGAGTGGCCGTGCGGTTCTAGGCGCTACAGTCTGGAACCGGGCTACCGCTACGGTCGTAGGTTCGAATCCCGCCTCGGGCATGGATGTGTGTGATGTCCTTAGGTTAATTAGGTTTAATTAGTTCTAAGTTCTAGGCGACTGATGACCTCAGAAGTTACGTCGCATAGTGCTCAGAGCCATTTTTTGAATTCACGCCGCACATCACAGCTACCCTACTGCTAACTCCTTCAGCAGAGCATTGTAAAACCTGTAATTGCTCCGTGGTTTTAATTAATTCTTCATAAAAAGGGTTCTGCAAGTTTACTGCACTACTTTACATAGTTGGTATAAGGTGGATTACATTGTGTTAGGCACCTTGTTCGTTCCTGCCGTATCCTGTGTCGCACTTATCATGCCGTAGCTACAGTCAAGTCAGCTTAAAGAAATGTCTCACACCTGGCAGTGCTTTTGACAGCTTTTAAAAGCTGAAGCGCAAACGGCTTAGGCAAAAACAATAGCCGTCTACACAGCTACAATGATGCCTCGCCATAGAGACGTTTACAAAATTGTGTTATAGATACGCGAAGCAGCTCCACCCAGCATACAGAAACCGTACGTTTCAAATAGAAAATTGGCAAAATGAATATCTACGCAACGCCGGGTTTGTCGGCAATACTATTTGTTACTGGCCTGTGAAGTGGTATAAACATGCTCGTATCATTGTCAGTTTTAACCACAGTGATGAGGGAAGACAGATGAAGATGGTAGATGTTTCAGTGTCCATCACCTATTCCTGAATTTATGGTATATACGACTTGCTCTGCTTTCTAGGAAACACACCGCCAAAGCAAACACTACGATGAAACAAAAAAATAGCGACAATCAAAGCTTTAGCAGCCGCGCGGGGTAGCTGCGCGGTCTTTGGCGCCCTGCCACGGTTCGCGCGGCTGCCCCCCCCCCCTCCCCCCACCCCCACCCCATCCTCCCACCCCCTGACGGAGGTTCGAGTCCTCCCTCAGGCATGGGCGTGTGTTTTGTCTTTAGCGTTAGTTTAAGTTAGATTAAGTAGTTTGTAAGCCTAGAAACCGCTGACTTCAGCAGTTTGATCCCATAGGAACTTACCACCACAATCTTTAGCATCAATTTACCAGTGTGGGGTTCCACGATGCAATGATATAATGGGGTGCTCAATGGACCTGGGCATCCAGACACATTTTTGCGGTTGAGAAGGGCCCACACGTCTGCATTATGCCTCGTGAAACTCCTTTTACATTTCACTCTCTTACCTTTTATTGGGAAAAATCGGAACACATGATATTCTGAAAATTAAATCTCTGTTAGTGTGTGCTGGGTGAGTTTGGTTTACAGCAGTAGATGGTGGATGATACACTCTAACCTTTCCCCGCTCTCCAGAGTGATTTTCTGGCCAGATTATGGCAGTACGTATATTGTCTGTATTGTGCATGAGATGCAGGACATTCGCAACACTTCTTGCTGACCTACCTCAGTGTGTCGCTCCTCTCTTTCCAGATTCCTTGTCTGGATGGCTCTGAGCACTATGCGACTTAACTTCGAAGGTCATCAGTCGCCTAGAACTTAGAACTAATTAAACCTAACTAATCTAAGGACATCACACACATCCATGCCCGAGGCAGGATTCGAACCTGTAGCGCCTAGAACCGCACGACCACTCCGGCCGGCCTCTTGTCTGGATGAACTTCGGTTGTATCGGTAATAGTTTGTGAATTGTTGTCTTATAAAACAATAAAAGATGATAACAAGGAGGCAAGAAATGGCATATAACAAAGGCTGCATTTTCGACTTAACAATTAAGAACTTGCTTCGTTGTTGAAAAAACCTGACAAGTTAATATTGTTTTCCACCGTACAATGGAACCTAGAACGTGTATTTTAACGTTCAGGTTTCGTATAATTGAGCTTTCCAGGTTCACGTATTGTAAACGCAGGGCTTTAACTTCCCTCTACTTTATGTCCATCTAGTGACTGAATCCACTGAGTTAACCTTTGTGACGTTCTCGGGAATACAATGAACAAATAAAAGTAATCTGTGATAGCAGCAGCGACGAATTGTTATACTAAATTCAGGTTCCAGGTTTAAAATTCTAATTCTTTTACAACTTCCTCGATCTGATATTTCTCTCTTTCCTTTTACCTTCATCAAACCAAAGCTATGCTCTTCCCCTTGTTTCATATTGATCAGTGTTAAGATTTACATTTTCACTGATGTTAAGCATTTCTCCACTATGTATTCGCAGAAAAATTTCAGAATATATTATCGTAGCCACAACCTATGTAACATCAGACAACGAAACAAGTATTGAGACCACAACAACAATCGGGAAAAGGGCTCGACAGCGAGCAAGTTACGAGACAGAATTTAGTTACATGGTTTTCAAGTTCGTGGATTGACGGCTCACTTGATCAGAACATAAACATCCGTGGCTTCTTTCGCACGTGACATGCGACTCTAAGCGTGGCGTAAACAAACTTAAGTGGAAAAAACTGAATGAGACAAGTTATTTCTTCATTAACGATTGACAGAAAACTTTTATTACATCGTACTGTAAAGGGAGACAGTCCTCTAGCATTACTTTTCCTCAACAGAAGAAATCGATACCAGAACTAATTTTCGAATTTTGTACGGGTTAATATTATCTCTGCTGCTTTTCTAAAAAAAAAAAAATTCGTATGAACTTGTACACGATAAGTTATATTTCAAGCTAAAATCTATAAAAAGAAATTACTTTATTTTCTCTGTTACAATCGATATGTACCAGCTCTGAATGTACAGTTCCAATTATTTTTCAGAAACATTTGAAATTACGAAATATTTGGCAAACTTAAAACTTCTATTATTATTTACGCAATTTGGTGCTACTTATTAAGTTTATTTCTGGATTCATTTATAAAATAATAATACAAACTACTAGAAATTCATCTGTCAAGAAAGATTGTTAACCCTTTGGAATATTGTTATTACCGCAGAGTCATGTAGTAGTGGGCGTACGTCTGATGTGATCGCACGTGTCTTTGTATTTTGGAAGAACAATGGAATTTAAGCTTTGTTTATGTGAAAATTCAAAAGACAGTGTATATAGTAAAATGTGAGGTAGTAAATTATTGAGGAAAAAAAAAGAATTGCACAGGCATTTTTCAGAGTTAATCACGTCAATTGGAACCATGAAAACTTAACGTCAAAAATTTCAGCTTCATGAATCAGTCCCTACACATGAAGTACTGGAGCCAACTACGAGATGAGAAGATAAGTAAAAAGTTTATCGTAAATCTTAGTCTCTCGTACTTTTGAAAAAAGAGAGTTTACCATCAAAAATAGTAGTGACATCAACAAAATTTGTGAGGGGGAGATTACAGTATTCTTGCAAGGACAGCAATGGGAAGCATGCTGCTTCCTCTTCGTCGTCACTTCTTCACATCTTGGCACAAGGTTGAAAATCTCTTTCTCCAAATTTATTCGCGACCTGTGTTTCGTCTTGATGACTGCCAGTACTGGAAAAATTGGCCTAGCGCGAGTAGAAGTCGCGCACTGAGGGTTCCATACAAACTTAATGTATATAGATAGTTCATCCAATTTGGGAATCGAGAGCCCCGACTACTATCAGTACTGTCAAGAGTTCGGTCCGAGGAATTCCAAGACAGAATCACAGTCTATACAGTAGTTCCTGAGACTAGCCTGGACAAACAGTGAGGTTGACAATGACACATGTCATGGAGAGCAATGTACAGATGGCGATAGTATCGCATTCAAAAGGTATAAAAGGGCAGTGCATTGTGGGAGCTGTTATTATTACTCCGATCTAAAGAGTCAAGTGTCTGACGAGAATACCAAATTTCAGGCATTACCTCCCACCTTAGACAACACAGTTCATAACCAATAGATTGTGGTCAGAGTCCACATCTGCCCCTGGAAATGTCTTACAATTTAAAACCTGGTTCCTAAATCTCTGTCTTACCATTATATAGTGAATCTGATATCTTATAGTATCTCCAGGGTTCTTCCATGTATACAACCTTCTTTCATACAACTTATATGGAAGAATACGATGATTCCAAATTTATATAGAAATTTCGTACTACTACTTTTCGATCTCATGCTTAAGAAAAAAATTTTTGCTTGTAGTAGGCTTAATAGGCCTTTGATATTGATACTTCGTGAATTACATTCTGTTGTCTTATTTATGTAAATGAAGAAGATAAATATGACCATTTGTGCCAAAACAGTCTCACTTTTTTGGCGTGTGTTACTACTGTAATATTAGAAAGTGACAAAACAGATGTAATCAAATCGAGAAACCACACCAGTCTTGGATACTATTCGTCTTAGCAATTTTTTCAGCATTACACAACGACATTTTGTTTTTTCATGTAGCTAAACGTTTGACAAACTTAATTGAGGTAATAGATTCTTTCGCAGAAAGGAAAGCAAGCCGTGTAAAGCTGTAGGAAGATGAGAGAAAAAAATGCTGGGACCTAAAGACTGTCGCAAATAATCCCACCCAGCATTAAATGTGAGTTTTTTTGAGGTGGTAGGATGTCAAACAGGCCGACTGGTAGCAGGAGAGGCAGCACAGGATTTTATTTCCCACTGTTCTGAATATACGTATGATGACTTCCATTACAAAATACACACGTGTGAATTCCACAGAGCGAAATAAAATGAAGTGCGATAGAAGAATGCTGGGTGAAGAGACGTAACTCTGCACTTCGGCACACTTAAGACCAAATAACATGTCTTGCATTTCCTCGGGCAGATATGATTTATATATCAAACGCTTCAGAAAGATGTGCGCTAAAAAATGAACATTTTTTCGATTTTTCAAAAGTTTTTGATGTCCTGTCTCACGTACTTTGGGGGGGGGGGGGGGGAGGGGGGGAGGACGACAACACTATCAGGTTTTCGTCCCGGTTCGGAAAAGTGAATCCGGCTGTGGGCTGCATAATGACGTGGGCTGTATTTACATGGAAGCGACAGGGTCCTCTGGTTCAACTGAACCGATCATTGACTGGAAATGGTTATGTTCAAGCTACTTGCAGACCACTTGCAGCCCTCATGAACTTCACGTTCCCAAACGATGATGAAATTTTCGCCAGGACCCAATTTTTCGTGGTTGGTTTGAAGAACAGTCTGGAAAATTCGAGAGAACGATTTGGCCACCCAGATCGGCCGACATGAATCCTATCCAACATTTATGGGACATAACCGAGAGGTCAGTTTGTGCACAAACTCCTGCACCGGCAACACTTTCGTAATTGCGCACGGCTGTAGAGACAGCATTTCTCATTATCTCTGTAGCGGATTTCCAACGACTTGTTGAGGTCATGCCACGCCGGGTCAATGCAGTACGCCGGGCGAAAGGAGGCCCGACGTGATATTAGGATGTATCCCTTGACGTTTGTCACCTCAGTGCACAAAAGCAAGCAGTTTATATGTGGTTAGAGAGAGAAGATTTTTATTTAACTACTAAAACATTAATACAACTTACATTTTATGTTTGCACGCAGTATTATTTTTCTGCAATGCTTTTGACGGACTATGAACGCAAGCTGTAATGACCAAAAGATATTTTTATGTGATTTAATTACAATTCACAGTTTTCGGAATTTTTCCATTACGTCTGCACTATTGGCCATTAAAATTGCTACACCAAGAAGAAATGCAGATGATAAACAAGTATTCATTGGACAAATATATTATACTACATCTGACATGTGATTACATCTGCACGCAATTTGGGTGCATAGATCCTGAGAAATCAGTACCCAGAACAACCATCTATGGCCGTATAACGGCCTTGATACGCCTGGGCATTGAGTAAAACAGAGCTTGGATGGCGTGTGCAGGTACAGCTGCCCATGCAACTTCAACATGATACAACAGTTCATCAAGAGTAGTGACTGGCGTATTGTGACGAGCCAGTTTCTCGGCCACCATTGACCAACGTTTTCAGTTGGGGAGAGCTCTGGAGAATGTGCTGGCCAGGGCAGCAGTCGAACATTTTGTGTATCCAGAAAGGCCCGTACAGGATCTGCAACATGCGGTCGTGCATTACCCTGCTGAAATGTAGAGTTTCGCAGGGATCGAATGAAGGGTAGAGCCACGGGTCGTAACACATCTGAAATGTAACGTCCACTGTTCAAAGTGCCGTCAATGCGAACAAGAGGTGACCGAGACGTGTAACCAAAGGCACCCCTTACCATCACGTCGGGTGATACGCCAGTATGGCGATGACGAATACACGCTTCCAATGCGCATTCACCGTGATGTCGCCAAACACGGATGCTACCATCATGATGCTGTAAACAAAACCTGGATTCATCCGAAAAAATGGCGTTTTGCCGTTCGTGCACCCAGGTTCGTCGTTGAGTACACCATCGCAGGCGCTCCTGTCTGTGACGCAGCGTCAAGGGTAACCGCAGCCATTGTCTCTGAGCTGATAGCCCATGCTGCTGCAAACGTCGTCGAACTGTTCGTGCAGATGGTTGTTGTCTTGCAAACGTCCCCGCTGTTGACTCAGGGATCGAGACGTGGGTGCACGATCCGTTACAGCCATGCGGATAAGATGCCTGTCATCTCGACTGCTAGTGATACGAGGCCGTTGGGATCCAGCACGGCGTTCCGTATTACCTTCCGTAATCCACCGATTCCATATTCTGCTAACAGTCATTGGATCTCGACCAACGTGAGCAGCAATGTCGCGATACGATAAATCGCAATCGCGATAGGATACAATCCGACCTTTATAAAAGTCGGAAACGCGATGGTACGCATTTCTCCTCCTTACACGAGGCATCACAACAGCGTTTCACCAGGCAACGCTGGTCAACTACTATTTGTGTATGAGAAATCGGTTGGAAACTTTCCTCATGTCAGCACGTTGTAGGTGTCGCCACGGGCGCCAACTTTGTGTGAATGCTATGAAAAGCTAATCATTTGCATATCACAGCATCTTCTTCCTGTCGGTTAAATTTCGCGTCTGTAGCACGTCATCTTCGTGGTGTAGCAATTATAATGACCAGTAGTGTATTATGAAAATGTCATGAATTTACAAGTTTTTATGGGTGTGTTTGCGAGTATCAATATGAGACACAAATTGCCGTATCTTTTAATTGCACTAGCTTAGAACCTTAAAGCATTTACACTATTGCAGAACGATAGTCCTTACTACCTGACATAAATTTTAATTTGATACGTCTACCCATTCCTGAGAAAAAGAGGTCGTAACAGGCAGTCGCGTAACAATTGACAAAAAAAATTGCATGATATAATTACAAATTAACGATTTTAGAATTTTCCCTTTCCTTGTTCTGTGAAACCTTGCTTCGTGTCAAATGTCATGAGCAACAACGTCAAGAGGAAGTACGCTATAGGTTTTGTTGAGTGAGTTTGCGAGTATCAAGATATATGACATACATAGCCGTATCTTTCGATTGCACTAAGTTATGTTAGAAAGAGGAAGCCGTCTGGTAGAATTTTGCACAGAGCATAACTTAATCATAGCTAACACTTGGTTCAAGAATCATAAAAGAAGGTTGTATACATGGAAGAGTCCCGGAGACACTAAAAGGTATCAGATAGATTATATAATGGTAAGACAGAAATTTAGGAACCAAGTATTAAATTGTAAGACATTTCCAGGGGCAGATGTGGACTCTGACCACAATCTATTGATTATGAACTGTAGATTAAAACTGAAGAAACTGCAAAAAGGTGGGAATTTAAGGAGATGGGACCTGGATAAACTGACTAAACCAGAGGTTGTACATAGTTTCAGGGAGAGCATAAGGGAACAATTGACAACAATGGGGGAAAGAAGTACAGTAGAAGAAGAATGGGTAGCTCTGAGGGATGAAGTAGTGAAGGCAGCAGAGGATCAAGTAGGTAAAAAGACGAGTGCTAGTAGAACACCTTGGGTAACAGAAGAAATATTGAATTTAATTGATGAAAGGAGAAAATTCAAAAATGCAGTAAATGAAGCCGGCAAAAAGGAGTACAAACGTCTCAAACATGAGATCGCCAGGAAGTGCAAAATGGAAAAGCAGGCATGGCTAGAGGACAAATGTAAGGATGTAGAGGCTTATCTCACTAGGGGTAAGATAGATACTGCCTACAGGAAAATTAAAGAGACCTTTGGAGAAAGGAGAACCACTTGCATGAATATCAAGAGCTCAGATGGAAACCCAGTTCTAAGCAAAGAAGAGAAAGCAGAAAGGTGGAAGGAGTATATAGAGAGTCTATACAAGGGATATGTACTTGAGGACAATATTATGGAAATGGAAGAGAATGTAGATGAAGATGAAATGGGGGATACGATAATGCGTGATGAGTTTGACAGAGCACTGGAAGACCTAAGTCGAAACAAGGCCCTGGGAGTAGACAACATTCCATTAGAACTACTGACGGCCTTGGGAGAGCCAGTCCTGACAAAACTCTACCATCTGGTCAGCAAAATGTATGAGACAGGCGAAATACCCTCAGACTTCAAGAAGAATATAATAATTCCAATCCCAAAGAAAGTAGGTGTTGACAGGTGTGAAAATTACCGAACTATCGGTTTAATAAGCCACAGCTTCAAAATACTAATACGAACTCTTTACAGACGAATGGAAAAACTGGTAGAAGCCGACCTCGGGGAAGATCAGTTTGGATTCCGTAGAAATATTGGAACACGTGAGGCAATACTGACCTTACGACTTATCTTAGAAGAAAGATTAAGGAAAGGCAAACCTACGTTTCTAGCATTTGTGGACTTAGAGAAAGCTTTTGACAATGTTGACTGGAATAATCTCTTTCAAATTCTAAAGGTGGCAGGGGTAAAATACAGGGAGCGAAAGGCTATTTACAATTTGTGCAGAAACCAGATGGCAGTTGTAATTATCGAGGGGCATGAAAGGGAAGCAGTGGTTGGGGAAGGGAGAGAGACAGGGTTGTAGCCTCTCCCCAATGTTATTCAATCTGTATATTGAGCAAGCAGTAAAGGAAACAAAAGAAAAATTCGGAGTAGGTATTAAAATCCATGGAGAAGAAATAAAAACTTTAAGGTTCGCCGATGACATTGTAATTCTGTCAGAGACAGCAGAGGACTTGGAAGAGCAGTTGAACGGAATGGACAGTGTCTTGAAAAGAGGATATAAGATGAGCATCAACAAAAGCAAAACGAGGGTCATGGAATGTAGTCGAATTTAGTCGGGCGATGCTGAGGGAATTAGATTAGGAAATGAGACACTTAAAGTAGTAAAGGAGTTTTGCTATTTGGGGAGCAAAATAACTGATGATGGTCGAAGTAGAGAAGATATAAAATGTAGACTGGCAATGGCAAGGAAAGCGTTTCTGAAGAAGAGAAATTTGTTAACATCGAGTATAGATTTAAGTGTCAGGAAGTCGTTTCTGAAAGTATTTGTATGGAGTGTAGCCATGTATGGAAGTGAAACATGGACGATAAATTGTTCGGACAAGAAGAGAATAGAAGCTTTCGAAATGTGGTGCTACAGAAGAATGCTGAAGTTTAGATGGGTAGATCACATAACTAATGAGGAGGTGTTGAATAGAATTGGGGAGAAGAGGAGTTTGTGGCACAACTTGACTAGAAGAAGGGACCGCTTGGTAGAACATGTTCTGAGGCATCAAGGGATCACAAATTTAGCATTGGAGGGCAGCGTGGAGGGTAAAAATCGTAGAGGGAGACCAAGAGATGAATACACTAAGCAGATTCAGAAGGATGTAGGTTGCAGTAGGTACGGGGGGATGAAGTAACTTGCAAAGGATAGGGTAGCATGGAGAGCTGCATCAAACCAGTCTCAGGACTGAAGACCACAACAACAAGTTATGTTAAATTTGTTACCCCTGCAGGGGACCGTAGACCTTTGTTTGTGGGATACAGCTGAACTTGATAGGCCTACTGGTTGGTGAGAGAAAGTGTTCTCAAAAGTCAGACTAACACCCAACGGATAACGAAGTGACCTTATAATGGCTCTGCTTTTACCGATTGAGATACCTGACAAAAGTAGGGTGTGCAGAACGTATCGAAACTCGTACGACCTTGTTACATACTTTGGGATACTCCTACTTCACCAAGTTCCAGAAAAGAACTTCGATTTCAATTGCCCTTCTCCTTCAGTGGCAAGTATTGATTGAATTTCCGTACTGAAAGGATATTTTATCCAGCTGTATTGATCAACGTCTTCTGGAACGTGGTACAGAAAGTAATCACCAAGATCAGTTAAAGACTCCACAAACACAGACTGAAATTCTTCTCTTAGCTGAAAGTATTTATCTTCTAAAACCGTGTGAAGAATAGGTAAAACGGAGTGTATATGTTTATCACCCAACTTTTATATTTATATCATCCAACTTTTTCGTTCACAACAGTAAATGGCCATCTACCACGCTGCCTTAGTAACAGTACTTACTCCTCGGTCCGCTGGGTATCGTTACTAGCGCACACCACACGTTGTTCCCGTACTCAGAAAGCAAGTATACCAAATTAAATTGTTATTTTTATGAAACCGCCGCGAGCCCCTTCTGTAAACCGCAACACTCCCAGGAGCAATGACGCACAGTTTGGAAACCCCTGATTTAGTTGTTGAATAACCGTCACCGCTGCTTATAAGGTCTTCATTTTACTTCACGATCTTTTTCGGCATTTATATTAAAGGCATTTTCTTATGGAATATCAAACTGACATTGTAATCAAGATTGTACGTGACGACAGAAGCCGCATTTACGTAACAGGAATGTAGAGATTTCGACTTGAAAAACTTTTAAACTTTTCATATGTACAGTATAAGTACAGAAGAAAGGCAATATATAGATTACATTGTGCTGTGGTGAAGCAAAGTCAAATGATTACGAGAGTAAAATCGAGAAGGTTGAAAAGTGATGTGCTTAATAATATCGTAGGGAAAATAAGCGTCTCGTGGTCACAAAACTGTAGATTTTTGATACGTTAAAAGTATTGGCACGCTTTAGGAATAAAATAAATTTTATTTTGACTTGTTATACGGGTATATATGCAAACTTTAAAGTTGTATCATCTCTTAAAACCTACATTCCTGATATGTAAAGTATTTAAATATTCATTATACACTGAAGCCCCAAAGAAACTGGTACAGCATGCTTATTCATATACAGAGATAGGTAAACAGGCAGAATACGGTGCTATGGTCGCCAACGCCTATGTAAAACAAGTGTCTGGCGCAGTTGTTACATCGGTTACTGCTTCTACAATTGCAGATTATCAAGATTTAAGTGAGTTTGAACGTGGTGTTATAGTCGGCGCACAAGCGATGGGACTCAGTATCTCCAAGGTAGCGATGAAGTGTGGATTTTCCCGTACGACCGTTTCACGAGTCTACCGTGAATATCAGGAATCCGGTAAAACATCAAATCTCCGACATCGCTGCGGCCGGAAAAAGATTCTTAAAGGACGGGACCAACGACGACTGAAGAGAATCGTTCAACGTGATAGAAATGTAACCTTTCCGCAAATTGCTGCAGATTTCAATGCTGGGCCATCAAAAAGTGTCAGCATGCGAACCATTCAATGAAACGTCATCAATACGGGCTTTCGGAGCCGAAGGCCGCTCGTCTATCCTTGATGACTGCAAGACTCGAAGCTTTACGCCTCGCCAGGGCGCGTCTACACCGACATTGGACTGTTGATGACTGGAAACATGTTGCCTAGTTTGATTGTTGGATACCTGTTGCATGATTGGACGAGTCTCGTTTCATATTGTATGGAGCGGATGGACGTGAACGGGTATGCAGAAAACATCATGAAATCATGGATCCTGCAAGTCAGCAGGGGACTGTTCATATTGGTGGAGGCTCTGTAATGGTGTAGGTCGTGTGTAGTTGGAGTGACATGGAATCCCTGATACATCTAAATACGACTCTTGACAAGTAACACGTACGTAAGCATCCTGTCTGATCACTTGCATCCATTCATGTCCATTGTGCATTCCCAAGGATTTGGGCGTTTCCAGCAGGACAATGCGACACTCCACACGTCCAGAATTGCTACCGAGCGGTTCCAGGAACACTCTTCTGAGTTTAAACACTTCCGCTGACCACCAAACTCTCCAGACATGAACATTATTGAGCATATCTGGGATGCCTTGCTACATGCTGTTCAGAAGAGATCTCCACCGCCTCGTAGTCTCAAGGATTTATGGACAGACCTGCAGGGTTCATGGTGTCAGTTCCCTCCAGCATTACTTCATACATTAATCCCGTCCATGCCACGTCGTGTTGCGGTACTTCTGTGTGCTTGCGGGGCCCCTATACGATATTAGGTAGGTGTACCAGTTTCTTTGGCTCTTCAGTTTATTATTAGTACGAAGTTTATTTGCATTTACAATGCCATTGGCAGACTCTACCAGAAAATGGCATGGGTACATCTGTAAACTTAAAAGATAAATCATCTCGTAAAACCTACATTCCTGTTATGTAAAATATTCGCTATATCATTAGTACAAAGTTTATTTTCATTTACAATGCCATTTTCAGACTCTACTAGAAAACGGCTTCAATACAGAAGACCAAACCAGTTGTGGAGTCAGATAAAGAAGTTTTCAGGAAAGAGAACCGTTATTTCACAATTCAGTACATAGTTGCGGAACAGCAGCACTCTGTAAACAAGGAAGAAACTAAAAATAGAACTGCTCAGGTAACAAACGAAACAGACTCGCTTTAGATTGTGTGGCGTTTACAGACGATGTAGCCTTCCTAGTGGGCTCAGCGGAATCAGCACTGCATCAATCCAGTTCTCTAAGTCTCCAAGTTATCTGATTGTCACGATAGGTGTTACTAGAAAGGACACAATACTTCACTAGCGTAAGGTAACAACAAGAAAGGTAGTTAAGTTCAAAATCTCGCTGGAATGTCTGGAACCGAATCTCTCGGAACTGTTAGCTAAACATGGCGTTTCAGCTGACCAGAAAGGTATACAGTAAGAAACGTCCGTCAACGACAACAAGAGTAGGTACTACTGTGTAGTCATCTGCGTCAAAGTCTTTTATGCCTTTTAATAATGAAGTGCTCGGAGATAAGATGGAAGCAACGAGACAAGCATACTGAGGATACTGCGACCATAAAATGAGCATAATGGTTAGAAACAACATCTCTGCCAGGAGCTCTACAATGTCTTTAGAAAAAAGATTACTGTTCATAGAAATAGGCGTTCCACGTTCTACAGATATGTCTCGAGGATGATCCAGCACACGTTGTAGGCTACTGTAGAAACATAGGCCAGGGAATCATTCTTCCAGTTCTCCCTCCTGTTGCTGGCGGTATCAGCGTTCTGTTCCTGCAGCCCTTACCTCTCTCCTCACGACTCACAAATTATGCAATCCCATTCCATGTGCTATTTGTTACAAGAGGTCAACCGAGTTATCAAATTACCCTGCCAACAAACGTAGAGAGAAAATCAGAGGATAACGAAACTGGCCAAGCTGAATTGAATTTTGTACCTAGCTACCCGGCAAGAAGACAAGGCAAGAAGGTGCATACTGTCATTGCCACAGAGCGCATAATTGCTTATCAACGTTAGCTCCAAGCGACAAAGGCGAAACTGAACCCACTAGATGTTCCACTAGAATGAAGATATTTTGTAGACCATTTTATATCCAAAAGAATACATGTGAGGTAACTTTTATTTACAACATTTTTATGGCCTACTAGGTGGACGTTATTTGGTCTGATATGACAACTGTCTCTAGAAACTGGTGCCATGTATTAACAATCCCAGGACGAAAAGAATCCGCAGTGCCATGAACGCATGAAAATAAATAGGCAAGCAAAGGAAGGCTTATGTGGCCGTTCCACTTACGGTCGCTCTGGATAATTACTCGTGAATTTTTACAGTGGATATCGTTTCCAGCTATAGCGTAGTTGTGCAGTAGTGGGTTACATTTCTTGTACATGCGCAATACGTTACAGAAAGAGGTCTTTACAAACATCTTTATTACAAATTATTAAATTTTAAAACTACAATAGCTTTGTAATTTCCTGTCATATTTAAACTGTGTTCCGGACCGCGACTCGAATTCGGTGCCAGGAAGTTTCGTATCAGCGCACACTTCGCTGCATAGTGAAAATCTCATTCTTTAATCAACCCTCAAGCTGTGGCAAAGCCATGTGGCCGCAATATCCTTTCTTCCCGGTGCGCTAGTTCTGCAAGTTTTACAGGAGAGCTTCTTGAAGTCTGGAAGGTAGGAGACGAGGCACTGGCGGAAGTAAGCTGTGAGAAGGGATCGCGAGTCGTGCTCGGGTAGTTCAGTTGGTAGAGCACTTCCCCACGAAAGGGAAAGGACCCGAGTTCGAGTCTCGGTCCGGCACACAGTTTTAATCTGCCAGGAAGTTTGTATCAGCGCACACTCCACTGCAGAGTGAAAATTTCATTCTGGATAAATGAGCATTGCTGCGACTATTACAGAGTTGAAAGATGGCTGTAACTTGAATATCAACTGAAAATGCAACGCAGAAAGAAATCTTTCTGTTCGAAACGGTGTGACTAATGGAGATGAAGGTTTCTGCGTTGTCTTTGCGTCTCAGATTAACAGGTCAGTAAAGGTGCTGTTTGTTCCTCTAATAACCGCAGTGGGTCTATTCGTAGTTCATGGAAGGCTCTCTCCTTTCTGGTTTCAAGTTATTTTAGTGGTAATACGGTGACAGCAGTATTAAGAGCTGACATCTACATCTACATCATTCTCTGCAAGCCACCTAACAGTGCGCGGTGTACACTACCTGATACCCCTTCCTCGTTCCACTTGCGAAGGTTGCGTGGGAATATTAATAGTCGGTAAGCCTTTGTATTATCTCTAACTTCTCGAATTTTCTCGTAGTAGTCAGTTCGGGAGATGTATGTGGGAAGAATTAATACGTTGCCCAACTCTTCCCAGAAAATGTTCTCTCGACATTTCTCATACACAACGCCTCTCTTCTAACGTCTGCCAGTGACGTTTGTAGAGCATCTCCGTAACGCTCTCACGGCGACTAAACGATCACTCAACGGAACGCGCCACTGTTCGTTGGATCTGATGAACTAAACTCAAGGATCTGTCGAACAAGCACCTTTTATGCCACTCCTTTCATGGATGAGTTACGTTTCCTTTAGATTCTTACTATGATTCTCAGTCTGGCATTCGTTATACCCACTATTTGCTTTATATAGTCCTTCCATTTAAGATCGCTCTGGATAGTTACTGCTAGATATTTTACGATAGATACTGTTTCCAGCAATAGTGTAGTTTCCTTTAGATTCTTACTATGATTCTCAGTCTGGCATTCGTTATACCCACTATTTGCTTTGTATAGTCCTTCCATTTAAGATCGCTCTGGATAGTTACTGCTAGATATTTTACGATAGATACTGTTTCCAGCAATAGTGTAGTTGTGCAGTAGTGGATTTCTTTTCCCATGTATGCGCAGTATGTTACATTTATTCACGTTCAGGATCAACTGCCAGAGCCTGCGCCATTCATCAGTCCTCTATATGTCGTTCTGCAAATCGATACTGTCTTCTCGCGTCGCTGCTTTCCTATAGACGACCTTATCATCTGTGAACAGTCTTTAGGAGTTTCCGACGCTTTCTGCTAAATCATTTACATACACTGTAAACAGCAACGGTCCTCTCGCACTCCCTTGGGGTTCTCCGGAAATACCTTTACACCTATCGATTTTGCTCCGTTAAGAGCGACGTGTTGAGTTCTATCTGAAAAGAAGTCTTGAATCCAGTTTCAAATCTAGTCCAGTACTCGGTAAGCTCGTATTTTTTCACAGAACGACAGTGCGGGACGGTGTCAAATCCCTTCCTGAAGTCAAGGAACACATCAAACTGAGCGCCGTTTTCTGCAGCGCTATCTGTGGATCGTCAATGGACAGAGATCAGGTGAAGCATCGACATTGAACGCTGTCACATAGGCAAATGGAACAAATCGGATGGTTCCTTTTGAATTAGATGTGGTCTACGGTGCGCCTTAAGGGGATTATGGAAACACTATTTAGTTCGTGGACGGTACCTGAAAAAATTCGAAAAAAGCATTTTTCACCATTTTTTCGCCGTCGGCATCGGACATCTGAATAACTAACCGCAGAAAATTGCTAAAATTTCAACGGTATATTCACTAGGCATTTATCTAGAAGTGGAATCTTCCAGTTTTCAAAAATGTGTATTTGTTATCGAGAAACACCCCACAAAAAGATACCAAAAACGAACCATGGATCCCAAAATGGTTATATTCAGCAAATGGCTCTAATTTTTACAGTATATTCCCAAGATCCCGATCTCAAACGAATTTGGAAATTTTATTGATATCTTTATCCGTTTCCGAGGTACAGAGACTCAAAGTTACACTACTTGTACACGTAAAACACGCATGTAAAATTCCATGTGAGGCGAAAACGTAGTTTATAAAGTGACGTAGCAAGGAGAAATAATCCAATATCCTGTAAAGTGTCTCCTTTATCATCAGAAGAGTTCTGCGAACTCAATGTTGTAGTGCCGAAGCACATGCAAAATTTATGTGCGGGTAAAATCCGGTCTGACGTGTAAAATTAGTTTTGCATTATTTCACTTTCACGTAAGTAAGCTATAAAAATTTTCCTGGACCATAAAGTTCTTTTCATATGAGTGATTTGCCCTGCCGCAGCAAGGAGAAGAAGGGAACCAGCGGGAAAATGCTCCTGTCGGAGCACAAACAAGGTGAATGTGCTTCTGTTTAATTAAAAGACTCCTATTGAAAAGTGGGATACCATCTACCTCATTCTGCTCTCGTCACCACCTATGAAAATTTTCCCAAACATTTTTGATGCCAACGTATTCACGCTTTTTTATGCTGAAAGAGAAGGAGACAATGGCAGTGGGAAAGAGACGGAAAATTTATAATTAATTAATGATCATTGGTTGTGATATAGAAAGACAAAAAGGGACAATGGCAGTGTGGTGAAACGAGAGGGACGCAATGGTAGTGCAACATAGTTGATAATGGCAGAACATTCGTAGCTAACGAGTGAAGGAGACAGTGGGAGTGGGAGCGGAGTAAAGAGCTGGGGAAAGTGGAAGCGGTTGAGAGAAAGAGAGATTATGAGAGGCAGAGTCTGTGTCAACTACAACAAAGAAGGGAGAGAGTGGTAGTGAGAAGAGATAGCAGCAGTGGAAATGAATGAATGATATAACTGTGAGAGAGACACGAGGAGGGCAGAGACAGTGAGATAAGGGGGGGGGGGGGGAGGGGGCGGGGGAGGTGGTGTGGCACCACTCCATGAACTGCCGTTTTGTTTCCGATTCGAAGTGATGAACCCATGTTTCATGGCCTGTGACGATCTCGATAGAAAAAATTGTCACGATCAACCTAGTAACGCGCAAGCAGTTATGGACAGTCGGTCCTTCGTTGCTTTTTATGTCTTTTGTTAGCCGGCTAGGAATCCAGCGGATACACACCTTTGATTACCCCAACTGGTGGACGAGTGGGTCGGCACTACCAACAGAGAAGGGTGAGGCTAAGCAGCGAGTTCTTACGTTTTGGTCCGTCGATCACCTCCAATGAGAGTGTCCGCACGTTCCAACATTGCAAGAGTCACAGCTGTATGCGGCCCGCCGGAAAGCGATAGATCGGACATGTTCGCCCAACGAACTGCCAGGTATCCGTAGATATTCAGCAAGCACCTATGAATATTTACAACGCTCTTGTTTTCCGCCAAAAGAGACTCGATGACAGCTCCCCGTTTGGAATGCAGATTCGTTACAGACGCCATTTGAAGGATACGTATAGCGCCGCCATCCATATGAACTTAATGAAACTACAGGGGCTGAAGCGGGAACATTCCACGACGCCCCACGACAAAGTCTGCATTTTTGTAACCGAAACCGCCCGAGAAAAAAGTGTTGCATTACTTGTTGAACGCCCATCGTACACCACAGTTTTCCTCTAACAAAGCATTGCACAAATAAATCTAAAGTTGTCACGTACTGTGATCGTGAAGACAGTTATGTAGGTCGCATCATTCAGGTCTCTTGCAATCCAGTTGTAACGGAATGTATGTCGAAAAGGTACATACTACGTTATGAATTTGTAACTGGGGGAAACTGCAAGAATACGCAATTGTCCATCATGTACAGGCATTGACAAAAGAGAGTACATCAGTGATGTCGGTCATTAAGTGGTTAATACATTCACCTTCGAGCTGTGAAATGTATTTAGTCATAGAAAGTGCATTTTCAATTCCTCCAACGTCTATAATTGTTTCTGTTAGCTTTATGTGGGATATGAAATGTGGCCTTATCCGAAGAAATCAGTTGATCATTCATGGAACGTTAGAGAATAAACTCTAAGGAAGGAAGGGAGCAAGGTTAAGATTTAACCTCCCGTTGACACTGAAGTCTACCAGAGCTGGAGTACAGGCTCGGATTATTCCAAGGATTGGGAAGAAAAATCGGCGTGCCGTTGAAAAGGAACCATCCCAGCATCTGCCTAGAGCGATTTAGAGGAATCACGGGAAACCTAAAACTGAACGGTCGAACGCGTATTTGAACCTTCGTCTTCCCAATGAGAGTCCAGTGTACTAACCACAGCACCATCTCAGTTGGCCAGAATAAGCTCGATAAATTACTTCAGACGAGCTATCACCCGCAAGAGTAGCTTTTTCAGTTTGAAGCTTGAGAGTTTGTGCGTCATCAAGAGGTGTGAACGTTTCGATCCTGATTCAGCGACATTACCTTCAGCGCCAGTCGTAATCGTTAGTAACAGGGTACAATTGCTCATTTACTTATGCTAATATAGATTATCCGTGGTTACCCTATTCAGGGAAATGTCATACTGATTTCTTAGGGAATTCCAAAGTCGAAATTTCCCCCATCTTACCCAGTTTTGCCCTTGGCGACTCTGATAACTTAGTTGATGACGAATCTCCCACCAAAGACAAATAAGTCTCTCAGCACATATCGATACCAATCTCACAAAGTATCGGTGCTTTCTTTATTATCTCTGCGCAATGACGATCTGCATTTAGTCCGCTCTTAATACTGCTGTCGTAATTCTGCCACTGAAATAACTTGAAATCACAATGAAGACAAGAGTTTATATCCCATAAAGCGAGATAGCATTCCACTAACTTTGAACAGACACACTGAAATTATTAGGGAAACACAGCTCCTTTAATAACCTGTGCAATTTGTGACTGTAGGACCAAGGCAAAAACCTTCTTCATCTCCACTAGTCACGGCGCCTCAAACGGAAAAATTTCTTTCCACATTGCATTTTCCGCTCATATACAAACAACGGCCGTTAGTTACGCTTCAACTGGATGATGATCACAGCACTGCTCTCGGGCAACATGCAGTACTACGTCAGTTTGATGAAAAATGCGTCACGGCGACTTCGATAAAAGCGTACAGCCACCACCGTTAACAGTCAGAAATGTAATACCTGCTGTTCAGCCGGCCGCGGTGGTCTAGCGGTTCTAGGCGCGCAGTCCGGAACCGCGCGACTGCTACGGTCGCAGGTTCGAATCTTGCCTCGGGCATGGATGTGTGTGATGTCCTTAGGTTAGTTAGGTTTAAGTAGTTCTAAGTTCTAGGGGACTGATGACCACAGATGTTAAGTCCCATAGTGCTCAGAGCCATTTGAACCATTTGAACCTGCTGTTCAGATTAGGAGCTAAGCGAACCAGAGGTGATCGCCTTGTGTACTCACAAGGGAACCTCCCCATCGCACCCCCCTCAGATTTAGTTATAAGTTGGCACAGCGGATAGGCCTTGAAAAACTGAACACGGATCAATCGAGGAAACAGGAAGAAGTTGTGTGGAACTATGAAAAAAATAAGCAAAATATAAAAACTGAGTAGTCCATGCGAAGATAGGCAACATGAAGGACAGTCTAAGCTCAGGAGCGCCGTGGTCCCGTGGTTAGCGTGAGCAACTGCGGAACGAGAGATCCTTGGTTCAAGTCTCCCCTCCAGCGAAAAGTTTTTCTTTATTTTGGCAAAGTTACGATCTGTCCATTCGTTCATTGACGTCTCTGTTCACTGTAATAAGTTTAGTGTCTGTGTTTTGCGACTGCACCGCGAAACCGTGCGATTAGTAGACGAAAGGACGTGCCTCTCCAATGGGAACCGAAAACATTTGATCGCAAGGTCATAGGTCAACCGATTCCTCCACAGGAAAACACGTCTGATATATTCTATACGACACTGGTGACGGCATGTGCGTTACATGACAGGAATATGTTGTCGATCCACCTAACTTGTACACTTGGCGAATGGGTAAAAACATTCTGATAAGTTGCCTGATTTAGGTTTTCTCGTGGATGTGATAATTACTCCCAAAAAGTGATGAAAACATAAACTGCAACAAATGAATCCAACAGTTTCGCAGTCGCTCACTTTCCCCTGTGCTATGTCAAAACATATGTTTCAAATTTTCCCGTGTGTAGACCGTCAAATCCTGCCTATGTCCAAGCAAATCTGAGCATGTGCTGGAATTTTGGAGAGCGAAGTTGATTATGTGTGAGTGCCTGAACTTTGATAATTGCCTGAAAATAAAAAATTAAACTTTTCGCTCGAAGGGGAACTTGAACCTAGAACCTCTCGTTCCGCAGCTGCTCACGCTAACCACGGGACCACGACGCTCCTGAGCTGACACTCTCCTTGATGTTGCTTATCTTGCACATGGACTACTCGGTTTGTATATTTTGCTTAATTTTTCATAGTTCCACACAACTTCTTCCTGTTTTCTCGATTGATCTGTGTTCAGTTTTTCAAGGCCTATCCACTGTGCCAACTTATAAATAAATCTGAGGGGGGTGCGATGGGGAGGTTCCCTTGTCAGGAGCCCTCAACACCATCACATCAGATGGTAGGCCCATGTGAGAAGACGAATGTGTGTGTGTGTGTGGATGTGTGTGATCAGACACTTCTATTAACATACTTTTTTCTTTTGTTGCAGGTGAGTCACAGCTCTGCTCTGTGTGTTGCTCAGTACCTCAACTTCTCCAAAAGGCACTTCTGTCCAGTGGCGGTAAGCTGTTTGTGGTTGGTTGGTTTAAAAGAGGAGGGGGGGGGGACCAAACTGCTAGGTCATCAGTCCCTAGTTCGGATTAAAATAATTCCACACGGGTGGGAGTAAAATAATCGAGACATACAAAACACAGCTGGAAGAAAGTAAAAAACCACAAGAATGACAGAAGGGCAACAAACACTAAAATGGACAAAATCGGACAAGAAAACCACAGAGAGACGAGAGACGCAAGAAACATGTAGAAGAGATCAAAACAAGGGAGCACATTACCATGGCTGGCTGACCATGAGAATAAAAAGGAGAAGCCAGCCACCCTAAAAGCACTAGAGTGGAGGACGCAGAGCAAATGATAAAACCCACCCCCACGGATAAAACGTAAAACTAAAGCTGCTGTCGAGGAACTGTCGCCCAACACCGAAGGTAGGGTGCTGAGAAAGTTAAAAGTCCGCCGAAGAGCGACTAAGAGTGGGCAGTCCTGCAAGAGGTGGACGACCATCATTTGTGAGCCACAGTGACATCGAGGTGGGTACTCGCGACGGAGGAGGTAGCCATGTGTAAGCCACGTATGACCAATGTGGAGCCGGCAGAGAACCACTAAGTCCCTGCGAGAGGCGCGCATGGAGGACTTCCACACAAACGTAGTCTCCTTAAGGGCACGCGCTTTGTTGTGCGTACTGAGATTATGCCATTCCCTTTCCCAAAGTTGAAAAACATAGCGGCGTAATAATGATCGCAGGCCAGTTACAGGGATGCCCATCTCCAGAAGCGGTTTCCGCGTAGCCTGTTTGGCCAGCCTGTCGGCAAGTTCGTTGCCTGGGATTCCGACGTGGCCTGAGGTCCACAAGAACACCACGGAACGACAGGACCATTCCAGGGCATACATGGTTTCCTGGATGGTCGCTACCAAAGAATGGCGGGGGTAGCACTCGTCGATAGCTTGTAGGCTGCTCAAGGAGTCAGTACAGAGAAGAAACGACTCGCCAGAGCATGAGCGGATGAGCTCAAGAGTACGAGAAATGGCCGCCAGCTCTGCAGTGAAAACACTGCAGCCATCTGGCAAGGAGTGCTGTTCAATACGACCTCCATGAACGTACGCAAAGCCTAAGTGACCGTCAGCCATCGACACGTCGGTGTAAACCATTTCATGGCCCTGATAAAGATCGAGAATCGAGAGGAAGTGATAGCGGAGAGCCGCAGGGTTAACGGAGTCTTTAGGGCCATGCGAAAGTTCCAGAAGAATCTGCAGCCTAGGTCGCCACCATGGAGGTGTACGTGAATGCATATCGAGGAGAGGTGGTAACGGGAAGTACTCCAGACAGAAGGGACCGGATGCGAACAGAAAGCGTAAGCCCTGACCTGGGCCGCCGATGCGGGAAATGACCGCCATGGTTGGGAAAAGGAGATGGTAATTCGGATGCACAGAATTACGAACGTGTGCAACGTAACTGGCCAGCAGTTATGCACGCCTAAGCTTCAATGGAGGGACTCCGGCCTCCATCAGGACACTGGTCACCGGACTCGTTCTAAAAGCTCCCGTCGCTAGGCGAACGCCACAGTGGTTCACTGGGTCGAGTAAACACCACGCTGAGGGCGTCGCCGATCCGTAAACCAGATTCCCCTAGTCAAGGCGGGATTGAACAAGGGCTCTGTAGAGCTGCGGCAGCGTAGAGCGATCTGCACCCCAGTTGGTGTTGCTTAGGCTGCGGAGGGCATTGAGGTGCTGCCAGCACTTCCGCTTAAGCTGACGAACGTGAGGTAGTCAAGTCAATTGGGTGTTGAAAACCAGTCTTAAGAATCGTTGCGTGCCAGTCGCTTACTTACCGCTACGGTCGGAGGTTCGAATCCGGCCTCGGGCATGGATGTGTGTTTGTCCTTAGGTTAGTTAGGTTTAATTAGTTCTAAATTCTAGGCGACTGATGACCTCAGAAGTTAAGTCCCATAGTGCTCAGAGCCATTTTTTTTTTTTTTTTTGAACTTTTAGAAGTAAACTTACGAAGTGTACACAGAGCAGTACGATTAACTTTTTTTTTAATAACAGTTGATATCTCATCAAAGAAGAGTAGTGTGGCATTGCACAAGTTAATACTTACAATATTCTAAGTGGGCTACTTATCTATAATCGAAACCTGTTTGTTGTTATGTCCCAAGATGTCATTAACCTGAATTCCAATGACAAAAAATAATTGCACATAGTTTCACTTGAAATTAGAGTCACGTTTGAGTGGCCTGTTGGTGGAAAAAACTCCTCTACACAAAATTCATGAGCATAACGGGAAAAAGCCCTAATAACTGATACTATGGAACGAACGCTCTTCCTTGCACTTCAAAGTGGTTTTCACTGTGTGGGTTTAGATGTGCATGTACAGACGTTCTTGAACAGCACCGATCAGCATTTCAGATATTATAACTTAAAACACAAGCCATAAACTGCGTCCACTTCGAGTAAAATACCAACTAACTGATCTCGACCGCTAAGTCACATTGGGCGTGGAACGACGCCCTGCGTTTGTGTGCACATGTACGACAATTGTACAGCTGGTCACTGCGTATTTTCACGCGGCGCCGCATCGCGCTATGTTCGCAACAGTTCGCCTATGTTCGACGACGTGTAAGTGCTTGCGCCGCTGTCTTGTGGGCAGGGATTAGCCCAAAGACTGACAAGGACTATACAGTGAGGTAGGATAATGTCACAGCTGTCACACCCTGCAGCCGTTCACCCTGGTAGGGCCTCGTTATCGAGTAATCGCCAGAAAAAAGCTCTACAACTTTCAAAAAGTAATGTTAAGCAAATTGGTCGTGTAGCGGTAATGGTTGAGGAACAGTCATCACGTGCAAAATGTAGTGGTTTCAAATCTTGTTAGCTTTTTTCAGAATTTTTAGTTTTTTCAATCTTTAACAAAACGATTTTGATCATTATGATTGTTCAAGTAAATAAATTTAATTTTTTAATTTCTATTGCATCCCACGACGTTTTAATCACGGTTTCAACTTTTTCGATTTCTCTAATCATTTTTTCCTGTCATTCTTTTCCCACCTATGATTTTAATTATTTTAATGTATTAATTTTGCTATTTGGGGAGTAAAATAACTGACGATGGTCGAAGTAGAGAGCATATAAAATGTAGACTGGCAATGGCAAGGAAAGCGTTTCTGAAGAAGAGGGATTTGTTAACATCGAGTATAGATTTAAGTGTCAGGAAGTCGTTTCTGAAAGTATTTGTATTGATTGTAGCATTGTATGGAAGTGAAATGGGGACGATAAATAGTTTGGACAAGAAGAGAATAGAAGCTTTCGAAATGTGGTGCTACAGAAGAATGCTGAAGATTAGATTGGTAGATCACATAACTAATGAGGAGGTATTGAATAGAATAGTCCACAGCTCGTGGTCGTGCGGTAGCATTCTCTCTTCCCGCGCCCGGGTTCCCGGGTTCGATTCCCGGCGGGGTCAGGGATTTTCTCTGCCTCGTGATGACTGGGTGTTGTGTGATGTCCTTAGGTTAGTTAGGTTTAAGTAGTTCTAAGTTCTAGGGGACTGATGACCATAGATGTTAAGTCCCATAGTGCTCAGAGCCATTTGAACCATTTTTGGATCAATAGAATTGGGGAGAAGAGGAGTATGTGGCGCAACTTGACTAGAAGAAAGAATCGGTTGGTAGGACATGTTCTGAGGCATCAAAGGATCAGTAATTTAGTATTGGAGGGCAGCTTGGAGGGGAAAAATCGTAGAGGGAGTCCAAGGGGTGAATACACTAAGCAGATTCAGAAGGATGTAGGTTGCAGTAGGTACTGGGAGATGAAGAAGCTTGCACAGGATAGAATAGCTTGAAGAGCTGCATCCAATCAGTCTCAGGACTGAAGGCCACAAAACAACAACAACAATGTATTAATTTCGATTTAATTCTTCTGTTTTATTATCCTACATTTTTTTTCCATGTTATTGCATTCATTATTTCCATTCGTCATTTTGCTTGACTTTTGTTTTACTTACAATGCCTTCTTTCATTTGAATCTTCATCTGTGTTATTTTCCCATTGCGAAGTAAGAATTTATGTTTTAAATGTTTGTATAATGATTACCATCCAAAAAAATAAACAGTTTGTTACCAAGAATACGTTTTTGAGACCATTGCACAGATAAAATGGTTCAAATGGCTCTGAGCACTATGGGACTTAACTTCTGAGGTCATCAGTCCCCTAGAACTTAGAACTACTTACACCTAACTAACCTAAGGATATACACACATCCATGCCCGAAGCAGGATTCGAACCTGCGATCGTAGCGGTCACGCGGTTCCAGACTGTAGCGCCTAGAACCGCTCGGCCACTCGGCCGCCTGCACAGATAACATAAATGGCTAATTTTGCCTATTGTTTTTTTAATCGATAGACCAACATTTTAAGTGTTTACATACTGTTGTAGATAAATAAAAATAATTCAAAGCGAACGCACAAAAATTCCTAGTGGCAAAAGAATAATAAGAAGAAAAAATAAGAGCAATTGAAAAAGTTCAAATTACGGTTAATATGATGTAACAAAGCAATAGAATTTAAAAAATTACATTTAAAGCTATTAACTGAATAAAAATAATCATCAAAGCCATTTCGATAAAGAATCAGAAATAAAAATTTTCTAAAACACGTAACAACATTCGATGGCCGAGCGGTTCTAGGCGCTTCAGTCCGGAACCGCGCTGCTGCTACGGTCACAGGTTCGAATCCTGCTTCGAGCATGGATGTGTGCGATGTCCTTAGGTTAGTTAGGTTTAAGTAGTTCTAAGTGTAGGGGACTTATGACCTCAGGTGTTAAGTCCCATAGTGCTAGGAGCCATTTGAACAACATTCGAACCCACAATCTTTTGGCTGTGAGGACTGTACCCTACCCGTTACGCAACACAACCAACTGTGTAACATTACTCCACGCAAAATTCCGAATTTTTTTTTTTTTTTTCGTTGATTACTCGTAAACCAGGGCCCACCAGGGTGAATGGCTGCGAGGTGTGGTACCTGGCACGCTAACCTACATTACCGCATACATGGTTTCAAAAAGTCGATCACGTTACTGGGGACCCCTCCTCGTAAGGGAAGAAAGACGGTAGCAGATAACAGCCGGTCAGAAAGACGTCTGTGGGCTGGCGGCGCCAGTCCTTCCAGGTGTTGCAGTTTCAGTAGCCTACATTGAAGCTATACGAAAAACTCGGTCTACCCTGTCCAGTGACAGCACGGCTGCCACTATGTGGTTTTCGCTGCCCAGCAAGCGCATGTTGTAGATCGCCCGGGTCTTAACGAATTCGCGGCCGAGTCGGCCCGCGGCCTGGAGTGACCACACTTTCACTGCTCTCAGC
The DNA here is from genome assembly GCF_021461385.2 of Schistocerca piceifrons. Classification (NCBI taxonomy): domain Eukaryota; kingdom Metazoa; phylum Arthropoda; class Insecta; order Orthoptera; family Acrididae; genus Schistocerca; species Schistocerca piceifrons. Next base: position 467,909,421 of record NC_060141.1, on the reverse strand, counting down.
TGCCGCCGCCGCCGCCGCCGCCACAGCGAGTTGCACGCTGGCGAGCGACCGGTTGTCAGTCAGTGCGGCGCGAGGTGTGCGACGAAGCCACGCTGTGCGAACGCCTGCTTTCATTGGCTCGGCTCTCAGGTTGGTTCACCACTCATGTCCTAACAATTTGTTCCGTAAATTCCGTTCAGTTTGTTGTAGAATGAGCTATAATGGGCGATCAAAAAGTTACCGTTTGAGGGCGCTGTTGCAGCGTATGTGAAACGTCGTGCTACTCCATTGTGGGTATATCGAATGTTTCGCAATTCATGTTTACACTTTTGTGGAGGGGACTTGGTAGATCAGGTTTTACATGGGAACGCATGTCCGCATCCAACGATGTTACAGAGCGTCAGAGTTACTGGCGCCGGCGCCTGTGAATGTATACAGGGTGGTCCATTGATCGTGACCGGGCCAAATATCTCATGAAATAAGCGTCAACCGAAAAAACTAAAAAGAACGAAACTTCTCTACCTTGAATGGCGCTTTGGTTGGCCCGCTAGATGGCGCTGCCATAGGTTACACGGCTGTCAACTGCGTTTTTTTAATGGGAACCCACATTTTTTATTACATATTCGTGTAGTACGTAAAGAAATATGAATGTTTCAGCTGGACCACGTTTTTCGCTTTGTGACAGATGGAACTGTAATAGCCACAAACATATGGCTCACAATTTTAGACGAACAGTTGGTAACAGGTAGGTTTTTTAAATTAAATTACAGAACGTAGGTACGTTTGAACATTTTATTTCGGTTATTCCAATGTGATACATGTGCCATAGTGAACGTATCATTTCTGAGAACGCATTCTGTTACAGCATTACCTGAAAATACCACATTAATGCAATAAATGTTCAAAATTATGTCCGTCTACCTCAGTGCATTTGGCAATACGTGTAACGACATTCCTCTCAACAGCGAGTAGTACGCCTTCCGTAATGTTCGCAAATGCGTTGACAATGCGCTGACGCATGTTCTCAGGCATTGTCGGTGGATCACGATAGCAAATATCCTTCAACTATCCCCACAGAAAGAAATCCGGGGACGTCAGATCCGGTGAACGTGCGGGCCATGGTATGGTGCTTCGTCGACCAATCCACCTGTCATGAAATATGCTGTTCAATACCGCTTCAACCGCACGCGAGCTATGTGCCGGACATCCATCATGTTGAAAGTACATCGCCATTCTGTCATGCAGTGAAACATCTTGTAGTAACATCGGTAGAACATTACGTAGGAAATTAGCATACATTGCACCATTTAGATTCCCATCGATAAAATGGGGGCCAATTATCCTTCCTCCCATAATGCCGCACCATACATTAACCCGGCAAGGTTGCTGATGATCCACTTGTCGCAGCCATCGTGGACTTTCCGTTGCCCAGTAGTGCATATTATGCCGGTTTACGTTACAGCTGTTGGTGAATGACGCTTCGTTGCTAAATAGAACGCGTGCAAAAAATCTGACATCGTCCCGTAATTTTCTTGTGCCCAATGGCAGAACTGTCCACGACGTTCAAAGTCGTCGCCATGCAATTCCTGGTGCATAGAAATATGGTATGGGTGCAATCGATGTTGATATAGCATTCCCAACACCGAAGTTTTTGAAATTCCCGATTCTTGGGCAATTTGTCTGCTACTGATGTGCATATTAGCTGTGACAGCAGCTAAAACACCTGCTTGGGCATCATCATTTGTTGCAGGTCGTGGTTGACCTTTCACATGTGGCTGAACACTTCCTGTTTCCTTAAATAACGTAACTATCCGGCGAACGGTCCGAACACTTGGATGACGTCGCCCAGGATACCGAGCAGCATACATAGCACACACCCGTTGGGCATTTTGATCTCTATAGCCATACATCAACAAGATATCGACCTTTTACGCAATTGGTAAACGGTCCATTTTAACACGGGTAATGTATAACGAAGCAAATACCGTCCGCACTGGCGGAATGTTATGTGATACCACGTACTTAGTTTGTGGCTATTACAGCGCCATCTATTACAAAGCGAAAAAAGTGGTCCAACTAAAACATTCATATTTATTTACGTACTACACGATTATGTAATAAAAATGGGGGTTCCTATTTAAAAAACGCAGTTGATATCCGTTTGACCTATGGCAGCGCCATCTAGCGGACCAACCATAGCGCCATCTGGTTTCCCCCTTCAAGCTAGACAAGTTTCGTGCTTTGTAGTTTTTTTCGTTTGACGCTTATTTCGTGAGATCTTATATATATGTACAGGGCGATTCAGTAATGATATTACGAACTTTCAAGGATGATGGATGAACGTATCAATTTGAGGTAAGGGTGCCTGTGCTGGAAACGAACGAGGAAGTTACAAGCGAAAACCTCTGACAATGGAATACATGTACCATTACTGTTGTTGCTGGGAATGTAGCGTACCCAACTTTCAGAGGTGACAGTATAGACCAAGACAAAAAAAAGTGTACTGAACATGAGCTCTAAAATGCATATCTGAGGAGCTATCAGCACTTGGTCATCATCGCTAATGAGAAACACGACTCGTTTACTGAATAAGTATTCATTTCTCTTAAGGCGTGCATTTTAGAGCCCATGCTTACTAGAATTTTTTTGTTTTGATTCATACTACCACCTCTGAAAGTTGCATACCCTACATTCTTAGCAACAACAGTACCGGTATATGTATTCCATTGTCAGAGTTACTGGCCGACCATAGTGGCCGAGCGGTCCTAGGCGCTTCAGTCTGGAACCGCGCGACCGCTACGGTCGCAGGTACGAATCCTGCCTCGGGTACGGATGTGTGTGATCCTTAGGTTAGTTGGGTTTAAGTGGTTCTACGTTCTAGGGGGCTATGACCTCAGATGTTAAGTCCCATAGCATTTGAACCATTTTGTCAGAGTTAGCAGAACGGTTTTCGCTTATAGCTTCGACTCGTTCCTTCCCGTTATAGGGACCATTACCTCAAATTGATACATTTACCAGTCTCCATCATGCTTGAAAGTCTGTAACACCACTACCGATCACCCTTTGTATACGAACAGTTACGGGTGCCGGTGCCTATAACTTTGAAGCTCAGTACCGTCGTTTGGTGACATTTCCGATCATGGGTTCGTATGAAAAACTTGATTTACTAAGTCCCCTCTAAAACCTCTAGGAGTGTGTAACAATAACTGCAAAATACCCTGTATAAACACCGACATGTGGTCAAGGAATTACGTGGCATTCGTGTCTTTCCGGCGTGTGTGCGTTAAAGGGGGGACGTTAACCGTAGTGACGTTATTACAGTATGCGTCCAAGCAAGACCAACGTGCAATGATTCTTTTCTTGGTTGTCCAAGGACAAACACCGATAGATATCCATCGGAAAATGAAGACCGTGTGTGGGGCACCATGGGTGTCGAAACCCATCACTGTGGAATGGTGCTGCCGCTTCATGATAATGCACTTTGTCATATCGTAAATGTAACGCAGAAGTTACGCCAACTCAAATGGGAGATACTCGATCATCCGCCCTGTAGTCATGATCTCTTCCTATGCGATTATCACGCCTTCGGACTAGAGATGGGCAAACTCGTTCATCCTTGAGAATTAGTTCACTGCTGATCGCTCTTTTTTTTGGGGGGGGGGGGAGGGGAACCGTTCGTTTTTACTCGTTCACCATTCATTTGTGCTTGGTACATGGTTCTTACGAAAAACTGAAAATTAGTAGCATAGGTGACTGAAGATGGTAGGCGCCAAGAGCGGTTCTTGCCTCCACCCTGGAGTACAGAGTTTTTATTCATACCAGAACTCTCACGCACTTGTAATTTTCGTGATTCAGCAAAACCTCTCGTTTAGCCAACTATAAGGTCATGCGGCTGATCGCAGTGAAATAATGTAAGGTGGCGCACGAGAAACCGGCCCCGAGTACAGACTGCTCGCCAGTTACGCGCCATTTGTTGACCGCTACGAGCAGAATAGATAAACATGTAATAATTAGTCAGTGAAGAAATAAGAAACAAGCTAATGCAAAGAACAACTTCGAAGAATAGATGACGATTGGTAGGCGGCAATGAGCAGTCTAGTGCTCGGGGCCGATTTTTCGAGCGCGACGCTGTACCTCTGAAATAATATTGTAGAAGTTATCATATCCACTTTACAAAATGTGACACCAGACACTCGATTATGGAACGCAGACTTCATTCGGTTGTAAGTCGGTCTGCCTTCCATAACAATGAACATGCTCTTTTACCTTGGATCAAAAAAAGACGGAAAATGGCCACTTGTGTGTGCCGTGCCGACTTCCTTTGCATGTGTAATAACAAAAAAATCTTGCCTTTTTACAAGTATTTCTTCTGTTGTTTATCGAAACGGTGAAGTAAGCAGATATGCCGTTTGTTACCTGAAAATATGTATTACATACCACGCCACTTTATGTAATATACGGAATTATAAAATACAGTTTAATTACCGGTCATGGACGCTGAATAGATTACGAAAGGAACCAGAAGTTAGCAGTTCAAAAAAGGTTTGAAGCAGATCTAGAATGGGCGTGCGCAGCGAACGAACGAACAACTCTGTACTGAACTATGAGCAGTCGGCAGTGGAACTGCGACGAATGGCCACGCGAAGAAGGACGAGTCCGGCCGAGAGAGACCGAGACAGATGGGAACGGGACCGAGATTGGAACGAGACCGGCCGACGTGCCGTTGCGGGAACGAGACCGACCGTTTCCCGTTCCCGGGAACTGTAATTAGAAAGCCGCGACCTAAATGAACTATGAAATACCGTTCCTTAGAATTCATTCACCGCTCGTTCCGTTCATTTTGATGAACCGTTCCTTTGGACCCGTTAGTTGTCCGAACGACCCATCTCTACTTCGGACTTTCAAAAGGGCCTTGAGGGCTTGACGATTCTTATAAGACGAGGATGTGTAGCGGGCAGTTACGGACTTCTTCACGCAGCAGAACACGGTGTTTTACCAAACGGGTATCTTCAACCTGGTGATTGCCTCAATGCTCACGGCGATTCTGCCTGATTGGCATACCGATTCTGGACTGTACATTCTTCGAATGGAAACTTTGTGATCGCCCCTTATACAGTAGTCTTCACTTGATGTATTACCGATTTCAGTCACAGTCGAGCTTTCTAAGCATCTCGAATTTCAGCACTTTATGGTTCCATGAAAATGTTCCGAGAGCAACAGACACACGGCCGCTTAATCACATTCGTGAACAATGTAAATAATTTGTCATTGTCTTATGACTTCGTAAAGAATCTTTGATAAGGTTGTCACCTTCCGTATCGCTTGCCGCTTTAATAAAATCGTCTGCCCCTAATTTTAAAAGGGTTGTACTTGAAACGATATAGGTAGCACCAAATTTTTATCACCTCACTACTATACTGCGTAAAATCAAATACAAATATGAGCGCTCCTAGATTGCATCGCCTCGCTGCAATTCTTACAACAACAAGAAAGAGCGAATATAATGAAAAATATGAATGAGTCGGAAACAGAGACATATTTGTTCAATGAAAAACAAGAAAGTAAACACTACATTGTAACCACGAAACTAAAAGCAGTGTGTGTTTTACCGAATATTTCTTAAGACTGTAACTGATATTATTCTGCCAAAGAACCACTAGAATATTTTCCCAACCATGATTATTTTAAAGATCATTCATTTCACTAAAAAAATAGCTGCTTACTATCAAATGCCAATATAAAAAACGCAAGTTGCTCTCAGCCCGAAAACATGTTTCAACACCACAGTGCTTTACCAGGCACGGTCCTCCTGGGGCTGGTACGCATTTGCGTTCCTGTGATGTCAGAACTGTCTTCAGCACCCAGTTACAGTGGTGGCCTACAGTTCAATGTGGACTAAACTTCGGTGCAACAGGGCATTTTTCACATTTACAAGCACTGGCAGTGCTGAATAGGAGTAATAAGCAACAGATAAAAATCCTAAGGAGTGACAGAGGATCGAAGCCTATAACTTCAGATCCCTGACTGTGACACTTAAACACAGGAACACCAAGTAGGAGACAAATAAATTTTATTTAAAAATTTTAAATACTCGTTATGGTGCCAAATCAAGGCGCAGATAAAACCCAAGCGGACATTATCGGTACACTTTTTTGGCACGCACAAAAGAAATAAAAGCACAGTAAATGAAGAGTTGTAAATTCAGCTATACAAATTAATGTAACAATTGATACGTGTGATTTGTTTGTATATGGTCTTTACGTTTGTGTCACGGATTATTTCCAATGTCCTCCGAGTATTATGGTCATAAATAAGGCTAAAAGTTGTAAAATGTACAAAATGGCAGGACGGCTGGGATGCCTTTTTCTGATAAACCATTGTTGTTGTTGTTGTTGTGGTCTTCAGTCCTGAGACTGGTTTGATGCAGCTCTCCATGCTACCCTATCCTGTGCAAGCTTCTTTATCTCCCAGCACTTACTGCAACCTGCATCCTTCTGAATCTGCCTAGTGTATTCATCTCTTGGTTTCCCTCTACGATTTTTACCCTCCACGCTGCCCTCCAATGCTAAATTTGTGATCCCTTGATGCCTCAGAACATGTCCTACCAACCGGTCCCTTCTTCTAGTCAAGTTGTGCCACAAACTCCTCTTCTCCCCAATTCTATTCAATACCTCCTCATTAGTTATGTGATCTTCAGCGTTCTTCTGTAGCACCACATTTCGAAAGCTTCTATTCTCTTCTTGTCCGAACAATTTATCGTCCATGTTTCACTTCCATACATGGCTACACTCCATACAAATACTTTAAGAAACGACTTCCTGACACTTAAATCTATACTCGATGTTAACAAATTTCTCTTCTTCAGAAACGCTTTCCTTGCCATTGCCAGTCCACATTTTATATCTTCTCTACTTCGACCATCATCAGTTATTTTGCTCCCCAAATAGCAAAACTCCTTTACTATTTTAAGTGTCTCATTTCCTAATCTAATTCCCTCAGCATCACCCAACTTAATTCGACTGCATTCCATTATCCCAGTTTTGCTTTTGTTGATGTTCATGTTACATCTTCCTTTCACGACACTGTCCATTCCGTTCAAATGCTCTTCCAAGTCCATACCTCATGTTAAACAACGACTTCAACATCTTCGTACGTCTGATTCTCTTTCATTACAGATTGATTTGCAAACGCTCTTCAGTTTAATAGTACACCACAATAAGATAATTGTGACGAATACTTTCAGGGTACCTCGTAGCTGAAGGTAAACTGCTATATTCGTCAGTAGATGGCAGCACTTTTATACAGCATCAAAACGCGCATAAAATTACAGGCTTGCATGATACTAGCAAAATTAGTGAATCTACAGTCGCATTACAATTTCTGTTTTCAAACAAAATAAGTTTATTCAAAGTAAAGGTGTTTGGCAGGGAGAGAACCTGGACTACAGATAAGTAAAAACGAGTGACGCCGTCCTACTAGAGGCGTAGGAAGTTATGGACATCGTGGGTGGCCATTCATCAGAGTAGGTTGGCGCTTACTTTATTTGTTTCAACCACAGTCGCCTACAAGTGAGATTCTCTTACCACATACAAAGTCCATTATGTACATCGTACAGTGGCTATGCTTTGTCTATTGAGGGATTGCCCGATAGAATAAATTGTGTAAAACATCAAAATCAGGAATTTGGGTATTCAAATAAAGTTCGTGCAATATGCGGCATACACGAAGTCAGTGCTGGGGAATTTAGCACTTTAGGTTATATGTTGCCCTGTTCCGCGCTTTGATTACACAACGGAAGTTTGCGACTAATTTATTTTTCGCCACGAGTGGCAGGAAAGGGTTGTACATTAAAGCCCTATCTCCACCCTCTACTGACAATTCATTAGAGTGCAGTTTGAAGACAATCACCACTAAAGCTAGGTAACGGCATAGAAGAATATTGAAACGTCGGAAACTAAAACTACTGAAACTACTTTATTCGCTTCTATTTTTACAAAAAAATAGATTTTATATTATTTCCTCATTCCACAATGCCATTTCCAATCACCAGATCCACTTGCATTCATAGATGCCGAAATTAATCTTATCCACTATGTAGACCGACGCATATAAAAGCAAAGACTGTACTGAATATAATGACATGCAGGTCATAGACGTTCATCTACATTTGAAAATGGCCACGAGTGCAATAACTAGTGATGCAAATCAGTTCAATTTTTCCATTAACGGCCTAAAGAGAACAAAATGGTTTTGACTATCTGAACCTCCATTGAGGAGGTGGATCGGAGTGTGAGGAAATTAACAGATATGTCTCTACATAGGATGTTTCGGTGATAACGGTGTAACAGTTATGGAAGGGTGGAGAAGAGAACTGAGTCAACGAGATGCAGGAAACCAAGGTCCAAAAACGACTGAGTTGAAAGCTATAAGCGAAAATTAGAAAACTTCTGTTGATGATGGCAAAGTACAAATGACACATTTTTATATTAATTTTAAATATCTGCACAGCTTGCACAAGTGCTACATAAACAACAGTTCAACAGTTATTTGATGTGGTGACCCCCCCCCCCCCCCCCCCCCCCCGACAATCTTCTGTGCAGGCGTGACATCGTCGCGTAAGCTTCTGTTGTGCTGTACTAGTGTCTCGTACACTACATATATTATCCCTCCCCCCCCCCCCCCCCCCCCCGGCCACCCGAAAAAACTAGATTCACGCCAGATGAATCTGTACGTACAGATTGGAAAATTGCGCAGGTCGCGCCAGTGTTTAAGAAGGGTAGTAGGAGTAATCCATCGAACTACAGACCTATATCATTGACGTCGGTTTGCAGTAGGGTTTTGGAGCATATGTTGTATTCAAACATTATGAAACATCTCGAAGGGAACGATCTATTGATACGTAATCAGCATGGTTTCAGAAAACATCGTTCTTGTGCAACGCAGCTAGCTCCTTATTCGCACGAAGTAATGGCCGCTATCGACAGGGTATCTCAAGTTGATTCCGTATTTCTAGATTTCCGGAAAGCTTTTGACACCGTTCCTCACAAGCGACTTCAAATCAAGCTGCGGGCCTATGGGGTATCGTCTCAGTTGTGCGACTGGATTCGTGATTTCCTGCCAGGAAGGTCGCAGTTCGTAGTAATAGACGGCAAATCATCGAGTAAAACTGAAGTGATATCAGGTGTTCCCCAGGGAAGCGTCCTGGGACCTCTGCTGCTCCTGATTTATATAAATCACCTGGGTGACAATCTGAGCAGTTCTCTTAGGTTGTTCGCAGATGATGCTGTAATTTACCGTCTAGTAAGGTCATCCGAAGACCAGTATCAGTTGCAAAGCGATTTAGAAAACATTGCTGTATGGTGTGGCAGGTGGCAGTTGACGCTAAATAACGAAAAGTGTGAGGTGATCCACATGAGTTCCAAAAGAAATCCGTTGGAATTCGATTACTCGATAAATAGTACAATTCTCAAGGCTGTCAATTCAACTAAGTACCTGGGTGTTAAAATTACGAACAACTTCAGTTGGAAAGACCACATAGATAATATTGTGGGGAAGGCGAGCCAAAGGTTGCGTTTCATTGGCAGGACACTTAGAAGATGCAACAAGTCCACTAAAGAGACAGCTTACACTACATTCGTTCGTCCTCTGTTTTAGAATATTGCTGCGCGGTGTGGGGTCCTTACCAGGTGGGATTGACGGAGGACATCGAAAGGGTGCAAAAAGGGCAGCTCGTTTTGTAATAGGGGAGAGAGTGTGGCAGATATGATACGCGAGTTGGGATCGAAGTCATTAAAGCAAAGACGTTTTTCGTCGCGGCAAGATCTGTTTACGAAATTTCAGTCACCAACTTTCTCTTCCGAATGCGAAAATATTTTGTTGAGCCCTACCTACATAGGTAGGAATGATCATCAAAATAAAATAAATCAGAGCTCGAACAGAAAGGTTTAGGTGTTCGTTTTTCCCGCGCGCTGTTCGGGAGAGGAATGGTAGAGAGATAGTGTGATTGTGGTTTGATGAACCCTCTGCCAAGCACCTACATGTGAATTGCAGAGTAATCATGTAGATGTAGATGTAGATGAAATAACTTGCCACTAAACGGATTTCACCTTTCAGGAATCGTCTGACCAAGGGGATTACGAGTAATGTGTGCCTATTAGAACCGTATAAGTGTACGATTATCAAGCTGATTATATTCCAACAACGTGGAGATTACGTATCCCAGCAATACCATGTACAGCGATGCAGATAAGCCAGATGGGAGCACGTAAGGATACATGGATCAATCATTTACTTAATCCGTCCACTTGTTCACTGAGCTGAGGTGTATTCAGGCTTGTTCAAATGTGGAAAACAGTTTTATCTCACTCTTTGTCAGGAGATGATACAGATTGCGGATTTTGATGGATTACCGCATCCGTGAAAGATGCGTGTGTATGTGAAACCAATAAATATAGCTCTGAAGAAAAACAAAGTATATAGGAATAAGAAATTGTTTTCCTCCTTGAGCTGCAAACGTGAACTGATGGGAGTTCACAATTTCCGTATGGAGATTTTCAAAGGAACGTGCATGGCTAATGCGACTATTGTGGAGTCCATTTCTGGTGAAACGGATTTCGTTCGAGGAACGAATTTGTAAAGGAAACTGGGTATCGACCATATAAGGCCGCAATAACCTCTGGCTCACCACGACTTCGTAGTCAGCAGGAGTTAAAGCTTGCAAAACTTCTGTGAATGGTACGGCTGCAGCTGCTGTTCCTGCTCACTTGCCACACATTATTGCGTTTGAGAAAAAGTTATTGTTGATGGAGTGATAATTTGACACTCCTCATCCACGTAAACAACCACTATTTCCCACAAGGCTGGAGTTCGAAGTCACTGTATAACTTTGTGGTTGTGTTGAGGTACCACTTATCTGTTTTTTATCATTGGAACGGTCTTGAGTATACTGTGAGCGCTGGGTGTCTCCGATATGGGCATTTGAAGCCATAAAACGTGTCCCCACATTATCCATTTGTTTCTCCATAAGCTAAAATTATGGCTGCTAACTTTGTAACCGAGGTGTTTTACTAAGGTGGGTCGACTGTAAGTATCAGATCATCAACACAGGCTGTGGACTTACAGATCTCTACAGCAGGACTGTGTACTCATGACGCCATCAGAAATTCATTAGTGGTGGTTTCCGCACACACCCTTCATTATGTACGCCTAATTGTTGATCAGTTTTATCCAGGTTGGGTTCTGACAGAGTGGAGAGAGGGACGCAGATTTTTGCGTTTTTCTTCCCCATCCTACCCTGAATTGCTGTCACTAGAACTTTAAACGAACCACATTAAAATCTAATAGTAATAACAATAACACACAGAAAATGTTACAATAATGATAACTCGTTTACATTAATGCGTAGTAAATGGCTTTAGCCCAACTTCTAGCGCTCGGTAAACGATATGGGCTTTGGAACAGACTCGAGGTTTCCCGATACATCGCATTGTTCGATACAGTATCGACTTGTTCAAACAATCGCGTGGCGTCTGAATAGCGCGGTGCGAGTATAAGAGATTCGCGAGAAACTACGAACTATAGATCAATTAAAATTACTTGATAATTGACACTTCACTTTCCTCCAATCAGAGCGCTCAACGTCACGCCTGAACCGTTGAAACTGCAACAATAATTGGTCAGTTCACTTTCAATTCCTTGTCCGGCATTTTTTCATGATGTGTTTGGATCCCAAATCATGGGACTGGCACTTTCATTTCTAATTTCATCACACAGATAAACACACCAAAAACAACACACACGCGCACACCCACACCCACCCAAACACACACACACACACACACACACACATACACACACACACACACACACACACACACACACACACACACACACACGCACACATACATAACACACGTTTCATACACAGCACTAACCAAACACTACTATGTACTTCCACTTAAGAGGCGATTCAGCGTCGTGCCTTAATCACAGAGATGGGCTAATACTACTCGTAGATAAAATTCGGACGACTTTGCGCGAAACCGAATTTTTAAAGTCTACAATCCATCATTTCGACTGGGTCACCACATTCACAAATATAACAACTCAGCTCTGTCATGTGGCCTAATGCAATTGTTAGCGTATAAATATGACGTGTAGAAGATTTGTAATTGTTTTTCGCATCATTTTCATCAAGGTATCGACTTTTTTATTCGACCTTTTTCCTTCTTATCACTTTTTCGTTTGGAATCTGCCTGTTTCGCCTATAATCAGCTACCACGTGCCAACGGGGGCTGCCCATAGGTTGGTAACGCGGCTTCTCGTGTAGCCCTTTGTGAGAATAGTTTCAGGTAATGGTAACTAACGATGGGGAGCAGTTTACTTTTAGAACTGATACTGATTTTTTTTTCTGCTTTGTGTTTTCTCGTGGAGGTTAGCTTAAATCGCCAAGAACAAAGCGACCGTGATTTTAGTCCTGCCGCATATTGCTGACCGCCGTGTCCAAGGATACATTGAACATCACGGGATTGTGGTTAGCTTAGGAGATGAATTTAAATTCAGAGCTACAAAATGCATCGTCTCCGCGTTTCAGATATTGGTCGCTTGTGTTCAGCTGTGGATAGCATCTTATTTTACTATTGATATAACTGTATTTATTTCATTAGACTAACAATCACGTTGCACATCGCGCAATACGTTTTTCACACATTCCTCGCAGCGGCCACTTCCAACATAGCTTTGTGTTACACATTAACAGTATTTGTGAACTGACCCGCCGTGTTTGTGTGTCAGTGTCACCCATAACCGAGCAGGAGCCGGTAGCCGGTGTGGCAACACTGTAGCGGCAAGTGAAAGATGTCAAGAATCAAGTAATTGAAGTCGGACTATAGCCACAACAGTAAGCTATAGTTCTGCTAAAATTTGTCATCACACTGCAGAAACGGCATAAAATCCTACCTCTGCACAAACCCATATTGTGTTTGAGCAAATTTACAATATGAATTCTTACCACAGTACCAGTATGTCTGCATATACCAACATTTATGTTGAGTTTTAAGTAAAGGTAACAGACAAAGACAAAAATGTTGTCCTTCACAAAATATTACTTGACTGAACCCAGTACATTTTTTTTTATTTGTTGGAGGGGGTAATGATTTACCAAGTAGGTTGCTAATGAGCATTTCGGTCCCTGTTCACATATTAGAATAACAGATAAAAAGTTTACCAGATTTTAATCAGTTTGAAAACAAGACGACAACGTCCAGATGAAACAATCAAGGCAGTTAACCAAGAATTAGATACTGAAAAAATGAAATGTATCGTAATTAAGTGACTGTAATTTTTATCGCGAGAATGAATTACAGTGGCAGGACTCATCTTTGAGACATTACCAACAAACGTCACCAGATAGCGAGACGACCGAAAGTTCGGGAACTGGACAGAATCATAACTGCAATCTTCTTTTCATTTACATAATGTAGTTGCAGTTGTTACACATGACCTGCACCCTAGAAAGATATTTCAGTCTATGTTTCACATTCATTTTTTTTAATTAAAATTTATAGTGCATCAAAAACGCTGAGACAGAGCACTATGATAGTACCAACAAAAGTCACTAGATCGCAGACCGATCAAGAGATCGAAGAGAATCCAGGATTCCCGACACTGTGACGTGAATAGTTCGAATCGTGTTCAAACATAGCACTAAGAACTTCCCATACTAATAATATACAGGGTGGCCTACTTAAATGTTTCAGCGTAAATATCTCTGGAACAACTTTCACGGGTATGAATATGAGGCAGGGGCTCATGAAAGTAAATACAATGAGACATTCTAGAACGTAGGCAACTGTTATTTTCTACACAAACATATATTTTTTTTTTTTAAATTGGACGCTCCTTATTATTTCTTACAAGTCAGTAACATGAAAAATCGTAAAAAGAATGACGTTGGTTGCATCGCATTACATCAGTTATATCCCGAGAAATTGCAAAGCGGAGTTGACACTTGAAATAAACGAAACGCGCCGCTATGCACATTCCTAGATGCAACCGTGAACCCCACGTTGCTCACAGTCACAATGTGATTGATATACACTCCTGGAAATTGAAATAAGAACACCGTGAATTCATTGTCCCAGGAAGGGGAAACTTTATTGACACATTCCTGGGGTCAGATACATCACATGATCACACTGACAGAACCACAGGCACATAGACACAGGCAACAGAGCATGCACAATGTCGGCACTAGTACAGTGTATATCCACCTTTCGCAGGAATGCAGGCTGCTATTCTCCCATGGAGACGATCGTAGAGATGCTGGATGTAGTCCTGTGGAACGGCTTGCCATGCCATTTCCACCTGGCGCCTCAGTTGGACCAGCGTTCGTGCTGGACGTGCAGACCGCGTGAGACGACGCTTCATCCAGTCCCAAACATGCTCAATGGGGGACAGATCCGGAGATCTTGCTGGCCAGGGTAGTTGACTTACACCTTCTAGAGCACGTTGGGTGGCACGGGATACATGCGGACGTGCACTGTCCTGTTGGAACAGCAAGTTCCCTTGCCGGTCTAGGAATGGTAGAACGATGGGTTCGATGATGGTTTGGATGTACCGTGCACTATTAAGTGTCCCCTCGACGATCACCAGTGGTGTGCGGCCAGTGTAGGAGATCGCTCCCCACACCATGATGCCGGGTGCCTCGGTCGTATGCAGTCCTGATTGTGGCGCTCACCTGCACGGCGCCAAACACGCATACGACCATCATTGGCACCAAGGCAGAAGCGACTCTCATCGCTGAAGACGACACGTCTCCATTCGTCCCTCCATTCACGCCTGTCGCGACACCACTGGAGGCGGGCTGCACGATGTTGGGGCGTGAGCGGAAGACGGCCTAACGGTGTGCGGGACCGTAGCCCAGCTTCATGGAGACGGTTGCGAATGGTCCTCGCCGATACCCCAGGAGCAACAGTGTCCCTAATTTGCTGGGAAGTGGCGGTGCGGTCCCCTACGGCACTGCGTAGGATCCTACGGTCTTGGCGGGCATCCGTGCGTCGCTGCGGTCCGGTCCCAGGTCGACGGGCACGTGCACCTTCCGCCGACCACTGGCGACAACATCGATGTACTGTGGAGACCTCACGCCCCACGTGTTGAGCAATTCGGCGGTACGTCCACCCGGCCTCCCGCATGCCCACTATACGCCCTCGCTCAAAGTCCGTCAACTGCACATACGGTTCACGTCCACGCTGTCGCGGCATGCTACCAGTGTTAAAGACTGCGATGGAGCTCCGTATGCCACGCTAACTGGCTGACACTGACGGCGGCGGTGTACAAATGCTGCGCAGCTAGCGCCATTCGACGGCCAACACCGCGGTTCCTGGTGTGTCCGCTGTGCCGTGCGTGTGATCATTGCTTGTACAGCCCTCTCGCAGTGTCCGGAGCAAGTATGGTGGGTCTGACACACCGGTGTCAATGTGTTCTTTTTTCCATTTCCAGGAGTGTATTACAATGCAACAAACGCTGCTATTTGCGCTGTTACTGAATGGATTGGCAGCCATATAGAAGTGCAGTCACACTCAGTGAAAAATAAGGAAACTGTTTACTCATTTGTGCTTTATTGTTCGTAACTACAGTACTAGAACGGACACAACGGTAACGGAAAATCGAACACACCGGCTATGGTAAACATAGTTAATGGTTGACCAAGGATGTAACAGAGGGGTAAATGGTAGTTATACATAGTTATGTAACTGGACATCTGCATTGTTTCCAGGTCACTTAATGACAGCATAAATAGCAATAAGTACAGGGAATGTTGCATCGCAGAACGTCAATCACATTGCGATTACGAGTAACGTGAGGTTCACGCTTGCATGTCGGGACGTGCAGTAGCGGCGCGTTTAGTTTATTTCAAGCATAAACTTCGCTTTGCAATTTCTCGGGATATAATTGACGTATTCGATGGGACCAACACCATTCTTTTAGTTATTTTTCACGTTACTGATTGCGTAAGAAATAGCACAGGGTGTTCATTTAAAAACCAGAAGTTTGCGTTGAAAATAATATTTGCTTATGTTTTAGAATGTCGCATCGTATTTTCTTTCATGAGCCCATGCCTTACATTCATATCCATGACAGTTGTTTTACAATATTTGTAATTGCTCCAGACATACTTGCGCTGAAACGTTTAAGTGGGCCACTCTAAATACACTATAAAATCAAAGGGTGCTCTCACTATTATCACAATACGACTGCTAATACTGTTCTGCTGACTACGACGATTAGAGCATGCAGACGAGTCGGATATCGTTTCTTCCAGTCTTTTCCGCCTACGGTCAGGAAATTTAGTGTTCCTTTTATTTTTGTACTTAGTGTCACACCTTATTCAACGTGCTGTGGTTTGTCGGTTCTCCATGCACACTTCAGAATCGTGCCAGGTTTCTTGTCGATAGCAGGTATGACCAGCCCGTCGATGGGTGCCTTTACCTGGCTGGACCGCCGCACCGTGTGGCCGAGCGGTTCTAGGCGCTTCAGTCTGGAACCGCGTGACCGCTACGGTCGCAGGTTCGAATCCTGCCTCGGGCATGGATGTGTGTGATGTCCTTAGGTTAGTTAGGTTTAAGTAGTTCTAAGTTCTAGGGGACTGATGACCTCAGATGTCAAGTCCCATAGTGCTCAGAGCCATCATCTTTACCTGGCTGGACCGCTGCCTGTAGCCAGTAACGCAATCCCTTTCATGTGAGCTGGTCCTCATGCGAGCAACTGACCTAGCGACCTGTATCACATATCACATGGTCAACACGGATTTAGAAAACAACGTTCTTGCGGAACACAGCTACCTCTTTACTCACACGGAGTGTGAGCGCTATCGACAAAGGATTTCAGATTAATTCCGTATTTCTACATTTCCAGAAAGATTTAACACGTACCTCATAAGTGGCTTGTAATCAAATTGCGTGCTTTTGGAATATCGTCTCAGTTATGAAATGATTTCAGGCGGTCCCCAAGGTGGCGTTATGCTCCCTCTGTTGTTCCTTGTCTCTATAAACGATTATGAGACAATCTGAGTAGCCATCTTACGTTGTTTGCAAATGATACTGTCTTTTATCGTCTAGTTAAATCACCAGAAAATCGAAACCAACTGCAAAACGATTTAGATAAGATATCTGTATGGTGCGAAAATTGTAAGTGGACCCTAAACAACGAAATGCGTGCGGTCATCCACAGGAGTGCTACAAGAAATCCGCTAAAATCTAAAGGCCATAAATTCAATTAAATACCTAGGAATTACAATTACGAACAACTTAAATTGGGACGAACACATAGAAAATGTTATGGGGAGACCGAACCAAAGACTGTTTTATTGGCAAAACACTTAGAAGATCCAAGAGATCTACTAAAGAGACTGCCTGCACTACGCTTGTCCGAACTCTGTTGGGGTACTGTTTTACGTTATGGGATCCGTACCAGAGAGACCTAACGGAGTACATCGAGAAAGTTCAAAGAAGGGCAGCACGTTTTGTATTATCGAGAAACAGAGTAGAGAATCTCACGGACATGATACAGTATTTGGGTTCGAAATCTTGAAAACAAAGGTGTTTCTCGTTGCGGCAGAATCCTCCCACGAAATTTCAATCACCAACTTTCTCCTCCGAATGCGAAAATATTTTGTTGACGCCGACCTACGTAGGGAGGAACGATCATCATAATAAAATAAGCGAAGTCAGACCCTGCACGGAAATATATAGATATTCGATTTTTTCTACACGCTTTTCAAGAGTGGAATAACACGAAGTTATTGTGAAGGTGGTTCGATGAACCCTCTGCCAGGCACTTAGGTGTGATTTGCTGGGTAGGTATGTAGATGTAGATGGATAGCTCAACTGGAGTGCCAGCGAAAGGCAAAAATTAAAGTTTAAGTCCCGGCCCGGAAGACAGCTTTATTCTGCCACGAAGTTTCAGATTCATCCGGCACTTCTTGGATCTGCATTCACCCGGTGGTAATAGTTCCGTGTAGTTGTGATATCGGTAATTCTAATTGTTATGAGAGTCTATGGACCGTACCCAAATAATCGAATCTGTAAATCAAAGATGGCGTTCAGTGTAACTGCCATAATAGTTTCTTGAAACTGCGCGATCAGGCATAGAGGAGCACGATATGCTAACCCGAGCGGGGTGTAAACCCACTCCCAAATGGAGTAATTTAGATGCAGTATGAAGTTTCATGGGGTCAGCACGGTCGTTGTCTGCTTTCCAGGCCTTGGAGTTACTTTTCTCATTGAAGCACTTCCTCTGTTAGATAATATAAGACTGAGTGCATTCCGTTCCAGTCATACTACTAAGGAAAAATTCGTGGCAGCAGGCCCACCGAAAATACACGGTCCAGTCAAATTAACAGTTGCATACCAATGCTGTATGTTGCACTGGCCAACGCCAATGGGAGGGGTCAGCGACTGACCCCACAACCATCACACATTCTCTATCTAGGATAAATCGCATTACTTATGTATTTCCATAATTTTGGCAGATTAGAAGATTAAAATGTTCATTATTATTACTGGGAAAGGGTTTCTGGGACATTTTTAGTAAAAAAATAAATAGTTTTTTACTCCTGCAGGGCAGATATACTTCCTGCAAGAAGTGCAACCCTTCATGTACTTACGGTCTTTGCTTCTGGCGCATATGTAACAGCATCCTTTCTTTGGCAGATTATGCACAGCTGCACGTGTTACTTTCCGTCGCGACTCCGTAACGTTGTTTCCTCTGCTCACAGCACCTTGATTTTGATTACAGCCATACCCAAAAGTTGATAACGCTGTAGTGTATTTTGAGTGTAGGCCTACAGCATTTTGAGCGCGTCTTTTCATGTTGAGGTCACAAAGTTCACAAGCAAGATCTTTCAGGTACTTCTTTCTTCCAGTACTCTTTGAGCTTTCGGATCGTTCACCACTAAATTCATTGTCTGAACTCTCAAGCAAATTTCTAATTCCGTCATCTGTCAATTTCATGTTCTTGTACATTCTGTCAAATGCCACAAAGATATTACCTTCCACTCACCACACAGTTTACCGGTTGACTGCGAGTGGTTATTGTTGACCTGATACACCTTCAGTTATAACAATCGCTGTAACTCAACAATGAGTGTAAACCAAAAGCTGTTCTTATTGTCGATTGTAGCAATTATAATTATGATAAATGTCATGTATTTATTAAATAAACTACTGAACACGTCAGGAGTTTTAGCCCAAAAACTTCGTTGGCGTCAGTTACTGACCCCACCCATTGGTATGCAACTGTTAATGTGACTGCCGCCTACTTTCGACGTCAACGTGCAATAACCACTCACACACGGCAGGTGGCAGCACTGGCACTGGAAGTTATGTAAATCGTGTCGTCGTCGTTGAAATGTGGAAACGGGGCGATTCATATCACGTTCAAAAGGGCATGGTCATTGGCATTTGGCCCAAGGGTGGAAGCATTTCCGAAATGACGAAGTTTGTAAATTAACCGTGCGCCACCATGGTTAAAAAATACCGTGCATGGCAAAACGGCAATATCGAAAACCACCGTAAATGTGGTGTACCATGGGCCACAGAGGACAGGGGGAATGACGACTGCACAAATGTGTATGGGAGAATAGACGTGCAGCTGTTGAACAGCTGACCTCCACGTGAACCAAGAAGCTACCAACAGCGCCTTCTCAACGACCGTTCAGTGAACGTTGCTGCGTGTGGACTTCGGCAGCAGACATCTGCTTCCCCATAGCTACTGACTGTTGTTCATCGACGATGAAGGCTGGAATTCGCTCTCCAATACGTCAACTGGACGTCCACTGACTGGCGACGAGTGGCCTTTTCAGAAGAATCACGTTTATGCTGCATAGGGCGGGAAACGTCAGAAAGCTAACATATTGAAACAATTGTCGGAAGGGTCCAGACTGCGGGGTGTTGTCGTGGCATTTCCTGCATAATCTCGTCAAGCTGGAAGGCAACATGTATCAACACAAGTATGCATCTACCCTTGGGGACCATGTCTACCCCTACTTGCAATTTGTCTTTCGTCCGCACGATGGCATCCACCAGTAGGACAATACAACATGTCATACAGCTCGCAGTGCACGTGCGCGGTTCGAAGGACACCAGGACGTATTTACCGTAATCCCCTGGCCACAAAACTCCCTGGATTTAAAACCAATGGCGATTCTCTGGGGCCGTCCGCCTGCTTAGCTGACTGGTAAGGTACTTGCCTACCATGCAGCAGGCCTGGGTTTGATTTCCGGTCGGGCTGGAGATTTTCTTCGCCCGAGGACTGGGTGTTGTGTTGTCCTCATCATTGTTTCATCCTCATCAACGGCACGCGAGTCGCCCAGTGTGGCGTCGGCTGAAATAAGACTCGTACTCGGCGGCCGTACTTTCCCGGATGGGGCCCCCCGGCCAGCAATGCCACACAATAATTTCATTTTATTTTTCTATGGGGCCACCTCGATCCAGCTGTTCACGCCATGGATCCTCAACCGAGAAACCTAGCGCAGCTGCGTAAAGCACTGGAGTCAGCATAGCTTCCGGAACCGCTAAGTGTCTACCTGAACATTCCGCGGCGGTCCGCACCGGAAAAATTGGTCATTCGGCCTATTGACAGGAGTTCAGATTAACGTGGCAGGACGGCGTCGACCCGAGTCCTCCGCATGGTAGGTGCGCTGACCAAGATTGGAAGCAGACTCAGAGTGTTCTTACAAGGGAACCTCCCCATCGCAGCCCCCTCAGATTTAGTTATAAGTTGGCACAGTGGATAGGCTTTGAAAAACTGAACACAGATCAATCGAGAAAAAAGGAAGAAGTTGTGTGGACCTATGAAAAAAAATAAGCAAAATATACAAACTGAGTAGTCCATGCGGAAGATAAGCAACGTCAAAGATGATGTGAGCTCAGGAGCGCCGTGGTCCCCTGGTTAGCGTGAGCAGCTGCGGTACGAGAAGTCCTTGGTTCAAGTCTTCTCTGGCGAGAAAAGTTTAATTTTTTATATGATCAACTTTGCTCTCAAAAATTCCTGGACATGTTCAGATTTGCTTGGACATATGCAGGACTTGACGGTCTACACACGGAAAAATTTGAAAACGTTAAAAACATATGTTTTGACACAGCACAGGGAAAACTGTGCCGCTGTGAAACTGTTGCATTCATTTGTTGCAGTTTATGTGACAAACTCTTATGTTTTCATCACTTTTTTGGGAAACATCCACAAGAAAACCTAAGTCGGGCAAGGTAGAAGAATCTTTTTACCCATTCGCCAAGTGTACAAGTTAGGTGGGTCGACAACATATTCCTGTCATGTGATGCACATGCCGTCACCGGTGTCGTATAGAATATATCGGACGTGTTTTCCTGTGGAGGAATCGGTTGACCTATGACCTTGCGATCAAATGTTTTAGGTTCCCCCTGGAGAGTCACGTCCTTTCGTCTACTAATCGCACGGTTTGCGGTGCGGTCGCAAAACACAGACACTAAACTTATTACAGTGAACAGAGACGTCAATGAACGAACGGACAGATCATAACTTTGCGAAAATAAACTTTTCACTCGATGGGAGACTTGAACCAAGGACCTCTCGTTCCGCAGCTGCTCACGCTAACCACGGAACCACGGCGCTCCTGAGCTCACACTCTCCTTGATGTTGCTTATCTTCCACATGGACTACTCAGTTTGTATATTTTGCTTATTTTTTTCATAGTTCCATACAACTTCTTCCTGTTTTCTCGATTGATCTGTGTTCAGTTTTTCAAGGCCTATCCACTGTGCCAACCTATAACTAAATCTGAGGGGGGTGCGATGGGGAGGTTCTCTTGTTAGTATGTAAAATCATACTGTTGAATTTTGTTTTAGTTATTGTTTCAGGACGTACATTCATGCGTTACTGCATTCGACCCATTTAGTCCACTCATTGAAGCAATTATGAATTCACACCATCGGAATTATCATCTGTGTCTGTGACTCGTAAGTGAAAATTTACCGATGTTTCGCTAAAAAGTAATTTATTACCGTTAGTGTTATATGCATTCGCGAAAATTCGACCTTCCCCGTAAGACCTTTGGCCGTCTATGTCACTGTGTGTATTTGTAAAGCTTGCCATTGTTTTGGGCTGTGACATCTACCACAGGAAACGCTGCGCAATCGGAGGTTAACACCAGGCCCGTGTAAGATAATCTGTTTGCAACTTCTCCTTCACGCCTTAGGTGGAAGTTTCTACAACGCCAGTATACTGCTTTTTACGATCTCAGCAGTTTTGCCTCAAAGAATATGTACTTAAGCACCTAACAGCTACTCATTTCAGCTGCATACTGGACACAATGGGGAAGGACATCGCATCGTCCTTGGCTTCTCAGTAGGGGTGCTCGGCAACAGCAGGCTAATAAATGACGAGTCGTATCATATCTAGCGTCATGCTCGCGCGTGTTGACTGAAAATTGGAAATCCATACCACTGCTGGCGTCACGTTCGTGTTATACAACTCTCGCTCGAGTTGACGGTTGCGGAAACAGAATGTTCATTTTCATTGCAAGTGAAACTTCCCCTTTGTATGTAAAGAATGACAGTGCTGGAAAAA
The DNA here is from genome assembly GCF_021461385.2 of Schistocerca piceifrons. Lineage (NCBI taxonomy): Eukaryota > Metazoa > Arthropoda > Insecta > Orthoptera > Acrididae > Schistocerca > Schistocerca piceifrons. The sequence goes on along the minus strand of NC_060141.1, from coordinate 467,886,840 downwards.
CTCTTACGTTATTTGATTTTCAAACAGATGAGCAAAACTGAACGTACTCAGACAGTTCACTCTTTACTTATTCTGATCATCACTAAACAGACACACAATATTTTTAGCGCAACGCAGTCTGACTTTCAATAATCCCTACAAAAGAATGGCCCTGACTAACAATAACTTATACCTCTCATGAATCACTTACTTCACAAAAATCTTGCTTACTCGAACTACTGCAATACAGCGAACGCCAATACTGCCAGCTAAATAAAAGATTCTAACTACTGAAGGCTCCAACTAATGATGGGCATAGTTAGCAAATGAAAGATATTGATAGAGAACAAACAATGTATTTGTCTGAATAGTGTTCAAAAGTCGTTTATATGACATCCAATTAAGCAAATTTCCTTTTTCTGACGGACACACGTTCAGATCCTCCGCTCATAGTAACCTCTCAAAACTCTGGCATCTCTCCCCCCACATCCACCAGTGCTGGCGGTTCACCTCCAACTGCCCAATGCTACGCGCTGTTCACATCCAACTGCCCAACTCTATACTAGCGAATAATCCAACAATGAGTTCAACCAGCCACAGACTGCACAAAGTGCAGTTAGCGATTTTAATACAGAGCGCTACGTGGCGTCACCATCATAAGAACCTAAACAGCCTACTTACACAAGAAAGGCAACAACAAGCGAGTGTTGCTTAACTTCTGCGGAAGTTCAAATGGTTCAAATGGCTCTGAGCACTATGGGACTTAACTTCTGAAGTCATCAGTCCCCTAGAACTTAGAACTACTTAAACCTAACTAACTTAAGGACATCCATGCTCGAGGCAGGATTCGAACCTGCGACCGGAGCGGTCGCGCGGTTCCGGACTGTAGCGCCTAGAACCGCTCGGCCAACCCGGCCGGCCTGCGGAAGTAAAGTCAAAACTGGCCATCATAAGCGCCTGACGACTTATACAGGCAAGGGCAGCGAGTAAAATGAAATAAAACGATCGTGTGGCATCGTTCACCGGAATGCCCATCCGGGGAACTTTTGCCACCGGGTGCAAGTCTTATTTCAGGTGACGCCACACTGGGTGACTTGCAAGTCGGTGATGATGAGGTAAGGATGAGGACAACTCAACATCCAATCCATGAGCAGAAAAAAACCTCCAACCTGGCCGGTCTCGAACCCAAGCTCGCTGCATGGTAGGCAAGCACGTTGCAAAAAAAATGGTTCAAATGGCTCTGAGCACCATTGGACTTAACATCTATGGTCATCAGTCCCCTAGAACTTAGAACTACTTAAACCTAACTAACCTAAGGACATCGCACAACACCCAGTCATCACGAGACAGAGAAAATCTCCGACCCCGCCGGGAATCGAACCCGGGTGCGGGAAGCGAGAACGCTACCGCACGACCACGAGCTGCGGACAAGCACGTTGCAAATCAGCTAAGCAGGCGGACAGTGCACCCTTTGAGATGGTGCAGTGGTGAGACTGGACTCACATTCAAGAGGAAGCCGGGTCAGGTCCTCGTCCGGCCAACCGGATCTAGTTTACCATGGCTTCCTAAATCGCTTGACATATACAGGAAAGTTGCTTTCGAAAGGACACGGGCAATTTCGTTTCCCATTTCGTGATTGGGCTCCATAGATCTCTCCGTCGGCGGGGCGTTAAATCCAGATCTTCCTTCCTGCCTACAGACAGCGGGGATGCTTTTGCTCTGAGCCGGCCGTTGTGGCCGTGCGGTTGTAGGCGCTTCAGTCTGGAAACGCGTGACCGCTACGGTTGCAGGTTCGAATCCTGCCTCGGGCATGGATGTGTGTGATGTCCTTAGGTTAATTAGGTTTAATTAGTTCTAAGTTCTAGGGGACTGATGACCACAGATGTTAAGTCCCATAGTGCTCAGAGCCATTTGAACCATTTTTTGCTCTGACAAAGTGTGATGGGAAGTCTCCTGAGACACTGACTAAATTTATAAATCTGTATAACTAAACGGTTAACTCGGTCCTTGCGCTATGGATCATCGTGCACAGTCCCAATCGAAGATTGCGTATCTATCGGCTTACATGAGAACAAAAATTTGAGTTTCAACATTTTACATACACTCTAAGATAAAATCATCAATGAATTATTCTAAGGAGATGGAAATCGTTAGATATGATATACAGGGTGCGTCAAAAAATGTATATACACTTTGAAGCGTCATAGAAAATTTATTTCCCGTTCTACAATGTTAAATTTCTGGAAATGGAAAGCTTAAAGTCCAATGGGAAAAATAAATGTACTTTGCAAATGTGATTAATGTTCAAACTGGTGGCCTTCAGCATCAATACATTTCTGAGTACGAGTCACCACTGATTCCGTACATCGTACCAAAGTGTCCAATGAGATTTGTGTACACACTGCCTGAATCTCATTCCAAAGTGTGTCCAGGTTACGTGGTTTACGTTTGTACACCTCATCTTTTACTGTGCTCCATAGGCCGGCCGAAGTGGCCGTGCGGTTAAAGGCGCTGCAGTCTGGAACCGCAAGACCGCTGCGGTCGCAGGTTCGAATCCTGCCTCGGGCATGGAAGTTTGTGATGTCCTTAGGTTAGTTAGGTTTAACTAGTTCTAAGTTCTAGGGGACTAATGACCTCAGCAGTTGAGTCCCATAGTGCTCAGAGCCATTTGAACCATTTTTTGTGCCCCATAAGAAGAAATCCAACGGCGTGAGGTCTGGAGAGTGTGGCAGGAAACTCGATTGGTCCCCTGTGTCCTATCCACTGGCCTGGCCATTGTGCTCCAGGTATGCTCGTACGTCCCTATGATAGTGCGGCTGGGCGCCATCTTGTTAGACATAAAACTCATCATTACCGTATAATGCACGAATGGCAGGGAATATGGAGTCAGCAAGCATTGTTATGTACGTTTCTCCAGTAACAGTACCTTCAAAGCGGAAAGGCCCAATGAGTCCCCATGCAGACAAACCACACCACACATTTACACCAGGCAAATTCACAGCCTTTTCAACTGTAATGTGAGGATTATCTTCAGCCCAGTACAGACAACTGTGCCTATTGCCAGTTCCATTGAGTTTGAATTGGGCTTCATCTGACCAAATTATGCTAACCATAAATCCCGATTCACGTCTCACCATCCCCTGAATCCATTCACAAAATTCTAACCTTCGATCTGGATCGTCGTCACTCAGCTGTTGCACCAGCCTTGGAAAGTACACACGAAACTTGCCTTTCTTCAGAATGCGTAGCACACTACTAGCACATGCATTACTCTCACATGCCGCTTGCCTTGAAGATTTTTGAGGCGAATACTGAAACAGTTCCAAGACTACAGTTGTGTAATCATCACTTGTAGCTGTACGAGGTAGCCCTGATCGACCTTTATGCACATTGTAACTTTTCCACCGAAATTTTAAAAAATATTATTTAAGAATGCTAACGGACGTTGTGCTAACTGTAACCTTTCCAGAGAATTTTTAAAAGATATTATTTAATAGAAATGGGAGCCAAACGTAACCTTCCTAGCAATTAAATTTGATGACAATAAAAATGAGAATCGCAGTCTGACTCAAGTATAAGTTCCTCACAAAAAGAAATGAAAGTCAATTCAGTGATAAGAAAATCTCAGTGATAATGATAACTCAATTGGACCGAAATGTCGGTCTTTGGCCCTGTGCAAAAATCAGAATTAATTTCTTACCTCAGTATAACTGCATGTCAAAGTTCTGCTCTTATTGTTGGCCACGGCTTGGAGGAAATGCATTGCAAATAATAATATTTTTTTTTTAATTTAACTAAAACTTTTCTTTAAAGGAAATGGAAGGAAATCGTTGGTTCAATTAACTGGTTCTTTTGTTGAAAATTGCTTTGAAATCAAAATTATTATTGGGGCGATTATTGCACAAATTAGTTACAGTTAATTTACATTATTAGCTGAGCGCATTAAAAAATAATATACTTCGTCCTGTATCTTGACCAGAATGCCATGTCGACGCTCGCCGACTCCTCACACACAACTGCACTCGACTGCTACTACCGACATACTGCACTGCTCACAGACTGCCCACTGACAGACTGCTCGCACGACGACTACAGACCGACTACTGGACGCAACTGAACTGAGCTACTGCTACCGACAGAGTGCACTGCACGACGACTACTAGCGTACTGCACGACAACTCTCGCGCGGTCAAGCGCAGACTAACCACGATAAAAGGCTCTCTGGTCAAAGATTTTATCATGCCTCACCATCGCTGCTACGTTACATACGTGTTTCATAACCCTCCACTGGGGGGGCAAAAATTTGGCAGCGATGGTGAGTCATTTGGACTTGCCATCGCAAGAAATTTTTACAATTTACAGAATATTCAAATGTAGTTCATAAATTAAATGTGGTGCACACGCACCAAGTACAAAATATATCAGACAAAGACAAGATATGAGTACAAAACATAGTAGCAAATCAGAAAACTGTATATACAAATTATTTGACAGATAACAAAGTGCATACGCACTGAAAAAATTCTTTAGCATTTTCAGAACAAATAAACAGAATGGCAGAAAATCATGTTGACAAGTGACATGAGTGTACTCGCACTGGAGTTGAGAACATATCAGCAAATGACGAAATGTATATACAATGAGTAACAAATGACATAAGTGCATAATGAACATATCAGGATATCATAAAAGGTATACAGAATGAGCACAAATCATATTGAAAAATGAGAAAAGTGCACAGGCACTGAAGTTCAGTAGAAAACATATTAACACATAATATAAGTGCACATGCACTGTAGTTCAGAACATATCATCAAAATAAAAATGTATATACAATAGAAAAGACAAGAGTGCACATATACTGTACTTCAGAACAAATCGAAAAAAATGTCTTTAGCATTTTCACAACAAATAAACATAATGGCAAAAAATAAATCATGTCGACAAGTGACATAAGTGTACTCGCGCTGGAGTTCAGCAGATCGAAAAGAAAAAAAAAATGTATATGCCATGAACATAAATGATTTTAGCAAAAAATGATTTTCACTGTTAGGATAGGAAAGGGAAGGATTGCATCATGGTTGTAGCACTTTAGATTGCACATAGCTGCTCTGAAATTCCATATCTTTCCACAGAAGTACAACACCAAATGACACAATTTGAAGTTCTTTTCCCATCAGAATTTATTAGCGTAGCCAAGACACTGAACTGTCGTAGTAATGTTCCATGTTTTCATTTTGGCAGTACACTAGGTACACCAAACAGTGCGACCATAATAACGTCTTCATCGCTCACGGTGGTGGACAGCATGTCGTGTCAACACCACGCTCTTACAAGGCACACCAACGTAGAATTAGTGCAAAAACCAAATATAGTGCTCCATGATCATGAGGATGGACAGGACAAATCGACATTCCAGTAATTCAGGGTAGTTAGCTCATAAGGTGAAGGACATTAAGTCACATAATATTGAGAATTACAGTAGTAGTTTGCGGCATTCATAGCCTAGTTATTGAACATTTCTGTACCATGTCTTTAGTATTACAGAACAATGTAAATAAAATTAAATTATTGGCATCATGGGTAATCGTATTACAATGAACACTGGCAGTCCTCGGCCAGTTACAAAACATATTTAGTATGACAGAATAATGTTCATCGTAAGTCTTAATTGAAAAGGTGAGTCAATTATTGGCCTAGCATTAACATAATACATTGAGTGATACAAATTATTGGCACTCATTGGCCATTTACCAAAACATGAAAAGTCAACATTGAAAACAAGAGCTAATTAATGGCATAACTAATAACATAATTCATTTAGTGACTTAATTATTGGCACTCAGTGGCCAGTAATAGAACATGAAAAATCATCATTGAAAACAGGACCTAATTAATGGCATAATTAATAACATAATTCATTAAGTGACACTAATTATTGGCACTCAGTGGCCATCAAGTATCGAATAGTATAAAACATTGTTCCTCATTCAATATTATTCAGATCATTAAGAACTCATTATTAAAAATCAGCTAATTACAGTCATAGCATTAATAATCATGGGCATTATAAGTAGTCTCATTACAATAAACAGTGGCAGTTATTAGCCAGTTACAAAGCATTATTTTATATATATATATACATACATATATATATATATATATATATATATATATATATATTTGTCTCATTAAGAAGTCATTACTCAAGTGACATACTATTCAGAGCTAATCAGTATTATTCAGAATTATCATAAACTAGTGACATTATGTGGGACTGGTAATACATTTTTTTGTTAGCAATGCATTGCGTTGGGATCGATAATTAATTGCTGAGGCATAACACTATTTGCTTTTGACCTATTGCTGCAAATGAGGATAGGTAACGTCATTCGTCATGAGTCAGCTGTAGCAAGGTTATGTAACAAGGTAGTATATGTGATCACATTTATAAATGATAGACACAAATAGGTAAAAAAATAAAATTGCAAGAACTAGAACAGGTATAATAAGTAACAGGTTTAGTAAATATCATGAAAAGCTTCTCCTGGAAAAAAAATACAAAATCGATTATTGAGCTGAAAGAAGAAACACATACTATGCTGAAAAGTAGTGAACTTCGGATTAACAGGTAGTGAAATGTGTATAAAAAATGTGTTCCATAGCTGTCCTTTTCAAAAGCTTCAGTCATCATACCATGCAATATAACACCTGCTGTCAAAGCAAACTGCAACAAATACTTAAATAACTACATAGCATAAATACATAACTTCAACATTATCCTCATCTGTAAAGAAAAAACTTCATTATCAATCACTTCATAATCCATATTATCATAACTTCATTATTATCATCACCTGTAAAGAAAAACTTCATTATTCATAACAGCATATCCTTCATCATTATTCATCAGCATTCATTATCATCTGCAAAAAAGAATCACTTCATTACTCATTACACAACTATTCCTTATCTCTAGCATATTTCATCACTAAAACTAAGATGTGTAGTTCTGTCTGACAGCCTGCATCAATCACCTTGTATTCTGAAAGAAAAAATTAGTTAAGACTGCTATTCTGTGATGAGTATAGCATATTCTTGTTAATGCTTGTTAATCCTGATCCATTTACTCTTCCTCATAAAGTTATTGCATCTTCTTTCGTTTATTCCGTAGGTGAAATTCCCATTTCTGTTGAATTTATTTCTTACACGCATCATTTCTTTCTGAAATTGATGAACAAAGATTAATGTCTTGCATTTAAATCATATACGCACTAAATGGTTTATGGTGACATAATTAACCATACAGCATAACATGACAGAAAACGTAATATGTCAATGACATTGACAGTGTTCAGAGGCAAAATGTACAGAAAATAATACAATGCAGCAGCAAAAGAAAAATGTAAAACAGTCACGATGTTGAGATATCATAGGGCAACAAAAATGTCAAAGTCAACTGGTGTGTGTTATATCTGAACTATTTCACAGTGCATACAAACAAAACTGGAATACAATCATATACACAAAAAAAAAAAAATGGAAAATGTGCACGGTCTGATGTGTAACGACAAGAAAAGCGACCTGTAACCTTACCTTGTCGGGCACTTGCCAAGAAAAAATACGATAATCATCAGTAATTTGTCATGTGAATATAATTGCATAAGTAAATGGCATCATAGTGTGTTGAATCATACAGTGTCTTCATTCAATAAAGGGTTTAATATTTGACCAATGGTGGTTGCCTTTCGATTTTCTGGTTCTCAAAGTTTCTACGTGTACAACATTGGGGTGAGGGACGCTGCGAATCCGATATGGACCTGCGTATAGAAGTTCAAATTTACTACACTTACCTTTTATTTTGCTGGATAAATAGTGTGTACGTACTAATGTCTTCTGTCCAACGTGAAAGTCTCGGCGTCTACAAACCTGTTTTTGCTGTCTTCTCCGGCGCGCTGCGGCACGTTTGATGTTGTTCAGCGCAATGTCAATTATTTCGTGGTGTCTTAGTCGACGACATTTAGGGAAGTTTACTAATTCTTTAATTTTGTTTGGTGGTTCAACGTTTTTCAGTATAACAGACGGAGATAGCATAGTGGATTCATTTGGAATGGAATTAATTACATCTTGGAATGAGAGTATGTGTGTATCCCAATCAATATGTCTTTTGTGGCAGTATATTCGACACAGCTTACCAATTTCTTTCATTAACCGTTCACAAGGGTTCGAAGAAGCATGGTACTTGGATATATAAATCGGAGAAATGTTTCTAGCTCGTAACATGCGTGTCCATGTAGCTTGCTGTAAAAGAATTTTGCGTAGTTGCGTGCGTTCGTCTTCTGTATTTGCTCTGCTTTGTCTAACTTTATCGGAAATCATCTGCATTACGTCGTAGTCAGCTTCGTCTGGAGTATCATAGTTGTGTACGTACGTATCCGTGAACAATGCAGAATTACAGTCTATGTTGCGTGTTGCGGAAATGACCTCTGTGCGGTTAATTGTTTGTTCTTCCGCAGACAATGAATACTGAAACTCTAAAGCCAATTGTACATTTTCGTCCCTTAGCATTAAATAAGAATTTTGAAAATCAACCACTGCATCGTGTTGTACGAGAAAATTAGTACCTAAAATTACGTCTGTCGTCAATGAAGGAACTATCCAAAAATTTGAATGAAATGTGTGACCTGCGATACAAAATGATAAATGCGTCTGTAATTTAACGTCTACTCCTTTGCTCGATACTGCTCCCTTCACTTTGGTTTTGCCTAAAGGTAATGTCGGATAAGTATTCTCTTTGTTACACTCGTTAAAAGTTTCTTCATTTATTACTGATATCGGTGAGCCGGAATCAATTACTGCTGAGAATTTCGATGAACCAATTTTAATTTCGATGACAGGATGTGAAATGGTTTTCTGAACAATTGGTCTTTCCTGTAAAAGAGTGTCTCGTATGTCGTCAAAAGTAATTACATTTTCGTGAACAACATTTTGCGTGTCAAAGGTAGTGCTTGTGTTATTGGAAGATGCAATCTGTACTGTGTCTGGTCAAATTCTGTCGTACGTGCTATTATTTACGGGAGGATGCTGTGGCATTTCGACTATTTGAACTCTTCTGTTAACTCTTCCTGACGTATTACGCTATGGATGACACCTATTGTCTGGATCATTCATGATAATGTGTTGTTGCTGATGTTCTTGTTGCTGAAAAGATCGACTGTTATTAAACGTACGCTGAAAATTGTGCTCATTATTTTTACGTTGGTCATGTTAGTCACTTCTATACAGTGTAGTGCGATAAGAATTGAAATAGTGTGTTTCTATACGTAGTTATTCCTTTGCTGCTGTGCGTTACTATTTCTTGTATCAGGGACTATACGTGCACGCGGCGAAACATTAAAGCCCGGTTGACCTTGTGCATTCCATTGTTGGTTAGGTATGCTAAGCGGCTGACTTTCATGCTGTTGTGGTGAAAAACGTCTATTGTTACTAAAAATGTGGTCCCGATTGCTCAAAATTTTATACATACTGATGATTATGATTTTATCTGTTATCAAAATTACAGCGGTAGTTGTCATTACGGGAGTGCTTAATAAAATTGTCACATTCGGTAAAAGATTTGTCATATCGGGTTTTCATTACATATTCTTAGTTCTAGATAGAGCAATAGTTAAAGAGCTGTTTTGATAGATATAAAGAATAGTAGAAGAGAAGGCAGCAGTGCAGAAAACTAAAGATGAAACAGCACTACTACAGCTCGGGGCCCTATGCTCGCTACGGCACATATTCATTAAAGCGTAATGAATCCCCTGAGGTCTATTACGCACTGCAAATACATTTTAGCTTTTGCGTTGCAGGCAATGGCGGTAAAATTCCAAAACCAAATTGTTGTAACCATGTTAATTCAAGTTTCCTCATTACAGGCAATGCTGTTGAAAGTACAATAGCAAATTGTCTTATCGGGTTCAAAGCCAGCTTCCGCATTACAGGTAATAGCGGTGAAAGTACAAAAACAAATTGTCGTATACAGCTCAAAGCGTGTACCTGTGTTCTGTCATTATTAAATTCTTTACATTTTCTGGTGGATAAAAATTGCTCGTAATCTACGTTCTCGTCATTGAATTTGATAACACGTTCAGGTTTGTGTGTGAATCTGTTCGTCTGTGTCATTTCGTACTTCAAGTTGCGTAGCTTTTCAGATTTTAAGTCGCGTAGCTTTTCAGATTTTAAGTCGCGTATCTTTTCGGATTTTAATTCGCGTAGTCTCTGTAGATTGTTCACATTATACACGCTGCGTGAGTCAGACAAATGTTCGCAAAGTGGCGGATTCTGTGACGTATTGGTGACTGGAATAGTTTTCAACTCTGTTACTGTAACACTTTCGTCAATTTGGTTGATCTGTCGTGCAAATTTCTCGTCAACTTCCGTATTCGGAGTCTGTGAAACTTCCACTGACGCTAAATTAACCTCGTCGCGAGTCTGTACTGCGTTTTTAGGGCATTGTTCGGTGACTGCATTAATTTCGTGTATCTGTGTTGCGTTTGCTGAACATTGTTCAGTGACTGCATTAACTTCGTCTTTATGTAATTCTGTTGTGCTTACACGTGTACTATTTAATTCTTGTGCAACAGTGCCAACTTGTTCATTACTGTTATTAGCACAAGCCTCAGTATCCTCACGTAATTGTTCTTTACTGTCCCGACATTGCACGGTAACAGCTGTAATCTGTTCCCTGTTCGTTAAAGTTGTCGTGTTTTTCTTTCGGCTGTTTAATACTTTCAGAAAATTGTTTGTTATCTTCACTCTGTTGTTTGAAAATTTCACTAAAATATTGTTTGAAATAGTTGTCTATTTTCTCACTTTGCTGTTGTAGCAATCTTGTCATAATTCGTACCAAGTCAAAATTAGCGTTTATATTCTCTGTGCTGTTTAGTGGTGGATCTGGAATTGTCTCGTTTTCTGTAACCATTTGGTTATTCTGAGATTTACAAAAGGGTTTGCCAGTTGACTGTACACTGTCAGTCACTATTTCGGGATTAAATGAATCCGTCGTATTTTCAGTACACTGACCATTTTCATTCGAAAAATTTGTCTGTTCGTCACTTGAATTTCCCAAACCGGGTGTGTTAAGCTGGCCAGCGCTCATTACAACAGAACGCCATCAATTGTCGTCAAATTAACAGAGGAGACAATTGAGTTCGTTTGTTCATCAGTAGGATAATAATCATCATTAGAGGTTGGAACGCACTGATTGTCGGTGAACGCAGGATTGTCATCATTACACTGCGTGTCACAATTATTATCAGTCACGTTGTTCAAGTCGGTAAATTCATTCACAATACCTCGCGATACACTATTCACAGTCTTTCGCGGCTTTTTTACAGTAGTCACAATTATTCAAAAACAGAAATAAGCACAATGCAAAAGCAACACACAAATACAACAGAGCAAAGAATTGCCGTTGACCTGTAGAAAGAAAGTCACAATATTAGTAAAAGCGTTGCGCCAAATCCTAATTATATCTAAGCAAATAAGGGCAGATATCTGACTGTTTTTCAAAAGACTCTCAACGAAATTCGATCCTGGACTGGGCGTCGCCAAGTGTAACCTTTCCGGAGAATTTTTAAAAGATATTATTTAATAGTAATGGGAGCCAAACGTAATCTCCCTAGCAATTAAATTTGATGACAATAAAAATGAGAATCGCAATCTGACTCAAGTATAAGTTCCTCACAAAAAAAAAAAAATGAAAGTCAATTCAGTGATAAGAAAATCTCAGTGATAATGATAACTCAAATGGACCGAAATGTCGGTCTTTGGCCCTGTGCAAAAATCAGAATTAATTTCTTACCTCAGTATAACTGCATGTCAAAGTTCTGCTCTTATTGTTGGCCACGGCTTGGAGGAAATGCATTGCAAATAATAATATTTTTTTTTTTTAATTTAACTAAAACTTTTCTTTAAAGGAAATGGAAGGAAATCGTTGGTTCAATTAACTGGTTCTTTTGTTGAAAATTGCTTTGAAATCAAAATTATTATTGGGGCGATTATTGCACAAATTAGTTACAGTTAATTTACATTATTAGCTGAGCGCATTAAAAAATAATATACCTCGTCCTGTATCTTGACCAGAATGCCATGTCGACGCTCGCCGACTCCTCACACACAACTGCACTCGACTGCTACTACCGACGTACTGCACTGCTCACAGACTGCCCACTGACAGACTGCTCGCACGACGACTACAGACCGACTACTGGACGCAACTGAACTGAGCTACTGCTACCGACAGAGTGCACTGCACGACGACTACTAGCGTGCTGCACGACAACTCTCGCGCGGTCAAGCGCAGACTAACCACGATAAAAGGCTCTCTGGTCAAAGATTTTATCATGCCTCACCATCGCTGCTACGTTACATACGTGTTTCAACATCACACACTGTTTCATGAATTTCGAATTTGTCTCGTAGACGTGTAATTGTTAACCGTGAAGGTGGTTCTGTACCATACTCACTTCTCCACTGTCTTCGAACCGCAGCTACATTCTCAAACTTCCAGTACCACTTAATTATCTGCTTCCGCGCTTCGAAGCTCAAACGCACGTCCGCCATGTTGCAGTTACTTCCTTGCCACTGCTGCCACCTGTTGAAGAAACATAACATTACTTTCTCACAGATATTTAACCTTGTAGAACGGGAAATAAATTGTCTATAACAGTTCAAAGTGTGTATACATTTTTTTGACGCACCCTGTATATGATTACGTCTTCAGAAGAACTGGACAACTTATTCAGGAGAAAGAGATTCACAAACTGAGCAAATCAATAAGGCGTTGGTCCAAATCTGGCCCTTACACAAGCAGTTATACGGTTTGCCACTGATTGACAGAGTTGTTGGATGTCCTCCTGAGGGACATCGTGCCGTATTCTGTCCAACTGGCCCCTTAGATCGTCAAAATCCCGAGCTGCTTGGAGGGCGCTGACCACATTGCTCCAAACGTTCCCAACTGGGAAGATATCGGGCGACATTGCTGCAAAGGTATGGTTAGAAAGCACAAACACAAGCCATAAAAACACTCGCCTTGATAAGGCAGGCATTATCTTGCTGAAATGTAAGGGGTGCCGCGGACGACAACCAGAGGGTCCTGCTGCGGAAGGAAATGGCACTCCAACCCATCACTCGTTGTTGTCGGGCTGAACGGCGGGCGACAGGTTGGTATCGCACCGCTGTCTGGGGCGTCTCTGGACATGTCTTCGGCTTGCAATCTCATTGACTGGAGTGGAATTGTCTTGAGTGATGAGTCCCACTTCGAACTGATTCCCGACGACCAGCGAAGACGTGTCTGGAGACTTTGCGGACAACTGTGGGATACCAACCTGAGTGTCGCCCGTCATACGGTCCAACACACAGGAGTGACGGTCTGGGATGCCACTTCTTTTCACAGTAGGACCCCTTTTATTGCCATCCGCGGCTTCCTGACAACACATCGGTACGTTGACGATAATCCACCTTCATGGGAAGCCGACCTGGGCTTACATTTCAGCAAGACTATGTTCGCCCGCGCACGGCTAGAGTTTCTAGAGCTTTTCTTCGTGCTTGCCAAACCCCACCTTGATTAACACGTGAGACGTGGTAAAAATTGCTGTTTTGAAGAGCGCGCCGCAGCGCGTAGTGTGAAGCAGTCGCCCTCCGTTTCTGGCGGTGGCCCCGCTGTGGAAGTCGCAGCTTTGGTGTCTCCCTCTGGTGGGAAAGGTTGCCTGTTCACGTGCATTTAAGGGGCGCTATGAGCTCGCCAGTCAGTCAGTCTGGGATGAGTCTGGGTCAGTCTCTCGTCCCCAGCTTGCTAGTCTGTCTCTCGTCCGAATTTGTGAGGCAGTTAGTGTCTGTCTGTCGTCTGGAGTGCTAGTATGTCTTTCGTTCGGATGAATCTTTCAAGCCGAATAAATGAGATTCTTTCCACTCCACCAGTAAGAGAACTCAGCGAGTGGTCGCCCAGTCGGGGCTTAGTTCCTGCATCTGAGTCTGCGCGTTAGGCCGCCAGTCTGCTTGAGTTGCTCAGGCAATGGTCATTGGCGGTTAGAACGATCGGTTGGTCGGTCGCGCACTGAGACACCAGATGACTTGTCCGTCTTGAGCGTCAGCGCATGTGAGGTCGCCACGTGAGCCCAGTGGGCAGCACCGTATAGCGAGGGGTAGTGGCTTCGCGGTCGACACGAGAGCAACAGGAGTCAACCCACGACATCGGTCTGGCCGGCGCGAGCTGCGACGCCGTGAGACGGGAGATCGGCGCGGCTTCCTGCGTCCGTTGAAGCGGCTGGCAGCGGACGGTTCGGGAGAGCGATTTGGGGGTGCTGCGCCAGGCCTTCTCGAGAAATCTCAGTTTATTAGAAGTTAAGTGGTTGGTGATATGTTCTGTGATTTACTCTTGTTAAGTTCTACTTGTTTTTTTGGTCAGTCTCTCGTCCCCAGCTTGCTCGTCTGTCTCTCGTCCGCATTTGTTAGGCAATTAGTGTCTGTCTGTCGTTCGGAGCTGCCTCTGTCATGTTTGTCGGATTCGGTGTGTTAACGAATTTATCGCTTGGAGTGTAACGGCCTAATACCTGAAATATGTTTTGATCTTGCCTATCATCTTGAGAGGCAGTATCTGTGTACTGTAGAGCATCTTAACTTGGCCAACCGTGTAGAATTTTATATAAGATTGCATTTCATGGGCTTTAATTTAAATGGTCATTGTAGTATATAAAGTTGCCTATTCTTAGAAGTTAAAATCAAGTTGCACCTTCAGTGGCAAAGTTAATATGTTAATTTTAGTGTTTTGTACCATTTCCATCCCTTCTACGAGATGCATAGTTTGTGTGCTTGTGTGTATTTTTAAATTTTTTAGTTTAAAGTAATCTGGTGTGTTGCAGATTTGCACCAGTGTAGTCTTTCAGAGGTTGTTGTGAGCGGTCGTAACTACGGCCGTGTCAAAAGGGAGCGGCAAGGTTCTCAGCCCGAAAGCTTATACAGTCAAAAATTTGTTTCTTTCTGCCTCTGAATAAATTGTAACTTCATATTTAGAGGCTGCTTTCTGATTATAATTTTAAATGTGTTTCCTTTAAAAATGCTTTAGGCACCATCAAAGTGGATAAATTACCATTTGTTAAAAAGGAATTTGCTTATGATTTCATCAGTTACTCCCTGGTAACTACTTCCACGCTCACATAGTGTGATTAAATGTGTTAATGTTCTTGATGAATCGCTAGTAAATAAAATAGGTTCTTAAGTATATTGCCCGCATCTCGTGGTCGTGCGGTAGCGTTCTCGCTTCCCACGCCCGGGTTCCCGGGTTCGATTCCCGGCGAGGTCAGGGATTTTCTCTGCCTCGTGATTGCTGTGTGTTGTGTGTTGTGTGCTGTCCTTAGGTTAGTTAGGTTTAAGTAGTTCTAAGTTCTAGGGGACTGATGAC
This sequence comes from Schistocerca piceifrons, assembly GCF_021461385.2. Classification (NCBI taxonomy): domain Eukaryota; kingdom Metazoa; phylum Arthropoda; class Insecta; order Orthoptera; family Acrididae; genus Schistocerca; species Schistocerca piceifrons. Next base: position 467,871,416 of record NC_060141.1, on the reverse strand, counting down.
CATAGATGTTAAGTCCCATAGTGCTCAGAGTCATTTGAACCATTTTTAAGTATATTAAATAAATCCACGGTTCAACACGGTCGCCGCATCACTGCCCAACTGAGAACGTTTGGAGCATGGTGGGTAGGGTCATCTAAACAGCTCAGAGTTTTGAGGATCTAGCGCGCCAATTGGACAGAATTTGGTACAATATAGCTCAGCAGGACATACAACACTATCAGTCAACGCCAAGCCGAGTAACTGATTTCGTACGGGAGGTGTACCAATGCGTTACTGACTTTCTCAATTTGTGAAACTCTTTTCTTTTTAATAAATCGTCCAGTTTTTCTGAAACTGGAATCATTTATTTGTCTGTACATGTACATGACATCCACAGATTTCCGACCCATTCGGGTAATTCCTTCATGGTGTTTTTTTTTTTTTTAGTTGTAATAAGACAAGTATTACAGTAATAAACTGCGTTTGTGTTGTGAGAACTCATATCTTACGGCGCGGAAATTACCCACAGTACATTCATCCAGTATACGAGAATGAGAGCACTTAACGACTTCTAATAAAATTGACACATAATTACAACATTCTACGAATCATTTTCTCGCTGACAGCGCCCACACAATAATGAAAGGAAACAAAGTTCATCGCTGCTTCATTTTCGCTGCTTATGCAGTAAAACTACAGCACCAGGCATAAGGTTTTAATTTATTTCTTCTTTAGCACTAACTCCATTTACAACACATTTTACAGACAGTATCACTGTGTGCACATAGTTCAGGATATATGACGTCATAAACATCGAGATGCTTAAAAACTAGCTTTTGCTTAAAACGGAGAGCAAATTATCCAGACTATACCCATCCAGTGTTCGATATGAGACCACTTAATGACTTCTAACAAACTTTAAACATAAATTCAAACTTTTTCTAAGCTACTTCCCGCTTGCATGCTAAACGTCAAATATTTTATACATTTAATTCTACATGCTTTCCCGGCGATCTGTTGACAGCTTGGATATTCGGGAATCCAGATTTTATACATTAATATATTTGTAAAATAATCAGACGTTTGAGGCTATTTTATACATGGGAGTTTGATTCTTTAAAGAATCAGAGATTTACTGGCATAATTCAATTCGGCATGAGAATAGTTTGTCGGCAACAACAATGGCCTCATTCAGACGAGCCGATCACTTTTCGCGTCCACATCATCACTTCTACAAGGTTCCTAAACATACGGAGTCAAAATTAAGCTGCGTAAACTCGAACTCCATCGAATAATTCGAAGTTCTTCAAGGATACTCTGTCTGTGTTATTAAGGACTATTGGTCTCCAGTCGCTGGTTACAGAGTACTAATATAGTTATCATTTTATAGTTTGTTACTCTGGTTCCTTCTGTGTCTATGAAAATATCTTCACAACATCCAGTAATATACAATCACCAAAACATACAACGCAAACACAATGCAACAATACCGAGATGAAACATACCGCCGTTGTGCCGCTCCGGCGTTGTACTTAGTGAACCCTTATACGAGATTTATATTGGCCGACTCTACACCCTTAAAGCTATTCATACTGGTGTGTATCAGTGTTGACGTACAATTAACATCGTCAGAAAAACAAACCCAAGAGTGAACAGAGCGATACTGAATGACAACTTGGAAGCGAGGAGTAAAGTGGGCCTTGCTGTTGCCAACAGCAGGTTGCGTGAGTGAATGGAACAAGTTTGTTTCAAAACAAGACAGACAATCCGTACCGTTAACATTTGTACTGACGTTTTTAGTGCATTACAGATGCAAAGATAAATGGGGGCAACAAACGAAACGAAATACCAGCAAAAATTAAATTTGATTAATGACTGACGTGGCTTTGAAATCACGCAATAACTGGAGTGTATAATAACGCAGTTATATCTTTTGAAACACAGTTTTAAGAAACGGCAGCGGTCATCAAATACTATTGAAAATAGAATGAAAAAAGTCAAGACGGCATAAAATATTTTATTTTAAAAAGCGGTATTTTAAAATAAAGAAATTTGCGGACCATCTTTTTTTATTATATTTTTAATAATAACGCAGCAACTGAACAAAATGCACTCGTATGAGCTTAGATGTAAATGACACATGTAACATGAACAAAATGATCTTAATCTGGAATACACCGATATTATTTCTAGTTACGAACACCAACAAAAGGTAACGACTAGCAACACTTCGTGGAATCTGTACTGAACTATGTAACCCACCGCAACCCTGTCTATTTGAAAATCTGCAAAAGCATGACCGAAACTGAATACTGTTTCTTCATGATTACTTCTCAAATTAAGATTGTAACTGGTTTTATTTATAACAACAACCATTTCGCAATGCTGTTATTACGAGGATATAAGTACATAAAATTAATTGTAAAGCACAACATAAAATTACTTTGGCTGCGACAGTATCAACACACTTTTGTCGTTCAGATACAAGTTGTTTTAAATTGCTTTTGGTTTGATTGATCTTTCGTTGTAATAGTACAACACTGTATGAAGAACTGTAATTGCTACTGTCCCCGAATCCAATAATTATTTGAACGAAACTTAGCTGTAAAATTAATTGGATTTATCTTCCTTTGATGATTTCTTTCACTTTTTATGGTAAGCGGATGGGATCCTGCTGATGTTTTATGACTTGGGTTAAGTAACTTCACTCGCTAAGTTTACGATTTGACTAAACAACACTATAATGTTCAAAAAATTAACTACTACACTGGTAAGCCTTGTAAACTACAGAATAAACGGTTTGACCTTACTTGGCGACGAGTTGCTTGTAGTGCGACATCATGCTTTTAATATTATCCATTATTGGCAAAACGCTCTTCTTGGTTAGCGAGCAGCTTGAATAACTTTAGATCACACAGCAGTCTTTAATTACCAGTCTTCTTGTAGCCACATACTGTGCCCATGCACGTACTCGCTCACTTACGTATTTTGCCTTGTCACATATTACAAAACCAACTCCGGAACAATCTCGATTTAGAATTAGCGCGCCAATACTCCTCGTCGTATCCCACCATAGATAATTCGGAACTCTCCTCTTTGCCTCTACTGCTACGACTAGCGCGCTGGCGCCAACGATCTTATTGTTACGTTAAAATATATTCTTTGGAGCCCATACTATATAAATTTCGCTGACATTGTCAGCGTTTTTACTACAAAGCTTTGACGATATTATTTCTTACTTATTATTCTACCACCATATTAAAGTTTCATAAACACTACTTACTGACAAAACTCGTAAGTGTACATGTAATTTCAAAAAAGGTTTTAAAATCATAGATTCAAGTTACAGTAAGATACGTGGTTACAGTGTTGTGTTAGAGTGGTAGAAACGGATTCCTGACAACCCCCCCCCCCCCCCCCCCCCAATTCAACTCAGCTGACCTGCAGTAGAGCGTCCGTCGATCGCCGTCTGAACCTTCGCGGAGGCGACGTGACGTCCGTCCGTCAACACTTGTGGTCCTCCTGTACGGTGGTTTACATTGGTGGAAACGTCTCTGTGATACTAAAGATGCACCCCAGGCACTGTTCTTGTGCGAACTCGTCTGTGCAGGGACCCATGCGCCTAACACCCATTATCAACCCACGCAACGCGGTGCCATATTCACTGCACACCTGTCTATAACAGGCAATGATATATCGTGTCTAACGCCACATTCAGCCGCAACATTCGCACGTCTCTCGCATCACAGGTCCAAATGGGACAACCCTTCCTGTGACTTCTGTCCAATCAGTTTAATCTTAACCAAAAATGTTCAAATGTGAGTGAGTTCTTAAGGGACCAAACTGCAGAGGTCATCGGTCCCTAGATTTACACACTACTTAAACTAACTCAAACTGTCCTATGTTAAGAGCAACACACATACCCATGCCCGAGGGAGGACTCGAACCTCCGGCGGGAGGGTCTGCGTAGTCAGTGACATGGCGCCTCTATCCGCGTGGCCACTCCGCGCGGCTTAGTCTTAACCCAATAATGTGAACGTTATTTGCGAAGCAGTTACATGCATTGCAGTACGAGGCACGGCTCACCGAGGCGGTGTTCATGGGTTGTAACTGCACCGATACCCTCTTGAGATGTGTTGTCCTTCACGTTCGGTTCATTGCTGTTGGAAGGCAAGGGCCAATGCTTCGCTGTACTCACACCGTTTGCATCTTCTCCACACACCTTTACTTAGTGTCCAAGGGTGTCGGTGGCTGCAATTTTTCTCTGTGTAGAAGCACGCATACAATGGCACAGTAGCATGCAATGAATTCTTCTAGATGTTTTAGTAGCAGACAAATTTATTTCTTTTGACGCTGTTCGATACATCATCTTCAGAAAACTGTGGCAATAACAAACAGTATAAAAGTCATAAATATGTTGCGATGTATGACAAAGAAAAATCAAGTAGCAGCAATAACGAATCTTACGCTAACAAGTAAGTACTTACAAACTGCTCAAAAATGCTCACATTAGTGAGCAGTACAAGTAAAAATAGACTCTCGTGCGAGATGCACACGTTAGCTGAAGTTCCAAAAGCTGTTAACCATGAGACGTCGCATGTCCAACTGCCGTTGGCACCAAACTCCTGAACGTCGTAAATTCAAGGAGACGCCAGATGACGTTGATATCAAAGATCAAAACATGACGTACTGACACAATAAAGTTTCCAATTTGTGAAATACGTTTCTGTTTTGTGCTCGCTAGTTTCAGGCACCACACTGGTAAAGTAGTTCTTTGGTGTGTGTACATGTTATTCTCTCCTGTTGTTAGTTGAATTTGTAAATACATGCTCATTGTGCAGTCCACTCGATGAAAGAAATGCCGTTCAGTGGACCTGCATAGCTCTCTGCATTGCCCTGTCAGTGAAATAATCTAAAAAAAATTTGATAATTATGATAAAGCAATTCGATTTCTGTCAATAAATTCGCGGGCCCGACCACTGGAATGGAACCGTCCAACGCCAAGAATCTCCGTTACCTCCAAGTGGCTCCTTGTAGTGTCTTCGTCCTCCAATAAACAAAAACAATCGTTTGGTCTAAATCGTATTACAAAAGACTATGAAAAAAGGCATCCTCCGATCAGATATCACTACACTAAGCTGCCGACGTAAAAACCCTCGCACTCGCGCAAAAACGCAACTTGGAGTTGTTGATAACTGTTCGCGTTGTAGTCCATAATGGTTCACAACCAACGTCTGATTTCTACGAATTCCGAGCCACCCAAAGGTCCATCTAAGCCGCCAGCAGTGTGGACAGAATGATGGGCTCGTTTCAGGGCCACAGGCATCTTCATTGGTTCAAGCACCTCTACAGCCAATAACCTGCTATTCCACAGTGCGGCCTGGTAACCAATTTAAGCCAAATAATGACAATTAGAATTCCCTCGACGTCAAGGGGAACCCTCTGAATACTGGTCGGAACTAGCCTTGAAACTACAGCAGAGTAATCACTGCCCCATCAGTGCATTTTCAAGTTCCACACTACCCTTAGGTTTGGAGTATATCCCCCCCCCCCCCCCCCCCCGAAGAAAATCTATATTTACAGGGTGTTACATTACCGTTCGAAACACATACCGGACAGTCCGCTGAAGCTTCCGACCATTTCGATTACGACACACTCTCGCATGGCAACTGACGCATGTACAATGTCTTTCCAAATCGAGTAATTACTCTTACGATACTCTATTGCTAACGGCTTGGAAAAGACAAGCTAAAGCCTGACTCACATTACAGGTATGTGCCGCGCTAGTTTGGGTATTACAGTCGTATTCAGGAAGAGCGGAATTCCAATCTGCACCCTTGCTGTGGAGTGAAGACAGTTTCCATCCTATTCTGTGAGTGCTCCTAGTCCAGAAAGCTAGAGAGAACCATGAATGCCGGGATCTGAAAAGTTGGAGGGAAGTACTAGCAGGTCGCGGTTAAGCTATGAGGCGCGCCGGGAGGTCTGTCCCGATTACGTAGCTCGCGCAGTGTTGCCCGTGAAAGGCAACATCCGCGTTTGAGTCACCAGGTGGAAAGGGCTCGTTTCAGCGCTGACTCCCGCAACTGAGTGAAAGTTCTTTCATGCCTCCTGTCAGCGCCAAGGTTGAACCAGTATTATAACTGAACGTATCTGTGAGCTAGATGACGTTGCCACGAAAACATCGCCGGCATAATTCACGGAACAACATTCTGCCACCACTCAGACATAAATAGGCCTGCTTAGTGTATGTAAAGGTGTAACTGTTTACATGTGCATATTAAAGTCGACGTCTTGCTCTACGTGTACAGTATACACTACTGGCCATTAAAATTGCTACACCACGAAGATGACGTACTACAGACGCGAAACTTAACCGAAAGGAAGAAGATGCTGTGATATACTTATCAGAGCATTCACACAAGGTTGGCGCCGGTGGCGACACCTACAACATGCTGACATGAGGAAAGTTTCCAACCGATTTCCCATACACAAACAGCAGCTGACCGGCGTTGCCTGGTGAAACGTTGTTGTGCTGCCTCGTGTAAGGGGGAGAAATGCGTACCATCATGTTTCCGACTTTGATAAAGGTCGGATTGTAGCCTATCGCGATTGCGGTTTATCGCATCGCGACATTGCTGCTCACGTTGGTCGAGATCTAATGACTGTTAGCAGAATATGGAAACGGTTGGTGCAGGAGGGTAATACGGAACGCCGAGCTGTATGCCAACGGTCTCGTATCACTAGAAGTTGAGATGACAGACATCTTGTCCGCATGGCTGTAACGCATCGTGCAGCCACGTCTAGATCCCTGAGTCAACAGATGGGGACGTTTGCAAGACAACAGCCATCTGCACGAACAGTTCGACGACGTCTGCAGCAGCATGGACTATCAGCTCGGAGACCATGGCTGCGGTTACCCTTGACGCTGCATCACAGACAGGAGCGCCTGCAATGGTGTACTCAACGACGAACCTGGGTGCACGAATGGCAAAACATCATTTTTTCGGGTGAATCCAGGTTCTGTTTACAGCATCATGATGGTGGCATCCGTGTTTGGCGACATCGCAATGAACGCACATTGGAAGCACATTGGATGTGTTACGACCCGTGGCTCTACCCTTCATTCGATACCTGCGAAATCCTACATTTCAGCAGGGTAATGCACGACCGCATGTTGCCGGTCCTGTACAGGCCTTTCTGTATACAGAAAATGTTCGACTGCTGCCCTGGCCAGCACATTCTCCAGATCTGTCACCAACTGAAAACGTCTGGTCAATGGTGACCGAGCAACTGGCTCGGCACAATACGCCAGCCACTACTCTTGATGAACTGTGGTATCGTATTGAAGCTGCATGGGCAGCTGTACTTGTACACGCCATCCAAGCTCTGTTTGACTCAATGCCCAGGCGTATCAAGACCGTTATTACGACCAGAGGGGGTTGTTCTGGATACTGATTTCTCAGGATCTATGCACCCAAATTGCGTGAAAATGTAATCACATGTCAGTTCTTGTGTAATATATTTGTCCAATGAATACCCGTTTATCAACTGCATTTCTTCTTGGTGTAGCAATTTTAATGGCCAGTAGTGTATTTGTGACCTAGTCAGTCAGACAAATCATATTCAACTCCATGATAACATCTTGGAGAGAGATTTCGTTCGATTCTAATCACTAGTCACTAAATTAGATAAATTCTTCCTGTCGTTAATAGAAATGAATGGAACATCACAACATACTGCATCAACACATCCATCTTATCTAATACAGAGAAAACAGAAATGATTTTGATCAGTCTTTTGGCTGTAATGATATTTAAATAACAGTATTGACCTCTTGTGCTGACGTAAACCTCCATTTGGGTTACAACCGGATTTGTCAAGATGTATTTTCTGAAAGACTGAAATATACAGGGTGAATCACGTAAAACTTGCACCACAAATGTTGCGGAAAAGAAAAAGGATTGTTGACTTGCTCTTTTCAAGGAATGTATTGGTAGTCAGTGGTTTGTATTGCTAGCCAATAAACAGATTGTAATAATATTCAAAGGAGTATTTTTTGTGCAGACAAATACTTTTTTTAAATAGAAGAAGGACTACTGATATTAACTAACTAAAAGTAAAGTAAATTGGTCAATAGTGTTTGTTGCAGGATTTTAGTGCGAGTCGTTTACAAGATATGGTATTTTGAAAAGTTCCCTCACCAACACTTGTGCAATAACTGTGGTAGTACACGCTAATAAGCAACGCAAATGCGTCCACTGGTTATATGGATTCTGATCAGTAACGTGACAATTGACGGTCACCGTTGTGTTCAAAATGACCACCGGCAGTGGCAAGATACGCTTCCAGGCTGGTATGGAACGACTGCTGATCGCTAGCCTTTCACTGGAGATATCCGAGCAGGCTGCAGTAATATGTCGTTGCATATCATCGGGTGTGGTTGGTATGTCCTTGTAGACATCGTCTTTCAGCTCTCACTATACAAAACAGTCTGCAGGCGTCAAATCCGGGGACCAGGCCGGCCCTCTGCGTCAAATCCAACAATTTGGAAATAATTCGTGAAGACGTGATGTAGCACTTCGCGTGCTATGGGCTGGAACGCCATCATGTTGATACCACAGGTCCCTCCTGATCGGCAGAGGCGCATCTTCTAGCACCCGTCGAAGACGGTATGTTAGGAGGCTGCGATACTTGTGTTCCGTCTATTAAAAATGGGCTCATGAGCTGATGGTTCACTATCCCACATTTAACGTTTACACTCCATAGGTGCAGACGTTCCACCTGGCGGTGCCAACGGCGATTGTCAACAGTTCAATAGTGCATGTTTTGGCTGTTTACCTGGCCATGATTGGTAAATATGGCTTCATTACTAAACGAGATACATCTAGAATATATACAGAAGTTAACACGATTCCCATAATCATTTCCGTGCAGCTCTTGATGGAGAGAGATGTGATACGGATGAAACCTATGTCGATGGAGAATGCGTAGGATGCTTGCTTGACTCATGTTACTTCCTCGAGCGATTCGTGGTATCTAACGTGCGGATCAACTGCAACAGCAGTAAGAACATTAATTTCCACCCTCTTCTGTCGTCACTTATTTCCTTCTGTTACGTCGTCTCGGTGTTTCGTTAACACTTTCAAGTGAATGGTTGAAGAGGTTGGTAAATAACAATAATTCAATAACAGTGTTAATCGCATTTATTATTGTTATAATACCGCCAACCAGTTTCAACCCGACGTAGGGGTCATCTTCTGGGCGTTTGCACTGTGAAATTATAGATATCAGTCAGAAAGGCTCTATTATACAACAGCTAAAATTACGTAAATTCAAAATATGTTACCCATTGGTCAACTGATGTTGGTGTCACTCCTGTCTACATAACGGCAGGAATCTATGCTAGACTAACCCTTCGTATGGGCTTAAATAGCATACTGAGATCAAGTGAATAAACGGCAACACCCCCAGCGGCGATCAACGGCATTTAATACAGTTTATTATATGTAATTACTAGTCACCTTGGTTTAACACAATTTTTTTAGTGACAGTAAATAGCAGAAAACGGAACCATTCCATTTAAAAAGAGTTACAATTACAGTGTTAATTATAAAATAATAACAAATGTTCCATAGTCAACTCGTAAAATTCGTAAAAGTATATTACCTTATGTGCCATAATATAAAGTAAAACAATCTGTGACACACAAATAGTGGTGTCGTCTTGTATTACAATGTACATTTACGTAGAAAACATTTGAGTTAATTTACTAAAACGGTTAATATGGAAGGACTAAAACGCCCTCTACTCCTTGTGGTGAGGACGCCGTTGCCATGGATATCAGGCTCCCTCTAGTCAGTGTAGCTAGGACGCCGTCGTCATGGTAGCAGCTGGTGTGTTCATATGGTGTTATTTTGCCCTGGCAACGGCGTCCGTTGCCGTGGTAGCGGTACATCATGGCTCTTCATCCACAGAGAGGTTGTCACTTATTTGAGGTTGCGGAAATATCGACAATCAAGAATAACCTAAAAATCTAAAGATAAGATAAAAGTTTACGACACGTTTGTAGTACTCATTAAAGGAATTAAAGTATTACAACAATAAAAGGAAAAGTAGCATCATTATCTATAAATAATATTTTCGAATAGCTCGAAAAAGTTTTCATCGTGACTCTCTGTTTGTTCATTCAGCATCGCTGCTGGATTCCATTTATTATGTATAAAAATTTCCAGGCTCTCTAGAATATCCATCATAGGTCCTTTTTGGGTTACATGCAGTATCTTCAGATTTTCTCTTATGCTGTTTTTTGCATGTTTTTTCATATCTAAATGCTGTCTGAAGAGTGATTTATTACGTGCTGTTCCAGTAGTATGTTCTTTAAATCTGGTATTAAAACTTCTCCCTGTTTGCCCGATGTAAATTTTATTACAATCTTTACAAGTCAATTTATAAATACCTAATTTAGCAAGCATCTTGTTTTTAACATCCCCTATACTATGCCTAAGACTATTAGCTATGGTATTTGTAGCGAAAGCAATCGTAAAGCAATGGTAAATAACTGCCGAGATGGTTGACTATTCGGATATCTTACTGCATACGCCTTTCTCCATAAAAAATGAGTGTGTCGGCTTTTTCTGCATTGGTAAATCCCATCGCCTATTTGGATTGTAACACACTAACTGCCTAGCGAGTCGCAATGCACTCAAGGAACACACAGGCACACTGCAAGCAAACATAACAACATCGTACCGAACGACTACGCAAGTTGAATGGCACAAACAATCGTCGCTGTGGAAACTTTTCAAAAAACTATATCTCGTAAATGACTGTCACTAGAATCCTGCAGCAAACGCAACTGACATTCTAATTTACCCTGTTTTTGTTTGTTAATGTCAATAGCATTGTTCCATTTCAAAAAGTGTATGTTTGCACAAAAAATACGCTTTCTAAATATTATTACAATCTTTTTATTTGCTGACAACACGAGCCCCTGACAAGCAATCCATGCTTTTAAAACCGCACATCAACAGCACTTCCCATTTCTGCAATTTTTGACGTGCAAGTATAGTAATGGCTCAAATGGCTCTGAGCCCTATGCGACTTAACTTCTGAGGTCATCAGTCGCCTAGAACTTAGAACTAATTAAACCTAACTAACCTAAGGACATCACACACATACACTCCTGGAAATGGAAAAAAGAACACATTGACACCGGTGTGTCAGACCCACCATACTTGCTCCGGACACTGCGAGAGGGCTGTACAAGCAATGATCACACGCACGGCACAGCGGACACACCAGGAACCGCGGTGTTGGCCGTCGAATGGCGCTAGCTGCGCAGCATTTGTGCACCGCCGCCGTCAGTGTCAGCCAGTTTGCCGTGGCATACGGAGCTCCATCGCAGTCTTTAACACTGGTAGCATGCCGCGACAGCGTGGACGTGAACCGTATGTGCTGTTGACGGACTTTGAGCGAGGGCGTATAGTGGGCATGCGGGAGGCCAGGTGGACGTACCGCTGAATTGCTCAACGCGTGGGGCGTGAGGTCTCCACAGTACATCGATGTTGTCGCCAGTGGTCGGCGGAAGGTGCACGTGCCCGTCGACCTGGGACCGGACCGCAGCGACGCACGGATGCACGCCAAGACCGTAGGATCCTACGCAGTGCCGTAGGGGACCGCACCGCCACTTCCCAGCAAATTAGGGACACTGTTGCTCCTGGGGTATCGGCGAGGACCATTCGCAACCGTCTCCATGAAGCTGGGCTACGGTCCCGCACACCGTTAGGCCGTCTTCCGCTCACGCCCCAACATCGTGCAGCCCGCCTCCAGTGGTGTCGCGACAGGCGTGAATGGAGGGACGAATGGAGACGTGTCGTCTTCAGCGATGAGAGTCGCTTCTGCCTTGGTGCCAATGATGGTCGAATGCGTGTTTGGCGCCGTGCAGGTGAGCGCCACAATCAGGACTGCATACGACCGAGGCACACAGGGCCAACACCCGGCATCATGGTGTGGGGAGCGATCTCCTATGCTGGCCGTACACCACTGGTGATCGTCGAGGGGACACTGAATAGTGCACGGTACATCCAAACCGTCATCGAACCCATCGTTCTACCATTCCTAGACCGGCAAGGGAACTTGCTGTTCCAACAGGACAATGCACGTCCGCATGTATCCCGTGCCACCCAACGTGCTCTAGAAGGTGTAAGTCAACTACCCTGGTCAGCAAGATCTCCGGATCTGTCCCCCATTGAGCATGTTTGGGACTGGATGAAGCGTCGTCTCACGCGGTCTGCACGTCCAGCACGAACGCTGGTCCAACTGAGGCGCCAGGTGGAAATGGCATGGCAAGCCGTTCCACAGGACTACATCCAGCATCTCTACGATCGTCTCCATGGGAGAATAGCAGCCTGCATTGCTGCGAAAGGTGGATATACACTGTACTAGTGCCGACATTGTGCATGCTCTGTTGCCTGTGTCTATGTGCCTGTGGTTCTGTCAGTGTGATCATGTGATGTATCTGACCCCAGGAATGTGTCAATAAAGTTTCCCCTTCCTGGGACAACGAATTCACGGTGTTCTTATTTCAATTTCGAGGAGTGTATATGCCCAAGGCAGGATGCAAACCTGCGACCGTAGCGGTCGTTCGGTTCCAGACTGTAGCGCCTAGAACCGCACGGCCACTTCGGCCGGCAAGTATAGTAATAACAGCGATTTTATTATGGGTTTCAGACAGGAACGTGTAGTTATAGATCCGTCTTCCAACTTCCCGTGTTCTCAAAGTGTTGGAAAAGTAACATATAACAGAAAATTGAACCAGTTAGCTGACAATACCTCTCAACAAGTTTATTTTTGGCTTGCAGAATTGATTACGCGCAGAAAAAGCGAAGTATAATTTCACAAATTCAGGTCGCATAAAACAAAACAAAACAAAAACTACTTTGTTGGCATTTTCTGTGACCTTGCCAAGACTTTGATCGCGTACGTTATAAATTTTACTTTGGAAACTAAAACGATGTGGCAATAAAGGCATTCAAGTGGCATGGATACAGTCATATATCAATCACAGATAACAAAGGGTCACGTTAACTGATGATACCACGTAAATAGAAGTGAATTTGCAGTGGAAAAACGTTAAACACGGTGTCACACAAGGCTCGTTACATGATCCACTCCTGTTCTTGACCTACATAAATGATTTATCAGCGATGCCGGAGGACTCTTGAGAAAGCGGACTTCTGTTGATGATACAGGTGCAGTATACTGATAAGGGGCCCAAGCACATTCACGCTAGAGACAACCAGGTGAATAATGGAACAGGCTTAAAACTGGCTCATAGGAATCAGCTTAACATTTAATCTTAAAAAAAAAGAAACCACAGACACACACACACATACATTATGCAATTGCTCACAGACAAAACTGACAAGTACTTCAGGTACCTGTCAGTGGGTACATAGTAAATGAAACCATATACTAATGTATTCATCCAAGAATCACTTTACCACGATATACGATTTATCAGTTTAATACAAAAACAAATATACTATAAATATATACACATGTGTTTAGCAGAGAGCAGACCAACTGATGGGTTTTCATATGAAACACGCTTGAAGTTTTCTGCCATGCAGAAGGCTGATACCATTGTCAGAAATAGATAAATTCGCATAAACCTTTAGTGCGAAGTAGTAGATAAAAGCAACACCTCAAGAGTGACTTTTTTAAAGTTGTTGCTTTCCTTCTAACAAAAAAACTAACAACAAGTTAAGAACCTAGGAGTAATTCCTACAATTAACAAAAGGAGTAAATCAGCACTATTTGTGATTTATTGTTTGTACGAGTACTAGTCGTATTGCTTTAAGTATAACCTCGAAAATATGAGGTTGCAATCGTTAAACTTGATGATGTGTTAGTCCTCTACAAAAGCACCATTTAATGCGACACATTTTTCGCAACAACAGGTGGCTTGGCGGATTCCATCTTCGTAAAGGTATTAATTTTGGGTACCATCTTGAAAACACGTCATCAGCATTTTGGAAATAATGCGAGAAAAGAGGAAAAGTCACTTGCTGCCCTTTGCATAATGGGCTTGTTGCAAAACTCCCTCTTGGACAGCCTCCCATGACACATCGTCTTGACTGCTTTCCGCAACATCATCAGGAGCTATGGGAAGTGTGGTACTTTGGCTGTTGTGAGTATAATCTGTTAGCACAACGCCATTCTTTTTTTGGGGGGGGGGGGGGAGGGGACAAGGGGTCAGCTGTCTTCTGACTGGTTTGGTGCGCCTCGCGTCGCCAATTTCTCTCCTGTGCCAACATTTTCATCTCAGAGCAGCACTTGCAACCTACGTCCTCAATTGTGATTCTTCAATTTCTCCCAGCGTATTTCTTGCTCGAACAGTCCACGGATGTACTGCTGGTCCATAGTGTCCAACGGGAACAATATTTAGGCGAGCAGACATGTGGCCATCGTCAGCGCACCTGACGATGGCCACATGTCTGATCGCCCAAATATTGTGCCCGTTGGACACAATGGACCGGCAGTACATCCGTGGACTGTTCGATTACGTCCTCAATTATTTGCTGGATGTATTCCAATCTCTACAGTTTTTACCCACCACAGCTCCCTCTAGTGCCATGGAAGTTATTACCTGATGTCTTATCAGATGTCCCTTCTTCTCGTCAGTGTTTTCCACAGTTTTCTTTCCACACCGATTCTGTGGAGAACCTCATCATTCCTTACCTTATCGGTCCACCTCATTTTCAACATTCTTCTGTAGCACCACGTTTCAAATATTTCAATTCTCTTCCGTTCCACTTTTCTCACAGTCCATGTTCATTACCAGGCAATGATGAGCTCCAAACGTACATTCTCAGGAATTTCTTCTTCAAACTGCGGCCTAAGTGTAATACTAGTCGACTTCTCCAGGGCAGGAATGCCCTTTTTTGCCAGTGCTACTCTGCTTGCTCCGTCCGCCATGGGTTAGTTTGCTGCCTAGGTAGCAGAATTCCTTAACTTTATCTACTTCGTGATCACCAATACTGATGTTAAGTTTCTCGCTGTTCTCATATCTGCTCCTCCTCATTATTTTCGTCTCTCTTCCTTATACGTTCAGTCCATATTCTGTAATCATTAGACTGTTCATTCCATTCGACGGATCCTGTAATTCTTCTTCACTTCCATTGAGGCTAGTAATGCCTTCAGCAAATCTTATCACCGACATCCTTTCACCTTGAATTTTAATCCCACTCTTGAACCTCCCTTCTGTTTCCGTTCTTACTTCTCCAATGTATAAATTGAATAGTATGGACGAAAGCCTGCAACCCTGTCTTACACCCTTTACAATCCGGCACTTCGCTCTTGGCCTTCCGTAATTATTGTTCCCTCTTGGTTCTTGTACATGTTGTATACCATCCGTCTTTCCCTGTAGCTCACCTCTATTCCTCTCAGATTTTCGAGCATCTTGCACCATTTTACACTGTCAAACTTTTTTCCAGAATGACAAATCCTAGGAAAGTGTCTTGATTTTTCTTCTGTCTTGCTTCCAGTATCAACCGCAACGCGAGAACTGTCTCTCTGGTGCCTTTAACTTTCCTAAAGCCAAACAGATCGTTATCTAACAGATCTCCAATTTTTTGCTCCGTTCTTATTATTCTTGCCAACATGAACTGTTAAGCTGACTGTGCGATGATTCTCGTACTTGTCGGACATTGCAATCTTCAGAATTGTACGGCTGATGTTTTTCCGAAAGTCTGATGGAACAGCCCAATGAATCTGAACCTGACACACGCCTTACCAACAATTAATTTTACATGATCATTACACTTCAAATCGTCCCGTACTCCCAGATATTTTACAGAAGTAACTGCTACCAGTGTTTGTTCCGCTATCATATAAGCATACAATAAAGGATCCTTCTTTCTATGTATTCGCAATAAATTACATCCTGGGGCTCTTCGCAGAGAGATGGTTTGCCTCTTCGTACTTCGTCATTCTCACTTGTTCGATAACACTGGAAGTGTAAGGTAATAAAAACTGCGTCGTATGATGGTACATCATTGTCGCACTCTTCCACCAACTCGGTGTTGATTGTTGCAGCTTAGTGCCCTTTCAATTGCAAAAAATTAAATGTTACACTTCAGTCCACATTATAAAGTAGCTGCGTCATTTTTTTACTTATTTAATAGCTTGGTACGGTACTTCGGCGTGAGTGTTTCAGCATATATCAGTACTGCAGGTAAGTGCCTGCAGAAAATTAATTTCGTTACTTTATTTTTTCGGGGTGGTAATTAAAGCTTTGCGTCTACCGTCGCACACTTCCAGTGACTATTTCTGATCATTCATGTATGTAATATGACTCGTTTCTCAACCACTTAATGTCCTTCTTCAAAATAGTGTACAGGGAACTCGTTACATGAATGAAGAAACGAATTAATTGTAGCTGGAGGCAATGCTGTTACGGTGTTTTTGAAAAGAGCACCATCGATTTCCTTCTTCTTCTTTCCCCAGACAAAGAATCTGCTCTCTCTCTAACGACCATGTTGTTGAAGGGATATTAACCCTTAATTTTCCTTTTTTTTTCATTGGCGGCGACACTTTTTGGGGGAAACCAGTTGCGAAGTAACAACTGAAAGCTTTCAGGGAACTCTACAATGACATAACACATTATCTGTTCTTTCGAACGACAGTATTCTGTCACAGAAAATTACGAGGGTCACTCCAAAAGAAATGCACACTATCTTTTTAAATCCATCTTTTATTTTACATGTTTGAAAGTTTTACAGTGTGTAGATACATCCTTTAGGAACAATATTTTCATTTCTCCACATAATTTCCATCCCTCTCAATTCCCTTACGCCGTCTTGGAACCAGCGCCTGTATACCCGCGCGGTAAAATACTGAACCAACCTGTTGGAGCCACTGTTTGGCAGCGTGCACAAGGGAGTCTTCATCTCCAAGCCTTGTTCCACGAAGAGAGTCTTTCAGTTTCCCAAAGAGGTGATAGTTACATGGAGGCAGGTCAGGACTGTAAGGCGGGTGTTTCAGTGTTGTCCATCCTAGTTTTGTGATCGCTTCTATTGTTTTT
Source organism: Schistocerca piceifrons (assembly GCF_021461385.2). NCBI lineage: Eukaryota > Metazoa > Arthropoda > Insecta > Orthoptera > Acrididae > Schistocerca > Schistocerca piceifrons. The sequence goes on along the minus strand of NC_060141.1, from coordinate 467,854,351 downwards.
TGACTGACATGTGGTCGTGCATTGTCGTGCAACAGCAAAACATCCTGCTTTTGCCGATGTGGTAGAGCACGACTCAGTCGAGCTTGAAGTTTCTTCAGTGTCGTCACATATGCATAAGAATTTGTGGTGGTACCACTTGGCATGATGTTCACAAGCAAGAGTCCTTCGGAATCGAAAAACACCGTAGCCATAACTTTTCCAGCAGAAAGTGTGGTTTTGAATTTTTTTTTCTTGGGTGAATTTGTATGATGCCAATCCATTGATTGCCTCTTCGTCTCTGGTGAAAAATGATGGAGCCATTTTTCACCATCTGTCACAATTCTTCCAAGAAATTCATCTCCACCATTCTCGTACTGTTCCAAAAGTTCGCTGCATACCGTTTTTCTTGTTTCTTTGTGAGCCACTGTCAACATTCTGGGAACCCACCTGCCACAAACCATTTTTAAAGGCAACACTTTCAGCATTCTGCAAACACTTCCTTCCCCTGTCCCAACGTAGTGCGACAATTCGTTCACTGTGATGAGTCTGTCAGCAGTCACCAATTCGTTAACTCTCTGTACATTGTCTGGAGTGTGGGCAGTACGAGGCCTGCCGCTGCGAGGACAATCCTCAATATTGCCGTGCCAGCTTTCATCACGTAACCTGCTTGCCCACCGACCAACTGTACTGTGAGCGACAGCAGCATCTCCATACACATTTGTCAACCTCTTGTGCATGTTTCCCAGTGTCTCGTTTTCACAGCACAGGAATTTTATGACAGCACGTTGCTTCTGACGAACGTCAAGTGCAGCAGCCATCTTGAGGACATGTTGTGACGGCGCCACTCACGGGAACAGGTTGAACTAAGTTTGAAAGCAAGAGGGAAGGATGTACCTACACACTGTAAAACTGTCACACATGTAGAATGAAAACTGTATTTTTACAAAAATAGTGTGCATTTCTTTTGGAGTGACCCTCGTAACATGCTGAATATGGCGAGGAATGTTCGCTACGAAGCCAAGCTCAGTCAGGAGTAAATGAAGTGCCTGGAGGCGGACACGAGGCCGCTGGCGGGGTATGTCGAACATGATAACCAGGGCTCCAGTCTGGGTGCAGCCGGCTGGTATATTCGAATCGGGGTCGGAGCGCGGGTGTGGCCTGTGTGTTAAGAGTTGCGACAGCCGCGCGCGATCGACACCATTCGGATGCAAGCCTGCAGCTGCAGCTGCTCTTTCTTGCAAGTCTTATTTCGAGATCAGATGCATTTTCGTTTCATTAACGTGCCTATAGCGCATTGTCAGTTTCAGCGTTCCAAATTTTTACTGGTAAAAGCGGCAGATATTGCGGCTATAACGTTTCGCAACTGCAGTATGGAAACGAAGAATCTGTTGATTATGGTGACTGAAAATCAAGAAAGAAATGGTATTAAGTAAAGAAGATCAAACTACAACAAATCTAACACTAGAAGTGGTGCAGTAGGATTTATTCGGTTGCCGCAGAACAGCAAAATTGCACCTTCAATACGGCGCTCGCCCGGTCGTATAAAGAGCCAGGCGGATGCGATCAAGAGGGAATCGGAGCTCGTCCCAATCTAGAAAGAAAAAGTCCAACACCGTCATTCACTGTAAACTAAACTTCATTTTACAATGTTACATTTAATGTTTTTTTTATTCCAGTCTTTGATCTCAATATCAATTCCTTAGACGAGACCGGTTACAGTCCGTAATGGCCATCCTCAGATCTTTTTTACACCATGTCCTAAAGTGATAAGGCCATAATGGCATCGTCAAAATATATAAATATAATCAGCACAGCATCATCACAGAGATCTAAAATAAGGTGTAGAATAGGCCACATCGTCCACACAGTCATTGTTGCAACTGGCTACTCAACTGAGTACGATGGCTCTGAGCACTATGGGACTCAACTGCTGAGGTCATTAGTCCCCTAGAACTTAGAACTAGTTAAACCTAACTTACCTAAGGACATCACAAACATCCATGCCCGAGGCAGGATTCGGACCTGCGACCGTAGCGGTCTTGCGGTTCCAGACTGCAGCGCCTTTAACCGCACGGCCACTTCGGCCGGCTCAACTGAGTAGCCAGTTGTAATAATGACTGTGTAGACGATGTGGCCTGTTCTACGCGTTGCAACTGGCTACTCAACTGAGTAGCCAGTTGCAATAATGACTGTTTGGACGATGTGGCCTATTCTACACCTTATTTTAGATCTCTGTGACGATGCTGTGCTGATTATATTTATATGTTTTGACGATACCATTATGGCCTTATCACTTTAGGACATGGTGTAAAAAAGATCTGAGTATGTTCATTACGGACTGAAATCGGTCTCGTCTAAAGAATTGCTATTGTGAGCAAAGACTGGAATAAAAAACATTTGACGGTACTGGATCACTGTTTATATACGCGACCACGTCGCAGTTGGTGAATGTTACATCTGCTTTCCCGTTACAAACTTACATATAGACTTTGGACGCTATCTTTAAAGTTAATGTTTTAGCTGGGCTACATGCTCGTATTGAGGAAGGAAATCGGTCATACTTTTCGAGGGAACCATCCTGGACACGTTCACGTCGATCTAACGGCAGAAACGAGAGTCAGAGCTGAATACCGCGGTATAACCATGTTACCTCCGGCTCTGCACCATGAACATATTTGGTCTGATGCTGGAGGTAAGCGACTCGTGGAAAGTTGAGCTCTGAGTCAAGAGTCTAATAATCTGTTCTCGGCGGTTCGTGGAGGCACTGCCTGGAACCCTTGGCCGGATTTCAGCTGTTGTCATCCGTCCGTTTGTGAGAACCACTCCAACACTGGTACGATGTTCTCGTGGTGCAGTCTTTCTGAGAGGATGCATGCCTAGATTTCTTGCCACACGGTTGTCCTGGATCCGTCTCTTCACTGCTCAGTGTGTACCATCTGTCGGCGTGATGCTCCCAAGTCCCTCGCGCAAATGATTCGATCTTCCCCAAAGCCCGAAAGATGGTGATAAGCAGCACGTGTACGTCATCTGCGTGATGTGTTCTCGTATTGTTAGGTTTATTTTTTCCTTTAAGGAGATTCGATTCTCCCCAAAGGGGGCGGGCTGAAAGCAGCTTAGTACGCCGCTCTTTAGCCTATAGAATTTGTTTAAAAAAATGAAGATAATAAATAATAAAATCAGGCGATAAAATCGGTGTCTTAAATGGTAAAATGGCGGAAAATGGCATAAAACAAAGGGTTGGTGATCGTAATAAAATACACAAGAAGCAGGCAGGTAAAATAATAGATACACAATTAAAAAACACGGCGACAGTCTGGTTTCTGTAAGCAAGAGAGATAAAAATCACACCCAGCGACAGAATGATTTCTGTTCACAACGCTTTGGAAAAACACACAACACTGAACACTCACTTGAACATTGCACTAAAAAGTTGGCACAAATATGACACACCACAGCTGAGGGCAGACAGGGGGAACCTGGACAGATGATGGAAAAGAAAAGGGGGGGAAGGAGAGGAAAAACGAAGTGGGGGGGAGGGGAGGAAGGAGCCGACGGAGGACGAGAACTCATAAGAGGAAGGGGGGGGGGGGGAAGGCTGGGCAGACGCGAGCAGAAGTGGGGAAAGGTAGAGGAGGGAAATGCAAACGACTCGGAGGGGGGGGGGGGGGGTAGAAGAGAGGCAGAGAGAGGTTAGGCAGGGAAAAAACAGAATGGAAGGGGGTGAAGAGGGAGCCTGGGGAAAGGACAGGGTACACAGCAGTGAAGGCATGGCAGAGGGCGGGGTTGGAGAGGAGAGGAGTAACAAGGGGACGAGGGGGATCAAGGTGTACAGTATGCGGATATGTTTGAGGAACAGTAGCAGACGGGGGAAAGGAATCAAGTTGTAGAGAATCCGCGTACTGTCAGGCACACCCAGTAGTTATAATGGACTTGACGGAACGTGTAACTATATGAGAGTATCCCGCACTCGAACTTCAGTTCAATCAAAAACGAAATGGAACTTCAACAGATTCATTAACTTTCAAAACCACATTACTAAGTTAGGTACAGGAGTTGCTTTCAACAAGAGTGACAGAACGTCTCGAACAAAGAGTAAACACCAGTTGTTGCTCTGCTGTTCGAAGAATAATTGTGGCGCGTCACTGCAGACGTATCATCCTTCTGTCTTCGCACTCGCGCGCGAACTGTGCCGAAAATCATATGATATTGGCGCGAGTGACTATCGCACGCGCCGACCGCAGTATCTCTAGAATGACATTTTCTTATGCTAACAACAACCTTGCACAAGGACGAATTTTAATCAACATAGGTATTGAAATTGAGATTGGAATGCATCCATCAAATAACTGAGGACGTAGAGTGCAAGTGTTACTCTGACAAGAAGAGTTTAGCGCAGAAGTGGAATTCGTAACGTGTAGCCTTAAGCGAGACAGAAAAAACAGCATGAAAATAAGGAGAATCAGTTTCGTAGCGTTCGGCCAAGACGTTCATCATGTAACAGTTTCCATTTCACTCTGCTTAGCGTGCAAAACCTCTCCGCCATCTGGCAGCTAAATTATTAACGCACCGACAGCATAAACCTCGCTGTACATAAGCGTAACGAACAGAGCCAGAAAGGTAAAGAAACGGACAAGTGTACTCCAGCGCTTGGCAGGCGCATATAGAACAACACCAACTGAGGCGCTGCTGGTTGCTACCTCTAGACGTAACAGTAAGAAAGAAGGGTACAAAATAACAGCTCCAAAAGCTCGAATGAGATAAGGTAAACGAGGGACTGGGGACAAGAGCCGTATCGATTAAGAAAATGAAGGCATGCATTGGTGGAGAATGGCAAGAAATCTGGGACAGGACAGAAACAGGGAGAAGAATCTACCAGTTCCTTCATAATATAAAAGAAAAGACAAGAGTGATGTACCTTCTACCGACCAAAGAGCTGAACACTACCTGTCGGAACACGGATCATATCCCAGCTACTTGCTACAAATACAGTAACGCACCAAAGACACTTGTGAGTGTGGAGCCATTTGGACACCGGATTACATCGTCTGGGAATGTACCATTAGATAAGATGTTACAGAACAGGACAGGAATACCTCTTGGTAATGCAACAGCGTATAATACACTACTGGCAATTAAAATTGCTACATCACGAAGATGACGTGCTACAGACGCGAAATTTAACCGACTGGAAGAAGATGCTGTGATATGCAAATGATTAGCTTTTCAGAGCATTCACACAAGGTTGGCGCCGGTGGCGACACCTACAAAGTCCTGACGTGAGAAAAGTTTCCAACCGATTTCTCATACATAAACAGCAGTAGACCGGCGTTGCCTGGTGAAACGTTGTTGTGCTGCCTCGTGTAAGGAGGAGAAATGCGTACCATCACGTTTCGGACTTTGATAAAGGTCGGATTGTGTAGCCTATCGCCATTGCAGTTTATCGCATCGCGACATTGCTGCTCGCGTTGGTCGAGATCCAATGGAATCAGTGGTTTCAGGAGGGTAATACGGAACGCCGTGCTGCATCCCCATGGCCTCGTAGCACTAGCAGTCGAGATGGCAGGCATCTTATCCGCATGGCTGTAACGGATCGTGCAGCCACGTCTCGATCCCTGAGTCAACAGATGGGGACGTTTGCAAGACAACAACCATCTGCACGAACAGTTCGGCGACGTTTGCAGCAGCATGGACTATCAGCTCGGAGACCATGGCTGCGGTTACCCTTGACGCTGCATCACAGACAGGAGAGCCTGCGATGCTGTGCTCAACGACGAACCTGGGTGCAGGAATGGCAAAACGTCATTTTTTTGGATGAATCCAGTTTCTGTTTACAGCATCATGATGGTCGCATCCGTGTTTGGCGACATCGCGGTGAACGCACATTGGAAGCGTATATTCGCCATCGCCATACTGGCTTATCACCCGTCGTGATGGTATGGGGTGCCATTGGTTGCACGTCTCGATCACCTCTTGTTCCATTAACGGCACTTTGAATAGTGGACGTTATATTTCAGATGTGTTACGACCCGTGGCTCTACCCTTCATTCTATCTCTGCGAAACCCTACATTTCAGCAGGATAATGCACGATCGCGTGTTGCAGGTCCTTTACGGGCCTTTCTGGATACAGAAAATGTTCGACTGCTGCCCTGGCGAGCACATTCTCCAGATCTGTCACCAATTGAAAACGTCTGGACAATGGTGTCCGAGCAACTGGCTCGTCACAATACACCAGTCACTACTCTTGATGAACTGTGGTATCGTGTTGAAGCTGCATGGGCAGCTGTACTTGTACACGCCATCCAAGCTCTGTTTGACTCAATGCCCAGGCGTATAAAGGCCGTTATTACGGCCAGAGTTGGTTGTTCTGGGTACTGATTTCTCAGGATCTATGCACCCAAATTGCGTGAAAATGTAATCACATGTCAGTTCTAGTATAAAAAATAAATACCCGTTTGTTATCTGCATTTCTTCTTGGTGTAGCAATGTTAATGGCCAGTAGTGTATAATAAGGAATGAGGAACCGCGGCATAAGCTGAACTCGCCGAACACTAAAATATCAGCTTATGAGCTGCAAACCTACATGGATGAGAGACAACCAAGAAGAAGCCATGCATCATGATAACGAGAGGTGCCGCAGTAGAACATCCACCTACAACAACTTTCTGGCTGTAGTGAGAAGATGAGCCTCGTAGAGGACCAGGAAGGCCTTCCTGAGACTCTGACAGCCATCTCCCAATCTCGACACCTTGGGTGGCACAGCAGCGCAGCCCCTATGAATCCTCAGTTGCACCTCAGTGTGCCAGGAACTAACCATCCAGACAAATGAGAAAATCAGCTTGGTTCAGATACCAAGTTCAGAAGTGTAGTCTAGTGTAATGTAGATTGGTGTTGTGTAGTGTAGTGTTGTATAGTAGTGAAACCCATAATTATTAATTAGAAAATTTGTGACCACCAGTGCTGCATGAAATAACAGACCAGTAGCGTGTGCCTTCTGGATTCCACATGAATATACACTCCTGGAAATTGAAATAAGAACACCGTGAATTCATTGTCCCAGGAAGGGGAAAGTTTATTGACACATTTCTGGGGTCAGATACATCACATGATCACACTGACGGAACTACAGGCACATAGACACAGGCAACAGAGCATGCACAATGTCGGCACTAGTACAGTGTATATCCACTTTTCGCAGCAGTGCAGGCTGCTATTCTCCCATGGAGACGATCGTAGAGATGCTGGATGTAGTCCTGTGGAACGGCTTGCCATGCCATTTCCACCTGGCGCCTCAGTTGGACCAGCGTTCGTGCTGGACGTGCAGACCGCGTGAGACGACGCTTCATCCAGTCTCAAACATGCTCAATGGGGGACAGATCCGGAGATCTTGCTGGCCAGGGTAGTTGACTTACACCTTCTAGAGCACGTTGGGTGGCACGGGATACATACGGACGTGCATTGTCCTGTTGGAACAGCAAGTTCCCTTGCCGGTCTAGGAATGGTAGAACGATGGGTTCGATGACGGTTTGGATGTACCGTGCACTATTCAGTGTCCCCTCGACGATCACCAGTGGTGTACGGCCAGTGTAGGAGATCGCTCCCCACACCATGATGCCGAGTGTTGGCCCTGTGTGCCTCGGTCGTATGCAGTCCTGATTGTGGCGCTCACCTGCACGGCGCCAAACACGCATTCGACCATCATTAGCACCAAGGCAGAAGCGACTCTCATCGCTGAAGACGACACGTCTCCATTCGTCCCTCCATTCACGCCTGTCGCGACACCACTGGAGGCGGGCTGCACGATGTTGGGGCGTGAGCGGAAGACGGCCTAACGGTGTGCGGGACCGTAGCCCAGCTTCATGGAGACGATTGCGAATGGTCCTCGCCGATACCCCAGGAGCAACAGTGTCCCTAATTTGCTGGGAAGTGGCGGTGCGGTCCCCTACGGCACTGCGTAGGATCCTACGGTCTTGGCGTGCATCCGTGCGTCGCTGCGGTCCGGTCCCAGGTCGACGGGCACGTGCACCTTCCGCCGACCACTGGCGACAACATCGATGTACTGTGGAGACCTCACGCCCCACGTGTTGAGCAATTCGGCGGTACGTCCACCCGGCCTCCCGCATGCGCACTATACGCCCTCGCTCAAAGTCCGTCAACTGCACATACGGTTCACGTCCACGCTGTCGCGGCATGCTACCAGTGTTAAAGACTGCGATGGAGCTCCGTATGCCACGGCAAACTGGCTGACACTGACGGCGGCGGTGCACAAATGCTGCGCAGCTAGCGCCATTCGACGGCCAACACCGCGGTTCCTGGTGTGTCCGCTGTGCCGTGCGTGTGATCATTGCTTGTACAGCCCTCTCGCAGTGTCCGGAGCAAGTATGGTGGGTCTGACACACCGGTGTCAATGTGTTCTTTTTCCATTTCCAGGAGTGTATATCTGCGTGCCAGATGGTCAAGTGGTAGTAAGTAGTCTTTTTATGTAGAGTATCTACGTCGATTTTTTCCCTCAAACAGCATAACGCTTAGGTGTTGCTAACACATTAGAAATTATATTAAAATATTATGTGCTATATTCATGTCAATTTCAGTGCTACATTTGGTCTGTTCTTTTATGGAGATAACAAACTAAAGGAAAATAACAAATAAATGAATAAATTATATTTCAGGTCCTCTACATTATCTAAAAAAATTCTACGCTTAAACAAGTAAGTCACGGGCAGCACATGACAAACGTCACAATACACCGCAACAACTGATCCTGATTGTTTATTGTACATAAACAACGAAAATGAGTTTTGTTCACACTTCTGGTAATTTATATATCTTTCTTATTACACAGGCGACAGTATTATACTGCTGGTTGCTGTTTGTAATATAGTACGAGAACTGCAAGCACAGCCCTTCGGAAACACGTGGCACTAAAAAGAGAGAGAGAGAAGTTTAATTTAAGACGCCGTCCGTGGAAATGGAGTTCATAGTTGGTAGAGTACAGCATAGGCTTTGATGCTGAACATGCCGTGCCAGCATTTAGCTAACGCATAGTGCATTAGAAACTCCACTTCTCAAACACGCGAGTCCCGCGGTGCAACTACTGCATTACTTACTTCTCAGCAAATACTAAATAATATTTCACACGTAAATGGCACACAGTCTTAAAACCGTTCAAAAAGATTCATCACGCAAACAAGCAAGGAGTACCAAAGAGCCGGCCGCGGTGGTCCGGAGCCGCGCGACTGCTACGGTCGCAGGTTCGAATCCTGCCTCGGGCATGGATGTGTGTGATTCCTTAGGTTAGTTAGGTTTAAGTAGTTCTAAGTTCTAGGGGACTGATGACCATAGATGTTAAGTCCCATAGTGCTCAGAGCCATTTGAACCATTTTTTTTGGAGTACCAAAGTACCATTTGCTAAACTCATCCTTTGTGTATGATTGATTTAGATGTACTGAAGCGCCCAAAGTTTAGTGGTAGTTTTTCAGCAATGCTTACTGAATCGTCTTCTTAGCCTCCATAATCTTTAACAACAACGGTTTGTTATAAATTTTTAAAAAGTTATATTTCTAGATTTAACAAGACTGATATTGGTTTTGCTGTTTATTTGCACTTCTGGTTACTTGGAATGCTGTTAGACTCAGTCGAATTCCTTATTTGAGATCGTTTGGCATCAACGTAACGATCACATGCGTGTTAAAGCTGATCGTGGAAGGCATTAATGCAATTGCTCTCGTTCATGTCACGAATAACGTAGTCGACTTCGGAAAATACGTCGCACAAGTGTTACGCAAGCAGTACCGTCGCAGTCGAGTTACAAACTCAAGTTAACTTCTCATGTAATAAAACCAAGCAGTTGCAATCCACAAATACGTTATTATGCCGAATTTCCGGATACAGATTTGGTTTACCGTTAAGCTACCACAGTACATATCTAAAAATTATCAGACATTCACTAAGACTTTTTCTGTGATAGACAGACAGTCCTTATCAGTTGTGACTTAGGAAATGTTTGAAACTGTCTAGGAGCTCTAGAATTCAAGAGGAAAGCCGGTTACCATCACTGCTTTCTAAGTAGTCACATCGTGTACGTGGGTCAGCAACTACGACTGCAGAGCATCGATTGATCAGAGATGTGTTGAATGGTGCTAGAGAAAACTGTTCATTACGTAAGACCTTTGATGGTTTCTTCGGGACTCCTTATGCAGACTCCTTATGCAGACTTCATCATGTAACTGTCCCTAACGTCTCTGATCAATCGATGCTCTACAGCCGTAGTTGCTGACCCACGTACGCGGTGTAGCTACTTAGAAATCAGTGACGAGAACTTACTTTCCTCTTGAATTCGCGAGCTCCTAGACAGCTTTCTGGCCATGAAAATGAAACTCACAAACTCGTCTTCAAATACCACCAGCCGCCTGCACTTGCCTAAACATCGGAGCCTACTTGTTTCCACTTGCTGCCAAAACGGGTCTTGCCGCAGTGGATACACCGGTTCTCGTGAGATCACCGAAGTTAAGCGCTGTCGGGCGTGGTCGACACTTGGATGGGTGACCATCCAGGCCGCCATGCGCTGTTGCCATTTTTCGGGATGCACTCAGCCCCGTGATGCCAATTGAGGAGCTACTCGACCGAATAGTAGCGGCTTTGGCAAGAATACCATCGTAACGACCGGGAGAGCGGTGTGCTGACCCCACGCCCCTCCTATCTGCATCCTCCACTGAGGATGACACGGCAGTCGGATGGTCCCGGTAGGCCACTTGTGGCCTGAAGACGGAGTGCCAAAACAGGTCTCAAGTCTGCTACCTACCATGTCTCAAGAAAGCAGTACCCAAAACTTCTAACAGGACACAATTCTCCATAATTACTCATATACAGATCTGTAGATGTGAGGAAGTGTCTTCCATCAACAGGATGTGGCAGTGTGAGTGCAAAAGGATTTCACAGTGAAGCTCTAGAAGCAAATACGGATAAAAAATATTATACAAGTAAATATTCTGGTTAATAGACGTTGACAGTGAAACTAAGAAACGGCTAGAACTTCTGAAAGGACATCGCTGGGCGACATGTTGTACTTGAGTCCAAAATCCAGTAACAGGCACTCTGATGTTACGAGCATCATGAGATCATTGACGAAACTGAAAACCCTTATTCCTTCCGTATTTAAACTGATGTAACAGCATCAACTCTGCCGACATGGTACGTCGTTACACATGTCATTTTGTGCTAATTAAAACTGCATCTATAGTCACGAAAATCATGAGTGCCGTGCCGCTGTGGCACCAGAATATATTAGCCAAGACCCTTCCAGCAGAGTGATCAGGCTCAGTTGTATTGGCAAGGCGTGTGCGGAGAGTGGTGCTGCCAGACCTAGTTTTCATAAAATGGGATCTGACGGATTTGTGGTTTAAAAATGGGCGGGAAAAGCGCCTAAAAGTCGGTACACAGAAAAGGACGTACATTTTCAATCATTACGTGATATTTCCTTCAATATATTATGAATAAAATTAGCTATAACTGTATCCTAAAGTATTGTGCTGTTAATCAAAAGTAGCTGATTTTATCTGGTTCATTAGTCTTGCTGACATTTATGACACATAAACTCACTTACAAGAAAATTATCAATAAAAACTCGCATTAAAGAGTTACGTGTGAAGGACCACACACATAATAAAGAACGGTATTCCCTGCATTTCTTAATAATATTAATGAAACCTTAAAAATTGGTTTTAAGGCCTGTGTTAAGATAGTGACGATTTTAGATGTGTTAGTGTAGTTGCTTAATATACATAACTAGCAGGTAACGTCATTTAAGCTATTTCAATTTATTTCGTTTCGAAATACGTACACATTCTATAAACCACTTGTTCGTTTCTGTAGCTGAGTGGTCAGCGTGAATGGTTACCATGCGGAGGACCCGGTTTCGATTTCCGGTTTTTGTCCAGTCAGTACTCTTCTGCCTAACTTGACATGGCCTGAAAGAATCCCTATTCCTCTTCATCTCGTCACATCCCTTCCCTTCTCTTCAGTCAGAGTAGCACTTACAACCTACGCCCTCTATTATTTGTTGTATGTGCTCCAATCTCTGTCTTCCTCTACAGTTTTCATCCTCTACAGCTCTCTCAAGTACCATGGAAGTTATTACATGATGTCTGAACAGATGCCCTACCATCCTGTCCCTCCTTCATGTTAGTGTTTTCCATATATTCCTTTCTTCGTCGATTCCCTGGAGACCCTTCTCAGTCCTTACTTTATCAGCCCACATAGCTTTTAACATACTTCTGTAGTACCACATTTCAAATGATTACATTCTGGTCGGAGGTTGTGTTCCAAAAATGAACAGCATACAGGTAGAACTGATGACACTTTCTGCAGTACTTGACCATCATTTTGCAGGACAATGCTCAAGCACGTACAGTGCAAGCTGTTACTGATTTGTTTGACTGATTAGGCTGCCAAGTGCTATACCACCTACTGCACTCCCCTGACTTAAGCCCTAGTGAGGTCAACTCGATTTCCAAGCTGAAGGAAACACTTCACGGCATTCGCTTCAGAACTGCTACAAATTCGTCGGGTTCAAATGGTTTAAATGGCTCTGAGCACTATGGGACTTAACATCTGAGGTTATCAGTCCCCTAGAACATAGAACTACTTAAACCTAACCAGCCTAAGGACATCACACACGTCCATGCCCGAGGCAGGGTTCAAACCTGCGACCGTAGCAGTCGCGCGGTTCCGGACTGAAGCGCCAAGAACCGCTCGGCCACCGCGGCCGGCACAAATTCGTCGGGCAATAGACCGCGCCGCTCGAAATGTCAACACAACTGGCACTGCTAAGAGTATCCTACGGCTTCCACATCGCTGGCAACGGGTTATACACAATTCTGGTGACTACTTTGAAGGCCAGTAAAACTTTGAAACACGTATCTTTTTTGTACGAGCTGTAAATAAGTAGTCGCCACTATTGAAGTTCCAACCCTCGTATAAATTGTCGTGCCAAGGGAAATCGCGGCAAATCAGTGGGCTGGAGATGAGGTAAAAGATGAAACACTTTTCTGAAAAGAGCAAATTGCCGGTAATAATGCAACAATGGAAGCAACGGAAACACACGTATACACTGAGGCGTCCGTTTCGTTCACTGGCTGATCGACCTCACTACACAACATACTCTTTCTTGGTTACCACAATCGATATGTTCAAAAATTCGACCATTTTTGAAGTGAACAGCATTATATTTCGAGTTGTTGGCAGTGCTCAAAAGTCGAGACGTTTGACGTATCGCGTAAGGCGTACGCGGGACTGGTAATGACACCCCTAAAAATTTGGACGTGCTGCGATAATCGGATGTCTGATAACACTTATGGAGAGCCAGGTTGGTAGTTACATTGACAGGACAGAGAATCCTCACCGATCCATCATACAAGAAACGACGAAGCTACAAAGCGAGCGCGTTATGCCTCTGTCTGAAGTTCGGTGGTCCAATCGTGCTTCTGATGCCACAGTAGGCCTATACTAGTGCCAATGAGTATTGAGGACAATCAAATACAATATAACGTTTTCGTGAATTATACAGTACATTTATATGTGTTGACACAAATTAAATACAAAATCTGAGGCTGTCTCTCTGACCTACTCGAAGCATCAACTTGTCTTTGGGTCCATCCCTTTACTTCCGAACTCTGCAGTGGCTCTGCCACAGTGCCGTGGACGTCGCACCTGTGACAAATAGAACACAGCTCCGACAAATTAGCTTGTCCATACCTTCAGCTTTGTTACTGACAACCAATTCTTTTCTCTAAGCAGAGTATTTACTGCAAAGATTGTATGGCACATGCCATGAATGTGGCGAAAGAGGGTTCGGAACCGGATATCCCTATGCTTCCCGAACAGCGCGCTAATACGACAAGTACAGTCTTCTGGTAGGTCTCGAAGTCGCGCTTAGATGACGCAAACAATAGCGGTTCTGACCGTGAAAATCATGTCTTTGATTTTGTGTCCCGGCTAGTTATATACAGCCATAGGAGCAAAGACTCTTCAGTATAAGAGAATTAATTCTCGTGTTTGTATGTTGCTACGCGACAGGAAACAAAAGAGGTTCGGAAATTTGTGGTAAGGACTATGGGATCAACCTGCTGAGGTCATCGGTCCCTAGGCTTACGCACTACTTAATCTAACTTAAACGAACTTAAGCTAAGGACAACACATACATCCTTGCCCGAGGGAGGACTCGAACCTCCGACGGGGGGAGCCGCGCGAACCCTGACAAGACGTCCTAGACCGCACGGCTACCCCGCGTGGCAAAGAGGTTTCGCTATTTAGTTATATATAAGCACACGTTTGTGAACTTCAAACATTCCTGTGTACTAGTAAGGGGGAGGAACTGATGACGTGGTAACAGAAGAAACGAGAGTCTGTTTGGACAACACAGTTTCCAGATTGGAGTCATTGCAATCAAATATGTCAGATAGAATGGTTCCGATTGATGTGTTGACAGAAGTGCCGACACAGTGTTATTTTGAGGGGGCCGATAGGCACGCTATAAGCTCACGCAGAATATCTTGAAGTCTGAAACAGGACGCTCAATGAATTGCTATAAAGAAAAGTACGTTGCTTTGGGAATACTTAACTTTTAATCCGTCATTGGTTTACAACGTTCTTGATGAGACATTTCATACGATAACTATCAAACTATGTAAGGCTAATGGCGCCTTGCTAGGTCGTAGCCATGGACTTAGCTGAAGGCTATTCTAACTGTCTCTCGGCAAATGAGAGAAAGGCTTCGTCAGTGTAGTCGCTAGCAAAGTCGTCGTACAACTGGGGCGAGTGCTATTCCGTATCTCGAGACCTGCCTTGTGGTGGCGCTCGGTCTGCGATCACACAGTGGCGACACGCGGGTCCGACATGTACTAAATGGACCGCGGCCGATTTAAGCTACCACCTAGCAAGTGTGGTGTCTGGCGGTGACACCACACCGATTCCTTCGGAATTTCTAAAATCTCTCGAGGAAGGTGGCAACCATACAGTCATTCAGACTGGTGTGTAGAATCTGTGAGAGTTGATACATACCATGAGACATTCGGAAAGATATCGTGTACACGATCCTGAAGATGGCAAGTAAGTGCGGGAACTATGGACAATGTCCCGGGGATGCATTATGTGTTACCACTACTCGGCAAATGGCGTTACGTCCAACATTATCCAACATGATCGTTTTGGTGATACAGGTGTTATGGCCTATTATTGCAAGGGCGTACTGATCTCCAAATCTTAGAACACGGTACAGTCACCGGTCAACTTTATTGTGGCAATGCACGCATGTGCTGGCCAGCCCGTTGCCCTGACTTAAATCCCATCAAGGACGTGTGGGATGTGCCGGGGATGTGTTGCAGCACGTTCGCATGCACCAACGACCAGTCAGCAAATGTCAACGGCGCCGGTGGAAAAATGGAACTCTCTACTACAATAACTCCCTATCAACCTTATTACCAGCATGGAAGCACGTTGCAGAGCATACATTGCTTTCCGTGATCATGAAACCGTACTAACAACCATGGCCTACTAACAATCATGGCCCGCCGGTTATAATGTTCAGGGGGTCATCATGAATCGTGGTGTCTTCAGTGAAATTATTGTCTTTTATTAAAGAGTAATTTCTCTTCTGCTCGTTACGCATTTCTTTCAGTTACCTTGTGTCCTGTACTGTAGCAGTTGTTTCCACGTATGCTCCAAGTCTCACAGAACTATCTTACTTGACAGTGACATATTATAAATTTCGTCCTTCAGTTTCACCAGTGTATTTTTTTTTAAAAATAATGACTTATCTAAATAAAAAGTCACAGTTATAACTGAAATATCTTCTTTATGAGATGCTATTGAAAATTCACTGCGCAATTTCTGAAGTCATCCAACGTTTCCCTTACCGTTGTTTACAACCGAGGTCTTCAATTTGAGTAGAAAAATCTGAGAATGTATACCTCTCGGCATCATTGTATGGAAGGCAAACATTTTTGTGGGAAAACTGGAAAAGAAAAAATATAAGCATTTGAGATGTGGCGCTGTAGAAGAATGCGAAAACTTTGATGGTTTGATAAGATAAAAAATGAGAGGGTTTTCTGCAAAATCGGCGAGGAAAGGAGTATGTGGCAAATATGTGACGAAAGTTTATTTTTATAATGTAGTAATGACTCACCCTTGCTTCGCAAAGGTAGCACTAAGTATTAACGAAAGGACAACATGTCTAGCTTAGGAGTAAACACAGTGTAATGAAATTTCTTCTTGCGACCGTACATTCTCGTTACCACCACTGCCAGCATCCATGTACAGTGGCTACATTCCTGTCAAGTCTTTCTCCAAGGAATACGCAACCTCTCGTAGCCCTATTACACGACCTCGTTCAAACTCAGTGAGGTATTGATAATGGAGTCCTTGTCACCTTAAAGACATTTTTCACTACATCAACTCACAACGTCCTGTCACAGAGGTAACTAAGGCTCACGATCGTTACAGCGTGTCTATAAAGCAAACCTGATTTGTGCCCTCATAGGGCGATATTAGCACCACTCTTACGCGAGTGGCGCGCAATCTGGATAGACATCATCTTCCAGATGTAGAAACACGCCTATCAACTTTTAATATATTTTTTTTTTGTGGGATCTAAAATTTGAAAACCTCTCTCACACCGGCCTAATTTAGCTTCACTGATCAGGATAGTAAAAAACATGCGTATATTAAGGGAATTTTCATCCACAAAGCAGGCTTATCACATTCACACAGTTCAATACTGTTCTATCCTGATTAAATTGAGCTTAACTTAAATTCCATAAGGCAGTGAAGCAATTTCGAAGTCTCGATGCGACGAAAATTGTCAGTCGATCTCCTGAAAACATTTGTAATAATTATTAACTTTCGGTGATCACATGGGGAAGACCGGAGATCTGCTGGTAAGACCGTGTTAGCCTAATTTTTTGAAGTAATAAACTGGATATCTTGAGCATACAAAACGGCAGGTTCGTCCAGTGTAAATCAGACGTTCCCCACTGATCCCGTGCTACACAGCGTAGTAAGCAGACACTGTCAATAATAATCAGTTAAATAATACGCGAACACACTTACTTTAGTTCATGTATTAAATTCCTTCTCATACAGAATCTCATCAAGCTGGCGACTAGCTCAACTATACATACATATACATCTTCGTTCTTTCACGGCTAATCGGCAAGCACTCCTTCATTCTTTTCATAAGAGAAAACAGATAGCAGAGAAGCTATTCCATGGAGTAAATGGACGCTCCAAGGAATAATAGGGCTTGAAACTACTTTGCATTGATAATCATCGTATATTAAAGTTTAGGAATCGGTAAGATAAGAAGAGATATTTCGAGATATGTACTGAGTTATATAATTTACAAAATTTCTGAAAATATCGCGGAGAGACCACTGCAAGAGACATTACAAACTTTAGTTTATGTCGCACGACTACCCTCCCGGTGTCGCATTTTTTCCGTCAGTGTATTAGTGAAAATCGTTTCAAAATCGATACAGTAAGCTTTTGAGAATAGTTTTCACATGCAGACAGAAAAACGCAGCGAGAGACCGTTATTTAGTAATCCTTAGATATTTCACATTATCACTGGGAATTCCACCAGACAAGCCAATAATTGTAGTCATTCTCTAAAATTAAACACTGCTTGATATGTTCCATAAAACTCTTAAACAGTGTGATAATACATGATATCGACGTTACACTATTCTCATCCATCATCCAGTTGAAACCTGCTTCAGTAATAGCTGCTTATCGAAATCACTAGTCAAACGCTAATATGTATGCCATCTCTCCACGCTGCAGGTCAGCCTTACGACTAGCAAATTTTTACAGACTTTATTTTCCAGGCGGGAGAAAGGAAATTTGACTTGATCAATCTTTTCACCATTTTCTTTGCCACGATTAATTAAAAGAAAGGTTCTACGAGAAGAAATTTCCAATTAAATCCGAGCGGGATGACGCGATAGTAAAACACTGGACACGCTTTTGGGAGTAAAGCGGTTCTAGTTCCCGTCAAGCTACTGAGATATACACTGAAGCGTCAAAGAAACTGGTGTAGGCATGTGTATTCAAACAGAGAGATATGTAAACAGGCAGAATACGGCGCTGCGGTCGGCAACGCCTATATAAGAGAAGTGTCTGACGCACTTGTTAGACAGGGTACTGCCGCTACAATGCCAAGTTATCAATATTTAAGTGATTATACAGTCGCCGTACGAGCGATGGGTCACAGCATTTACGAGCCAGCGAAGAAGTGGGGATTTTTCCTTACGACCATTTCACGTGTGTACCGTGAATATCAGGAATCCGGTAAAACATCAAATCTCCGACATCGCTGCCGCCGGAAAAATATCCTGCAAGGACGGGACCAACAACGACTGAAGAGAATTGTTCAGCGTGACAGAGCTGCAACCCTTCCACAAATTGCTGCATATTTCAGTGCTGCGCCATCAACATGTGTCAGCGTGCGAATCATTCAACGAAACATCATTGATATGGTCCACAGGAGCCGAAGGCGCACTCGTGTACCCTTGATGCCTGCACGACACAAGGCCTTACGCCCCGCCTGGGTCTGTCAACACCGACACAGGACTGGTGATGACAGGAAATATGTTGCCTGGTCGGACGAGTCACGTTTCAAATTGTATCGAGCGGATGGACGATATTTGGCCAATTCCAGCAGGACATTGCGACACCTCACTCGTCCAGAATTGCTACAGAGTCGTTCCAGGAACGCTCTTCTCAATTCAAATATTTCCGCTGGCCACCAGACTCAGACATGAACATTATTGAGCAAATCTGGGATGTCTTGCAACGTGCTATTCAGAAGAGATCTCCACCCTCTCGTATTCTTACGGATTTATGGACAGCCCTACAGGATTAATGGTTTAAATTCCCTCCAGCCTACTTCAGACGTTAGTCGAGTCCATGCCACGTGGTGTTGCGGCACTTCTGCGTGCTCGCGGATGCCCCGCACGATATTAGGCAGGTGTACCAGTTTCTTTGGATCTTCTGTGTATGTGCGACATGCGTAACTGACAATTCTTTATCAGTAAATCCACACACACTGCTGTGCAGCATTGTTAATGGGCAACTAACACTAAGGGAGACTGGGGTTGGTCGGCGTGGATTTTGGTCTTTGATTTTTCTATAGATTTGTACAATACTTGGGGAGATTTTGGTGAATGTGGCAGACCGTTTAACATTTTGGCTATACCACCGTGCTTGACCCATTAATTAATTACGTGTCTAGATAATTCCAAAAATACTTTTCCTAAAAGCTTTCATTTATGCCAACTTACGCCAGTGTAGGGTTAGCTGGCATAACCCTAGTGGCGAGTTGTAAGCTGATACGAAAAGGTATACTCAGACAGAACACAACAATTTTCGAAGAAAAACATTTCATTTTTTCAAAATTTGGGTAACTTTCTTTTCAAACAATAAATTACAATTAATTCTGCTTTGATGAATAAACAACAATGTGAACATAAATATATGAAGAAACAACGAATCCCTAAAGTAAAATAAATTCTGCTTATTGTTATAGTTATTCAAATACAATTAGATCAATATTTTAAATCAACCAGAAACGTTGGAGTTTGGTACTTGTATATTTGATCAGCTGGGTTCAGTTCCCGCGCAATTTATCTTTCGTCTTATCCAAGTGAATTATCCTTGTCTGGCCATCTCCGGTTTTGCCCTGTTTGACGTTAGTAGACAGGCGAATCTCGTTGCCACCGGTTTCGACAATCTTCCCAGAGTACTGAAGGGTATTGAACTTCACCTAAGCAAAGTTATTCAATTGGAATAAAGTGTGATCAGGAGGCCCTTGAGATTGTAAGGGATTCCTTGCTTGTCTTGTTCGATGTGACCTGTTGGAATCTTTTTGACGTTCTCCAGCATTTGTGGGAACTATCGAGTGAGAACCTTCACCATCGTGTAGGTAGGAGGCTGCAGGTGAAAGCTCTTCGCCAAGGGGAGCTTCTTCAGCCTTTGAACTGTTGTCAAGGAATGCTATGCTGTCATCATTTCCGGCGTAGTTAATACGAGGGCTATCCACAAAGTACATTACGTTTTCGTTTGTGTCCGTTAGGGGTGGGGCTAGCGCGGCCATCTTCATGTCATGGCATTCCGCCGCTCAGTCGGCATCCTGCCGTGCTAGTGAGAGGTTCGTGCTGTACTCCGTTGAGTTACTGTGACAGTTTGAAATGTCAGCGTTAATTGAAAATGCCGCGAAGTGTGAAGCGCGTGCTGTAATAAGGTTTCTGACTGCAAAAAACTGTACACCGATAGAAATCTATCGGCAGCTTTGTGAAGCGTATGGGGACAACATAATCACTGAAGGTGGAGTGCGTCAATGGGTCATAAAATTTAAAAATGGCCGAACTAACGTTCACGACGAAGAGCGAAGTGGAAGACTCAGCATAGTGACTGCCGAACTTGTCGAAAAAGTCGATGCCGCGGTCCGTGAAAACCGTAATTTCACAATAACGGAACTCTCTATGAGTTTTCCACAAATTTCACGAAGTTTGTTACACGAAATCATTACCGAAAAGCTTGGTTACCTCAAGTTTTGTGCAAGATGGATACCAAAAATCTTGACAGAGATTCACAAAAATCAGCGAATGGCTGCAGCGTTAACGTTTTTGGACGCTTACGAGAACGATGGCGACTCATTACTCGATCGCATCGTTACTGGTGACGAAACATGTGTTTAACATGTGAACTGCGAGACAAAATTGCAGTCAATGCAGTGGGGGCACACAAATTCCCCCCAAAAACCCAAGAAATGCATGCAGACAATGTCGGCAAGGAAGGTGATGGCGACTGTCTTTTGGGACAGAAAAGGTGTGATGTTTGTGGATTTCCTGGAAAGAGGCACTACAATAAACTCTCAAAGGTATTGCCAAACTCTGCACAACCTCAGAAGAGCAATACAAAATAAGCGCAGCGGAAAGTTGGGCTCAAAGATCTTGCTGATTCACGACAACGCCCGGGCCCACACGGCAAATGCCAATCGTGAAGTTCTCGAATCTTTTAAGTGGGAGTTATTTCCTCATCCGCCGTACAGTTCCGATCTGGCACCGAGTGACTTCCACTTATTCCCAACAATGAAGAAGTGGTTGGCTATGCAGCGTTTTGATGACGACGCACAGCTTCAAGAAGAGGTAACCACGTGGTTGAAGGCGCAGGCGGCCGAATTTTACGACGAAGGAATTTCCAAACTCGTTCACCGCTACGATAAGTGCCTTAATTTAAATGGCAACTATGTAGAAAAGTAGTATTGAAGTGTGGCTTTCATCTGTATATAATAAAAGATTTTTCCAATACTTTATTTATTTTTAATTCCAAAACGTAATGTACTTTGTGGATAGCCCTCGTATCTGACACGCTGTCATCATTTCCGGCGTAGTTAATATCTGACACACTATCATCAGAATCCGTAGAAGAATACTGAACCCGACGTTTTCTGGGAAGTTCTTTTTCAGTCATTGTTGGACTGCTGTCGTGGGGAAGACACGAATTTCTTTCGGGGTGATGCGTAGTAAATCATGTTCATAGAAACTGTTTCTTCTCTTCCGAACAGCACGTTGCAAGGCATCCCAGATGTGCTTAATAATGTTCATGTCTGCGGAGTTTGGTGGCCAGCGGAAGTGTTTAAACTCAGAAGAGTGTTCCTGGAGCCACTCTGTAGCTCATCTATACTTGAGTATTGCTCATCAGTGTGGGATCCGTACCAGATCGGTCTGACGGAGGAGATAGAGAAGATCCAAAGAAGAGCGGCGCGTTTCGTCACAGGGTTATTTGGTAACCGTGATAGCGTTACGGAGATGTTTAATAAACTCAAGTGGCAGACTCTGCAAGAGAGGCGCTCTGCATCGCGGTGTAGCTTGCTGTCCAGGTTTCGAGAGGGTGCGTTTCTGGATGAGGTATCGAATATATTGCTTCCCCCTACTTATACCTCCCGAGGAGATCACGAATGTAAAATTAGAGAGATTAGAGCGCGCACGGAGGCTTTCAGACAGTCGTTCTTCCCCCGAACCATACGCGACTGGAACAGGAAAGGGAGGTAATGACAGTGGCACGTAAAGTGCCCTCCGCCACACACCGTTGGGTGGCTTGCGGAGTATAAATGTAGATGTAGATGTAGAATGGAGTGTTTAGCTGACACAGGTGTGCACCTCGTTGTCGTAAGTATGCCAACTGACCCTATACCTAACTATGGCATCTAGCCCTACAGTGATATCAAAGACTAAATAGATGCCACACACTCGCCGCGCGGGATCAGCCGAGCGGTCTGAGGCGCTGCTATCATGGACTGTGCGGCTGGTCCCCGCGGAGGTTAGAGTCCTCCCTCGGGTATGGGTGTGAGTGTTTGGCCTTAGGGTAATTTAGGTTAAGTAGTGTGTAGGCTTAGGGACTGATGACCTTAGCAGTTAAGTCCCATACAATTCCACACACATTTGAACATTTTGAGCCACACAGTCCGAAGCAATAGAAACAATGATTGTGCATGCAACAACAGTTAACCACTCTTTCGAAAACCGCCGTCAGTAGCTATTCAATTCGATCCACAGGTTCACAAGGACAAAAAAAGATTTACGGTGAAAAAATTTATTTACCAGTCTGAGAAATGATTAAACGGGGGTCCTTCCTTCATGACACTTCCAAGAGGACTAACGTTACGGTGGACGTTGTAGCTTTACAAGCTGTGTACTAACTAGCCGCTTACGGTAAATAATCCTACTCTCCCCTATCGAAAAAAACAACTTGAAACAGAACCGAGAAATACAGAATGCAGGCTTGAAGGCGAACAGTATAGTGGGCATTATTGTTTTCAATATAAAATATTGTGGGTGAGTGGAACAAGTTTGTTTCCAAACAACATACACAACGCATAACGTCGACATTTGCACTGTTCAAAAAATGGTTCAAATGGCTCTGAGCACTATGGGAGTTAACTTCTGAGGTCATCAGTCCCCTAGGACTTAGAACAACTTAAACCTAACTAACCTAAGGACATCATACACATCCATGCCCGAGGCAGGATTCGAACCTGCGACCGTAGCGGTCACGCGGTTCCAGACTTTAGCGCCTAGAACCGCTCGGCCACTCCGGCCGGCATTTGCACTGTTGTGCGGATATTTTTAATGCAATGTAGATACAAAAATAAATGAAGGTAAGAAATCTAACTAAAAGCAATTGCTATTAAATGAGCAACAACAGAAACAGAGTCTCTTATGCCAAATCGTATTCTTAGATATTTGGTGGATAGATATGGCTTGCACCCCGAATAAATACCGTGAACCGTAACCACCCAATAACACTCCTTTTGCGGTATTCCCAGAATTGAATATTTATGTTTAAGCTCTCTGAAGAGGTTCCAGTATTCCTTTATCATCCTTAATTCTTAGATGCCGCTGGCATTCTTCTCATGCTCTTAGGAAAGGTGGGAATTAGCTTACCGCGCCTTGGCTGGATTCCGTCTGCGATAATCTACACATGACGCCATCGGCCCAGCGAGCTTCCGTGGTGAATGTAACAGCGCTGCAAGGCGTAGATAACAACACTTCACTGGTTATCTGCACATGCGCGACTGGACATCTGTCGCCACAGCTGGTCTTCTCTCGCCGGCCAATTTGTCCACTTATTTCCTCTTACTAGCTTCGTTTCCAATACTTGCACAGCTTGTCGCGAATGTCCTACTACGCTGACGTAACTGGGTAGACGTATTTCCGAGGACTGCTGCATCCAGCCCAATGGTTAGTTAGGGGAGATCTAAGCCTCTGCCCTCAGTCCTCTACTGACCGACGAAGGAGTTATATTTCTTGTCTCAATAAAAAAACCATTTATAGGGTGTAACTAGGCATTTTTAACATGCAATTAGAATTACTAGTGGTTCTAGCTATATGTAACAGAAAAAAAGATTCTCTGCTCCCGAACCCCGAAAATTTAAACACTGAGAGGCAAAGAAACTGGTACACCTGCCAAGTGGCCCGGCGTGCACGCAAAAGCGCCGCAACACAACGTGGCATGGGGTCGACTAATTTCTGAAGTAGTGCTGGAGGGAATTGACATCACTAATCCTGTAGGGCTGTCCATAAATCCGTAAGAGTACGAGGGGGTGGAGATCTCTTCCGAACAGCACGTTCCAAGGCATCCCAGATGTGCTTAATAATGTTCATGTCTGCGGAGTTTGGTGGCCAGCGGAAGTGTTTAAACTCAGAAGAGTGTTCCTGGAGCCACTCTGTAGCTCATCTGGACGTTTGGGATGTAGCATTGTCCTGCTGGAATTGCCCAAATCCGTCGGAATGCACAGTGGACATGAATGGATGCAGTCGATGAGACAGGATGCTTACGTACGTGTCACCTGTCAGAGTCATATCTAGACGTATCAGGGGTCCCATACTACTCCAGCTGCACACTCCCCACACCATTACAGAGCCTCCATCAGCTTGAACAGTCCCCTGCTGAAATGCAGGGCCCATGGATTCATGAAATTGTCTCCATATTCGTACACGTCCACCTGATCGATACAATCTGAAGCGAGAATCGTCCGACCAGGCAACACGTTTCCAGTCATCAACAGTACAATGCCGATGTTGACGGGCCCTAGGCGAGGCGTAAAGCTTTGTGTCGTGCAGTCATCAAGAGTATACGAGTGGGCCTTCGGATTCGTAAGCCCATATCAATGATGCTTTGTTGAATGGTTGGCACTCTGACACTTGTTGATGGCCTAGCACTGAAATCTGTAGCAATTTGCGGAAGGGTTGCACTTCTGTCACTTTGGACGATTCTCTTCAGTTGTCGTTGATCCCGTTCTTGCAGGATCTTTTTCTGGCCTCAGCGATGTCGGAGATTTGATATTTTACTGGATTCCTGATATTCACGGTACACTCATGAAATGGTTATACGAAAAAATCCCCATTTCATCGCTGCCTCAGAGATGCTGTGTCCCTTCGCTCGTGCGCCGTCTATAACACCACGTTTAAACTCACTTAAATCTTGGTAATCTGCCATTGTAGCAGCAGCAACCGATCTAAAATCGCGGCAGAAACCTGTTGTCTCATATGGACGTTGCCGACCGCAGCGCCGTTTTCTGCCTGTTTACATATCTCTGTATTTGAATACGCATGCTTAGACCAGTTTCTTTGGCGCTTCAGTGTGTATGTGATCTGATACATACCCACTAAGCTGCCAAGCCGTACAAACGTTGGACTGTCATGACCAGTGGTTTAATTTTTAGTTCTCAGCAAGATAATGTGCTCAAGGAGTATTAACATCACCACATAAGAAACGAAGAAAATAATGAAAACTTCATGCGGCTAATTAAAAAGAAAATCAAGTTTCCGTCAGAAATGCCGTCACAGTGAAGTTCTACTAGTAAAGTCATACATATGTTGGTTGGGGGTCTTATCTTCCATTTAGGCTGCAAGTACTTCTAAATTTCTAAGTCAATAACTAAATTATCCACAGTTTATGTTACAGTCTTTATGAAAGAGGAATAATTAGGCTGTACTCTCATAAACTATCATGTCTTCCGTGTTTTCTGTATTGTTATTTAAATTAATCGTCATGTGACAGCGATTCAGGCTGGACTGCTCCTGTCAGTGCCACAGCAAAGGAAACCTGGCTCGTCTGTATCCACTATGCTGCCACTTCATCTGCGCGTAACATTGTGGCGACTGTCTTTCCACACGTACAAATTTCACCTGATTCATGTAGAAACATAACTTCGGCCATAATGAAAATTAAGAAAACATTTTTGACATTTTAGAGACAATGTATAGATCTACAGACCACCATACATGACTTTTTTTTGGAGGAGAGAGACAGTTTATGTTTGATTCTTGTTATAAATGAAAAAAAAGTTACTTCCAAATCTAGAACATAATAATCGGAGTGTGATACAAACGTTTGGGATGATGCGCTGTAGCCGGAACACACTGCTAACGAACAAAAAGAAAATGCATTTTTAGACGCGATGCGAAGAGCTCCGAAGTGATTCGCCTGCCTTTTCGTTTAGCCACTGTTTATTATTTTACTAGTACTTAACACTTTTGAAAAAAAAAATGGTGTGATAGCCAGCTATTGAGAAATGCTTTTTTATGAACTGCAAGTAAATTCACTGTTTAGTTTTTCTAATGTTAATAACATAAGTTCATCACTTTGATACGCTATTCCCGAACACAGCAGCCAATCGCCGAGAAGGACCACAATATAGGCTGTCTTTCTCACGAAACCAGGACCGAATAAACCGTCTGCCATCGGTACCTCGCACCACATTACGTCATATCTCCACTGCTGCCTTCTCAACTGCTCTAAGCAGAGCTTCTTGTAGTTGAATGTGATGGCTATAAAGCCAGAAATATTGCAATTTCAGTAAGATGTGTGATGGCTGTCTGCAGACAAAATTTGTTACGACAACGTCGAAACTTAGGATTTTAACCCTTTCCTGCGTAAACTATGGAAAAGTATACCACATGATTTAATATTTGGTGGGAATATTACAAAAATTACTAAAAACAGAATATGCATTCCAACAGACATAAAACACAAATGAGACTTCTGAACCTCGTCAGGATATATTTATCGTATATGATCAGGCTACTTACTTAATGCTTTAGAAATACCAGTTTACAGCAACTAAAACAATACGAAAGCACGTCATAAACATCAAAACACTCACAATAACGTCCTTTTACTTCAGTGGTGCCAATAAAATCTTATGACGAAATGAAGATCATAGTGATAAAACAGTCTGTCTCTTTTTCTGTCCTCCACTGGGCAGAGATTTTGAATATCATAACAAAAGAGCTTCCTACGCTACAGCAGTAGGAGACATACGTCCTGAAAGGATGCTAACGTATGATTTCAGGTCCAAGCCGCTTCATGACTCTAGAAGGTGTACGGGACTGTTAAGACTAGTCGTGCAGGAAGGAGTGAAATGTTTGGTGCCAACTAATTTAAATCAGATATAGAGACACGTAAACCGGCGCTGTTGGATGTGCCGATGATCTTGATGTGGTCAACTACCAAATTACCCTTAGTTTATTTTGTGACATAAGCCGCGACATGAGCCATTAACACTGTCTGAGGTCATTAAATAACAGAAGCGCTTAGCACGATATTTTGTACCAAATTGGTTTGTGATAATCTGATGATGCGCTATGCCCGAAACGCGCCAATATAGTTTTCGGAACAAGCCGGTTCTTGTTGTTTTTCAACCTGAAGCATTGCTAAGAACACGATCGGTCTGCCGCAGTCTCTGCGCGCTGTTTCAGTGGGTTTTCAGCAGCTATTAAAAGATGGCACAGACGCGACACAGCATGTGAAAGCAACGGTCAGTTGCTGGCAGCTCGGCAGCAGAATTCTGAACAGCCGTCGTAATAGCGGGAGCCCATCCGTATTCCGGATGCACGATCCCTCTCTTGGCGTCAGTGGGAATCTCGGAGGGCACCTCCTCTTGCGCAGACGGATAGCCCCAGACTTCTGCTAACGCAAAGAAACTGCACGGGGACTTGAAACGTGAGGTGTGCCACGTAGACGCCGTCTCTGCGGAATAACAGACATCCATTTTCGACATGGAATTATCTGTTTAAAGTCCCTTTTACACGAGCGACTTTCTTGTCTCAACTGACTACTCGGGACAAGTGAGTCTATCGCAGCGCCGCTGGCGTTTTATGCCAGCTGATTCTCGCTTGTCACGAGTGGTCGGTTTGGTTACACGTCAGTGCCAAAAATGCGTGTGTTGTGATAAATGTCTGTACCTCACCGATGATAGCGAAGTTATGAGCGACCATCCTTTTTACAATGGGGATATGGTAACAGAACGTAGGAACAAGCAACGATGTAGTATTTATTAACTATCAGAGCAAATTTAAAAGCATGTTGTCCTGACAAAGGTTGTGTGATAAATTATCCACATTACTGAAAGCTGCAAAAAGAGGGGAAAGTGCCGTCCAAGCATTACAAAACATATTTCATGGGAAGCCGAGGTAAGGGGAACCACGGAGCAGAAAGGAACTGGGGGTTTCTTTTGGCTGGAAGGTGGGGCGCTCTAGAATTTACTTTTAGGAGCTGTTATCCAAGCAACAAGCGTGGTAAGGAGCCATTGTAGAAGAGTTTGTCTTTGACTGTTTTGCCAGTAAAGTGTTTGTGCTTGTTTTTCGCATGCCCATTGCTATATTAGTAACTCTTGATCTGCAAGGTAAGCGAAAACGTTTGTTGTTGTTGTTGTTGTGGTCTTCAGTCCTGAGACTGGTTTGATGCAGCTCTCCATGCTACTCTATCCTGTGCAAGCATCTTCATCTCCCAGTACCTACTGCAACCTGCATCCTTCTGAATCTGCTTAGTGTATTCACCTCTTGGTCTCCCTCTATGATTTTTACCCTCCACGCTGCCCTCCAATACTAAATTGATGATCCCTTGATGCCTCAGAACATGTCCTACCAACCGATCCCTTCTTCTAGTCAAGTTGTGCAACAAATTTCTCTTCTCCCCAATTCTATTCAATACGTCCTCATTAGTTAGGTGATCTACCCATCTAATCTTCAGCATTCTTCTGTAGCACCACATTTCGAAAGCTTCTATTCTCTTCTTGCCCAAATTATTTATCGTCAATGTTTCACTTCCATACATGGCTACACTTCATACAAATACTTTCAGAAACGACTTCCTGACACTTAAATCCATACTCGGTGTTAACAAATTTCTCTTCTTCAGAAACGCTTTCCTTGCCATTGCCAATCTACATTTTATATCCTCTCTACTTCGACCATCATCAGTTATTTTGCTCCCCAAATAGCAAAACTCCTTTACTACTTTAAGTTTCTCATTTCCTAATCTAATTCCCTCAGCATCACCCGACTTAATTCGACTACATTCCATTACCATCGTTTTGCTTTTGTTGATGTTAATCTTATATCCTCCTTTCAAGACACTGTCCATTCCGTTCAACTGCTCATCCAAGTCCTTTGCTGTCTCTGACAGAATTACAATGTCTTCGGCGAACCTCAAAATGTTTATTTCTTCTCCATGTATTTTAATACCTAGTCCGAATTTTCTTTTGTTTCCTTTATTGCTTGTTCAACTTTTATGTACTACTTTTCCCTTTCTTAAAATCTTAAAACGCGTGCTAGGTCCTGTAGTTTCGTGCCTTTTGAAGATGTTAATTTCTGAAAGCGCTTTGCGTTTTTGAACACGACGTAACCTCACAGGTCGGAGCAGAACGGACCGAGGATCCGTTCTGCCCCAGGTAACGTACCATTCTTTCCTGATGTTTACTTTTTAGCGTTCATATTTAATCTAACACTTGTAAGATACATTAATATTTTCAATTTTTCGTTTTGTTGCAGGTGGTTAATTTTCTTTTTTCATAGATGATTAGAAGATAGTAACGCCAAATTAATCGTAAAGTTAGTCTATAGGAAACACTGAAGAGGCAGTGTATAGTTGGTCTACAAGAAATGCGAAAGAGACAGTGAGACCTTTTGTGAAAAAAGAAAAGGGGCTTACGAAAGCCAGTATTCAATTCAACGTTCCTGAAACAACTCTTCACAGAACGGTTCAGAATCAACTTCAATAGGACACTTCCCAGTTTAACAAGTCAAACAGAAAATTTTGTAGTGTTTTCTCGTATGAGCATGAATTAGAGCTTGTCGGTTATTTGAAAGGCATGGAAGGCAGATTGTTTGGATTGATAATGCAGGAGTTCAGAGCTTTAGTTTCTCAGTCGGCAGATGAGAACAAACTGAAGCACCCGCTTAATAAAGAACTGAAAATTACGGGTGAAGACTGGATGACTGAGTTTCTTTCGAGGCATCCGGACTCTAGAATTAGACAGCCGTAGGCCACCTCTGGTGCTCGAGCAATGGGCTTCAATCATGTAAACTTTTCCAAGTTTTTTTAGCTTTCTCTAAGAATTATGAACAAGTACGAGTTATCTTCAGATCGCATTTCTAATTGCGAGACTGCGACATGTGTCAACCCAAACGGGCATTCTAAGATAATTGCTCCCCGAGGAACGTGTCAACTAGGCGTTCTTACGTCAACAGTGAGGTGAGAAATCGTAACAGTAGAAATATCCGTTTCAGATGCCGGTGCCTACGCGCCTCGTAAGCTGATCTTGCATCAACTTTGTCCGACACTGGCGTAGAAATAGCAATGCCTCCTGTCGCTGATAATATGCCGAAACAGAAAACAGATATAGGCCGGTTGGAGAAACAGCTTAGCCTTCACGTCCCACAACATTTCCTCATGTTCCTCCACAACTCGCTGCAGCAATTCCAAAAAGTTGACACGAAATTATGGAGAGCTGTATGAGGGAAGATCGAGCCGTGATTCTGACTGTCCCTACAAGTAAGAACTGCAGGAAGCTCTTGAAAGTTCTTAAAAAATAATATAAAGAAAGCAGGAGCAGGATGAAAAGGCTAAAAAAAGGCAGAACTTCATTCATCAGAAAAGGAAAAGAAACATGAAAAATTCAAGTAGGAATAAAAAGAATGTCAAAAGAGGAGCAGACGAGAGTTTTATATTCAAGGTCGACCGAAGGTTGGATGGCTTGTGTTTCGGGTCATAAATGGGCACACAACTCTTGTGCAGGAATCGACAGTGAAGATGATGAAATTGAACTCATGTGTGAATTTTGTTCCCAATGTCACTGACATTGTGCCACTTATAAACTCATATGCTTACTATATTTTTGTAGATTTTAGGAACTATCAGTACATCTTGAAGTTAAACTTGTGAAGAAATGTTCATCACTAATAGCCCTTACACTATATCAGAGTCATGACTGTAGTTTCATTTTGCCACGTGCCTGGGACACATCGGACCAATCATCACCGTTTTTTAAATTTTTTATATGGTGTTCGCCTGTGAACCTCTACATCAGATTTCCCTGTTTCACTGACTAAAGATTGTAATAAATGTTATGCAGAATATTTTAAGCATTTTGTTTGTAGTTTTAGTTGCACTGTGGTCATTTCAATGTTAGCGGTACCGTTCTGCCCCGGATTCTCCTATTTGCTCGAGAAAATATACGCTTACGAACTGATCAAACAATAAAGATAAGATTTTTTCATTGTTGAAACTGTTTTCATTAAAAATGTTGATCTATTTACCGTCTTACTATGCATGGTGTAGCCTTTTCATTTGTCCAGGTATTGTGAGACTATATTCCTTTTTGCTCTGAGATATTTCGTTCGTCTTGTGAGAGAACACAACTTCTTCATCTTCTACTTCTTCTTTTTCTTATTCTTCTACGCTTAGCGTTAAATCCTCTCTAGTACGGAGTCCAAATACTCAAGATTTAGCAAATTTATTTTATTTTTAACTTTGTTGCCAGGTGCCCTTCCCCTTACCACAGAGGCCAATTACCTGAGGGAGGAAAGTCCTGTGTTTATAATCTGTCTGTGAATTGTGTGAGCTTCGTACTGTATGTGATCGTATTTTGTTTGTATATAGATTTTCTGAGGCGGAAACTAACGACCAGTACAGCAGTTGCCTAAACGAGCACGGGAAACTGCCCATAAAACACACTCAGCCCGGGCGGCGCACCAGCCACGGTCGCCAGTCTGCCGCGCAGATTCGTTTCACGTCTGGTTCACCTCCTTCGCAAGCTTAGTGAGAAGATACAAACGCACAAAATCCACCGCTGTGACAGAAGTTAACAGAGCGACAATATGTTAACTTTTGGCGTTAGCATAACGACACGACACGACAGTCCTTTGTTTGTGCGGAATCAAGATTTTCGGCATTAAATGAAACAACAAGTTTACTGTTACCAGTCACCGTTTTATTTATTTCCACGACACGTTTCAAAGGTTTAAACCTCCATCATCGGGTGGATTTACATTAGTTAGTATGACATTTGTGTGTGTGTGTTGTGTTACGATTTTGGAGGAACTTGTGGCACTGCCGAGTGGAGAAACAAGACACTATTTCAGAACATGGTTTAGGATTACTTTTGACAAAAAATTAAACTGATATCTAATGGTAACATAATATAAATAAACTAGAGTGCCTTCAGTGGTCACAGGTTCCTTTCGCTGTCTACAACATCACATGTATACTGTCACATTTGTAAACAAATATGGCGTCTGGAATCTGCTGGGTGCAAGGTTCGTATAGCAGAAGAGAAGACGTAATCGCAAAGTGCAAAGAACAAACATCGTAAAAACATTATTACAGAATAATTGTTTAAAGCATTTGGAGGTGTTTGTTTTGAGGTGTCGAATATATATATGTGTACTTCAGGTGGCATATAAATCCAAATTTTGACAAGTCAAAACAGCTAAACATTCGTAGTCGTTTATACAATCAGGTGAAATGTTAAAATGGCTTAAACTTCATACTTGTTAATAACAATCAGGTGAAATGTTACAGACTTGAAATACAATAATCATATTGGCTACAGCAGTAAAATCATACATAGTTGACACTATTTGATTGGGATTAATAAACAGATGTGAGAGGCTGGAGGAAGGAGGAGGTAAAGAGAGAGAGAGAGAGAGATAGAGAGAGAGAGAGAGGGGGGGGGGGGGGGAGGGAGGGTGGAAAGAGTGATTATACGAGAGCAAACATTTACATGGTAAGCAGTCTTAAGATTACATGTTACATATATTAGCTGCCTAAAAGTTGGGGTAGTACATTGGTTAATGCTATAAAATATGCAGATAGATATACAATTTGTGCCAGTAGTTGATGTACGTACAGTTTCAAGCTGACAAGGGGTACCAGCTGTTGGTGTGATGAATTATCTGTAAATGAGGTCAATCTCTCGTACTCTTGGTGGCTGTCAATATTTATGGTAAATATGGAGATGTGTGCGCGTGTATGTGAGTATGTATGTATGTATGTGTGTGTGTGTGTGTGTGTGTGTGTGTGTGTGTGTGTGTGTGTGTGTGTGTGCATTTTGAAGAGTGTAGGCAGTTGCTGAAAACAGAGATGATACTATTGTAAATCTTGTCATTTTTGTCATTTAAGATGGATTCTGGTTGTTTCGTTTGGTGTTTATACATTTGGAGTGTTTCGAGGATGTCTAGTTTTATGCCTTTTGGTTGGATGTGTAGGATGCTTTGGTTGGATGTGTTACGACAGCGAAAGGAACCCGTAACCACTGAAGATACTCTAGTTTATGTGTTTTATGTTTACCATTAGATATCAGTTTAATTTTTTATCAAAAGTAATCCTAAACCACGTTCTCAAAATAGTGTCTTGTTTCTCCACTAGGCAGTGCCACAAGTTCCTCCAAAATCGTAACACAACACACACACAAATGTCATAATAACTAATGTAAATCCACCCGATTATGGAGGTTTAAACCTTTGAAACGCGTCGTGTAAATAAATAAAACGGTGACTGGTAATAGTAAACTTGTTGTTTCATTTAATGTCAATAACAGTCACGGTAAAGCCTAAACTAAAAATGTTCACATTTAAAGTTCAAGATTTTCGGACTCAACACCAGGGAGGGTCAGCTGACCGTTGGCGTCACTGACACGTTGATAGAGGCCGATTTACGAAGAAGCACGTGACGACTATCCATAACGAGGAGTCAGGCGGCGGGGCGAGTATGTTCCTCCCCTCCCCCATTTTTTGAAAAATAATCTCAATTTCTGTGTCTTAATTGACAAAAAATGACGCCATTGGAAACATATCCAAATTTAACGAATTACACATACTAAAACCTCTTTTGCAGTGCGAATTAATGGTTTGCAGGATATATTAATGTACCAATAAATCAAATCGACTTGTTTTATTCACTAAAAAGACAGTGTTCCAAATTTAATGAATTGAGTTTGTACGACTGTGAGTGATGAAGAGGCGGGTTATATAAGCAGGAACCTGCCTGATTTGCTGCTAGCTTGTATGTGAGGTTGCCAGGAGGCAGAGAACCATGAAAAGACCGTCACTCCACAATCACTTACTGTCCGTTGTTGGCTTAATAATAAAGTAATGGTCAGCATATGTGTCAAGAGGAGTCGCTATGAAGACAGTGCAAGCCAATTAATCACTATTGTCTCTTTTAAACGGCAAAGGAATGATTATAAGAAAATATTTAGTACAAAATGTGTTCCATTTCAATCATTTTTGGCACTTCGATGTAGTGGAACACCTAGTTCATAGGCATTTATCAGAAGCTTTTTAATATGCTCTAAATATAGCATCCAGCCTATTATTTTCTATACATATCATTTGCTAAAGTTGAAGCATTGGTAACACTTGTGCTCGTGCGACTGGCTTCAAGTTGCGAAGAAGAACGCAGTTTTACTACTCTACAACAGACAGTGACACAGCAGAGGCTCAGTCACGTAGCAGTTTGCTGTGTGCAAAGTTGATGTTGGAAAAATATATAGTTGAGAAATTTTGCTAGAATATTTATATCCAATTTCGACAACAAGAGATATGTATTTGGATCACAATAGTATGAACTCTGTCATATTATTTTACATTACGCTCTTGACACCGTTCTCAATGATAGTTGTTGACTTTCTGTCCACTTACATTTTTGTTCCTAGTTTTCATGGTTCACCATCTGCGTTTTTAAATGTATTTGTAATGTCTGAAAAACAAATTAAATAACATCCTGTATGTGACAGGCTATTTTTACATTTCCAGTAAAAATCAAGCAGAATTTAGTTTGAAAAATTATTGAAGTTGAAATAATTTCCACGGTTGTTTAGAACTTAATACATAATAATCATATACACACTGTCGATAAATTTAAATGTTGATATTATATAACTGTTTTTTAAAATTCGGTAATGGCAAAATACGTTTTAATCCAGGCTTAAAATGGTGTGCTTTAGAGGATTTAAGGGTCATGGAAAATATGTTCTTAGGTATCTAGCAAGCTCCAAAAGGTGGTTCTAGGTCCCAATTTTTTTAAACTTTTTCCATGGGGATCACCCGTTTAGATCCCCTTGTGATCTGTACCCTATCTATTTAATCCCCCCCCCCCCCTCCGATAACTGAGTGCTGGTGATGCCCATAGATACTGTTGCTCGATATAACTACTGTACTGCTGCCTGTGCGTGCGTGTAGGAGAAACTTAGCCTGAAATGTTCTTTTTTTTCTGATGGAGCATGGCTGCGTCTATCGGCGTGTGTGAACTCTCAGATTAACAGATTAATTGATGGTGGATTTATACAGTTACATCAAGACTTTCTGTATGATTTAAAATAGGAGTAAGGTGAGCAGTAGCGCATCTCGATTAACTGGACCACAACTTCCTATAGGTATGTGATTAATACACTGCAGTCTTCTGTCACATAACTAACAACTAACGAAAAGATCTATGTTTGTGTCAAACACTTACTGCCAAGGAATCTATGGCATTCTTGTGCAGTTTCTGAAAGCTGTTTATTTCACAAACATGAATTACTTCAATTATAAGTGCTCTCTACAGAAAACTATCCATATGAAGCTGTTTCTTATCATCAGTAACACTCCGCAATCAACCTACCCATTGTGCGCAGATTGCAATAACCGGCTGCAGTGCTGACGAGTGAAGTACTTGAAATGGTCAGTGAAGCACTACTGTTACTTTTGAAGGTTTCACTATGAGTCTTACTGGCACGCCAGTTTGAAGTGCTAAATGGTGGGAAGATTTACCCAGGCTTCTTTGCAAGTCCTCTCCTAAACAGCGTAAACCGACACGCCACGTGAAGGGTGGGGCAAATATATATATATAAAACCATACCCCGTGAGGCGCACACCACGTGTACGGCTGCCACGTGATCCACAAAGGTTCACAGCGCAGTGCGGGCTGTGTTGGTGTGAGTGGTGGAGTAGAGCAAAGGTGATGATGGTACTCACAGTGGAGCAGCAGGTGTAGTCAGTTGTTTGCTGAGAAGTTTAATAGTGTCAAAGAGCCAGCAAAGAGTGATATGCAAGACGTCAGATAGAATCAGTATTGAACTCTGACGCCAGAATATTTGGTTGTAGTTCACCAGAAAATGCTTCAGAGTCCTATCAAATCAACCCAAAGCCTGTAGCAAGAGACCGGCTTATCATTTCGACCATGTGGGCGAATATTTCACCTGGACCTAACCAAGCGTCCCTATCGGGAGTGTGTTGTTCATGCATGCAGACCGACAGATGCTCCTCTGCGCCTCCAGTTTTGTGAGCAGCTATTGACTGAGTAACAATGAATGGCTTGGACATGGATCTGTTCTTTATGCCTGATGAAGCCTGGTTTCATCCAAGTGGCTAGGACAACTCACAGAAAAACAGAATCCTCATAACTTTCACGAAACATCATTGCACGATCAGAAGGATGGGGGTTTGGTGCGCAGTGTCTTCACACCGCGTTATTGGCCCCATCTTCTTTCACCAGAAGCTAACTTCGGCGCACTATATTGCCAACAATTTGTGGCAGCATTAACGGAGGAGAAAAAAAACCTATAGTTTCTTCCAGTAGGATGCAGCAGCTGCCCATACAGCCGGCCGAACCTTGAAGTACATTTGCACAGTCTTCACACATGACAGCGTTGACCGGCCGGGGTGGCCGAGCGGTTCTAGGCGCTACAGTCTGGAACCGCGCGACTGCTACGGTCGCAGGTTCGAATCCTGCCTCGGGCATGGGTGTGTGTGATGTCCTTAGGTTAGTTAGGTTTAAGTAGTTCTAAGTTCTAGGCGACTGATGACCTCAGAAGTTAAGTCCCATATTGCTCAGAGCCATTTGAACCATTTTGACAGCGTTGTTAACATAGGGCAGTCCGGTCGCGGCCCTTGCTGGCCCCTGGTCACCTGATCTGTCTGTGCGATTTCTTTGTGTGGGGAGCCCTCAAAGCTAAAGTGTATCGCAACAACACTCATAGTCTTCAAGAACTGCAGCAGAATGTTTCGAGTGAGACTGCAGCAATTCCAGCTTCGATCCACCGTAAGCAACTTGCTGACCATGGCCCAAAAGTCCAAGAGATGAATGGTGGTCACTTTCAACTTTACTTTCCTCTGATGTGTTTCTTTGTATCCGAGAACTCTGTTCTCCGAGCCACTTTTGTTTGCTCCACCCTATACAACAGTTCCAGGAACGAGCTGTAGCCTGTGCGCCGACCGTAGGCTGCCTCCCCGGTGCTGTTTCCTTCGCGACGAGGACAGAGCGCTTGCGTCAAACGTGGGACAGCCTGTACTGTACTGTACCACGGCACAGTACACACTACCGACTACACCGTTAGTAGCGTTAATACTGACTGTTCACATAGCATGAATGAATGTACTGTCCGATATATTTTATGATTGTCTACGTAATTTATATTATACTATCTTTTGCGCGCGACTTCGTCTGCATGGGTATCGAATCCGCATGTATTTTGAAAAATCTTGAAGCTTATTATAGGCGAGAAAAACAGATAAGTCGCAATGGTAAAGAACTGATGTATTTGCAAGCACATATACATATGCAGAGGGGTTAAAAAAAATGTATCCACTGTTTAAAAGTCCATAACTTGCAAACTAATATACGGAGTTGTCTCATTTTTGGTGAAAGTGTGGATTAAAGTCCAACTTAAAGATATCACTGTAGGTGTTCGAAATGGTCACCATGCACATCCACACACAAACGGTGCCGCCGAACTGCAGCACGAACTACTGACTGCAACGTGTTCAGTTGGATATTTGCACATGAATGTACGATGGATTCTCGGAGTTCATCCGATGTGCGTGGCTTTTGTCGATAAACGACGCCCTTTAGTGTTCCCCATGGGTAAAAGTCCTGAGGAGTTAGGTCTGGGGTACGTGGTGGATACTCCACAGCACCTCTATGGTCTGTCCATCCTCCTGGTAGATTTTCGTCGAGATGCGCCCTAACACGATTTTGGTAGCGGGCTGGGGCACCATCTTGTTGAAAGTAAACTCTTCCGTCTCCATACAAGTCTCGGATGGCAGGTAAAATGGGTGTCTGAAGCTTCTGAAGATACACCTCACCGGTAACTGTGCCGTCAAAGAAGAATGGCCCAATCTAGCCCCGGTAAGACAAACCACACCACACATTTACTCCTGGCAAATTCACGGCTTTGTCTACATGGACATTCGGATTTTCCGCGACCCAGTAGATGCAACTGTGGCGACTTACTGTACCATTGAGTTTGAACTGTGTCTCATCAGACCACACAATCATCTCTGCAAACTCTTCATTGTTGCGTACCATGTTACTAAACCACTCGCAATACTCCATTCTACGATCTGGGTCGTCCTCGTTCATTGCGTGTAGCAATCGTGGGATGTAGCACTTACACTTTGCTGTCTTCAAAATTCGCCGAACACTTGAGCGACTCACTCCAGTTTCACGGGCACACTGCCTCACAGACTTCTGTGGTGAGCGAATGAACTTTTGTAACACACGACGGGAGTTAGCTGAACTTGTTACTATTACAGGTCGTCCAGATCGTTGTTCGCGTACATCTTTAACACAGCCTTCGGCTTCAAATTTGTCTCGAACGCGACGAATCGTTAAACGTGTCGGTGGTTCTGTTTGATACTCATTTCACCATTGCCGTTGAACCTCATTAATGTTTTCGTTCTTAAAATACTACTTCAAAACTGACTTCCTTTCATCGAATGTAAGCCTTGCGCCAGCCATGTTTACTCGAGCAACTAGGTGCAACTAAGAACAAAACACTGTCTGTCTGGCGACTGTCTGCTGACAAAACAAAACAACGCAATACAACGCTTGTGTGGCGATTGCCGGAACTACAAACTATTACACTACCAAAGATGAGAGAACTCCGTCAATTAGTTTGCCAGTTATGGACTTTTAAACAGTGGATTCATTTTTTTGGACCCCTCTGTATTTGAAGTATGAACTACCGACAGACCTGGATAGCGGAACGGTCTGGTATTGAATTTAAAGAAATTACGAAAATTAAAGAATTTATTTAGCCACAACGTTTGATGTTGTGTCTATAGGAACCATTATAAACAAGTTATCAGAGCTACTAGCCCGCTATGAAGATACGTAGAGCTGTCCATATAAGAAACAGTTCGTCCTGAGGTCGACGCGGAAGGTTCGAAGCGTCTCTCCTTATGACTCGGTGAAGGTCATGCCGAAGCATATGGTCACGGGAAACGTGTTTGAATTAGAAAGGAAAATTGTTAGAAATGAGGTGTACGCGTGCTACGAAAACTATTTCACCAGCTCCACTGCCAGTGAGAATTTCAGCTTTCATAGGATGAGGCAAATAAATGTGGCCCGTAGAACAGTGTTCCAGGTTACAAAGAAACACAGTAGAGGAAAGGAAATATAATGCTAAACTGACTACAGTAGATGTTGGAAGTGACCACCATTCATCTCTTGGCGTTTCTGGATGGCTCCCCACACAAAGTAATCGCACACTGACAGATCAGGTGACCTGGGTGCCCAGCAATGGCCGCGACTGTACTGACCTCTGCTAACAACTCTTGTTATTATTATTATTATTGTGTAGTATTCTGCCTAGTGGCAGGTCCATGTCTTCGTACAGAGAATTTCTGATTCCACTGTTCGCTGTCTGCAGCTTCTTCCTTCAGTCTGTTGTATCTCCTTCCATCTTTCATGTTGTCCAGATGTTGATTTCTTCTTCTTCGCCGGCCGGTGTGGCCGAGCGGTTCGAGGCGCTTCAGTCTGGAACCGCGCGACCGCTACGGTCGCGGGTTCGAATCCTGCCTCGGGCATGGATGTGTGTGATGTCCTTAGATTAGTTAGGTTTAAGTAGTTCTAAGTTCTAGGGGACTGATGACCTCAGATGTTAAGTCGCATAGTGCTCATAGCCATGTGAACCATTTTTCTTCTTCTTCCTCGTCCTGCGTTTCCTCTCAGTTTCCCTTCGATGACATCATGTACGAGTCCCAGAGTCCCTCGTGTCTAAGTACATGTCCAATTCAGTTGGCCTTTCTCTGAAGAATTGTACGCAGAATACTTCTCTTCTCTCCTACTCTTCCCAGTACATCGCCATTTTGTATGCGATCTGTCCACTTGATCTTTTCCATTCTCCTCCAGCACCACATTTCAAAGCTCTCTAAGTATTTTTTCACCTTCTTTCTCATGGTCCATGTCTCTGCTCCATACAGTGCAATGCTCCAAATGCAGAACTTTATCAGTTAGATGTGAAGTTTGTATAAATGTGCTCCAAGAAACCGGTGTGGATCACGTGGCGAGCTTACACGTGGCGTGCACGTCACGGCGTGTGGTTACGGTACATGCACATATTCACTTCCAATCGTATCTACTCATCCGGGCCACTTTTATAGTCTGGAACCGCGCGATCGCTA
Source organism: Schistocerca piceifrons (assembly GCF_021461385.2). NCBI lineage: Eukaryota > Metazoa > Arthropoda > Insecta > Orthoptera > Acrididae > Schistocerca > Schistocerca piceifrons. The sequence continues at coordinate 467,814,088 of NC_060141.1, read as the reverse complement.
CGGTCGCAGGTTCGAATCCTGCCTCGGGCATGGGTGTGTGTGATGTCCTTAGGTTAGTTAGGTTTAAGTAGTTCTAAGTTCTAGGGGACTGATGACCAAAGAAGTTAAGTCCCATAGTGCTCAGAGCCAGCCATTAGCCACTTTTATTTGCCACATCCTGTATGATGTTATTACGAAGTGACACCATTTGAAGACGAGTTCCATTACACAACATCGAAGAGGTTAAGTTCCAAAGCAGCGTAATCAGAATACACACTTTCAGAGCAATGTTATGGTTGGTGAATCCGGATGCAGAAAGAGAGTTAAGAAACTCTACCGGGTAAGTGGTAGCATTGGTCCGGTCCAGAACTATATTTATGGACTGACAAAACCCCTCGTACTCGTCAATTTTTTCCCATAATGCTCTGGCTTATAGCACCCGCTTGATCATCATTATTGCTCGTTCACAAAGCCAAGAATTCTCGTGACGCGTTGTTTGGGATACATCTCCATAAGCGAAACGAACAAGCTCCTCGATCGAAGGAACAGTTAGACAAAGGCTCTCTGGCCAAGTCACTAACCAATTCTATTAAGCCAACGTATCCTCGCCGATTTTTAACTAAAAGCGGACCGTCAGCGGTTTCTTGCGGTTCTGGAAGACCACAATGACTCAAAGGATCGCCATCAATGGAAATAATATCTAGAAGCGACTAAAGGCAATGACTGACAACACTATCACCAGATTCTGCTGCGCTATCTCCATAAGCGCGCTTATGTGCAAAAAAGGAAATCTTCTAATAGATGTCGCTGACATTTCGCCCACTACTGCACAGGGTGGGATGTCCGCAGAACCCCATCATAACTGCAGATAAATGGTTGACTCGAGTGGGACTTTCGCCGATTACGGCGTCTTCCAGCGCTTGTTCCCAGTTTCGGCTATCATGTAAATGACGCAGTGCACTGCAAGCAGCGTGAAACGTTGGATATTCAGCGCCATTTACAGCTCTCAGAAATGCGACAGATGTGGCTCCGCGGACTGTGCGCAGTAAAAGTTGCAAGTAATAGCATTTGCTGGTACTTGGATGGAAACTGTACACTCTACCTAATGCGGGTTCCTGATAAACGCCTGGAAACCCTTCCACTGGTTGACCGAGTCGGCGTCTATAGAAAACGCCTCTTTGTTGAACATAAAATGTGTGTGCAAACGTGTGTGAAATCATATGGGACTTAACTGCTGAGGCCACCAGTCCTTAAGCTTACACACTACTTAACCTAAACTATCCTAAGGACAAACATACACACATACCCATGCCCGAGGGAGGACTCGAACCTCCGCCGGAACCAGCCGGACAGTCCATGACTGCAACGCCTGAGACCGCTCGGCTAATCCCGGGCGGCTGTTGGACATAAGTGTTGCAGGATGGCACATCGTTGTACTTCAGAGATCGAGCAAAACTATCTTCTAGACGAAGATTGAAGTAAGCTAATAGTGTGGTAAGGCGAGGACTTCTTAAACGCTCCTGCTCATTTTCAGGATTCGAAATAGATTCCCTGGCCGTTTTCTAAATGAACATCTAAGTGCATAACGGTAGAGTGTTTTTCGTGAATAGGGAAACGCAGTATTCCTGCCGCCCTGCTTCTAACGTTTTAATGGAGCGACCTGACCGATATTTGGTCACCTCGTTACGATCAGCACTCCGAAAACCAAATGTCGCCTGGTCACTTCCCTTATTCAGGTATTTGCAAATGTATTTGTCGGCTCTACGCTAACACATTCAGGCTAACTTCAAATGCATGTGGAAGTTCGGGTGAGTGTGGTACTACCCACCGATTGTCTACTGCAACAAAAAATGGTTCAAATGGCTCTGAGCACTATGCGACTTAACTTCTGAGGTCATCAGTCGCCTAGAACTTAGAACTAATTAAACCTAACTAACCTAAGGACATCACACACATCCATGCCCGAGGCAGGATTCGAACCTGCGACCGTAGCGGTCACGCGGTTCCAGACTGAAGCGCCTTTAACCGCACGGCCACACTGGCCGGCTACTGCAACACACTCCCCGCAAATACTAACTACAGCCGTGAAACCGCCGTCTTGAGGAGCCGCGCACGATGGATACCCGATTTCACCAGTAACAGTTGCGTTAAGAAAGTTTTTCGGAAACCACTTCGTGCAACGGCTTTCCTTCATGCACGACGAACTGGTATTTAATGAGCCAAGTGGACCATGTATCAAGTTGGCTTTGATAATGCTGTGTAGAATGTTGGAAGATGTAACGCTTAGAGCCGTCCTTATGATATTTTTTTTTTGCTACCAGTTTCGGCACTTCAGTGCGCCATTTTCAGGCCTTAGTTCATGCTGAAGGGGTTATCACGATCCATATATATGCTGCATCAGTGGCCAATATAACTCGTTTACGAAGACTATCTGTAACTGTGATGTCAGCACTCCAGCCATCAACTCCAACCATCGTTGAGCTGCTCCTGACGGAAAATCGTGACCTTTGAAAAATTTACAAGCTGTTGCGGCGGTAATTTAGATCAATTAATTATAATCGTTATGGAGTTAATTAACATCATTACTCAAGATACAATTTTAGGTTCGGTTATGGGCACTGTCATCATTAGTTTTTTTTCGAGGAGTTACTTATTTAAAATCGTAGCTAGTTCAGGGAGAGTTAGCTTTAATTCACGTACGTCTGTAAGTGCGAATTTTTGTCAGCTCAGACCCATTTATTGCCCCAATGCCCTTGGGGGAAATCGTACTGTGCAAGGGCACTATAAAAACAAGATTTTCAATTTACTTACAGTTCACAGAGAGCTCCTTTCGAATTTCTTAAAATTCATTTAAAATTCAGAGTTATATCACGACTTTAATTAAAGCTATTGAGAAGAGATCAAAATTAAATTCACATTAACTTTATGCGATCTGTGGATTGCCCATTGATACCTAATTTGCTGAACAGCTGAGAGTTAATTTGATCACAGTCATTTAAATGTCCACTGCAGGCTGCCAGAATTTTATTTTTATACAGATGAACTTTACTGCATCATGTATTTCTTTACAGGCCCCACTTGGCCTGTGGCCATTTTCAAATGCCTCCAGTATCAGTATCAACAACATAAAACGGAAAACAGTTTCTCAAAAACACCTGGCAGATTACAGCTACTCTTAAACTAGTTACACTTAGTAAAATAGTGTTGTATTTAAAATCTGTTTTGTGTTACTTGGGAACAGAGGCACGCCTCGAATATCTGCATATATCATCTTGAACATCACATACTGCATACAATAACTCGTTGTGTGGTACATCATATAAGTGAACTGCTATTCAGAAATGGCTTCCAATCCCTTGCTTAACACCACCATCTGAAAATATGATCTTAACCGACGTATTATACGACGAAAACGAAAAATTAAAATGAGAATTCTGTGCTTGAATGCGGATTGAGAGGTCTTAAAAGAAAATGGGGCTAAACGCCCGTCGACTACGAAGTCATTAGATATGAAGCACAAGCCCGAATTGGGAAAGGATGGAAAAGTTAACCGGCCGTGGCCTTTCGCCTTGGACGATTTCCGGCATCACGGAAAACCTAAATGTCGTCGGCTGGACGGGAATTTGAACCGCCGTTCTCCCACATACGAGACCAGCGCCGTAGCACTGCATCTACACACTCGGTCACGAGCTCTTTCAGTCGCTACGTGAGTAACGAGAACTGCTGCCTGCAGTGATCTGTCACACAGGTTTAATCTGTTACGAAGACTAAGTTCAGCATTCCTCCCGTTCAGAAAAGACAGTTTCAGTCCGAAATGTCAGAGATCCATGTGTTCTATTGAATTATGTTTCTCACTAGACAACAGGTCCGCCCCTGGTAGCTGAGTGGTCAGCGCCACAGAATGTCAGTCGTAAGGGCCCGCGTTCGATTCCAGGCTGGGTCGGAGATTTTCCCCGCTTAGGGACTGGGTGTTGTCCTAATCATTATCATTTCATCCCCATCGATGCGCAAGTCACCGAAGTGGCGTCAAATCGAAAGACTTGCACCAGGCGAACGGTCTACCCGACGGGAGGCCCTCGTCACACGACATTTATTTACTAGACCACAGGATATCCCATCAACTGATATCTCTAAAACATTCGTTCATACACCCATTTCGGGTAGTGTATTCTTTTCGCTTCTCTTAGTGGTTCTAGAGCCGTGCGGCAGAAAACATTACGGCGTTTATCAGTGATACACTGGCGATTGTGTACGATAAGCAATGATCATCTTCGACTCAGTGACTCGATTAGCTCCTCTTTAACTGCATAACTGCTGTTTATATTACTTTATTGCTGGTAGTTCAAGCATTTTCAGTGGACACTATAGCCCTACGAATTGTTTCGTAAAATGATACCTCATAATCTAACACGCTCTGGGCTAATACCGCACCTTGATCCTGTAGCTGAATACACTATACATAAACCGTTCTCCTCATAAGCTTTTTTTTTATTATTAAGAAGCGCCTACGCCACTCATTTCGTGCTGCTCTCTCCCACATTGCTCAGTAAATGGAAGCGTGGGAATGCCTACTTACCCAAGGTAATTTAGATGATTCAGATGGCTCTAAGCACTATGGGACGTAACCTCTGTGGTCTTCAGTCCCCTAGACTTAGAACTACTTAAACTTAAGCAAACTAAGGACGTCACACACATCCATGCCCGAGCCAGGATTCGAACTGCGAGCGTAGCAGCAGCGCGGTTCCGGACAGAAGCGCCTAGAACCGCTTGGCCACAGCAGCCGGCGGTAATTTAGATCAATTAATGATAATCGTTATGGAGTTAATTAACATCATTACTCAAGATACAATTTTAGGTTCGGTTATGGGCACTGTCATCATTAGTTTTTTTTCGAGGAGTTACTTATTTAAAATCGTAGCTAGTTGAGGGAGAGTTGGCTTTAATTTACGTACGTCTGCAAGTGCGAATTTTTGTCAGCTCAGACCCATTTATTGCCCCAATGCCCTTAGGGGAAATCGTACTGTGCAAGGGCACTATAAAAACAAGATTTTCAATTTACTTACAATTCACAGAGAGCTCCTTTCGAATTTCTTAAAATTCATTTAAAATTCAGAGTTATGTTGTGTGTATATCACGACTTTAATTAAAGCTATTGAGAAGAGATCAAAATTAAATTCACATTAACTTTATGCGATCTGTGGATTGCCCATTGATACCTAATTTGCTGAACAGCTGAGAGTTAATTTGATCACAGTCATTTAAATGTCCACTGCAGGCTGTCAGGATTTTATTTTTATACAGATGAACTTTACTGCATCATGTATTTCTTTACAGGCCCCATTTGGCCTGTGGCCATTTTCAAATGCCTCCAGTATCAGTATCAACAACATAAAACGGAAAACAGTTTCTCAAAAACACCTGGCAGATTATAGCTACTCTTAAACTAGTTACACTTAGTAAAATAGTGTTGTATTTAAAATCTGTTTTGTGTTACTTGGGAACAGAGGCACGCCTCGAATATCTGCATATATCATCTTGAACATCAAATACTGCATACAATAACTCGTTGTGTGGTACATCATATAAGTGAACTGCTATTCAGAAATGGCTTCCAATCCCTTGCTTAACGTTTTTAAAAGCACGTGTCCTTTCACTTCCACAGAAATAAGCACAGTCGCTATAAAAACATGGTAACGGGCAACGCCCAAAGAATATTTTATATGTCGTGCTACTCAATCCGTTACTGTGGCCAGTATGTGATTTTTAAGACAATATACGCAGATTTTCAGCATGTGTGCAGGTGAAGGCCACTCTTCCCATGTAGCACTAAATAGTTTTCAAATATGACGCACCTACGGAAATTTTAGTAATAACGTAACAGCAACTTTAATTTGTAAAGTGTAAAGATGTTACGAAGATGTTTTAGCTTTTTACCTTGATGACACCGATAAAGCAGGCATCTGCATGTGGCCACAGGCATGATAGCTCACGGTGGGCCTTAAAAATGGCTTCATAATTCAGAAATTGCGTTTAGCCTGTTGTCTCACACATGAAGCAACTAATACCGAAATAAATCCAGTTCATTGCGGAATTGTTGCTGTGATGTCAGACATTTGAAACATTGGACTTGGTAACAATCAAAAAGGTCGAAACAGTATCGATTTCCCATAACCACAATCTATGACCCAACGCCTATAATACACATGTACAACCCATTACGCAGAACCTATAACAAATAACTCATCACCAATTATCCTTCACCCATTACCCGTCACACATAATCCATAACCCTACACCCATAATCCATAACCTAGAACTAAACATCTATCACCCATAACCCATAAACACTACCTACAACCCAGAATGGTTTTAGTATTCAGAAATCGTGTCGATGCTATGGACCCACACACGAAACAACTAATACTAAAATAAATCCAGTTTGTTACGGAATTGTTGATACAGTATCTGACGTGTGAAACATCAAAAAGGTCAAACAGTTTCGATTTTATCCACTAGTGGATCTCCAGGAAATATACCGGCGTATCACAGTAGGGGCGTTTCTTTTAGTATTCAACGCCTTGCAGTTAATGATGCTTGGCACCAGTTTACTGCTGCCTGAAACGACCGTGTACAGTGCTGCAACGTGTAATTAGCAGAACCGGTTCCAACTGCTCCTCTTCCGTGAATAATGTAGGTCTGTCTTGTCTACTGTATGAACCTCTAAATATTGTCCGTATGCTGCAGAGTGAGCGTGCTAGTCATTTATTTGTACAATGTTGTCGTAGTAGACATTCGTTGCAGAAATCGAAGGAATCTTTGTAAATAACCTTCTACGAGCTGCCTCTCCCCTCCCCCAATGCGCCCCTAGTATCTGCGCGTACTTAAAAAAAATTAGTTAGAGAAAACAAAATTATTTAATTAAAACATATTTTCATTTTCAAAGTGAGAGAAAACTTGTGATCCGTTCATATCCAGAAGATTTGCATTTTTCTTCTTCTTCCTCTTCTTGTTACTCTTCTTCCGTGCCTTATTTCCCATGACTGTTGCGGGTCGCCTTCCTAGTCCTACTGCGCCACTCTGTAAGTATTCGCATCATTTCAGGAAGCAGTCCCATCGTTTTCACGTCATACGGTTAGGTTACGACATGTCCGTGCCAGCCTATGTGATTCTCTTGAAACTCTCCTGCTGTCTGTGCTACCTTAAGCGAACTTCGGATGTGGTCGTTTCTTAAGCAGATATTCTGGGTCATTCTTTCAGACAAACGTACTATCCTTGTCTCTTCAACTTCGAGCTTTCGTTCGTCGGATTTGAGCATGGGCCAACATTCTGAACTGTGCGATAGAGCTGGTCTTATCCCCCGATTGTATACACTTGTAACACTACCGGCTACTACTCAAGTAGCTACACAGCAACAATGTTACTCTTGCGAAAGGATTTTAATTTTACCATGATTATGCGTATACTGGTCAAGGTATCGGACTGTAATCGTTTCTCTAAAGACTTCTATTGAAACGAAGCAATATCAGAACAAATGAAATCGAACCAAGGTTCTATTAGTAATTACGTAAAAGAAAACGGTCGCCAGCCTAATTAGACAAAGTTGTACCAAGTACTAACACCGTTCGTAAAGAAAGTTAACTAAGGAGATCGACTTTACCTGAAACTGAAATTCTGTTTTGCTTATAAGATACAACTTGCCGCAGTGGATACACCGGTTCCTGTTAGATCACCGAAGTTAAGCGCTGTCGGGCGTGGTCGGCACTTGGATGGGTGACCAGCCAGGCCGTCATGCGCTGTTGCCATTTCTCGGGGTGAAATCAGCCTCGTGATGCCAATTGAGGAACTATTCGACCGACTAGTAGCGGCTTCGGTCAAGACTACTTTTACAACGGCCGGAAGAGCGGTGTGCTGACCCTACGCCCCTCCTATCCGCATCCTCCACTGAGGATGACACGGCGGTCAGATGGTCCCGGTAGGCCACTTGTGGCATGAAGGCGGAGTGCTTTTATTTTTATAAGAGACAAGGCAGAAGCGCAATTTAACACGTAATGCCCAGCGGTTTGACATGAACTACACAGGAGTATTAATACGTTTAGGCAACAACTGGCCTCTCAACAACCCTTACTGTCTGTACATTACAATAGGAAGCTAATGATCAAAAAGGTAAATGATTACTAATGGTGGAATACTACTTACTTGGACAATGGGTTCTATTGTCAGTTTAGTTATTGGAAATTATTATTCTTCAAATAGTTTTCAAGTAATTGTATCTTTTGTGCTGATTTTAATTTGTCTTCTCAAGGAGCATTCAATCCCTTATACTATTTAACTCAGATAGGACACGTGATACCTGAATCCACTATAGTATGAACAGCTGTATCTATTTGGTTACTGTCGTACACAAAAGTTATAAGAATGAAAGCTGTACTTCTTGAGTAACTGATACTGTAATATGAAATTTAAATGTGGCTCAACTGTTAGCATGGGGACTTAGAAACTAGTCTATCAGTAGACTCGGACCTAAGCCGAACATTTTAGTCACAACACAATATTAGAAACACTTTTAACTAGACAACACATGACATTATAAAAGCTGTTATTTCGACAGGAAGGATCTTTAAACTGAATACTTCAAGTCTTCTCTTAATAACTGTACTGAGACGAAACATCTAATTATTCTGCTACGAAGAGTGCTTGGAGGGCTTCAAAGCTGATGCCCACTGAATAATTAAGAAATTTACTACTCCACAATGCTTCTTAACTCTAGTGAAAGTTTACTGAAACGACTTTTCAGTTCAATGAAATAGGATACTCGGAAATATCGCAGCATTTAGGATAGGATCAGTCTAGGTGAATGATTAAGGATAAAATAAAGGTGCTCAACACTAAGTTTACAGAACACGAAATTATGACTGAAAACTAATCCGCACAACTGGATCCATGCAATTGTACGATACTCAACTGGTAATTTGAAGTGAAAGTGGTGGCAATGTCGGTCTCCTGTGCTATTCAAAAAAGTGGGCAGAAGTATCTACGGCTCTTGCTGTGTAACTGGCTCTGACAATTTTGCAGTTTTCGCCTCGTTCACTTCACAAGATGCGCACACTTTGCCTGCTATCCACCAACTGACTCATGCCGCAGAGGAGCTTTGCAGTTTTGTCTCCAGATCCACCATTTCTGTTCCAGTCAGAGGACCTTCCCTCCAGGGTTTACATGATTACAAACCCAAATCCCCTATGCATGCACCGGAATTACAAGCAAAGTTTTAATTTTCCCATTCTTTTATAGCACATGATTTTTGAAATTACATCGATCGATTAATTTCAATTACATAAACGGTCATAAATATGAGTAAAACATTTACATAGATGTCACATCAAAGAACATAGTCTTACATCAGTCACGTTAAGTAAAAATAAACAAAGAAACTACATAATAAAATTATAGTTATTATCGATAGTAGTGTTACACTCGCCCCATGTTTCAGTGATGTTTCGTGTTAGGGATACATCAGTGAAACATCTGTAACACCTCAGATAGTGTTGGGTGAAGAAAAATTGCAAACACATCACAACAGCATTCACTCTACATAAACAGCAGTACAAAGATAAATAATATCATTTCATCTCATTCACGCCTTCGTTACATTTTACATAACATTTCGTCATGGAGAAGCAATTGTGTGTTAATAGAACATTGGCTAACAATGAATACACTAACATGAGAATGACACATATATAAGAAAACACGTAATAAGTACAGGAAAGGAAATATGGCACAAGCTCTTAGAAAAACATCATTACAATTTGTTCTATATTTACAATTGTTAACTGGAAACTATAAGAAGTTCGTTTATTTTGCTTTGTAAGAATTGTTTCTTATAAATTTTTATCATTTTCACAGTATTACTGAAGATTTTACTTTCGATTTGCGTACAGAAAAAACAATTAGGAAAAATTGTTAAATCCGCCAGATAGGTGTTTTCTGTCATGTTAACTTTCATGCAGTTCAGCAAAGTAACACAATATTATGTACGACAAGCACAAACTTTTTCAGTGGCTCTACGCTATTTCAGGCAGTCCACTCCAATACTTTTATTTACAAGCCTTGTTTTACCAATGGAACATTTGGCCGACCACTGAGATTTTAGGCAGTCCATTTCGAGTACCCTCTCCTGCTCTATTCACTTAGCAAGATATTAAGCTGTCCGTTTCACATACTGGCAGTTCATTTTATCAGGCTGCAACTCATTATGTAGTACAGCCTTTTCGCATGTCGTTTCACATTTTTGGACTGTCCATTTCATTTAATACATAATTACATTGAAAGAATCTGAAATACACAGACATATATTAGCATAATAATGACAGTAAGTCTTCACAACAGTATAATATACGTTGCAAAAGGAACGTTGTAGAAGGAAACATATTACAATTCAGTACTTATTATGCATAATAGTTTTCCTAACAGTGTTCGTTTTTATTCTGTTCTCTGACCACAAGGTTTCAAGTCCACTATATTACGAACATCTAGAGGCGTCTTTGATTTTGGGTACACCAGAAAGTAAGTTAGTGTGAGGAGTTCCTTGGACTTCAAACGGGCCATTGTAAATATATTTGAATTTTGAAGCAACAAGCTTAATTTTGAAATGAGCCTGCCCCACCACCTCTAATTAAGCTACCAGTTTGTGTATAATTTCATTTTCCTGAGCTTACCATAACAAGTCTTGAAAAGGTCTAATTTCGTCCCAGGGATTTTTCTACATGTACTTTATCTATAACCGGGGGCTTCCTTAGTTTCGATATTTCAAAGTCTTTCACAATCTGAATTCGTTGTCGATAATAAATGGCATCGTCCGGTGGTTCTTTCTTCCTTCGTCCTGTGTTTTCTTCTGGTTCTTGTTTTGAAATCGCTCCAACTGGTGTTACAAAACAACATTTCATCACCAATGCCTCGATTCCTATTACTTCAATATATTATCCAACCGAACTCTCTTCTTTATCTGGCCACTCTGAGTAAATATTTGAAAGAAACGGTTTCCTTAGACACATGTTAATTTCCTCATCCGATCATTTGTCGGATCTGAAATACTCACGGTCACGGTTTTCTCCTAATGCTATTCGTTCTTTTTCTTTCGCAGTAAGCTCTTCGTCAGAGCTGTCATCTTCACCGGCTCTAACGAAGTCTACCTTTACTTCGTATTTTGTGTAGCCATTGTGTACTTCAATAATTCGTAAGTAGTCGTCCGAATCCACCTCTTCATGTCTGCTGACAACAGTGTGTTCTGCTGGCGATTCGTTTGTCAGGAATGCTTCGTTAGCAACACTGAGGATTTCATCTTCTCCCATTCTCCATTAATCGTACTATACTTGGCAGCTGGCGTAACTTGCGTGGCGCCCTTTTCCTCATTATCTACCATCTTTTTATTAATTGCTGCTCGTGGCGCGAAATACTTCCATTTTCTCCTTGCTATTGGGGCACCCCCTTTTCCTCATTATCTACCATCCTTTTATTAATTGCTGCTCGTGGCGCCAAATACTTCCATTTCCTCCTTGCTATTGGGTCACCTCCTTTTCTCGACGTCCCTTTTTCTCCTTTCACTACCACCTAACTTTTGGTCTCATAATTTCTTTTGAAATTCTCCCAATCACACTGCTTTAGTAGCCCTTGGTGCATACAGATCTATTCAAACCAACGTATAATCCGTGAAAACTCGTTTTCGGAAAATTATATCGTTATTTAAACTGTCGTCGGCGCTTTCTTCTTCGCTTAAAAATATATTCAGGTTTTCTCTTGCGCCGGTGGTGTTATCTGCCAAAGCGATTCCATTGCATTCTGTTGTGACGCCCTCATTCTGTTCTACTGCCGGGAACAACAGATTCCTTACGGAAGCTCTGGCGGGCTGTCAGCACGCTGGTATACAGTACGTGTCAGCGCCTGCCTGCCGTGACTCATTCCTGACCACATCTGTTGCTTTGCTTGCAGCGACCTGTTGCGCTTCGCAGTCTCTCATTCATGTACTAGGTACATTACATCTACGCTGGTACTGTTTCTTGCGACTGGGCCATGAAAACCTCTCCGCGTTAGTTTGGACCTTATATACTTGGTCCGCAGTTTTCTGCGCTGTTGCTGTCGGGGTAATGTCGCGGTGCAAATCCTCTTACGCGGGCGGCTGAGGTAGCTCGACCTCTGCTCCTACCTCGTTGAACCATACTAAGGCGCAGGGGTGTACGTAGGGGGCAGGAGTGGCCCCCGCTAGGGGCGCGAGAGCAAGAGGGGCGCAAATTCCAAAGGCTGCAGGCGATGACGTGACGGAGCGCCGCGCCACCCTCTGAAAAAATAACGCTGCGCCGCGGCCAGTCTAGTACGAGATATTGTGGAAAAATTTTCCACAGAACGGATAAGAGATAGTAAAGGAAGGCTCTCCGATGATGAGAATTCTCATCGCTTTAGTGGGAGGCGCTTTCCTCACATCACTCCAAGTGACCAGTCCAAGAAACGCAGACTGTGGCGTAGATGTGCAGTCTGCTCGAAACAGAATGTGCGCCGCGGCCGGTATTATCTTTCTAGATAAACTTTTGAAAAATACTACTACTGCTACTACTACTACTACTACTACTAATTTATTCTTGATTTTTTGGCAGTGCTCAGCTAATATATATTTCCCAAGCTGAACCTCCTTACTCCGAACTTTTCTATCAGAGCACGAGAGCACATAACCTTGCAAACCAGTTTTGACATCCTCATCTTCCTGCAAGTGCATAAAGTACGACTGTGATCAGATCCAGTTGACATATTTCTTGCTTAATTGGGCAAGTAAACGTATGCACTATATTCACGGTAAGTAAATATTATTTACTTGTTATATTAGCTTATGACAACAGTTGCAAAATATTACCTTAACAAAGTACCCAGAAAGACATATTAGACTTATTTAATAACAATTATCACAAACACATATAAACAAGATTCGTTGTTAATATTACTGGTCTCATTAATTTTGCTATGGTAATTGCTATATCAAATCTTTTTACCTAATTCTTTTATCTCCGCTAAGTCGACAATTTATTAGCAGATTTGAGGTTTTGAAGGAACATAGATCCATTTGGCTTAATTGTACTCTCGCCAGGCCAGGGCAATTACGACTTGCCCAAACGTTTGGGGGTGAGGATTTTGAAGCACGAGGCCTTACGAGAGCCACGTAGAACAAGTCATGCTGTGCGCACCATGTACACTTTCGGCATTACCTGGTTACCATACTGAGAAATAATTTAGCACTTAAAAGCTCATTGCCAGTGACGACTCACTTACCTCCCCATCCTGGTCGGCTTACCATCAGGTTTCAAAATCGCCACCCACCTTCGTAGTGGTAGGTGTTCGTGTTAGCTGGCGAGCGGAGGTAACTCAGACCGGACACGCACCCCCGTCTCGTCTGTCGCCAATTCGCAGAAGGACCTCGGTGCCGACACTAGTCCCAGTTCCTCTGTGGCTGTGTAGCAAGAGGAAGCGCTCGGTCGTACATCAAGGAAGGTGAGTCATGTGTTCTGTAATAGCAATATGTTTCCTGTGCTCATGCTCATGGTTCATAAGCAGCTACGATTCTTTCATGTTTGAATGAAACTCTTATTTTATCAGGCAGTTAAACATTTTCCCCGTTTTTCTCACTGTAGAATCGCACTATTTATAATTTGACGCTTCTTACGTATATCTGCTTAATTTATGGGCGGTTTTTTTTCTTCGCAGTCAATTTTTTGATTTGAAATTCGTAGCAGTAGTTAAAACTACATTATAACAATACATACATATCAAAATCAGTGGAAACTCATGCATATGTCACTATAAGTTTCGATCGACATAGTTGTCGCCAAAAGCGTCCCTAGGGAAGATACTAAAATTATCAGTCTTGTTGCTAACGAGTACGTAAAAAACAGAGTTTAACTTTTGATTATGCAAAATAATATGAACTCATTTATCTACAATGCCAATCATACAATTTTTCTTTCTCACAACTATATTTCATTAACTAAAATTAATAAATATGAAACTTACTCGTGTTTGATAGTTGTAGCACCTTGTTTATTTCAGTAACATTTGATATGCTACCTAAGGGGATTTGGCTGTTTGCCATATTGTTTATAACAGATGTACCAGTTAAAATTACACATAAAAGGTTCCAGATAGATTGTATAATGGTAAGACAGAGATTTAGGAACCAGGTTTTAAATTGTAAGACATTTCCAGGTGCAGATGTGGACTCTGACCACAATCTATTGGTTATGAACTGTAGACTAAAACTGAAGAAACTGCAAAAAGGTGGGAATTTAAGGAGATGGGACCTGGATAAACTGACTAAACCAGAGGTTGTACAGAGTTTCAGAGGGAGCATAAGGGAACAATTGACAGGAACAGGGAACGAAATACAGTAGAATAAGAATGGGTAGCTTTGAGGTACGAAATAGTGCAGGCAGCAGAGCATCAAGTAGGTAAAAAGACGAGGGCTACTAGAAATCCTTGGGTGACAGAAGAGATACTGAATTTAATTGATGAAAGGAGAAAATACAAAAATGTAGTAAGTGAAGCAGGCAAAAAGGAATACAAACGTCTCAAAAATGAGATCGACAGGAAGTGCAAAATGGCTAACCAGGCATGACTAGAGGACAAATGTAAGGATGTAGAGGCTTAGCTCACTAGGGGTTAGATAGATACTGCCTACAGGAAAATTAAAGAGACCTTTGGAGAAAAGAGAACCACTTGTATGAATATCAAGAGCTCAGATGGAAACCCAGTTCTAAGCAAAGAAGGGAAAGTAGAAAGGTGGAAGGAGTATATAGAGGGTCTATACAAGTGCGATGTTCTTGAGGACAATATTATGGAAATGGAAGAAGATGTAGATGAAAATGAAATGGGAGATACTGCGTGAAGAGTTTGACGAAGCACTGAAAGACCTGAATCGAAACAAGGCCCCGGGAGTTGACAACATTCCATTAGAACTACTGACGGCCTTGGGAGAGCCAGTCCTGAAATCTACCATCTTGTGAGCAAGATGTATGAGACAAGCGAAATACCCTCAGACTTCAAGAAGAATATAATAATTCAAATCCCAAAGAAAGCAGGTGTTGACAGATGCGAAAATTACCGAACTATCTGTTTAATAAGTCATAGCTGCAAAATACTAACGCGAATTCTTTACAGACGAATGAAAAACTGGTAGAAGGCGACCTCGGGGAAGATCAGTTTGGATTCCGTAGAAATGTTGGAACACGGAGGCAATACTGATCCTAGGATTTATCTTAGAAGAAAGATTAAGGAAAGGCAAACCTACGTTTCTAGCATTTGTAGACTTAGAGAAAGCTTTTGACAATGTTGACTGGAATACACTCTTTCAAATTCAGAAGGTGGCAGGGGGTAAAATACAGAGTGCGAAAGGCCATTTACAATTTGTACAGAAAGCAGATGGCAGTTATAAGAGTCGAGGGACATGAAAGGGAAGCCGAGGTTGGGAAGGGAGTGAGACAGGGTTGTAGCCTCTCCCCGATGCTATTCAATCTGTATATTGAGCAAGCAGTAAAGGAAACAAAAGAAGAGTTCGGAGTAGGTATTAAAATCCATGGAGAAGAAATGAAAACATTCAGGTTCGCCGATGACATTGTAATTCTGTCAGAAACAGCAAAGGACTTGGAAGAGCGGTCGAACGGAATGGACAGTGTCTTGAAAGGAGGGTATAAGATGAACATCAACAAAAGCAAAACAAGGATAATGGAATGTAGTCGAATTAAGTCGGGTGATGCTGACGGAATTAGATTAGGAAATGAGACACTTTAAATAGTAAAGGAGTTTTGCTATTTGGGGAGCAAAATAACTGATGATGGTCGAAGTAGAGAGGATATAAAACGTAGACTGGCAATGGCAAGGAAAGCGTTTCTGAAGAAGAGAAATTTGTTAACATCGAGTATAGATTTAAGTGTCAGGAAGTCGTTTCTGAAAGTATTTGTATGGAGTGTAGCCATGTATGGAAGTGAAACATGGAAGATAAATAGTTTGGACAAGAAGAGAATAGAAGCTTTCGAAATGTGGTGCTACAGAAGAATGCTGAAGATTAGATGGGTAGATAACATAACCAATGAGGAGGTATTGAATAGAATTGGGGAGAAGAGGAGTTTGTGGCACACACTGCTATCTTCGGAATTGTGTGCATGATATTTTTCCGAAAGTCTGATGGTACGTCGCTAGTTGAACAGTCATTTGGCTGCTACTTCTCCCAATGACTTCAGAAATTCCGATGGAATATTACCTATCCCCCCAGCCTTATTTGATTTCAAGTCCTCCAAATCGCTCTTAAATTCTGCCTCTAATACTGGATCCCCTATGTCTTCATTTTCAACACTCGTCTCTTCTTCTAGCACTCCATCTGACACGTCTTCCCCCTGATAGAGTCCTTCGATGTATGCTTCCCCTCTATCCGCCCTCTCCTTTACGCTCAGCAGTGGAATTCCCGCTGCACTCTTAATGTTACCACCGTTGCTTTTAACCCGGCAGTGCACGCGCCTGGAAACGGGACGCACAAACGTCAAACACGTAGCTGTTCTTTTAGACCCTTACAGATTATACTGATTTATAATTACCATCAGACGACTCTTATTGCTGTCTTTTATGTGTGCTGACAGAGTGACTTCTTTTAACCAATTTTCAGACATTGTATTAATGTGAAGATTTCTCTATGATCTGACAGACCAGCTTAGTTTACTGCCGGGTTAATTTCCCCGAATGTTGTTTCACTTTTCTATATGCTTAATCAGTCTTACCGACGATCATTTCATTTTCAATTTCTTCACATTTTTCCTGCCATTTTGCCTTAGCTTCCCCGCATTTCCTATTTATTTCATTCGTAAGTCACTTGTATTTCTGTATTCCTTCATTTCCCTGAACATTTTTATACTTCCTTCTTTCATCGATCAGATGAAGTATTTCCTCTGTTACCCATAGCTTCTTCGTATTTACCTTCCTTGTTCCTATCTTTATCACCCCAACATTTGTGATTGCTGTTTCTAGACATGTCCACTCTTCTTCACTTGAACTTCCTACTTTGGTATTCACGACCGCAGTATCAACTGTCTTCGCGATCTTCAAACGCGTCTCATCATTCCTCAGAGCTTTGGTATCCCATTTAATTCCCGACTGGTTCTTTCAGATGGTTCTCTTAAACTTAGGCCTGCTCTTCATCATTACTAAATTGTGATCTGAGTCTATATCGGCTCCTGAGTACGCTCTACAATCTAATATCTGATTTGCGGCAATCTTTTGCGTGTACACACATTTGCGCAATTATCTGTGCAGACAAATCGTAAAGTGTGGACCGGCCTTTCCTTGTAAGCGCCAACACACTAAATAAATGCTTCCGTGATTTCTTTTAGGTAACTTCCACTTTGTCTGAGCATCTGAAATTTGGCATGTGGGTTTAAGCAACGTCAACTACGAGTGATAGAAATCAAGGCAAGTTTCGACATGACAAGTCTGATTATCTCGTCTAGATTCGGCCTGGCCTGGGGAGAATACATGAGCCCATAGGGTTCTTTTGTGTTTGGCCCATTAAAAATTATTCATCTGCTATTGTTGTTATTATGTGTATAGTGTAAGTAGGCTGTTTAGGTTTTTATGTGGGTAACGCCACGTAGCGCTCTGTATGAAAATCACTGACAGTGCTGTGTGCAGTCTGTGGCTGATTTGCATTGTTGGAATATTTGCAATTGTAGTGTTGGGCAGTTGGATGTGAACAGCGCGTAGCGTTGCGCAGTTGGAGGTGAGCCGCCAGCAGTGGTGGATGTGGGAAGAGAGATGGCGGAGATTTGAGAGCGGACGATCTGGACGTGTGTCCGTCAGAAAAACGAAGTTTGTAAGACTGGATGTCATGAACTGATATATATATATATATATATATATATATATATATATATATATATATATATATATATATTATGGCTTTTGAACAGTATTAAGGTAAATACATTGTTTGTCCTCTATCAAAATCATTCATTTGCTAACTACGCCTATCAGTAGTTAGTGCCTTGAGCAGTTAGAATCCTTTATTTAGCTGGCAGTATTGGCGCTCGCTGTATTGTAGTAGCTCGAGTAACGAAGATTTTTGTAAGGTAAGTGATTCACTGAAGGTATAGGGTATTGTTAGTCAGGGCCATTCTTTTGTAGGGATTATTGAAAGTCAGACTGCGTTGCGCTAAAAAAATATTGTGTCAGTTTAGTAATGATCAGAATAAATAAAGAGAGAAATGTCTGAGTACGTTCAGTTTTGCTCAGCTGTTTGAAAATCAAATAACGTAGAGGTTTTCCAGCACTGTCATTTATAAAAATTTTCTAAGGGGATGTTTCAATAGGTTCACTTTATTTTCATTTATATTTAGTTCCAAGTTAAAACATTTCCTTTCATACAACAAAGAGATGGGACCTAAAAAACTATCTGAAAATGTATTAAAAAAACTAAGAAAAGAAAAGGAAAGAACTGCAGTTCTCCTTTAAGGAGACTTGAAAAATTGGTTAAAACCCAACAAGGAGGTGGACACACGCAACACTGCAACAGATCAAGAGGAGAGTAATGCCGATTTTGAATCTGATGATACGGAAAGACATCCAAATACAAATGATGACAACCAACCACAACCATCAACTTCTCATCACATAGCCCCACCGTTTCAGAAAACAACTATCAGGAGTACGAATCTTCCACACTTAGTTCTTTAGGTGAGGAAAGATCAGCAATTGGTTGTCATAATTGACCCACTAGAAGAAGACTGTTCACCAGAAATAGATGAAATACTTTTTACTGATAAAAAAATGGCCTAGCTACCCACTGATTACTGATAATATTCGAATTGTGTTAGTTGAACGTGGCCCTCAAATAGTTGACGTATCTACCTTCAAGTTTCCCGTGTCGGATGGAGATAGACGTTTCGATGGCAAGTGGTTTTACAAAAAGCTCACAAATGGGGAACGTGTGCGAAGACAATGGTTACTTTATAGCCAGTCGGAAGATTCTCTGTTTTGTTTTCCCTGTCTCCTCTTTGAGAAGGATCATCGTGGAAAGTAGTTTTCATTTTCAGATTTTAATAAAGACTTCAATGACTGGAAACACTTAAACCCTCTGATTTACAATCACGAAAACTGGTCCAGCCACAGGTTATGTTGCATGCAGTGGAAAGATTTGCAAAACCGACTAAAACAAAAGAAAACTGTAGATGATGAAATTCACCAAAGTATTCAGAAGGAGGTAGAGAAATGGAGGAACATACTGAAAGTAGTCATAGATGTAATTATATTTTGTGCTAAGAATAATCAACCACTTCGAGGAACAGCAAAGAAAGAAATCATTGGCGAGTCAAGTAGTGGAGTTTTTTTAAGCACATTAGAAGTAATAAGTCACTATCATCCTAAACTAGCAGAACATATGGCATACGTTAAATCAAATAAAATGGCACTCAGTTACTTTTCCCCTAAAGTCCAAAATGAGCTCATAACTTTAATTGGAAGTAACATGAGGCAGAAAATCTTGAATCAAATAAAAAAATGGAAAATACTTTTGGATCATCTTTGACTGCACACCAGACAGTGCTCACATTGAGCAAATAAGCCAAGTTATTAGATTTGTTGACTTGTCAGATGGGAAGTGTCAAGTTAAAGAAAGTTTCATTGACTTTATCAACCCTAATGAAAAAACAGTTGAAGGCATTTCAGTGGACATTCTTAAAAAACTTAAAGAAGATGGGCTAAGTATTGATAATTGCAGAGGTCAGGGTTATGATAATGGCAGCAATATGGCTGGAAAATATATCGGTGTGCAAGCTCAGATCCTCAAACAAAATGATAGTGCTCGATTTGTACCATGTGCAGCACATAGTTTGAACCTTATTGGATCGCATGCTGCCGCTGTTTCGCCTCTAATGATTACTTTTTTTGGAACAGTTCAAAACGTTTTTGCTTTCTTCAGTGCCTCTACAGGTTCAAATGGTTCAAATGGCTCTGAGCACTATGGGACTTAACGTCTGAGGTCAGCCGGCCGTGGCGGCCGTGCGGTTCTAGGCGCTCAGTCCGGAACCGCGTGACTGCTGCGGTCGCAGGTCCCCTATAACTTAGAACTACTTAAACCTAACTAACCTAAGGACATCACACACATCCATGCCCGAGGCAGGATTCGAACCTGCAACCGTAGCGGTCGCGCGGTTCCAGACTGTAGCGCCTAGAACCGCTCGGCCACCCCGGCCGGCTGGCTCTACAGAAAGATGGCAAGCTGTGTTAAGTAACTTCGATATTACGTTGAAGGGTCATTGTGACACTAGGTAGTCAACCAAACGAAGAGCAGTCACCGCTTTAAAAAGAACGCTGAACGAACAGTATGCTAGTCTGGAGGAAATGGCTGATATTAACCAAGACAAATCGAACCTGAATACGTCAGTGGGGGCTCAAGGACTCATCAAGCAAATCGACTTCAAATTCCTATGTCTTTTGCATCTGTGAGAAAGGATTCTAGTCTCGATTGATAAAATCAGCAACTCACTTCAGTAAGAGACAGTTGCAGTCGGCAATGCTAGCAAAATGATAAAGGGATTATCAAATACGATTCAGAAAATCCGAGATGAAGGTATTGGTCCAGAAATCGACTATGCAACAAAGCAAGCGCAAGAAATAGGTATCGCTGATAATTTTGCTGAAAAAAGACGGAAGATCTTAAGCCAACGTCTTTCAGATTCAAAGAAACAAATGCATGATGACTACATCGACTCAAAACAGGAGTTTCAGAGGGAAATAAATTTGGTTTACGATCAAATCCTGACAGAACTCACTAAGAGGTATGAGGCAATGGCTTCAATATCTTCAGAATTTTATTTTCTAATGGGAGAAGCTCTAAAAAAAAAAAGAGCCAATTGATGTTCTTTTTAAACATGCTGCACATTTTGGGATTAAATATTCACATAATGTAGATGTAGTTGAGCTGTCTCTTGGAAATTTTTCGAATGCAAGCTAAAGAACATATTAACGATGTTGAAAAAGCAGCACCACCTGACATTCTTAAAAAGATTCAAGAGCTTTATTTAGAAGATATATATCCGAATATCCAAATAGCTCTTAGAATTTACTTAACACTTCCTGTTAAGGTGACCTCTTGTGAGTGAAGCTTCAGTAAAATAAAGCATGGTACAGGAATGTTTGTCAAATTTAGCCATTTTGTCGACTGAACATGAAGAGGCAGCGAAACTTAAGTTAGAGGAATTAATTGATAATTTTGCGAAAATCAAAGCCAGGAAAGTGGCATTTAAGTAGATTAACTGAGCTTAGTAACAGCGTTAAGTTAAATTTGATACAGTATTCCTAGCAACTCAATGTATTTTGAAATAGACTTTTTAAAATATAACGAGTTTTTGTATTTAAATGTGTGTTTCTGTTTCTTAATCCTTCATAGCACCTTTGATTCTGGGCTGTAAATTAGTTTCGTTCTGTCTTAAATTTCTGTAAATTAACAATACTGCATATATATAATTGCCAAGAAACGCCTTCACATTTCCTTGGGACAAGGGAGAATATCAATCTCTCTGTATTGATAAGGAGGTGCATTCTTTGCTTCCTTGTTCTTTAGAGGGCGCGCCGTTTTAAATTCTTGCCAGCGTGCGCCACATACCTAAGGTACACCACTGCTAAGACGAACCTTTTGCCGTCATTTTGTTGGGTGTCATTGCGATTACTCCTGTTGTTATTCTGGCCATACTCACAATTACTTCTCCAATGATATTCATCCTCCGTTCTTTCTAGAAACACGTGAAAGCTTTTATTATTGCTTCCTATGTATCTCCTCGAATTCTCTGGCAGCTTTTTCCAGAGCTCCCAAATGATCTCGAATTCGTATCGTGTACTTCTGAAGTGTGTCGGTTTTCTGTACCAGGATTCGCAGAAATCTTTCAAAGCATTTCTGTCCCTATTGTCAAACAGTCTGGCCATTATGAATTCTCGCCATAAACAGTCTTGTATTTGTTCTGACCAGTATTCCTCAGTAAATTTTTGCTTAAATTCATCAAATGTCATCTGATCAGTGTTCAAATTCAGCCCCCATCGTTTAGCGTCTTCTGCTAGTGCACTGATATGTACGTTACTGTTTTCCTCGTCTTTTAAATATTCAAGAAAAATCCTTTCGCAATTTTTGAGAAAATTCAATGTGGGCCAGCCAGTACGTTTTTTAGCAGGATCAAAACGTTCTTCACCATCTAATAATTTGTTACGAGGTATCCCAGCATTGACACAATTTGGCTGATCTCTTCTTTTGTGTTGAGGGTCGTAAATTTTGTCTTGAATTTCTGAAGTCTTTTGGTCACTCTTCTGTTCGCAAATATTAACCTGTTTGCTTATTTTTTCTCAGAATCAATGACAGTATTTCTCCAATGTGAGAATTCATTTCTACATTCGCCAACAATTTCGGTTTTCAAACCGAAGACGCTTTCGCCCGCTTTCATTACTACTGAAGGTTCTACCGTTTATTGGATCGTTATAATTTCTAAATTGAACCTTTCATTGATATAATTGATCTGGCCCCTGCATAGTAGCCACATTGGTATTTATTTCAAGTTTTATGTCTTTGATTGCAGTACTCAAAACGCCTAGTTTCTCATCTACGCCGGCCGCGGTGGTCTCGCGGTTCTAGGCGCGCAGTCCGGAACCGCGCGACCGCTACGGTCGCAGGTTCGAATCCTGCCTCGGGCATGGATGTGAGTGATGTCCTTAAGTTAGTTAGGTTTAAGTAGTTCTAAGTTGTAGGGGACTGATGACCACAGATGTTAAGTCCCATAGTGCTCAGAGCCATTTGAACCATTTTTTTTTCATCTACTTTTCCTATCTGTTTATTGATCTTTACACTGTGTGTTTTCATTTGATTCTCAACGCTACTGATACCTCTTGTCTGTGTTTTGTCAAGACCACAAACTCGTACCGTAATTCGACTGTTAATGCTACTGATTTGTGCTTTACTCTGATCTTTAAATTGGGTAGACAAGAGTTTTAATAGGTCTTTCATGCTTAATGGTTTTTCACTTCCCTGTTCCGCCGTATCCTCATGCTCTTACCCTACATCATGTGATTCCAATGGTTCTTCCTCTGTTTGCGAAATACTGAACATATCACTCGATTTGTTTACGCTGTCGTTATCTTTCCGTAAGCTTCTTTCCCTTAAGCTTCCTCCTTTGATTCCTCTTTTACTTTTGATGGCCTCACCATCTGAATCTGATCATTTACGTACATGGGGTTAACCATGTAAGCCAGTTGCCATTCCGTGCATTACCTGTATATTCGTTTTGGTAACTGCTCTTGGTACGTTTATTTTCATTTTTCTGTCACCTTTGTTATCTATTTATGAATACTCTTGGCCTAAGAGCGCAGTACTCTGCCACTAACAGCCCCCTTCCCCTCCCCCCCCCCCCCCCGCCATATGGAGCGTGGAGGATGAAGTAATAAAAAATAAAAAAGTTGTGGCTAACAGGATAAAGAATGCCTCGTCAAGCGGCCAGACGTATAACACTAGTGGCTACTGCTAAATTAGCAACACATCGGTAATGTTACTCCTGTGAAAGGAGTTCAATTTGACCGTGATCTTGCGTATGCTGATTAAGATATCGGACTGTTTAGTTTCTCTAAAGATTTGTAATGAAATGAAGCAATAGCAGAGCAAACGGGAATCGAACAAAGGTTCTATTAGTAATCAGTGAAACTGTAAATTCGTAAAAGGAAACGGTCGCCAGCCTATTAAGTGTCTCTCAATAAAGTTTACGATCTGTGCATTACAGTAGGAAGCTAATGATCAATATAGGTAAATGATTACTAATGATGGAGCATTACTAACGTGGACAACGGGTTCCATTGTCAGTTTAGTTATTGGAAATTAGTATCCTTGAACAGTTTTCAAGTAATTGTATCTTTTGTACTGCTTTTAATTTGTCTTCTCAAGGAGCATTTACTTCTGTGTACTATTTAACTCAGATGAGACATGTGATAACTGAATCCATTATAGTATGAATAGTTGCAGCTGTAGTTACTGTAGTACACACAAATTATAAGAATGAAAGTTTCACTCCTTGAGTAATTGTTATTGTAATGTGGAATTTAAAGCTGGCTCAACTATTAGCATGGGGACTTAGAAACTAGGCTATCAGTGGACTCGGATGTAAGCCGAACATTTTAGTCACAACACAGTATTAGAAACACTGTTAACTAGGCAATACATTAAATTATAAATCTGTTATTCCGATGGGAAGGATCTTTAAACTGAATACTTTAAATCTTCTCTTAGTAGTTGTACTCTGATGAAACTTTTAACTATCCTGTTATGAAAAATGCTTGGAGGGCTTCAAAACTGATGCTCACTGAATAATAAGGAAACTTACTACTCCACAAAGCTTATTATCTGCAGTGAAAATTCACTGAAATGACTTTTCAGTTCAATAAAATAGGTTACTCGGAAATATCGTAGCACTTGGTATAGGATGATATCTACGTAAACGACTAAGGTTAAAATACGGGTGCTCAACAAGTTAACAGAACACAAACTTATTACTGAAAACGGAAGCGTTTAGCTCTGAAAATTCTCTTCTTAGTGTCGAGTTTTCGTAGTACAGAGCCAGTAAAAGTACGCCATGAGTAATAAGCCAAATTACGTCCACATCTGAGGCTATATCACATGATCGTTCTTTCTTTGGCATAGCCACCACCTGCTTTCAAACTGTACAAATGTAGTCAGTGTTCCAACGACATTGCAAGATCCGATAGCCGGATGATCAGCTTACCACTGAGAGCTATAAATGCGCTACACAATCACATATGAATTTGAAATCGTGTGTACTACTACCTACAGAAAGAAAAATAGGTATCAGTTAACATATTGTACTACGTGACTTGAGAACTTTGACCGCCATGGCATAAATCAGGAATTAGATAATTAAATACTCGGCCTCAACACTAAGTAGCATACTTATTTTCTCAAGATCAGAAGGAGAATATATGCGAACTAAAGCTGACAGACGTAAGTTCATACATCTCCTCATGTTGTCCCTTTTTTTAAAAAAAATGCACCCAGTTTTTATATCACAAAGACAATCTCGTTGACAAAGAATAATACTTCACTTTAAATAACAGAAATTTCATCGGAAGTCAGCAAAAGCTGCAGGATGAAAGAATTTTTTGTCAAAATTGAGCATGAAGCGCATACAATAAAGACAAATCAATGTCGTACTGCAGAAAAATAAGACTTTGACGTGAGATTGCTCTAAGCAAACTTTTTCAGGTATTTGTGGAAATATTTCCTGGCTGAAGCACTAAGAAAATATAAAAACTTTGTCCTGAAATACTTCAGACACGAACACGAGAGACTGATGTCATTTCTTAGTTGTTCTCGGGTTTACTTCTGACGGTTATTTGTGGTTTTCAGTTCCACTTTTACTTTTTGTGCTGTTCACAGTTATGACAGAAAGTGCTAATTTTCAAATACAAGGAGAAAGAAAGCTCTAGGCTACTACTACTACTACTGCTTCTGCAATAATTAAGCACAGGTTTTACTGAATAGAAATCACAGAAAATATGAAGAGCAGCATATCCTGAATGTAAGACAGAATCTAGCTTCTATACCACGATACAAATAATAATGATCAATTAAACGATATGAACCAGGCACGTCGATTATCGTTCACAGATTAAGATGTATCTTGACACAGATAAAGTGATTAATACTGATGTTTGTTACTGCTTTAAACCGCGATAGCTTTTAAGCTCATCATTCTTCGTAAGATTATGCGGATATTGAATACAAATAATTACACACGATCTTTCACGTGCCTACTCACAAGATCCTCAATCTAGCAACAGACGAATCCGTTGCAGTGGTAGCTGCGGCGAACGAATGTCTTCATTTAATAAAACGAAAATAAACACAGGTTTTTGTGGCAATATTTCTTGCAGGATGGT
The DNA here is from genome assembly GCF_021461385.2 of Schistocerca piceifrons. NCBI lineage: Eukaryota > Metazoa > Arthropoda > Insecta > Orthoptera > Acrididae > Schistocerca > Schistocerca piceifrons. The sequence continues at coordinate 467,788,111 of NC_060141.1, read as the reverse complement.
TAATTTCAGATCAGTGGAAGCTTAAATCCTAATTTTTTTTCACTATTGACTGTGATGTCGTCGTGACTGTATTACCTACGTAAAAATTGTATGGAAACAAACCGCCGCGTAGATAATCACTATTTTATTACAAATCACAATAGTGATTGTGTAAAATTGGTATCAAGCTCCCTGGGCTGTAAATGAATAGTACATTGTAATAAAATCACAATTAGTAACTGAAGGCCGTTTGGAAACGTTTACTCAAGACGTTTTCACCTTAGGAAGACATAAAGAGCATCGACTGAACCCATGTAGTATGTAAGAGTGATAAAAGAAAACCATTCATTTGATGTGCAATGTGAAGTAGCACAGTCTTTCAATAAATTCAGAAAGATGACCCTACACGAAGTAATGGAAATCGAGAAATAAATGTCACATAATTACAACTTAGTGTTAAATAATCTGAGTCGGTTTCATTTTTATCCTCTGTTAAATTAAATGCTCTTTACAAATACGAGATTCAGATCGTAAATTCATCTTATTTCTCATCAGTTGTTACTGTGTCTCCTTATAAAATTTTGTTTCCTCCCTTCTTTTAGTTAATGTAATTATTTCTATGTGACAAAAATGTAATGTTTTCTATTTGTAAACACACTACGTCATCCATGTATCTCCTGTACAAATAATGTCTGTATATGTCGAACATCATTTTTATCTGTGCGACATTCAGTTGTCACCTGAAGATGGCTTGAGAAGGCTAAAGCCAGTTCGTGGCCAAACAAATGTTATTTTGCAGAACACCAAGGAATGATTTTCCGTTTAATATTAATAAAAGAAACTGCTTCATACAAATAATTTACAAATAACTCAAGTAAATAATTAGTTAACCTAAATGCTTCTAGACACATCAAAAAAAGTTTTGCATCATCTCGGTTTCAATAGTTCCGGAACTTGTACAGAAAACTGGAATAGAGATCAACATAAACATCACATCCGCCCTTTTCATTGCTCATGAAAACCATACATTGCATGTAGTACCACCAGACAGTGAGACCTTCAGATTGCTGTACACACCGGTTCCTCTAATGCCCAGTAGCACGTCCTCTCGCATTGATGCGTGCCTGTATTCGTCGTGGCATACTATCCATAAGTTCATAGAGTAATTATGGTGTACACATACGTGGAGACAATGTTTGCACAGCAATCGCCGACATAGTGTATGTAACTGAGAGAAATAAGGGAAACCAACACGCATTCGCCGAGGCAGATGGAAAATCTCCTTAAAAACCATCCACAGACTGGCCGGCACACCGGACATCGACGCTAATCCGCCGGGCGGATTCGTGCTGGGGACCGGCACGCCTTCCCGCTCGGGAAGCAGCGCGTTACACCGCGCGGCTAGCCGGGCAGGCGAATATCACTTGAGTAACAAACCCGGCGGGGACATTTCGGGCCTTGTAAAACTGATCAGGTCAACTGTTCGTGATGTCACTGTGAGGTGGAAACGCGAAGGAACAGCCACAGCTGAACCTACATAAGGTAGACATGTACTGGAGTACAGCGATCATCTGGCATTGACGACAGTTATTGTGAAAATCTTACTAAATCAGCAGAAGGCATCACTCGTGAGTTCCAAAGTGCTACCACCAATACAGCAGCACAATGATTGCGCATAGGGAGTTGGGGTACAATTGTCGCACAGTGCTAAGTGACACTTAAGGTTGTGTAAAGATCGATGCCACTGGGATGACGTTAGAGTAATGTGTCGTGCTGAATAACGCTACACCCTGTGGCAATCCGATGGAAAGGTTTGGTTTTGGCGAATGCCTGGATAACGTCACCTGCATTATGTGTGGTGCCAACAGTGAATTACGAAGGAGGTACTCTTATGGTATGTGGGTGTTTTTCATGATTAGGGCGTGGCCCCACTATTAGAAAACTCTAAATGTGGACGAAGCACATTTTACAGCGTTGTGTGCCGCGTACAGTAGAGAAACAATTCTGGGACGACGATCGTTCGCACCAGTATGAAATTGCACCCTGCCACAAAGCAGCCTCTGTGGGTTTGTGTGAAATGGACTGTCCTGTCCAAAGTCCCGACCAGAACCCAACACCTTTGGGAAGAGTCACAATGTCGACTTCGCATCCACCATCATTTCCTTCTCTAGCTTCAGATGTTGAGGAAGAGCGGGCTGCCATTCCTCCACAGACATCCAGATACTTCATTGAAAGTGTCCCCAGCACAATTCAAGTCATCATAAAAGCGAAGGTTGGACATACATCTCATTAATATCTGCTAATATGTGCCTAGATACTTTGATGTGAGACAAGTGTGGCGTATGTATTTTTATCGCTCCTGGCGTGGCTATTTCGGCTGTTGAATACAAAATCAAGGCTGAAAGAAGTCTCCTCCGTGTAAAACTCAAATTGTACGAAGTTCCGCGCTGCAGTACTGTACAGGTTAAGCCATTAACAGCACGGAGCTTTGAGTTCAAAATCATGTGTCCTCCTTGCTTGGCCTCCCGTTCCTTTTTTAATTTTATTCTCTCTCTCTCTCTGTGCGTGTGTGTGTATGTGTGTGTGTGCGTGCGTGCGTGTAAGTAATTGCTGCTCCATCAACACTTTCCAGACGTCTTCTTCGGGCTATACATTTCACCCACACACTGTCTGGGCTTCTTGATTGACTTTCTCCTAACCAACTCATCAGCTCGAGTTCTAATGAGTGAAAAATTCTGTTTTGAAAACTTTGGTCAGCACTCTTGTCTCCTAACGATCCAATATCTCATAACTTTCTATCCATGGAGATAAATTTCTTCCAAACAGGATGCTTCGAAACTTTTCTCAGCATTCAAACACGAAAACGTATCCCACATGTACTGGTCATGCAAGGCCTCGCACCGTGTGAAATATTTAGTTCCGAATGACTCTTTATCCCAAAAAACAGTTGAAAAGTGTAGGATATGCTATACGGCAACTAAACGACACAGAAAAATATTTGCGTAAACAGACACTTATAGTAATCAATTGTGCTAGTTTCGCAGACTAGCTATATTTTTTTTTAATCACCAGAACTTGGCCACTAATTTTACTGTACTGAAATTCTCCTACTGAAAATTGGGCTTAAGCCTATTTTCAAGCGATCAGCATTTTAACCCCTGAATATTGCTTTAAGAGCGAAATTGCAGTAGTGAAATTTAAATAAAGCACACTCACAACCAAAATTATTTTCACGAGAATAATAAGCGTTTTCATAGTAAACCACTTTAGATACCAAAAACAATTATGGTACATTAACATGTTTAAGATATAAACCTAAATTCACTTTTAAAAAAGTGTAACAGCTTCTCTTCTCTACAAGATGAACAAGTAATATCTACAATGTTGGCATATTAATTACAATTTTGAGAAAATTTTTACGTGGTTGGTAAGACTTATTTTCCTAAGCACATGAACATGAGCACTAGTCGGCTTGCCGAGACAGAAAGGCTGCAACATAAAACTGTATTCAGGTCAATAGCAAACGGAAGCTATCTGCTGTGAGAATGATGACACTGAGTGATGGTACAGCAGATAAACTGTTACCTGGCAAACAAACACTTCAAGGCAGACTTCCACCTTTTCTTATCAAACAGTAGAGGAAAATTTTTTGATGCTTCAGTAACGCCACATACTTGTTGTGGGAGCCGCATGAGATAAGTGAATAAAACGATGTCGATCATTACCTTTTTTAATAAATAATTAGTTGAAGCGAGTTGTAGGAAATAGTTCCAAGACATAAACAGCACTGTATGTTACAGTATTGTAATTCCTGCGCAAATAATTAAGGAAAATAATGGCGATTCAAGGGAAAAAGTTCAGTACAAAACATGACCGATCTGAAGCCCTAGCTGCGATGGGTTGCAACAAAAGTTTCTGAAAACCGGACTGACTCACCGGTTTGTCTGTCTTAGAGAAGTCGGAATCTGTCTCGAGTACCGCTAAGAAATTACCCTACCAGGAATAATAGGGTTTGATTGATGACTTGAATATTAGATTATTTCACAGCTTTTGTTTCACCCTAAGTAAGGAAGACCGCCAGCAATTCGCTCCAACAATTACGCACACAAATAATAAATACTACCATCCAGTCATAGCAGACGTGAAAACTGTAACGGTTTCATTACAGGCAACAATCGATTTTCTTTACTGAATCACGTGATGGTTAACAAAGAATTGCAGATCAGCTCTTTAAACTGCAGCCTTCCGTGAATAATTCATCAGAAAAAATATGCAGGAACTATGGCTGATGTGGAATTTACTGTCATCAAATACTGCCTGTATTTTTCATTTGACATAGCTATGGATACTTGGATAAAAACTGTACTGATAGGGACTGCACAATATTGGCTAGATGTCATTTACGCTGCAGACGATCGATTTAACATCCGAAATAGAAACACTAAGACAAATAGAAATAACAATGTCCACGATAATTTCCGCTACCACAGACACGCGACAACAATGAAGCTCAAAAATGGTTCAAATGGCTCTGAGCACTATGGGACTTAACATCTGAGGTCATAAGTCCCCTAGAACTTAGAACTACTTAAACCTACCTAAGGACATCACACACATCCATGCCCGAGGCATGATTCGAACCTGCGACCGTAGCAGCAGCGCGGTTCCAAACTGAAGCGCCTAGAACCGCTCGGCACGCCGGCGGGCAATGAAGCTCAGTTCACGGTTTTACCGTAATCGGGAAAATTTTCAAATACTAGAACCAAATTTGCAATTCGAAAAAATCAACCTGAGAACAAGCTTCAGAACACACGGCATAATACTATCTATCACAAATATTTATTACCCTAGAAGAATCCAGCAAATTTACACGCTGGTATGTCATGTGAAACTGCAACAACTATGCAAGAATATACCTGGGGCAGGCAGAACAAAATTTTAAAACAAGATTCGGAGAACATTTGAATCTCACCTGCACGAGCCGATTTTCATTCAGTTCATATACAAAAGAACAGAAACACTCAGACAGTGACATAAAGTAATGTCTGTCGATCATACACACCTCTGAAAAAGTCGGCCTACTAAAGATTTTAGAAGAAACACAAGTGTTTACCTATATGATGGAACATGCTGACATTCTTTTGAACGAACAGACCGACCTACAAGACAAACTTTCATCGAAAATTTTACTACTATTCTTGTAAACCTTTAGTCATTAAGCGTATTCCTATGCTATAAATGTTCCGTTAACACAGAGAAAACAATTTAGAAATGAAATTATATAATATAATTTATAAATGTAAAATACATCACTTACACCAGTTGCCTGACATCAAAAGTTGTACACTGATTACCACAATCATGCAACTAATGAATGACTAATGTCTTTGGAATGTGCTAAATTTTGGTATATGTAGGGAAGCAAAATTATCACTTGTGGAAGGAAAGTAGTTACATCAGCTCATACAAAACACTACACACTAGAGTTAAATATTTTGTACAATGTACTTTGTCTTCTGTAAATTAGATATCGCTAAGGTTAGCCATATTCCCGATACTACTCTCACAATAAAAATAAAAATATAGACGTACCTCTACGAGCAGCTTAACATGACACATTTTCAGTTTTGTAAATATACTGGTACTGTTTATTGTATTTTAGAAATTTTATCATGTGTGCTGCATGCATTAGATCCGATCGACGTTTGAGTAACTGTATCTTTGCTAATGCACACACTATAAAGAAGGGAAGAAATATTAAATTCTAATGTCGCGTCGGATTTAGCAAAGACTGGGAAAGAATTCAGCTACGTCCTTTTCAAGGCTACCATCCCCGCATTTGCTTTAAGTAGGGGGAGAATGGCGGCAAACCTGAATGTGTATGACTGGATGGTCATTTTAACCCGTCGCTGCACACAAACGACTACTGTTTCAACATCCTGGGTGTGCTAGAAAGTGAGTTAACAACCGGTAACCTACGTTGTACAAAAGTAAAAGATTTTTTGGAGAATAGCCTAGAGGCAATTTTTTATGCGTGGCTTCTTACACGTGCTTCTCGAATTGTTTATCGCGGGAAAGCCATTACCGTTAAGAGTAACTAGGAACACAATTACCTTTCGTCGTTTGCGGTGTATAGACAGTGGTAATTAAGTAGGAGTACGTAACCGCACAGAAAATTGCGGAAACTCTAAAGGAGTGATGCAGAAACTACAGTGTCCGAACCTCATAACAACAGGTTTCAGTGCTTTTCATGGAGAAATTTATGGTTAATAAAAGGCTGGCAAAATTCTCGGTACATGCCGTAAAGACGTTTTAAGTTGTGGCCCAAGCGAATGGCACGACACGCGAGATAACGCAATCGCTCAAGCGTTTCAGCGTCTGGATGCGCTGGACGACGAGATGTACATCTGTCGCTTGATTGCAAGAGGGAAATTTTTTACGCAACACTTCTTTCCAGGCGTTCATATGTCAGATTATTAACTACTGCATTAGACACAGTGAACTGCCGCCCACGTCTCAAACATGGAGTTTTTACCGATGTAAGTGGATGGCACATCCGCTAGTTTGCATGTGGTAGTTTTGGGTTCCGATAACAAGACACTCAATTCTCGTGTCATCTGGTTTATGTTTTCAAATTTATTATTATTATTATTATGTTTTGCCTATCAGTTGTCGAAACTAATGTAAATAAAGTGACTTCTATCCATGATTTCGCCTTAATTTATGGAAAACAAGTGAACATCCTATGTTCATATTGCAGTCGCCATGGCTTTGAATGTGATTTATCTCTCTGGCTAACATGCATTGTTCCACGTATTTTTCTGCATACAAACATGTCTTCATTTCCATAATTTCAAATCATTGGTCTTCGTTGTCATGCACTTCACTTTTCGTTAATTTTCTCTTACATCGTAATATTAAAAACAGTGCTCGGATTTGATGAAAAACTTTCAGAAATAGTTTATTTTCCAATCCTAGAAGCTTTGAGAAGTGTAGTCAAAATATCAGACAAGGACTTGTAATATTATCCTCCCACACATCACCAGTAGTTTTTTAGTCTCTTCAAAAGGATTAACTGCTTTGTTTCAAACGCTTTAAGGAGTAAAATGTACCAATAATTTTGTTACTTATCTTCATTTTCTCCTTGTTGGCTGCAGTTCTTCACGTCTAGGGGTAGATTCTTGAGGCTGAAATTTTTTAACTTTGTGGGTTCCAGTTGACTAGATAATTGATTAAGTAATTTTGTTTCTATGACTTTTTCATTTTATCTCGTTCTTCCATACCACACTGAATTTACAATCTCTGCTTTAGAACAAAAATTCACATTGTTATTACCAAAATTAAAAACACGTCCAATTCCATCAGAGGCATGGATGGCCACCACTACTAACTCATTCTGCGGTACTAACAATATGCCAAAGAGTTTGCAAAACACCAGAATTTACGAACCTTCTTGACAAAAGAAGAATCATCACCAAGTTATATCATTATTTTGTCTCTGAATCCAGAAACAAATTTAAGAATTAGCGTTAAATTGTGCAGTTAATAATATGAATTTTAAGTATACCAGATATTTCGTAATTTCAAATATTTCTAAAAGAAAAGTAATTTAACTATGCATACAGAGTTAATACATATAGATTATAACAAATTAATTTGTTTTTGTACATTCTAGTTTGAAATATAATACATCGTATACAAAAGCAAAATCCCGTTGCTTTGTAACGGGATCGGTTGGTAGGACATGTTCTGAGGCATCAAGGGATCACCAATTTAGTATTGGAGGGCAGCGTGGAGGGTAAAAATCGTAGAGGGAGACCAAGAGATGAATACACTAAGCAGATTCAGAAGGATGTAGGTTGCAGTAGGTACTGGGAGATGAAAAAGCTTGCACAGGATAGAGTAGCATGGAGAGCTGCATCAAACCAGTCTCAGGACTGAAGACCACAACAACAACAACATACAAAATCATATGAAATTCTTTTAGTGGAACGTCTGAGATAATGTTCACGTATACAAGATTCGAAAATATTCCTAGTATCGGCTATTTCTATTAAAGATAGGTGATGTTAGAGGAGGGTGTCCCATTACAGACTCATTGTTAGGCTAATGTTTTACGCACATATATTATTACCAATGATCTATTTTTTTCAGTTTTGCAAAACGCTAGTTACTTTTGTGTCGAAAACGGAAAAACTTATGCAAGATATCTTTCCAACAAAGAAATATAACCGCTATTTACACGTCAGTAATGATGAGATCACGTGATGAGATCATGTGCAGTGAATTTACCACTACGGTTTCCCTCTGGCACTTTTTTGCATCAGATCAAACCTTCAGAATAATAATACGACTTTAAGCTCTGCCCTATTTCAAATTTAGCACCGACATGCTTTTTAAACTGCAAAAGACGCTCCTATACCACATTCAGCAGCGTCACATGTACTACAGTAGTGATTTTCAAATCCGCATTGTGAATATTTACCGATTTGCTTTGTAACGGTCACAGTGGTAAGTAAATTTCTTCGATTCGTATAAAAGGTAATAGTAGTTATGATTGCCTTAGCAGGTCTTTCTTTAACATTCCTCAAACTTGTACCAGCAATGAAGAATGTGTGTTTGGATTTAGGGCGACCAACAGCGACGTTATTAGCGCTCTAGAGATCGAGACCATTTTCTTGTGAGGATAAGCAACTTTCACATAGATAATGTTTCTTAACAATGTAAATTTGAAGAACAACAACCCCCATCTCTTCCTCCTCTTTTTATTCTCTCTCTCTCTATCTCTCCCTCTCTCTCTCTATCTCTCTCTCTTTCGTTTGCTTGCTCTCTCTCCCTCTTGTAGTTTCATAAATGGCTCAGATCATTTGAAAATGATGTATCGATATATTAGAATAGATTCGACAGGCTTATTTCGTATAGCGGGAAGTAGCCGAAACATTGCTTCGTGGCATAACTGGGCTACAAGAATTACTCCAGATACAGGACATGAACTTAAATCTCTACCGCACCCCGAGCGTAATTTGACCTTTGCTTGTTACTCCCCGTCTGACCACTACCTCTCAATCATGAGAGATTAGTGAAGTGACGGTACAAGGCGGTAAGATCAACGGTTGCAGGTAACTGTCACGTATTTGAATGATTGAACGTCAAATGAGGGTCGACAGACTGTATATCTCACATATTGTCAATTGCCGTAATGCCGTCAATAGCTGCTATGCAGTGCATGACACGTTACACATAAAGCGCGCGACAAAACTGCCAAATCACTGTCACTGTGGGATGAAAATTTAAAAAAATCACAAAAGTGATTTTTATCGCTATCTCCTTTATGGCCATAGAAATTGTGGCAAGCATTTTCAGGGGCAGGATATTATATTGGTTTTTGGTCATGTTTTGTGACGAAGAAAACAAAAGCGTTAGTCAAGTGCAGTCAATCGGAAAGAAATTGGTCAGGGCAGTTGTGAGCCTTAATGTGACGTTAGGGTCAAATATTGAAAGGCTACCACGTGTAACAGTCGAGTAGATGATAAAAAATAGTTCAAATGGCTCTGAGCACTGTGGGACTCAACATCTGAGGTCATTAGTCGCCTCGATTTAGAACTACGTAAACCTAACTAACCTAAGACATCACAGACATCTATGCCTGAGGCAGAATTCGAACCTGCGACCGCAGCAGCCGCGTGGTTCCGGACTGAAGCGCCTAGAACCGCTCGGCCACAGCGGCCGACGGAGAATATTAGATGGATAAAACTGGATATGACATTACGTATAAACACAAAGAAATCAAAAAGATAAACTAAGTACTGAGAGGAAAATACATTAATGCAAATGGGAGTATAGTCTATGATTTATTCAATAACAAGTCAATGGGTTAGAATAAGAAAAGTATAAATATTATAATTTTCTCTATAGCTCGATGGAAATGAGGTCACGGCTGTAACTTAAGAATTTAAGAGATAATTAAATTCACCCACGGTTGTGATGTTAATCACATTAAACTCTCATCACATTAAGACTGCCACATTTCGGAAGCATTAGCTTCCATCTTCATGCTCAATGACACGAATCACGACATCAACGAGTAAAAGCTACCGCAGCTACTTTTAAAAGAATTTAAGAGCTAGCACGCCCTAATCCAATTTGCTATTGAAAGCTCAACAGGCCATCCCGTCACATCTGTTATTTACTTATTTATTATTCCGTCCACCCACACCCATTAAGTCACAATTAGCAAACAAAATAGTTAAACGCTTTATCGTTTCCTCAGTCGGATGCTGCTTCCTTGCCGAACCCATGCTCAATCAGCTCTGTACCCACACCGTTCTCGTGCTCCGCCACCCACGTACAGCCCAGACTACTGCCGCCTCCACCGTCCCACCCAAATCTCTCACTCGCCTCCTCGTCCATTTTTCTCACCTCCTTGACACTCCCTTGCTTACCATTCGCTACAATTAATTCTCCTGGTCGGCTATCTCACTTTTGCTAATAAGAATCTTCAAGGATTGGCGTGAAACTACCCCTTTCCTACAAATGTCTTTGGAGACCAGCGTCCGGCCACGCTCCGGTCATACCCTCCTTGCTTAGGTTTTGCGCAGTGGCGAGAAAATTTGCCAGCTACCGCCAGTGCGTCATTTAGCCTACATGTTAGCGTATTTGAGTTATCTGGTTTTGTTAAGCCGCAGCACAATGCCAGACGAATCATCGGCAAGCTCGATAACCCAGTTTCTCTGTGGATTCATGAGGACACTCTCGTAACAGAAGCTACCTGCTAAAAACAACCAACGTACCTCGTAACCACTTCTCGCCAATACCTGTACTGCGCATTTTAGAGGCACCAATTATTTCTCCAGCATCGTAAAAAGAGGTATCGCGAGATACGTGTTTTAAACAAATACACTGGCACACCGTATCGTGATTCAAACTATACTACACTACACATCTTTTCTCCTTAATGGTCACACATAGGTGGTGAAAATGCCTTATGTAACGGCAAATTAAACAGGTTTCTTCCGAATCGAGCGCCACCGCGTTATCTTTCGCTATCGAACTCGACTATGTTAGAAATTGTCATTTTATGCACCTAAAAATAAAACAGTAATCATAAGATTACTTTCTAATAGTTTTTCTATGCACCCTTACAGTAATGTTCTATTGTCGGTGAACTGTGGATTGCATGATGCTTTTTTTGTCGTACAATAACTCATTCTTACGTCCCACTATCTCTTGTTGTTGTTATTGTGGTCTTCAGTCCAGAGACTGGTTTGATGGAGCTCTCCATGCTACTCTATCCCGTGCAAGCTGCTTCATCTCCCAGTACGTATTGCAGCCTACATCCTTCTGAATCTGCTTGGTGTATTCATCTCTTGGCCTCCCTCTACGATTTTTATCCTCCACGCTGCCCTCCAATACTAAATTGGTGATCCCATGATGCTTCAGAACATGTCCTACCAACCGATCCCTTCTTCCCTTCTTCTAGTCAAGTAGTGCCACGAACTCCTCTTCTCCCCAATTCTATTCAACACCTCCTCATTAGTTATGTGATCTACCCATCTAATATTCAGCATTCTTCTGTAGCACCACATTTCGAAAGCTCCCCAACTAGCAAAACTCCTTTACTACTTTAAGTGTCTCATTTCCTTATCTAATTCCCTCAGCATCAGCCGAGTTAGATCGACTACATTCCATTATCCTTGTTTTGCTTTTGTTGATGTTCATCTTATATCCTCCTTTCAAGACACTATCCATTCCGTTCAATTTCTCTTCCAGGTCCTTTGCTGTCTCTGACAGAATTACAATGTCATCAGCAAACCTCAAAGTTTTTATTTCTTCTCCATGGATTTTAATACCTACTCCGAACTTTTCTTTTGTTTCCTTTACTGCTTGCTCAATATACAGATTGAATGACATCGGGGAGAGGCTACAACCCTGTCTCACTCCCTTCCCAACCATTGCTTCCCTTTCGTGCCCCTTGACTCTTATAACTGTCATCTGGTTTCTGTACAGATTGTAAATAGCCTTTCCCTCCCTGTATTTTACCCCTGCCACCTTCAGAATTTGAAAGAGAGTATTCCAGTCAACATTGTCAAAACCTTCATCTAAGTCTACGAATTCTAGAAATGTAGGTTTGCCTTTCCTTAATCTCTCTTCTGAGATAACTCGTAGGGTCAGTATTGCCTCACGTGTTCCAACATTTCTACGGAATGCAAACTGATCTTCCCCGAGGTCGGCTTCTACCAGTTTTTCCATTCGTCTGTAAAGAATTCGCGTTAGTATTTTGCAGCCGTAACTTATTAAACTAATAGTTCGGTAATTTTCACATCTGTCAACACCTGTTTTTTTTTGGGACTGGAATTATTATATTCTTCTAGAAGTCGGAGAGTATTTCGTCTGTCTCATACATTTTGCTCACCAGATGGTAGAGTTTTGTCAGGTGTGGATCTCCCAAGGCTGTCAGTAGTTCTAATGGAATGTTGTCTACTCCCGGGGACTTGTTTCGATTTAGATCTTTCAGTGCTCTGTCAAACTCTTCACGCAGTATCATATCTCCCATTTCTTCTTTATCTACATCCTCTTCCATTTCCATAATATTGTACTCTAGTACATCGCCCTTATATAGACCCTCTATATACTCCTTCCACCTTTCTGCTTTCCCTTCTTTGCTTAGAACTGGGTTTCCATCAAAACTCTTGATATTGATACAAGTGGTTCTCTTTTCTCCAAAGGTCTCTTTAATTTTCCTGTAGGCAGTATCTATCTTACCCCTAGTGAGATAAGCCTCTACATCCTTACATTTGTCCTCTAGCCATCTCTGCTTAGCCATTTTGCACTTCCTGTCGATCTCATTTTTGAGACGTTTGTATTCCTTTTTGCCTGCTTCATTTACTGCATTTTTATATTTTCTCCTTTTATCAATTAAATTCAATGTTTCTTCTGTTACCCAATGATTTCTACTAGCCCTAGTCTTTTTATCTACTTCGTCCTCTGCTGCCTTCACTACTCTTAGCTTCCTAGTATTCCGTCTGCGGCGGCGGTGCATAGTTCCACATGTGAAGGAGCGACGGGACAGGGGGCCTTATAACAGCCATAAAAAAGCTGCCAGTCGTCTATACGCCCCAGGCGTTCTGCCTATTAGTTGCCAATCTCCTCGTCACAGCTCTCATCACGTCGCATTTCGTCGTCAGATCACACTCAGACAGGAACAGTATCAACAACATGTACGTTTTTCGTACCAACATCGAAAGGGGCCTGTCAGTTGGCTATTTCAGATACTCACAACGTATTTTACTTCTTTTTCGGGATTTGTAACATTTATTTTACTATTATCATCGAGATTATCCAAAAACTGGTATCAATACATTGATTCAGAACCTTCCGCAAACTCTTTCTTCAACATCCTCATCGGTATTAAGCCTTTGGCGATCCGTTGGTGGTTAGCAAACCACGTGGGTTACTTGTTCGAAAGAAGTCAATTATTTTACTTGCTTCGTTGTATTGCTCTACAGTACTTTGTAGTGCTGAGACGTTTCTGGTTCGAAGATATATTTGAGTATATGTGCTGTTTCGATGAAGTCCCTTTCGTTTGTTGGAGAGCCACGTTACTGAACAGTCTGGGAGACTGTCCAGTTTAAATTCTATGATGAAGTCAACTTACCGCTTGAGGTTAGCCGGATATGTTCTTTAGTACTGCTCCAAGTGCTGGTATCCTTCCAAGTGGTTACGTCGTGCAGCGGAACAAGTTAGGAGGGATGGGAACTATTTAGTGTCTTCATCTCAGAGTAGCTCTTCCAACCTACGTCCTCAATTATTTGTTGAATGTATTCCAGTCTCTGTCTTCTCTACAGCTCCGTCTAGTACCAATGAAGTTATTTCCTGACGACTTAACACTTGTCCTATCATCCTTTACTCGCCGATTCTGTGGGTAACTTCCTCATTCCTTACCTAATTTTCAGCTTCTTTTGCTGCTCCACATCTCAAATGCTTCAGTTTTCTTCTTTTCTGGTTTTCTCACAATCCATGTTTTAGTGCCATACAGTGCTGTTCTGTAAACGCACATTCTCAGAAATTTCTTCCTCAAGTTAACACCTATGTCTGATTCTAGTAGATTTCTCTTGGCCAGGAACGTCCTTTTTGGCAGTGTTAGTTCGCTTTCGATGTCCTCCTTGCTCTGTCCGTCATGGATTATTTTGCTGCCTATGCATCTACTGCGTGATCACCAGTTTTGATGTTAAGCTTCTCGCTGTTCTCATTTCTGCTACTTCTCATTACTTTCGCCTTTCTTTGTTTTACTCTCAATCCATATTCTGTTCTCATTAGGCTGTTTATTCCGTCCAACAGATCCTGTAATTCTCCTTCTTCTTCTTCTTCTTCTTCTTCTGCTTAGGATGGCATTGACATCAATGAATCTTATTATTGATGTGTTTTCGCCCTGAATTTTAATCCATCTCTCGAAACTTTCGTTTATTTTCGTCATTGCTTCCCCGATGTATAATGGTTCAAATAGTTCAAATGGCTCTGAGCACTATGGGACTCAACTGCTGAGGTCATTAGTCCCCTAGAACTTAGAACTAGTTAAACCTAACTAACCTAAGGACATCACAAACATCCATGCCCGAGGCAGGATTCGAACCTGCGACCGTAGCGGTCTTGCGGTTCCAGACTGCAGCGCCTTTAACCGCACGGCCACTTCGGCCGGCCCCCGATGTATAGATTGAACACTCGGGGCGAAGGAACACATCCCTGTCTTACATCCTTCTTAAACCGGGCCTTCGTTCTTCGTCTTCCGATCTTATCGTTACCTCTTGGTACTTGCACATATTGTATTATTACTCGTCTTTCCCTATAGATTACTCCCACTTTTCTCAGACTTTTGAACGTCTTGCACCGTTTGACATTGTCGAACGCTTTTTCTTGGTCAACAAACCCTGTGAAAGAGGCTTGATTTTTCTTCTGTATTGCTTCTGTTCTCAACCGCAACGTCAGAACTGCCTCCCTGGTGCCTCGACGTTTCCTAAAGCCAGACTGATCGTCATCTAACAGATCCACAATTTTCTTTTTTATTCTTCTGCATATTAATCTTGTCACACCTTGGATGTATAAGCTGTTAAGCTGAATGCATGATAATACTCGCACTTGTCGGCTCTTGTTATCTTCGGATAAAGTTCTTCCAAAAATCTGATGGTATATCGCCAGTCTCATACATTTAACACACCATCGTGAATAGTCGTTTTGTTGCCACTTCTCCCAACAATTTTAAAAACTTTGATGGAATGTTATCTGTTCCTTCAACCTTATTTGATCTTAAGTCGCACAATGTTCTTTTAAATTCTGACTCTAATACTACATCCCCTATCTCGTCCCTGGCTATTCCTGTTTCTTCTTCTATTACGTCATCAAATACATCTTCCCCCCTCATAGAGGCCTTCAATATGCTCTTCCAACCTACCCGCTCTCCCCTGTGCTTTCAACAGTGGAATTCTCACTGTACCGCCCTTTTTCTTAATTTTACCGAATATTAATTTCACTTTTCTATATGCTGAGTCAGTCCTTCCGACAATCATTTCTTTTTCAATCGCATTTTTCATACTGCCATTTTACTTAAGTTCCATACCCTTCCTTTTCTATTACATTCCTAAGTGATATGTATTTTTCTTCTCTTAAATTTTCCTTCTTTCGCCGATCAGTTGAAGTATTTCATCTGTTATCCACAGTTTCTTCGCAGTTACTTTCCTCGCACGTATGTTTTTCTTTCCTACTTCTGTGATTCCCCCTTTTATAGGTGTTCAACCTTCAACTAAACTGCCTACTGAGCTTTTCATTATCGCAGTATCTATAGCCTCAGGGAAGTTGAGCGTTTGTCTTCATTCCTTAGTCTTCTCACTTCTTCGCGCACTGATTCTACCTGACTAGCCTTTTAAACTTCAGCGCCGGCCGATGTGGCCGAGCGGTTCTAGGCGCTTCAGTATGGAACCGCGCGACCGCTACGGTCGCGGGTTCGAATCCTGCCTCGGGCATGGATGTGTGTGATATCCTTAGATTAGTTAGGTTTAAGTAGTTCTACGTTCTAGGGAACTGAAGACCTCAGATGTTTGGTCCCATACTGCTCAGATCCATTTGAACCATTTTTTTAAACTTCAGCTTACTCTTCATCCTTACTAAATTGTGATCTGAGTTTATATCTGCTCTAGCGTACGCATTACAATCCAATATCTAGTTTCGAAATTTCTGCCTGACTATGATGTAATCCAAGTGGAATTTTCCCGTATCTCCCGGCCTTTTCCAAGTACACCTTCTCCTCTTGTGATTCGCGAACAGAATGTTCGCTATTACTAGCTGAAATTTATTGCAGAATTAGTCTTTCTCCTCTATCATTTCTAAGACCAAGCCCATATTTTCCAGTAATCCTTCCTCCTACTTCTTCTCCTACAACCGCATTCCAGTCCCCCATGAGCATTAGATTTTCATCTTCCTTTGCGTACGGAATTACCCGTTCAGTAATCTGATATAATTTCTCTGCCTCTCCATCTTCTGCTTGCGACATAGGCATGTATACCTGAACTATTACCTCAGTACCCCAGACAACGTGTTACACGCCTTATTTAATTCTGCGTGTCTCATCATGATTTTTCTCCTCTAGCTCTCTTTTTCTGGATGACGTCCATTTTTCGTCCACGTCTGATATATCGTTCCATCTTCTAGTAAAACGTGCCCTTCCTTTTTTTTTTCGGAATTTTCTCCTTAGCTTCACAGTTCAGATACTCCCACATTCCTTTTTTTACGGCTTTCCGGAGGTCTGCGTTTTACTTCCACGCACATTTCTGTGTTCCAGAGATACTTTTTCTGAATTTCTTCCTCACTTTCTTCAGTACTTTACACAAGCGCCTTAGTTGATAAAAATTTCCTTAACAGCTCGAAGTAACATGTCTACGTTGCTTCGATCATTTTCTGCAATCTTGTAATCAATAAAAATCAAAGTGTAAAGGTGAGGCACACAAAATTAAGTATGTACTTGCCCTGTATTATAGATTTTCATGTAGATGCATGTATTTGGCTCGTTTATTACGCGAAAAAACATGGTGTTATTAGCCTATGTCTTTCGCCTCAGTCTTTTCCCAAGATATGCGGCAGTTCACGTGATCACTGAGCGCTGGGAAATTCCTTCGAGAATGATGAGTTAGTTCCTGAGTGGCGTGAAGTAGTCCTCCTTTGTCCACAGACAACGCATTCATCGTTTGCTTGTCACTTTGACACAAGAAGCATATATTGCGATAGCCTGATACTTACCTGACGCTCTGAACACAAAGGAAAATTCCCAATATTTCCAACTTTTACGGCATATTTAATTCGTTGTGGCTGTCTGAGACAGTTCAAATTATCTGAGAAAGAACAATCTGTCAAATCCATCCTTTCGTAAGGAAGATAAGAGTTTCTTGTAATAGAGAACATCCAGGTTTGTTGTTGATCAAATAAATCAAGTGACTTATGCTTGCATATCTGGGTGATTACATTATTTATGCTTTTGTAAATATCAGAATAACAGTAGTCTTCCATTACTTCATTGTAGTACAAGTCAGATTTACAGTGAAAAATGTCAGTACTCTGTACCAGCGGAATCGGTTCAACATAAAAGGTGTTTTTAATCTAAGTGTGTAACTATTTTCTAGCAGCAATGCCTCTTTTGTAGTCCATCATCTGTTGTTTACAGCGCAGTAACTTATCATCAGGTTCAGTATGAGAAACGGTTTGTTCCACGCAATTTGTCCCACTCCCTATGCCTGATGGCCACTATCTAACACGAATAGAGTGAGATTATCTGTCAGCAACGTAGTTTCCTGAAACTACAGTAAATCTGTAGTACAGCTCATAAATGCCATTGAAAATATCTAATTTCCTTATTCCTTTTACTCATAAGGTGGTCATTATATCTAAATGAAAGTTTACGTATAATAACATTACTAAACATACATCGTGACATAAAAAATAATAAATTATATGGCATATAATTAGGAACTAACATCTTTGCAAAAGGTGACAGATGATAACATTTTTGAAGCGACGATCTTCTATAAATGTCCTGGAAATCAGGAAATCAAGTTGGTGGCGGGCGATATTTTTATCCATTCGTCTGAAACCGATTAGCCGCGGCTATTCTATCGGCAGTAAATGCATTTTATAAAAACGACGTCTCCAGGGATTCCTAGAGTGCTGCACATAGTAGGAGTTGTCAAGCTAAAGCACCATTTTCTCCTTTTCGGAAGCAGACAAAATAAGAAACTAGAAACGGAGCTCTCCAGTTACGTGTACTTGACAATCAAAATGCAGCATAATGTTACCAAAACGTGCTTGTGAAATAATATGCACACATTTATTTATGTTTTTGTTTTTGTTTTTAGAAATATCATTCACTATGTGCACTTGTTATCTTATTTAGATAGATAGTTATTCCCTTGTCGATATTCTAAATTGTTTACCTATCAGATCTGCCACAAAAAGGCCAACCCGCCCGTGTAGTTTGCACTGTAGCACAGCTTGTTCGGTCTGGGAGCTGGCCACTCCCTGTAATTAAAAAAATAAAGACAAGTTTTCAACGATGAACTTGCAAAGGTGTCAAGTGACATCCGCAAAGATCAAATATGAATAATCACGAAGGAACAGATAGATAAAAAGAAGAAGGTAGCCGCGCGTGTTAAAGAGACCGCTTTAGAAAATACACTGAAGCGCCAAAGAAACTGGTATAGGCATTCGTATTCACATACAGAGTTGTGTAAACAGGCAGAATACGGCGCTGCGTTCGGCAACGCCTATATAAAACAACAAGTGTCTGGCGCAGTTGTTAGATCGGTAACTGCTGCTACAATGGTAGATTATCAAGATTTAAGTGAGTTTGAACGTGGTGTTATAGTCGGCGCACGAGCGATGGGACACAGCATCTCCGAGGTAGCGATGAAGTGGGGATTTTGTCGTATGACAATTTCACGAGTGTACCATGAATATAAGGAATCCGGCAAAACAACAAATCTCCGACATCGCTGCGGCCGGAAAAAGATCCTGCAAGAACGGGACCAACGACGACTGAAGAGAATCCTGTGAACGTCTTGGAAGAGGAGTGTCCACAGCATACACATGATACTCAGCTACAGAAGTAACGACTAACACTTAAGTCACCGAGAATGTTGAAACAAATATACGGTTTCGTGGTCACGGTAAACTGAATGAGTGATCCCAAATCATGGACGAAAAACACCGTCAATGGATCGCCTCCGGCCTGAACTACAACGTCCACACATTACAGATGAAACACCTCATCAGAATGCCGGAGCGTCGATTTAAAAAAGGAAAAGCGCGACCCGACAGTCCATATTACATGTTTCATAGCTACTGAAGTATTGCATTATGTGTCGCTGTAATAAATGGCCTTTTTCAAGGTATCTGGTTCAAACGTCCACAGCGGTGTTGGCTCGGAAACTACTTGAGATGAACACTCAATGTCTGTCGGGTTTGAAATCAATTGTTACTGACAAAGAGAGACACTCGTCTGCGGACCCTGTCTGTTAGGGCCTATTTACTACCAGTGTCCTTAGACTGAGGTGACGTAAGTTATGAGATACTTACTAATATCGTCTCGCCCCTTGCAGAAATATTGAGCCATGATGCCTCTGCAGCCGTCCACGACTGCGAAAGTGTTGGCAGTACAAGATTTTGTGCACGAACTGACCTACTGACTGTGTCCCATAAATGTTCGATGGGATTCATATCTGTCGATCTGGGTGGCCATATGATTCGCTCGAATTGTCCAAAAAGTTCGAACCAATCTCGAACAACATGGCGCATTGACATCCCTGGAAATATCATTGTCGAATGGCTACAGATGGTTTCCCTGTAGCCGAACATAGCCATTTCCAGTCACTAATCGATTCAGTTGGACCAGAGGACCCATTCCATTCCATGTAAACACAACCCACACCACTAGGGAGACACCGCCAGTTTGCACACTGCCTTGTTGGCAACGTGTCTCCATGGCTTCGTGGGCTCTGTACAACACTCGAACCCTACCGTCAGCTCTTGCCAACTTAAATCAGGGCTCTTGTGACCAGGCCACGGTTTTCCAGTAGTCCAGGGTCTACCCGCTATGGTCACGGGCCCAGGAGAAGCGGCGCGGGCGATGTCGTGCTGTTAGCAAAGACACTCTCCTCGGTCGTCTTCTGCCATAGCCCAGTAACGCCAGGTTTCGCCGCACTGTCCTAACGGATACATTCGTCTTAGGTGCCACATTGTTTGCTGCGCTAATTTCACGCAGTGCTGTTTGTCTGTTAGCACTGACAACTCCACGCAATTGCCGCTGCTCTCGATCGTTAAGTGAAAGCCGTCGGCCATTGCGTTATCCGTGGTGAGGCGTAATGCCTGAAATGTGGTACTCTTGGCACACTCTTGACACTGTGGATCTTGGAATATTGAATTTCCTAACAATTTCCGAAACGGAATATCCCATGCATCTACACTACTGACCATTAAAATTGCTACACCTCGAAGATGACGTGCTACAGACACGAAATTTAACCGACAGGAAGAAGATGCTGTGATATGCAAATGATTAGCTTTTCAGAGCATTCACACAAGGTTGGCGCCGGTGGCGACACCTACAACGTGCCGACATGAGGAAAGTTTCCAACCGATTTCTCATACACAAACAGCAGTTGACCTGCGTTGCCTGGTGAAACGTTGTTGTAATGCCTCGTGTAAGGAGGAGAAATGCGTACCATCACGTTTCCGACTTTGATAGAGGTCGGATTGTAGCCTATCGCGATTGCGGTTTATCGTATCGCGACATTGCTACTCGCGTTGGTCGAGATCCAATGACTGTTAGCAGAATATAGAATCGGTGGGGTCAGGAGGGTAATACGGAACGCCGAGCTGGATCCCAACGGCCTCATATCACTAGCAGTCGCGATGACAGGCATCTTATGCGCATGGCTGTAACGGATCGTGCAGCCACGTCTCGATCCCTGAGTCAACAGATGGGGACGTTTTCAAGACAACAACCATCTGCACGAACAGTTTGCCGACGTTTGCAGCAGAATGGACTATCAGCTCGGAGACCATGGCTGTGGTTACTCTTAACGCTGCATCACAGACAGGAGCGCCTGCGATGGTGTACTTAACGACGAACCTGGGTGCACGAATGGCAAAACGGCATTTCTTCGGATGAATCCAGGTTGTGTTTACAACATCATGATGGTCGCATCCGTGTTTGCCGACATCGCGGTGAACGCAAGTTGGAAACATGTATTCGTCATCGCCACATTGGCGTATCACCCGGCGTGATGGTATGGGGTGCCATTGGTTATAAGTCTCGGTCACCTTTTGTTCGCATTGACGGCACTTTGAACAGTGGAAGCTACATTTCAGATGTGTTAAGACCCGTCGTTCTACCCTTCACTCGATCGCTGCGAAACCCTAAAATTCAGCAGGATAATGCATGACTGCTTGTTGCACGTCCTGTACTGGCCTTTCTGGATACAGAAAACGTTCGACTGCTGCCCTGGCCAGCACATTCTCCAGATCTCTCACTAACTGAAAACATCTGGGCAATGGTGGCCGAGCAACTGGCTCGTCACAATACGCCAGTCACTACTCTTGATGAACTGTGGTATCGTGTTGAAGCTGTATGGGCAGCTGTACCTATACACACCATCCAAGCTCTGTTTGACTCAATGCCCAGGCGTATCAATGCCGTTATTACGGCCAGAGGTGGTTGTTCTGGGTATTGATTTCTCAGGATCTATGCACCCAAATTGCGTGAAAATTTAATCACGTGTCAGTTCTAGTATAATATATTTGTCCAATGAATACCCGTTTATCATCTGCATTTCTTCTTGGTGTGGCAATTTTAGTGGCCAGTAGTGTAGCTCCAGCTATCACTATGCGTTCAAACACTCCCGCTATACATCGGAAACCTTTCCGCATGAATCACCTGAGTGATAACAGCTCCGCCATTGCAGTGGCCTTTTTTACCTTGCGTCCGCTATACTACTGTCATATGTATATGTACATGTCGCTATCCCATGATTTTTGTCGCATCAGTGTATGCCGTGTTACATGACTGACAATGGCACAGCATATCCTTTACACGCGTTGGACTTGATACACCAAAATCAAACAATTTGATTCACGGCGTGGACGTGCGCACGTCCAAACACGGTAGGTCCTTTCAGCCATCCTGTCACGTCTCTTTGTCGACCCATTTCACTGCGCTGCTTGGATACGGTCCACTGACACGTACTGTAACCTGTGCATGTGGTTGTATGTTGGCAGCGCTTTGGACTGTATCAAAATCTCTGACAGCTCTGTGCGCACTCTGTAAGAGACTGTGTGGCTGGTCGGAGTAGCACTTGGAGGTGAACAGCCAGTAGTGATGGAAGTTGTGAGTGAGTAGTCAGCGGTGATGGAGGTTCAAAAATGGTTCAAATGGCTCTGAGCACTATGCGACTTAACTTCTGAGGTCATCAGTCGCCTAGAACTTAGAACTACTTAAATCTAACTAACCTAACGACATCACACATATCCATGCCCGAGGCAGGATTCGAACCTGCGACCGTAGCGGTCGCTCGGTTCCAGACGGTGATGGAGGTTAGAGGTTAATAATTAGCAATGTTGGTTTGCAGTATTAGCGCGAGCGGACGGTCTGAATGTATATGCCTCATGGAGGTTTATTACTGATGATTTTATATATATATATATATATATATATATATATATATATATATATATATACAGGGGACTGGTTGTCACTTGATTAAGGTAAAATCCGATAAATACATTGTTTGCTCTGCAACAAAATCTTTCCTTTGCTAACAACACGCCTATTAGTAGTTAGAGTCTTCAGTAGTTAGAATCTTTTATTTAGCTAGTAGTAGTGGTGCCTGCGGCATTGCTATATTTCGTGTAATAAAGATTTTCTGTGAGGTAAGTGACTTATGAAATGTATGGGTTACTGTTAGGATTTCTTTCAATTCAGGGCGATTCTTTCGTATTAATTATTTGAAGTCAAGCACTCCGTCTTCAGGCCACGAATAGCCTACCGGGACTATCCGACCGCTGTGGAGGATGCGGAAAGGAGGGGCGTGGAATCAGCACACCGCTCTCCCGGTCGTTATGATGGTATTCTTGACCGAAGCCGCTACTATTCGGTCGAGTAGCTCCTCAATTGGCATCACGAAGCTGAGTGCACCCTGAAAAACGGCAACAGCGCATGGCGGATTTGAATTCAGGTTATCATTTTTTGAGCAGTCTGATCGCGTTATCATTCAATATTGTGGGTAATTAATGAATAGGAAAAGTTTGAGTTCTGTTTGTCAGGGCAAATTCTGTAGGTCAGAAATGAAATTATAAAGACAAACAAAATTACAGCACTTCAATTTCACTCTGCGATTTCAGAATTAAATAACGTAGAAGTTTCACCTTCTCAGTTATTTCAGTTTAAGTAAAAATTTTAAATAAAGAAGTTTCAGTACACTTCACCGTCATGGCTTACGTCAGGTGTGGAGGCTCACATGACAGCTGGCTACTAGTTCTACATCATTTACAACCTTCCAAAGCTATCAGTGTGATCTTTTGGTGATGTGACTAATATTTTATCCAGCGAGCCTGGTTACATAATATTCAGATTGTCCGACAAACGTTCGTAGTAAAGTGCATGTTTGTACGGAGACTGCACAGATATGCATTTATCGTGTTATTGTAAGTCGCTTTTTAAATCTTCCCAGCATCAAGCCTACAGAATACATCTACGATTCGCACTATCTCACAAAGAAAATCAATATTTTCTGTAGTCTCGCTTAAGGCGTCTGCAACTACATCTACATGATTACTCTGTAATTCACAATTAAGTGCCTGAGAGGGTTCATCGAATCACCTTCGAGCTATTCCTCTACCGTTCCTGCGAGCTTCGATTTTTTAATTTTATCTTGATGATCATTCTGCCCTGCGTAGGTGAGTGCAAACAACATATTTTCAAACTCTGAGGAGAAAGTTGGTGACCGAACTTTGATGAGAAGATCTTGCCGCAACAAAAAACGCCTTTATTTTAGCGCCTCATTGAGAGGAACGTGGCCAATCAGATGCAGCATGGGTTTAACATTACAAGCAGAAGTTACCTGACGCTATATTGTATTACAGCGTACAGAGCTCAACTCTGTATTTGATGGTTTTTATATTATAGCGTACTAGGTGCGAATATGAGCTGTTTCAAAGCACGTTGAAGATCTCTCGGAAACGCGTCATTTTAGTGCGATTTGTTGTAATGAAATGACAGGAAACTACGTAACCGTAGGCTTCCTGTATTTGATATTCTCACTGTTGTAACTTACGTGCTATGAAAGTATACAGTTTCAGTACTGCGGTATAATGATGATCTATCAACAGCGCTTTGTTTCTAGTATGATTTGTCTTAGTTAAATACGATAATTTATAGTTACAGCCCTTACAAAATGGCTCTGAGCACTATGGGACTTAACTGCTGTGGTCATCAGTCCCCTAGAACTTAGAACTACTTAAACCTAACTAACCTAAGGACATCACACACATCCAAGCCCGAGGCAGGATTCGAACCTGCGACCGTAGCGGTCGCGCGGTTTCAGACTGTAGCGCCTAGAACCGCTCGGTCACAACGGGCGGCCAGCCCTTACGCATCACATACCATAGAACCGAGACAGTAACGCCATGTTGAAAAAAAAAAGACTGCAGAGAACTTGATGACGTCGGAAACTACTAACTAGTAGGTTTGCGTCTAACTACGTCCAGTTATCATTTATTTTTCCCCGTCTTTTGTTTTCTAAAACATGTTGGGTCTTTCTTATTAATTTAACAGAAGTGTTGTCTGCAATAATCGAAGTAATTTATTATTCATGATGTATTTACTGCAATTCTTGTTGCATAGCCCGACGACTGGAGTTTCCCCAGCAGCCATAAATCTTAACGTGACTGCCAGTTTATGTCAGAAAGTTAACATATTTTATTCACTGAAGTTTTCGTTATTATGAAAGTTTGTGTAAAATATACAGGGTATATTATAATTAATGGCGAAAACGCATACGGTTTAAAGAATACGTTACTAGAAGCGAATAAATCTCAGTTAACATGAGCTGTAAAGTGCATATCTCTAGACCTACGAACACTTTATCTTCGATACTGTGAAACACATCTGTTCTAGTGATCAAGTAAAAAATTAAATGAAATGTCGTGTGGCTAGGGCCTCCCGTCGTGTAAACCGCTCGCCTGGTGCAATTCTTTCCAGTTGACACCACTTCGGCGACTTGCGTGTCGATGGGGATAAGATGATGATGAAGACAACACAACACCCAGTCCCTGAGCGGAGACAAATCCCAGACCCAGCGGGGAATCGAACCTGGGCCACCTTGCATGGTATCCCGCAGCGCTGACCACTCAGCTATCAGGCGGACTACTGATTCAGTGCTCATAGCTCTTTCAGATATGCTCTTTAGAATTCATGTTTGTTGGACACTTTTTCTTGTTTTGCTCTATACTGCCTCCTACCAAATGAGCTTGCAGTACAAGAGGTTTGTTTTGTAGTATCAAAGACGAAGAAGTGCTCTTAATTCTTAAGGTATACGTTTTAGAGCCCATGTTTACTAAGACTTACTCTGTTTCCACGTACTTTCAACTGCATGCGTTTACGCAATTAATTATGGCACAACCTGTACATAAATGTTGTTGTTGCGATCTTCAGTCCGAAGACTGGTTTGATGCACGTTTCCATGCTACTCTATCCTGTGCAAGCCTCATCATCCCCGAAAAACTTCTGCAACCTACATCCTTCTGAATCTGCTTACTGTTTTCATCATATTGGTTTCCCTCTACGACTTTTATCCCCGACACTTCCCTCCAATACTAAACCAATGATCCGTTGATGTCTCAGAATGTGTCCTAGCAACCGAGCCTCTCTTTTGGTCAAGCTGTGCCACAAACTTCTTGTCTCCCCAATTCTGTTCAGTACCTCCTCATTAGTTACGTGATCGACCTATCTCATCTTCACATTCTGAAAGCTTCTATCCTCTTCCTGTCTGAATTGTTTGTCGTCCACTTTTCACTTCCGTAAATGGCTTCACTCCAGATAAATACCTTCGCAAAAGACTTCCTAACTCTTAAATCTATATTCGCTGTTAACAAATTTCTCATCTTCACAAATGCCTTTCTTACCATTGCAGTCTACGTGTTATATCCTCTCTACTTCGGCCATCGCAAGTTATTTTACAGCCCAAATAGAAAAACTCATCTACTTCTTTCAGTATCTCGTATAGTTGCCTAATTCCCTTAGCATCACCTGATTTATTTCGACTACATTCCATTATCCTTGTTTCGGTATTGTTGATGTTTATCTCATATCCCCCTTTCAAGACGTTGTTCATTCCATTCAATGCTCTTCCAAGTCCTTTGCCGTCTCTGACAAAATTACGATGTCATCGGCAAACCTCGAAGTTTTTAATTTATCTCCATGAACATTAATTCCTACTCCAAATTTTTCTTTGGTTTCCTTCACTGCTTGTTTAATATACAGATTGAATAACATCGGGGATAGCATGTAATCCAGTCTCAGTCCCTGCTTCCTTTTCATGCCCTTCGACTCTTACAACTGTCGTCTGATTTCTGTACAAGTTGTAAACAGCCTGTCGCTCCCTGTATTTTACCCCTGCAAATTGCATAACTATCTCTTGGTTTTATGGACGGCTTCATGTTTGTATTTTGCTACTATATATCTCTTTCAATGAGGTTGAGTAGCTTCGAAAACATCTTGCCTTCCTTTCGAATGAAACTACGATACGACTTTTGATCGCGGAGCCGAGCCCGGTGGCCGAGCAGTTCTAGGCGCTTTAGTCCGGAACCGCGCTACTGCTACGGTCGCAGGTTCGAATCCTGCCTCGAGCACGGATGTGTGTGATGTCCTTAGGTTAGTTAGGTTTAAGTAGTTCTAAGTTCTAGGAGACTGATAACCTCAGATGTAAAGTCCTATAGTGCTCTGAGCCATTTGAACCATTAGATCGTGAAACCTATGTGATAAAATACGTTACTTCAGATCGATGGCAATCAATACAGTATCGACAGTTGGGATATTATGCCTGCGAAAACTGACGTTAGACATTATTCTACCTACATTCAGTTTCAAACCGAAAATGTGATGGAGACAGAATTGCGTTAACGAATAACTAAGTACGTATCTCAGATCGTTGTAGCGTTCCTCTTCCAGCAATTCGTTAAGCCAGCCGTCGACGAGTCTAGAATCTTCTTTGCGTTTTTCTTCGTTCTTCTTCAACGATCGCTAAAAAAATAGAGTTATTTTATGCGCGTTCATTTTCTTAAACAAACTCTGGATTTGAAGGTCACATGCAGCCGAGAAGTGCCGCTGGAGAGCTCTGTGGTCGTATATCATGATGAGGAGCACGTTCCGTGTGATGTAGAATATAATTTCAGAGCTCGTGACAACTACGACAGACACCACGTCTGGCGTGATTCGCCATGTCAAACACGATCGGTGTGAGAACGGCTTAAAGTGATAAGCTAGATGACAGTGTGCTGTTACCTCTCGCTGCAATCACGTGTTAGTTGATGCCGCTCTTTTCGCTACAGACGGAACTCGCCTTTCAGGCGAAAGAAAGATATCGCTCCACGATGTCAGTATCGAGCAACGGTGTGTAAGTGTCAGGTTTCCGTTGGACATATTCCACACAGGACCTTAAGTCTGATCGGAGCGCAGACGGGGGCCGACAGTTGTCTTCGGGCCTTCGTGGAGCGTTACGCTCTCCTGCTAGAACTTCCTGATTCTCTCCGTACGTAGCAGTGTGGTATCCGACGCAGCCGCGTTCGCGTCATAGCTACATAATGTGAGGCACGAACAAGGTTACACGTGCAGAGCACATTTTCCAATTGAACTGCAGGCTCAGCGCTTCAGTTCCACATGGTACGATATATCAGGTTAACATACAAAACTGGTACCACGTGACTGATACACCTCTATGAGTCAAGATACATGTTACTTCACCTTACATAACGACCAGAAGGATAGAACTAGATAAAAGTCGGCTGCACACAATGGGTATCCCCTTGTACCATCCGCTAATGGAAGAAGAAGAAAGTGAAACTTCCCGGCAGATTAAAACTATGTGCGGGACCGAGACTCGAACTCGGGACCTTTGCCTTTCGCGGGCAAGTGCTCTACCAACTGAGCTACCCAAGCACGACTCACGCCCCGCCCTCACATCTATACTTCTGCCAGTACCTCGTCTCCTACCTTCCGACCTTTACCTTTACAGAAGCTCTCCTGTGAACCTTGGAAGGTAGGAGACGAGGTACTGGCAGAAGTGAAGCTGTGAGGGCGGGGCGTGAGTCGTGCTTGGGGAGCTCAGTTGGTAGAGCACTTGCCCGCGAAAGGCAAAGGTCCCGAGTTCGAGTCTCGGTCCGGCACACAGTTTTAATCTCCCAGGAAATTTCGTATCAGCGCACACTCCGCTGCAGAGTGAAAATCTCATTCAAGACCGAAAGTGATTCCAGTACACCACTCACCCTTCACCATAAAATTTATCCTACCGTGGGTTGCGAATTATACCTATAAAGAGACAAATGTAAGATTCCACCGAATTTAAATACAAATCAATTATTTCACTGCATTTCAAGTACGAGGATAAAGAGCAAGTATCTCGAACTACCAGTGAAACAATGTGGCTCTTAGGTCGAAATGCACTAATTAATCCACGTAGATAAGTCGATATACTATGCCCAATGTTTTTCCTTTGATTATATTTCAGTCCTGAAGTGTGATTATCAAAGACAGTCAAAAAACCATCTGCATGTATTGTGAAACCTTCCCGTCTCCTCTATACCTCTCCTGTTAATGATAACCTTCCCTTTTACAATAAACTATGAAACCTTTCCTTACGATTTCTATCTCTTGCTTAATAATAACAAATGAAATCTTCCCTTTGAAATTTATTTTCTTTCTCAACCTTCGCATACAAATTTAATTGCTGCTTTATAAAAGTGATTTTCGGATTATTTAGACGAAACATAGAATGTGTCGTCGTCGTGTGGCCCTCAGTCGTTATCTGCAATAACCCAAAACTGTGCCTTACCTTTTTTACTATTACTGGATCGCCATCTGACTGCTACATCGAACTGCGACATGAATATACTTACTCTGTTTTACTATACTCTATTAGCTGCTGGCGGGCTTTCGTAATAAGTGGTTGTATTTATTACCAAAGCTGACGTTATTCTTTAATAGCAAAGCTGACGTTATTCTTTAATGAATTTGAATGAAGTTACGTAATTCATAGTTACACTTTTTCTTGACAACAATAAAATTTTTGCAAAGTTTTACGTTGATGGTTTTTGGGATGGATTATAATCAGTAATGCAACATTGCTGGCAAAAATTAATTACATTCTGAAAACGTTTCTTCAAATATTTACTGCTGGTAATGAAATGATTTTACAAACGTTCAAATGGGACTTACTTTTTACAATAATCTTACAACTATCATTGCGCAAACATACCTTCAGTAATCTTGAGTTTCGCAAATAAAATAATTCAATAATATTAGTTCCTCTTATGATAATAGTTAGCTGATGTCTCTGTACATCCGTTTATAATCTCTTGTAAATCATAACTGGTGGCTGGCAGGCACACTGCTCCTCTCAACCTCTCGCTTCAGACCTGCTACCAACTCGCTTCACATCTCGCTTACTACTGACTTCCTACGAACGCTTAAGTACGGTCTCTCCTGTCAACAATGCTTTCTGGTGCAGACAATCCCTGCTACCATTACAAAATATATCAGTGCGCGGTCTTTCCCGCTCTTTTCTTAAAATGTATCCATACGCAGTCTCTCCCACTCTTTTTAAAATTATATCAATTTGCGGTCTCTCTAGTCAACAATACTTTGGTGCAGACATTCCCTGCTACCACAATTATTTCCAACATGACAAATATTAATTATTCCTACTTAATCCTATTAATAAAATATAAACATCTTTCATAAATTGTGATTTGACAATAGACAATAGAAATATACACGTTCTACAATTGTAACATGTTCATTAGACAAAACGATTGTAGTCGAATACTTCTTTGATTGTAGAAACAGGGGGAAATCAGAGGTTGCCAAATTTAGTAAGTACGATTGAACTTCCCACAAGTAGCAGATCCAGTCGCTCATTTTTCTCACTGTCAGAGTACGTACGTACTCAGGTGTATTGTTCTGATGAAAAATTTTCTTTTTCTTTTCTAATCCAGACGTCTTCTCAGATAGTTTTTCATCCATTTGGTCTGGAACACTTATGCAGCATTCAGCCATTATTGTTTTACCGTGTTCGAGGTAAAAAATGAAAAATAATTCCTTTGGAAATCTAAAAAACAATGGTAATTTAAAAAAAAAACATCTCTCTCGGCGCGGGTGTATCGGCTACCGCACTCTAGTTATCTTGAAGTTCCGCTTCTGCAGTGAAGTTTGGGCCCACGTCATTCAAACACCAACAAGTAGATACACAAAACTACTTGTATTCTTTTTTAAAATAAGCCAAAGATTGATTAGCAAATGTTTTTAGGACTCACACTTGGTTGGCATTTACATCTTGCACGAAACTTTCTCGTCGTTAATTCTTCAATAAAAATCTATCTCATTAAAGCATTTGGTATACCTATGATATTAGGTACTTTATACACCTTCAATCACGGATCGTGCAATAGCATAATGTGCGCGTTATCGATGGGGTTAGTTTCGAGACGCCTCTCACGAAAAAGTGTGGCCAACATTCAATTAAGCTGCCGAATCTTAACTATGGGCAATCGATATCTTCATCTCTACTTCGCAAGCCACCTCACGGTGTGTGGATGAGAGTACTTTTCGAACCACTGTCACTTCACCGCTTTCTAGCTTCAGTCGTAAATAATGCGTTGGAAGAAGGACTATCGCTAAACTTCAGTATATGCTCTGATCTCTGCGATTTTATCTTTACTGTCACATAGCGAGATACGTGTGTGAGAGAGCAATGTATTGGTTGACTCTTCTAGAAACATGCGCTCTCGGAGTTTTGACTCAAACCTGCACCGTGGTGTACAATGCTTCTCCTGAAACTTCTACAACTGTAGTTGAAGAAGTTTTTCGGTGGCGCTTTCGCATTTGCTAAACGAACTCGTGACAAAACCACCAGTAAATCTTTTCTTTGTCCAACAGTGCTATTTGATAAGGCTCCCAACCTGAGGAACTACGGTTCTGTAAGCTAACAAGCAATTTCATTTTGCACCTTGTCTGTGTTACAACCACATTATTTCACACGTCAGCTGCGCTTCGGCGATCTGTCATTTTCAAGTACTTACTCATATTCCTGTAATTTTATGAAATCGACGTACGTGGTTGCATATAATGTATTGTGTTTTTTCTTAATTTTTATTTAACACCCTCGTCCCAAAGGGGCGAGAGTGGGTTGACAGGGGAACAATAGTCTTCTCTTTAAACAAAAGAGTTCAAAAGATGTGAAAATGGAGTAAAAATTTTCAAGGGATGTATTATGTACGGATGTTTTAAAGTACATAAACGACACTTCCTGGCAGATTAAAACTGTGTGCCGGACCGAGACTCGAACTCGGGACCTTTGCCTTTCGCGGGCAAGTGCTCTACCAACTGAGCTACCCAAGCACGACTCACGCCCCATCCTCACAGCTTTACTTCCGCCAGTACCTCGCCTCCTACCTTCCAAACTTTACAGAAGCTCTCCTGGGAACCTTGCAGAGCTAGCACTCCTGAAAGAAAGGAAAGTCTACATAAACGACCTTTAGGCGGATGATATTTAAAATAACATTAATATCTACGTCTACGTGGCTACTCTGCAATCACTCTTAAGTGCCTGGCAGAGGGTTCATCGAACCACCTTCACACTAATTATCTATTATTCCGCTCTTGAACAGCGCTCGGAACAAAACACACCTACATTTTTCGCGCGAGCTATGATTTCTCTTATTTTATTATGATGATCGCATCTTCCTATCTGGGTCGGCGTCAACAAAAGATTTTCGCATCCGGAGTAGAAAACTGGGGGTTTAAATTTCATGAGAAGTTCCTGCAACAAGGAAAAACGCCTTTGTTTTAATGATTTCCGCCCCAAACCCTGTATCATGTCCGCGACACTCTCCTCCTATTTCTCGAGAGTACAAAACTTGCTGCTCTTCTTTGAATTTTCTCGATGTACTCTGTTAATCCTAACTGGCAAGGATCCTGCACCGCACATATTTCTCCAACAGAGGACGGACTAGCGTTGTATAGGTAGTCTCTTTAGTAGACCTGCTGCATGTTCTGCGTCTTCTGCCAGTAAATCACAGTCTTTGGTTAAACTTCCCCACAGCATTTTCTATGTGTTCTTCCCAGTTCCAGTTGTTCCTAATTATAATTCCTAGGTATTTAGTTAATTTTACGGCCTGTAGATTTGATTGACTGATTTATCGTGTAACCGAAATTTGATGGATTCCTTTGTGTAGGGCATCAAACTTTTCGTTATTTAGGAGCAACTGTCAATTTTCACACCTTATCTAAATCGATTTTCAATTGATTTTGATCTTCTGATGACTTAACCAGACGATTAACGACAGCACCCTCTGCAAACAACATAAGATGGCTAATCAGCTTGTCTCCTAAATCGTTTATATAGATAAGGAACAGCAGAAGGCCTATAAGACTGCCTACCTTGTGGAACACCAGAAATCATTTCTGTTTTACTCGATGACTATCAGTTAGTTACTATGAACTTTGATCTCCCTGACAGGAAACTACGAATCGAGTCGCATATCTGAGCCGATATTCCATAGCCAAGCAATTTGATTTCAAGCCTCTTGTGAGGTATGGTGTCAAAAGCCTTCTGGAAATCTAAAATACGGAATCAATTTGAAATCCTTCGTCGATAGCTGTCAACACTTCGTGTGAGTAAAGAGCTAGTTGTGTTTCACAAGAAAGATGTTTTCCAAATCCGTATTGACTATGTGTCAATAGACAGTTTTCTTCAAGGCAGTACATATGTTCGAACACAAAATATGTTCCAAAATCCTGCTGCATATCGACGTTAATAATGTAGGCCTGTAATTTAGTGGATTACTGCTATTGCCTTTCTTGAATATTGATGTGACCTGTGCAAAATCTTTTGGGTACAGTTCTTCGTCCTGCGAGCTGTTGTATATGATGGTTAAGTGCGGAGCTATTGCTTCAGCATAGCCCTATTCTGAAAGGGGCTTTACTGGTATACAATCTGGACCGCAAGATTTGCTATTATTAAGTGATTTAAGTTGCTTCACAATGTTGTCTGACATTTAAAAACAATGAGTCGCGAATAGGTTAAAATAAACAGTCCACTGTATTACACTTCGCCATCAATTGATGAGGTTGACTTTCATTAGGCACAATGAGAAGAGGTAACTATTGGTTCTTTGGGGCACATAGTGTTTACAGAGTTACTTGGTTCAGACGGGTTGGGTTGTGGGGATAGCTATGATGTGAGAGGGTGGTTGATAGGAGAACATGGGTTTCGGGATGTAGACAGCTAGGATGAGGGCCAGACTAACAAGTAAGATAGAAAGGAGGGAAGAAGAGGAAGGGATGGGAAGGGAGGAGAGCTCTGAAATGGAAAAAAGGATAGAGAGAAGCGGGTTAAACCTGTAAGAGTGTACGATGGCAGGATGGATTTCGTTATCGGCGAGCGGGAAAGGATAACGAGAGTGGATAGGCGGCAGCAGATTAGGATTTGTCATTCGGAGTCGAGTTTACGTAAGTGCAGGATAAACAGAGGTGTTCAGAGTGAGCGGGAGGCGTGGGGAAACAAGGAGAAGTGGTGAAGAATTCTTCTAGGGAGGTTAAGCGGATTCGGAAAGCGAGGCGAAGCGCGTGGCGTTAAAGGGTATGGAAGGGTCGATTGAATGTTGATAGAGCAGATATTGTCAGCATTTGCGTAGGAGATAGGTCGGGTCACGACTATGTAGGTGTAAAGGGATGCAGTCCCCATGTTCGGCCGGTTAGTAGTTTTAGTCTATTATGGGATTTTCGTTGCATAGCTAGCAGGTGGGATACGTACGCCTCTCATGTAAATACATCACTGCTGGTGTGGTAGACTCTATCCGAGAACAACTTTCATACTCATTAAAGATTTGAATAACACTTCAGCCCTTAGCAGCGGAGAATGTAGATATCAAAACAAGTTATGTATTGCATGCGCTACTACTGACCAAGTTTTCGAAAATCAACAACCAAGGTGGAAAATGGAATTTTCTTTTAATAAATTTGTGGCTGTGGCACTCGATACGAAAACTCATATTTTGTAAGGTACTTTCTTCGACCGCGAAATCAGCTTTCTGAGCATTCTTCCATCGAATCTCAGTCTGGCAGTGGCCTATCCTACGAGTGGTTTTATACTGACGCTGCATATAAGTGAAAGGGCAAACTGTTAGATTTGGGTCAATATCTGTTGTCGATAAATCGATAAAATCAAATTACTTTATAACGGGGCGATACCATAGTTTATTCGTTTGAGTGAAACAGAAAACAGTTGTCGATAAATCGATAAAATCAAATTACTTTATGATGGGGCGATACCACAGTTTATTCGTTTGGGTGAAACAGAATACAACAATTGTTTAAAAACTGTTGTTAACAAAACTGCTCCGCTGATTAAGTTGACACTTGATATACATCACGGCGCAACATGTACCAACTTAACGAAAGTTTCTTTGAGAGCAACACCTCCTCTGTTCTGTCTCAACCAGAAACTTTTCCCTTGCGCTAATACACTGTAGCCGTTGTGTGTTCGCTTCTTATTCGACTTTGGAAAGCATTCCGTAGATTGTTTTAAACCAGCGATGAGGAACAGCGTGTAAATGCCATTTTTCGTCGTACTTGGGCACGATTTGTGACCGTCTCTTTGACTTCCGTATTAATTCCATTATCTGCTCGTTGCCACTCTTGAAGAGAAATAGGTCAGGAGGTATCTCATAGTTGTCGTGCTTTTTTCTTTTTTGTTATGGTCTTCAGTCCGAAGACTGGTTTGATGCAGCTCTCCATGCTAATCTATCCTGGACAAGCCCCTTCATATCCGACTAACTACTACAGCTTAAATCCTTTCGAAACTGCTTACCGTATTCCTTTCTTGGTCTCCCTCTGCAGTCTTTACTCCCGACACTTCCCTGCAGTACTTGGTAACCTCTTAATGCCTCGGAAAGTGTCCAATTAACCTATCCCTCCTTTTAGTCAAGTTATGCCACAATTTTTTTTCTCGTAACTTTTATTCAGTACCTCTTCATTAGGTGACCTGCCCCCCCCCCCCCCCCCCCCATTCGATCTTCAGAATTCTTCTTTAGCGTCACATTTCAAAAGCCTCTATTTTCTTCTTGTCTGAAATATTTATAGTCTACTTCTACTTCCATACAGGGCTACACTCCACAAAAATACCTTCAGAAAGGACTTCCAAATATGTAAATCTATGTTAGACGTTAACACATTTCTCTTCTTCAGAAACGCTTTTGATGCCGCTGCCAGTCTACATTTTCTATTCTCTCTACATTGACCATCATCAATTATTTTCAGGCCCAAGTAGCACAAGTCGTCGAATTCTTTTAGTGTCTCGTCTCCTAATCCAATTCCTGATTTAATTCGGCTACATTCCATTATCCTTGTTTAGCCTTTGTTGATGTTCATCTTTTGTTTTCCTTTCAAGACACTGTCCATACCATTCAACTGCTCTTACAAGTCCTTTGCTGTCTCTGATAGAATTGTCATCGGCAAAGCAAAAAGTTTTCATTTCTTCTCTTTGAACTTTAATAGCTACTCCCCATTTGTCTTTGATTTCCTTTACTGCTTGCTCCATGTACAAATTGAGTAACACCGGGGGTATTCTATGACCCTGTTTCACACTTTTCTCAACAACTGCGTCCCTTTCATGCCCTCCGACTCACATAACATAACAGCCGTCTGGTTTCTGCAAAAATTGTAAATAACCTTCCGCTCCCTGTATTTTACCTCTGCTACCTTCACAATTTCAAAGAACATTTTCAAGTCTATGAATACTATAAATGTAATTTGCCTTCCTTGACGAATCTTGTACGAGGGGCCCTAGTGTCAGTATTGCCTCACATGTTCCTACATCTCTCTGGAACACAAACTGATTTACCCCAAGGTTGGGCTCTACCAGTTTCTCCAATCTTCTGTAAAGAGTTCGTGTTAGTATTTTTATTACCACGGTATATTAAACTGATAGTTCGGTAATATTCACATCTGTCAGCACCTGCTTTCTTTGGAATTGGAATTACAGTGGAATGGCTCATGTATACTGGGCTAAATACGTAGTAGCAAGAACTGACCTTTAATTATCATGATGCATGTTCCATACCACCATCATTCGCCACGTCGGAGACCTATATAGTCTTCTAAGGCACTGCCATCGATGGTTGTACGAGTTATCTCTGATAAAGCTGGGTGATCAAATTACGTACTACGATAATGCAACCGAAGCTGCTTTAAACCCAAATAGTCAGGAAGGTTTTATATTGGTAGTGACGTGGTGGTAGACACATGTCAGTAGGTTACGGACTGTTGAGCCTTGCCTCCTGCGTAACGAATGCAAGTCTCTTAAAAATATTTTATAATCTCTTAGTAGTTAAAAGTTTCCGAAAGCTTTTTCACCCCACTGGCAAATCAGATAACTATTTCGAAAGCCTGCGTGAGTTAGACGTACTGAATATCTGTCGTACGTTAATAACCCTGATCACAGTGAAGTAAAAAGCGCTACTCAGAGTGAAGAGATTGGCGCAGAAGAGAAAATCGCGGTGGCCGGATCAAACCAGTCAGAAGACTGATGGCAAAAGGACAGCGGCGTTCTAACGTTTGTGCAGTGCTGTGCCTTATGTACTGGAGTATTAGAGCTGTGAGCAGTCAGAGACTCACATTGTCGCAGGTTGATAATCGAGCAGAGAGACTTTGTTTGGTTTCGTAGAAGCATTCTGGCAACTATCAAATTTGGTAGAACTTCTAGTTCCTGACTCGGACCTATGAGCATACTGATTTTGCAGATTGGTTTTATCCTTTTCTCACATCACGACTCAGACGCTGAAATAATTCAATATTCTAAGTAATTAAGGGACAGAGGTAACAACTTATCACCCCGTAACAGTGTACCACAATGGTATTAAGGACGTGAAAGTAACAAATAAATGCATTCATGCCAACCGGTAAGTACTACCTGTGTTAGGTATTTAGAGCAAATATCATTTATTGAGTCGTGAGTAGAACTGGCAGTGTGGAATCTGATATGCAGCTCGGTTGTGGGTCCATTAAACAAAGTAAATTTCAAGGAACTTATACGTGACATTTTCCAACTGTTGAGAATTATAACTACAGTTAAAAACGTAGAGTGGAAATCAATAACGGGCTAAGTGCCAATTTTTTTTTCAGTTAAACAAGCGAAGTACCGTTGCCAACAACGTGAAAAAGCGGGCTAAGGCTTACGATCGTTTCTAATAGTGCAAATAAGGCCCGAAAGATGGCATGAGCAGCATGTCCCGGCGCACTGGTGAGGCTAAGGCGGGCTTAGTGACACAAAACTCTGTATTTGTCTGCAGCGTCTGACGGAAATTTTGCCCAGACTAAAAAACGTAAGAGGCTGGAAGAATCTCAGTGTGTGAACTACCTAAGGACCTCGTAAAGCTTATGGAGAGTGCGACATATAGCAATCCATTTATGGTTACTGTGCTCTAACCTAAGAACTTTATTATTTTAAAAAAGCATCCGAGACACATATTAATAAAACGAAAATAAATATTTCCACATGTAACTGGATTCAATTGAAAAAAATGGCACCTGTTGTCGTCAAGACGAGAACAATGCTTAACGAACTTGATGTCTGAAGCACCTACAAGATTATCAAGAAAAGGATCACCACTGGCATAATAGAGAACTTTGTTTCACCGTCACAACAACGTAAAAACAATTTGCCAGCTGAAAAGGATCTGCAACAGATGCTGCAGTATTGGAAAATAGCTATCAAAGCATTTTTCCAACAGCTGATCAATTAAAATTGCTTTGTGCTCTACAAAATTAAAAGAAGGGTTAAAAATAATTTAGTCACAGAATAGTGTATGTGTAAAGTGTTTATTATTAAAAATTTCTGATAAATGCTTGAGATTTCTTTCATTGGCACTTATATCGCTTTTCCCGATAGCTGTATGGCATTTAGCAGATTCTGCGTTTTGCAGAATAAAATCCTTGGTTTCGTTGATAAAAGAAAGAGAACTTAAAATTTTTTGTAATGGTTGGGTGATTCTTACTTTAGACAGTAAATTAAAATATTTCTGGTGAAAACAAAAAAAAACTGAATAACTCGGAATAAATTTTTTGACACTTAGCCCGTTATTGATTTCCACTCTACATTAACACTTCCTGCACTAAAACCACGTACGACTGAGATCCACTAAAGGTGACTCAACACGACCCGTAACATTTCTTGTCTTGTACTCATGGCCTGTTACGCATTACGTAATCAGGAAGCGACAGAATCGTTCTATGGTAATTCTCCCGCATATCTTTCCACATTCGTCCGTAACCTTTACCTTCTGCTAAGCAAATTCCTCAGACCTCTAGTCTCTTCAAATATTTCTAATAGCTCTTCATAAATTACACCAAATATTCCAATTCACAACTTTCTTTTATAGCACTGCATTAAAAGTTCTTCTGTTTATACCGATGATTAGTGTTGTAGGGCGCACAACAACGAGCTTATCAGCGCTTATACCGATGAGCCAAAACGTTATGACCAGTGCCCTCTGCGAGACAGGCGGCCGCCTTGTGACGTTGCAGACGCGTGTCACTGTAAGGAAAGTAAACTAGTGGAACGGAGACAAACGGGGAATGTCCCGAAGCCCACGATGAAGACAGGCTGCGGCGCTTACGTCGCTCAGATCAGCGAACGGATTGCATTTCTCAGCCTGTTCAATCGTAACTGGGTCTTTACGTGCAAACGTGAATTGCTATTATGGAGTCTTCCTGATTACTAGTATAACTAGATAACTAGTATAACGACCCTAAATCTATAGGCCTACCACTGTAAAACCTTTGGCCAGACGTACTGGCGAGTGAGTGGAGGCGCGCTGATGCCGCTCTTTCCAACATTCGACATTCGAAAACGGCAACGCTGAGCTGCCTAGTTCGAACGCCAGTGGAACGGCAGTAGCGAGATATGTAAATTTTCGCGCATTTCCATTCCTTACTGACAAGGGAACCTCCCCATCGCAGCCCCTTCAGATTTAGTTATAAGTTGGCACAGATGATAGGCCTTGAAAAACTGAACACAGATCAATCGAGAAAACAGGAAGAAGTTGTGTGGAACTATGAAAAAAATAAGCAAAATATACAAACCGAGTAGTCCATGTGTATCATAAGCAACATCAAGGACAGTGCGAGCTCAGGAGCGCCGTGGTCCCGTGGTTAGCGTGAGCAGCTGCGGAACGAGAAGTCCTTGGTTCAAGTCTTCCCTCGAGTGAAAAGTTTTTCTTTATTTTTGCAAAGTTATGATCTGTCCGTTCGTTCATTGACGTCTCTGTTCACTGCAATACGTTTAGTGTCTGTGTTTTGCGACCGCACCGCAATACCGTGCGATTAGTAGACGAAAGGACGTTCCTCTCCAATGGGAACCGAAAACATTTGATCGCAAGGTCATAGGTCAACCGATTCCTCCACAGGAAAACACGTCTGATGTATTATATACGACACTGGTGACGGAATGTGCGTCACATGACAGGAATATGTTGTCGACCCACCTAACTTGTACACTTGGCGAATAGGTAAAGAGATTCTTCTACCTTGCCAATTTAGGTTTTCTTGTGGATGTGGTAATCACTCCCAAAAAAGTGATGAAAACATAAGCGTTTGTCACATAAACTGCAACAAATGAATGCAACAGTTTCACAGTCGCACAGTTTTCCCTGTGCTCTGTCAAAACATATGTTTGTAACGTTTTCAAATTTTTCCGTGTGTAGACTGTCAAATCCTGCATATTTCCAAGCAAATCTGAACATGTCCTGGAATTTTGGAGAGTGAAGTTGATTATGTGTGACTGCCTGAACTTTGATAATTGACACACGATCACGGACAGATAATAGTCTGAAAATAAAAAATTAAACTTTTCACTCGAGGGAAGACTTGAACCAAGGACCTCTCGTTCCGCAGCTGCTCACGCTAACCACGGGACCACGGCTCTCCCGAGCTCACACTGTCCTTGATGTTGCTTATCTTGTTCATGGACCACTCAGTTTGTATATTTTGCTTATTTTTTTCATAGTTAACACATCTTCTTCCTGTTTTCTCGATTGATCTGTGTTCAGTTTTTCAAGGCCTATCCACTGTGCCAAATTATAACTAAATCTGAGGGCGGTGCGATGGGGAGGTTCCCTTGTGAGTTATTAGTTTAGGCAGTTTGCCTCGAAGTAAAATAACTGTATCTTGCGGTATTAACTGAACAATTTCTTTACCGTCAGTGTGCAAGTTGAAAATAGAAAAACAGGAAGAAAGAGAGCTCTTCCCCGTGCCATGTGGGCCGTGTTTTCCAATAGCTCCAACAAGACGCACTTTCACCCCAGGAAGAATGCGACTCAAAAAGACAACTGAGTTTGGCGGCAAAGCAAATCCATAATCCACAGTGTCTACAAATATTTATAACATCTTGTAGATCACTATGGTAAAGTGTTAGCCTCTACATACACGCTCTTTAGGAAACATATTACGGAAGGTAGACATAAAAAAAGCGATGATATCAAGAAATGCAGCGATATCTTCCCGAAAAAAAACCTTTGTAAGAAAAAATCTTGCTTCCGAACACGCTGTTTGTGACGTTGCTTTAAGAACTATTCAGCGTGCGTGTCGTGAGGAAAAATCCCCTACGTTCATTTGTCCAAGGAAAAATTTTTAACAACACAGCACATAACCAAACTAAACCACTTTTATAAAGACGTTGTAACGCAGACAGTCTATTAATTTTACAATAGCGACAACCCAACATCAAAAAACTTGAAAAAAAATTAATTGAAAAAGTAAATTTTTCTGGATCTGCTAGATGTGTGAAACGCAAATTAAACGTTACAGGGTTTCAATACAGGCATCAGAACGACGGTAGACAATGTTTACTTGACCGCAATGACATAGTGGCCTCAGAATTAAATTATTGTGTTCTATGAATTCGCTGCGTCGTTCGGGTGACACGCGACCTATATTCCATTTGGGTTACTAAAAACCATTATCTAAAGTACATCTGACAGAATTCCCGCCAAACTGGTGTCGTACCTGTTGGGAGCGTTGAGCGTTGTGCGTGTTGGGTCAGCGAAGACTGGTTTTCTTAAAGAAAGTAAATTAGTTTGTAGATGCAGCAGAACAAACAAGTCAGAAAATTTCCATCCGGAAATGAACACAGCTAAACTTGACCGATTGTGGGTTTTCGTTAGCGTGCTAATTTTCTTGAAATTCCAGTAAAGTTTTTTACCCTGATATGCGTTTTTGTCACTGTTTTACGTATATTTACACTTCACATGAATAAATAATACCTAATGCTGTCTATAATAATTTTACACAATGTAAACAGCAAATTCAATGGCACAGCTTTTAAAGCGTTTTTAAATTTAAATAAAGTACAAGTAAATTGTTTCCATAATGATGAGTGACATAGCCCACGTCAATATGTAGGGAAGCAGCCTACTCACGCCTTACAAAATTCACATCAGTCTTCCCATTGTGTGCCAGCCAGTCCGCTGTAACTAGCTCTGACGTCATAAATGTTGTGCAATACTTTAAAAATCAACTAAATAACCTGAAACGTTTCTAGCATGTCAGGAGTAATACTAAATCAATATGTGTTGAATATCAGTTCAATAACTTTAACCATTTTCGAAATTTGGATGTTTTTCTGTAAAAATCATTGGCGCAACAGAAAAGAGTTAGAAACTGAAAAATTTATATTTAGATTCCTTTTGCATAGTAATTTAGTAGAAACAGTACTCTGGATCTCACAAATTAAAATTTTAGTTGAAATTCATGATTTTCTGGTTTTTATCTTAAAAATTAAGGAAGCAAGATAGATTAAGTAGGCGAATAAATAAAGCTAGGATGTTTAAATTTAAGTAGAAGGGAGATCCGCTATAATCATAAAAATGTGAGAAGTTTCAACGGAATAACTATAAAACTATAGCTATAGCGTATCTCCAAAGAGCAAGTTCAGAGCTCGTCTACTGCGTGTAGTGTAATTAAATTAATTCTCTCGCCCAAAATATTTGACTTAGCCACGTTAGACTTTTATAATGATTACTTACCTATGTGCTGATTGATCAATTAAATTGAGAGCTTAATCGGCCATCAGCAAAGGAAGCAATGATTTATTTGATAACTTAAAGTGGTGCATTACTAGCCCAGCGGCTAGTCGGGAGAGCAAATTTGATCAGGCGTTCCCTTAGCCGTCCGCACCGCGGTTTTATATGTAAGAACGCTGCGCGAGAAGGAAGGAAGGCCCCAGTTCTCTCCAGACGCTGATTAGCGCACCAGCTGTGTGGGGAGTCACGTCGCGTCGGTATCGTTGATATAAACAGCCTCGGATGCAGTAATAAGTTACTCAGGATACGCGTAACCATGAAATCGTTTTCGAGTGAAGTGTTAATTCTGGGATGACTTTAATGATCTATCTTCAGTTTGCGTATGTCGTATTTTCAAGTGCCGCCGCAGGACAGACATTCTACCATTATTTAGCGAGGCGTTTGATGAACATTATCATCAAATTATGGCGAGTATTCACTTAAACATTTAATTTGAACAGTTATAGTGGCATCAGTGCATTAGACTCTGAACTGCTCTGGTAGTTGGATTGTGTGGATTCTTTTTGGTCTGTGACTTTCAGAATATAGTGAACGTTTTAGAGAGAATGGTTTTTGATTAAGAATCCCAGACAATCTCCTAATTCCTCAGAGCTATAAGCTGTAGCTATAAATGTATTTCTCAGATGAAGTGGGCACTAGGAATTCTAATTACAGGCTTCAAGTTTTGCTAATCACTTTCTGGTTGCCAATATTGTAGTTAGAGAGCCAGTGTTGAGAACGGCAAACAGCATAAATACAAAACATTTATTCTACTATTCCACCCGCCGCCCCACAAATAGTATTACAACACAAAAACGTAATTATATTGATTTTGACCAAAGTAGAAAATATTATAACGAGTAACAGAGATGCATGTGACTCCCAAATGCTTATGAGTCACATTCTGGCAACAGTGCACTAACAGCCATCCGCTAATACGCCTGACCAGAGCTATAATGTTACTACTGTACTACATACAATAAATCTTAAAGTCATTCCAAAATTATTATCGGTTGCACGGAGCACCACATCTTGTATGAAATGAGGACTGTTAAGCAGAAGAGAATGAATGCTATAAACAAACCGTTATACAATTTATGTGAAACATGTACCTTACATTACAGTATACTGCAATGTTGTGTGCTTCGTTGTAATACTAGTAATCAATGAGTCTCCTTAATAGCGGATTCCAGTCGAAGGTACATCCTCGTTTGTATGTAAACACCCAGGTACGAGCTGGCGGGTTTGGAAATGCAGTTCATCTGCTGAGCGAGCGAGCGGACTCATGCCAACCTTCGTGACGAAAGGGCCGCGGCCTGTCTTTCTCGTGGACGTCCGGAACGTCGGAACTTACGTTATCGCCGATGACGCGAACGAGTGACAGATATCGACAGTTCTCGGACGCGTAACTCAATTGAGAGCACAAAGGTGAGACAGGGTATTCGACACAGCGGACGAGGACACTGCGTGTTTGCTCTCACCAAGCGTTAGAGCAACAACAGGGAAGCTGGTCCCGATCATATTCAGACTTCTCTCCTCGAAACTAATTCCTTTCCCAGCCATAACCTTTGTTATCCAACGTCTACAGCCCCTGCCTTTCCTTATTATATTACCCTCCGCCATGGAAAATGGCTGAAGTCATTACCTTTCCGAAACCTCAGTAAAGCCTATTTTTGTGTCTCGTTGTCCCTGTAGGCTTGTACCATGGGAAACAAGGAGGGGAAGTTGTTGGTAGCCGGTATCCTCTTTCTATAAGAAAACTGCACACATGTATTAACAGGGATCTTTATTACTTGCACAGAATGTAACTTATCTTAAGATATTTCATGTGGTACAAGCTCTGCCTTAATAGTTCCGGTTAGCCTCGCTGCTGGTGAAGTACAAGTCCGCTATGCACACTCCTCTGGTCGCTATGACTGACTCTGAGCTACAGCTGAGCCAACTGTGGCTGCGACTCCCACTAGGCTGTGACTGGTGACTCTTTGACTCACTGGATGACGGACTGGAACTCACTTGGCGCGATAGACTGGCCCTCCGGCCCGCGGCTGCGATCCAAATACTGGCGGCTGAGAGGGAGTTGGCGCCACGTTTCTTGCAAGGCTGTGTTAGGTCTCCATCGAT
Organism: Schistocerca piceifrons; assembly: GCF_021461385.2. Taxonomy (NCBI): domain Eukaryota; kingdom Metazoa; phylum Arthropoda; class Insecta; order Orthoptera; family Acrididae; genus Schistocerca; species Schistocerca piceifrons. The sequence continues at coordinate 467,743,591 of NC_060141.1, read as the reverse complement.
CTTCTCGACACCTCTTTGGCGCCTGGTGTGTTAGCGCCAGCTTATGCCAGCTCACCTGTCTCTCTCTGTCATTTCCTAGACAAGATTCTGAAGCATACTGTACTACAATCGCTCCAGAAATTCCTTACTGACCACGACATCCTTGTTCCAGAACTGATTGAATTCAGTGTTGAGAACTCCACAATCCACCAGTCAATGAGGCTGGTTGAGTACAATTTCTACATCTACATCTACATACATATTCCGCAATCCACCATACGGTGCGTGGAGGAGGGTATCTTGTACCACAACTAGCATCTTCTCTCCCTGTTCTACTCCCAAACAGAACGAGGGAAAGATGACTGCCTATATGCCTCTGTACGAGCCCTAATCTCTCTTATCTTATCTTTGTGGCCTTTCCGCGAAATATAAGTTGGCGGCAGTAAAATTGTACTGCAGTCAGCCTCAAACGCTGGTTCTCTAAATTTCTTCAGTAGCCATTCACGAAAAGAACGCCTCCTTTCCTCCAGAGACTCCCACCCAAGTTCCTGAAGCATTTCCGTAACACTTGCGTGATGATCAAACCTATCAGTAACAAATCTAGCAGCCTGCCTCTGAATTGCTTCTATGCCCTCCCTCAATCCGACCTGATAGGGATCCCAATCGATCGAGCAGTACTCAAGAATAGGTCGTGTTAGTGTTTTGTAAGCGGTCTCCTTTACAGATGAACCACATCTTCCCAAAATTCTACCAATGAACCGAAGATGACTATCCGCCTTCCCCACAACTGCTATTACATGCTTGTCCCACTTCATATCGCTCTGCAATGTTACGCCCAAATATTTAATCTACGTGACTGTGTCAAGCGCTACACTGCTAATGGAGTATTCAAACATTACAGGATTCTTTTTCCTATTCATCTGCATTAATTTACATTTATCTATATTTAGAGTTAGCTGCCATTCTTTACACCAATCAAAAATCCTGTCCAAGTCATCTTGTATCCTCCTACAGTCACTCAACGACGACACCTTCCCGTACACCACAGCATCATCACCAAACAGCCGCACATTGCTATCCACCCTATCCAAAAGATCGTTTATGTAGATAGAAAACAACAGTGGACCTACCACACTTCCCTGGGGCACTCCAGATGATACCCTAACCTCCGATGAACACTCACCATCGAGGACAACGTACTAGGTTCTATTACTTAAGAAGTCTGCGAAGAGTCAAGCAGACAACAGTTAGGATTTATTCCTTGGTACAGAAATGGCTTTTGACCCTGTTTGGAATGATGACTTAATACACAGGGTGTTTCAAAGTCTTTCCCAGAGATCTAAGGGTGATACATCACATCATGAGGATCAACTTATGTTAGAGACGAAATATTCACCGATGTCTCCTGGCGACATTACGCTTCTGAGAGTCGTCAGGACTTATGCATTCTGGAGCACTCGCATGGAATGTGTGTTGCATGTAGGTCATCCGTGTGAAAGGTGGCAGGCAAAGCTTCTAAAATATCTTTCTCCTCTTAAATACACTCATTCTTAAGGTTTTCCCGCTGAAAGCGCTCTTTCAATTTAATGAGGTAGCCAGTATGCAAAAGCTGCATACCTGGTTAATAGACCCTGCTAATCCAGTAAAAAAAAAAGAAAAGAATAGACGCATGGGGTCGCCGGGAAGCATCAGTGAACAAAAGTTGCTCCCCATGAAGTAGTCCATCACCTCTAAACGTTTGACGCAAAACTTTTGAAACAGGCTCCATAGGTTGTCCAGGACTTATACCCTAGATGATTTTTTCGTCCCTGAAGGAGGAGGAGATTCTTCGTCAGAAGTGGCAATAATTGCAGCAGCGTAAATATGCTACTGGGTAGGTTGCTGCAGGGTTCAGCTCTGAGACACGAGTTGTGCTGTATATACAAGAGCAGTCAAATGAAATGAAAAAGATGGAAAGAAGTAATTGAACAGTTTATTATTTCAAAAGTAACCACCATAGCTGTTAATATATTTAACCCACTGTGAGTCAAGATGGCCAGTGCCTTCATGGAAAAATGTTTGTAGTTGTCTATGGGATCATGATTTTACCCAGGCGCGTATCTCTTCGTCCGAAGCGAAATCGAAGGCCACGAATGTCTTTCTTTAGAGCGCCAAAAATATCGAAATCGCTTGGTAAGGGGTCAGAATTGTATGAGTGATGAGTAAGGGCTCCCCAGCGAAACTTTTGCAATGAAGTCGAAACAACCTTCAGCCCCGATCTCTCTCTAAGCGATTTCCAAAGTTTTGGAGCCCTCAAAAAAGACATTCGTGGTCGTCGATTTATTTCGGACGAAGAGGTGCAGCCGGCCGGGATGGCCGAGCGGTTCTAGGCGCTACAGTCTGGAACCGCGTGACCGCTACGGTCGCAGGTCCTTAAGTAGTTCTGTGACGTGATTGGTGAATCGTTATTTCAGCCGTTTTTCAATTTCACGTTTACTTATTTCCATACGTGTCATGTATCATCCGCGTTACAGTGGAAGACAGGATCCGTGTTGTGATTGTCTTCTGTGAAGTAACTTTGGACGACAGAATTTAACGTCCCCGTTTCGGTACAATCATCAGTCAGTATTTGGACAGACGACTTTGTTTCACGTTTTGGTTTCATATCCGATAAAGCTCTTTATGGATTTTTGGCTTCTCAGCAAGTAAAACATTGTTTTCGAATTCAGTGAATGCTCTTAGCATATCTGTCTATAGGAATTTGTACGTTGTGTTTCCTGTTGATCTCTTAGCCAAACGATTCTGACTCCTACTACCCTCTTCCGTGGCCGAGGTGGCTAATGCATGACTGTGCGTTGGCGCTCGACTCGGAGGAGAGCCGGATAGAATATAGCACAAAACGTAGCGCCACTCTAAACACATCCTTTATACTCACCTATACTCTATAAATACACAAAGGACATAACTCTCACATATCCCCAAGGAATGGGGGTTATTATGAGCAGAGGAAAACAACTCTTTCCGTCCCGGTGGCCGAACCTACGCCTTGGGACCTCCCGGCCAATCATGACAGACGACTTTACTTTACTGAATCTCTTCTCTATTTACCCAAGCGGTTCTAGGCGCTTCAGTCTGGAACCGCGCGACCGCTACGGTCGCAGGTTCAAATCCTGCCTCGGCCATGGATGTATGTGTTATCCTTAGTTAGGTTTAAGTAGTTCTAAGTTCTAGGGGACTGATGACCTCAGATGTTAAGTCCTATAGTGCTCAGAGCCATTTGAACAATTTTTTTCTTCTCTATTTACGCGTATTACACTGCACTTATTTATGTTTAGAAACATCCGCAAATTTTTAACCAGGTACCCTGCATTTCTTTACATCTTAATGACGATGTCACCACCCCATACACAGCTGATATATAATGAAATAATGGAAAATCCAGGATGGACAGTATTACGAAAAGGATAGGCGGTTACTCACTATATAGTGGAGATGTTGAGTCGCAGACAAGCACAACAAAAGACTGCTCAACAAGTAAGCTCTCGGTCAAAAAGGCCTTCTTCTGAATTAGACAAGATCCACACACACATTCACGCAAACGCAACTCATACGCACATGACTACTGACTCTGGCTCTAGCTCGTTAAAGGAAAACGCCGAAAGCTAGTACGGTTTCTTTCTTTCCTATGTGCCTATCGACGACTCAGCGGTGCAGCTTTTCAGTGACCGATATATATGCACTTTTCGGTGAGTGATTTAATTTAATCCAAAAGTATATATATCGGGCGTTTGAAGAGGAATATTTAATATTTTTGGATGTGGTAGTGTAGACTAATTGGAATAAAATATTCCATACAAGAAGTGATTAATATTTATTGTTTATGGAGATAACGGCTGGTTGCAGAGATAAGATTTCATACAGCATGTTGCTACTCCAGCTGCTATCTGTTTGTTCACTGATTGTCATTTTTGTTTTGATGTTCATGTTTTGAGTCTACTGTATCGTTTAAGCACGCTGCAGGTATTAACGCGCTAAACGAATTTCCTTTGACTAATTCCAGGCCGCCTATAATCCTAATAATATTGTTTTTTATTTTTTATTTTATAAGTCCCTTTCATTCTCCACCATACCAGTAATATTCGTAATTCACATCGGAAAGCCGACGAAACCCTATATGCTTTTGTAGGTTTACCAGAAGATATTTTCGAGAAAGCTTCTGTGCAAATGTGTAACGTCTTTTGCCTATAAGAACGTGTAGATCTTCCAACATTACAGGGCCGCTGCACATTCTGGTCGTCAGTTGCCACGTCATCTAAACCCAACAAATCCCAGAAGATGGTTTGCCAGTAATAGTGATTTTTCTAGCTTACCAGGGTTCACTGACCCCACCCCTCTAGAATTCTTGCTGTGGAGATAGTTAAAAGGCGAACTGTAGGATACATATAAAAAGTAGACACAAGAGACGAACTGATCGTTCCGATTGTGTACACTGATGAGCCAAAACATTATGACCATCTCCTTAATAGCATCTTTATCCGACTTTGGAACGAAATACATCAGTGACTCTGCGTATTAGGAACCTGACAGTTAGTTGGTAGGTTTGTGGAGGTATGTGGCATCAGCTGTCAACCCATAGGTGATGTAATTCGCGTAAATAACGGTGCGCTGATTCGCGTCCGCGGTAATGGCGCTCGATAGCGACCCATATGGGTTCCATAGGACTTACATCAGGCGAATCTGGTTGCCGAGACGTCACCGTGAGTTTACTATAATGCTCCTCAAACCACTGTAGCACTCCTCTGGCTCCGAGACATGGACAATTATACTGCTGAAAGATGACATCACCGTTTGGGAAGACATCAAGCAGGAAGGTGTGCAGGTGGTTCGCTGTCAGCGTGTCTTCAATTATTACCACAGGTCCCATGCAAGCGCAGGACAATGTCTCTTATGAAACGTCCCTTAGAAAAATTATAAATGACTTTGCTTAAACTGACACACAAAATTTTTAGCGCAACGCAATCTGACTTTCAAAAATCCCCAGAAAAGAATGGCCCTGACTAACAATAACCTATACCTTTCATGAATCACTTACCTCACAAAAATCTTCGTTACCCAAACTACTGCAGTGCAGCATGCGCCAATACTGTCAGCTGAATAAAAGATTCTAACTACTGAAGGCACTAGCCACTGATAGGCATAGTTAGCAAATGAAATAGTGTTCAAAAGTCATTTTATATATATATATATATATATATATATATATATATATATATATATATATATATATATATATATCAGTTCATGACATACAGTCTTACAAATTTACTGTCTCTGGTGGACACACGTCAAGATCATCCGCTCTCAAAACTCCGCCATCTGCCTCCCCACATCCACCACTGCTGGTGGCTCACCTCCAACTGCGCAACGCTACGCGCTGTTAACATCCAACTGCCCAACACTACAATAGCAAATTCCAACAATGCCAACCAGCCACAGACTGTATACAGCACAGTCAGTGATTTTCATATAGAGCGCTACATGGCGTTACCAACGTAAAAACCTAAACAGCCTACTTACACTCTCATAGCACAATACTGCTTCCACCACCCTGCAGCCATGGCGCGCTGCACGTTTCGAGTCGCTTTTCACCTCGATGACGACTGTGGAGACGATCACCGACCTGGTGTAGAAAAAATGTGATTCACCTGAAGAGCCGAAACATTTCATTGTTCGACAGTCTAATCACGATGGCCCCCATGCTCGCTTGAATCGTAACTGATGATGTCGTTGGGTCAACACGTGAACACGTAGTGGTGGTCTTCTGCGGAGCTCCATGATCAACAAAGTACGATGAACGGTGTGCTGCGAAACACTTGTGTGTGCACCAACATTGTGCTCTTTCGGCAGAGATGCTACAGATCACCATCTAGCCTATTTTACAGAGCGCAGATAAGCCTCCGAAGTCCACGTTCTGTGAAGAATCACGGACGTCCAACCATATAGCGCCTACTGGTAGTTTCACTGTCCTCCTACCTCTTTCCATAGAGGCTCACGTCAGTAGCACGTGAACAAACGGCCAGATCCGCCTTTTCGAGACACTCGTTAACAGGCCCTTTGTAATAATACTGCGCCTTTAGTCAATGTCGCTTATCTCAATGGATTTCTCCTTTGCAGCCCATTTCTTCGCTAGGGTGATTGCCCCTCTGTTTCTGCTCCGCAGTGCCACAACGCAATATACAACGTTACGGCATTTTGGCTTATCAGTGTATGGTGCAGCCCTCACAGAAGAATGTCAAAATGCCATCAGAGGAGGTACACATGATGCTAGAGGAGAATTCTAAAGCGCACTGAAGTCGGATGTGGAATTTATAAAAATCGTTTTGCCTTTGCTTGGCACCCTCTGCAAGTATTTGTTTGGATTGTAATCTAGCAGTTACACTTCTATAATCTTTAAAAATCGATTGTATAGAACGTTTTATTCGAATTAGTCTAGAATATTACCTCCTGAAACAATCTTTATATCTCTAACAGCAATGTTTCTATGACACTAACACGAGATGCACGGTACACTACCATCACCTGATTGTCCTTCCTCATCGAAGGCTTTCTGAAAGTCAAGGAAGTCTGGCTTACAGCCAACTTACGGAGACTCGTCTTTCTTGAATTTCCAGTTTTATTGTTCCAACTACGGTGCGACCAGTAAACAACAGCTCTACTCCAATACCATATCCCCAGCTCCCACAATGCCGTAACAGATTCAGTTACCCTTTTGCTCTCTTGTATCGCTGTCAGTTGCCACACAGTTTCTTAGAGAATGCTGCAGTTGTATCACTGTTGTCAGAGAGGAAAAGTTCTTAGCATAGCTACCGCGTGAATTATTCACCGGTCAGTGAGTCAAAACCAAATCACTGGATTGACTGTCGACTTTTCGTTTGCAGGGTTGGAGGTTGGTTTTTAAATGTAGTAACAATATTAATATTTTTTGCCGATTTTTTCTGAGCAGGCAGTTCTAATACGTCTGGTATTACATGACAATTCAAACAGGTAAGGTAAGGTAGTCTATTGCTCCTTATTGACTGTACTGATTATGATTCTTGCGTTGAGAATACTTTTCACAGAATGTAAGCTATTTGGAGTAAATGAGGGATTATAACTATCTTTCTCCTTACTACCAGTATCTTAACTATCGAACAAAGTGTTTCATTAATCCATCATGAGTATTCAGTGGAAACCTTAACAACCAAATTCCACTAATGCGTTGTGATTTGTACTTCATCTCAGACGTAGCAAACCATGTAAGTAGACGGTTCAAATGGCTCTGAGCACTATGGGACTTAACATCTGTGGTCATCAGTCCCCTATAACTTAAAACTACTTAAACCTAACTAACCTATGGACATCACACACATCCATGCCCGAAGCAGGATTCGAACCTGCGATCGTAGCGGTCACGCGGTTCCAGACTGAAGCGCCTAGAACCGCACGGCCAATGCAAGTAGAAACGACCATAAAAAGTAGTATTGCCTAAATTTTTGCACCAAAATTGAAGAAACGAAACAAAGAAAATTTTAGAATTCGAGAGCTGTTCGATGAAAGTATGTAATGTGTTAGGGGAAACCTTGTGGGTCATGAATTCAAACTATCACTTAGCTCGAATTCGTGACCTATGATCTGCTACCAGTTTTTTGATCAAGCTGAACATTGCTTTTAAGTATATTTACATGTGTGCCTACCTGAATGGCGTCTGCTTCATCTACTACACTTACAAATAGCTACTTGTGTTAGCTCCTGCATTTAACTAATGTTGAACGACAGATGTACAGCTGAACGTGATTTGTATGTAAGTCTGTTCTGCCTAATTCTTATTTATATGTAAAGTTTCGTCGGTCCAGGCAATATATAGTTTAAAAACTTCTTACTTAAACCTTAGACGACAGTTGGAACTTTAATAGTGACAACTATTTATTTAAAGATCGTACAAAATAGGTACGTGTTTCACAGTTTTACTGACCTTCAAAGCAGTCACTAGCATTGTGTATAACCCGTTGCCAACGATATGGAAGTCATAGGATACTCTTTAGAAGTGCCAGTTGTATTGACAGTTCGAGCGGCGTAAAACTTTGAAACGCGTATCTATTTTGTAAGAGCTGTGAATAAATATTTGTCACTATTAAAGTTCCAAGTCCGCAGCTCGTGGTCGTGCGGTAGCGTTCTCGCTTCCCGCGCCCGGGTTCCCGGGTTCGATTCCCGGCGGGGTCAGGGATTTTCTCTGCCTCGTGATGACCGGGTGTTGTGTGATGTCCATAGGTTAGTTAGGTTTAAGTAGTTCTAAGTTGTAGGGGACTGATCACCATAGGTGTTAAGTCTCATAGTGCTCAGAGCCATTTGAACCATTATTAAGTTCCAACCCTCTTATATGTAACTCATTTTTACCTATTTCGCTTTTGTACGAAACGCATTTCGGTGAAATAAACTAAGTGTTGAGTAACTGTAATGAGCATTGTTATTTGTGCCGCGCAGACAAAGGACGAAAACACAATTAACCAGAATGGCATGGAAACACACTCCTGGCACTGTTATTTTTAATACGAGAATTTCTTTCGGGGTAACAATAGAGAACTTAAAAGTTGCTGGCTGAAGTTCATTGTTGAGTAATCTTGTCATTCAGTCGCTTTCGGTCATCCATGGAGAGCAGAAAAAGATCAGAAAGCAAAATTCATACGAGAGGCGGATGCTAATCCACACAAAACCAAATTTGAAATTGCTTCAGACATAGGGATTGCCTATATCTCACAATGTGCAGTTATCAGCGAAAGAAAAAATATTTCGAACGAGTTTTAAAATTGGGCGCAAGATCAACAAATTGTAGCCGTCAGCGAGAAGTGAGATATGTAGATTTGGAAAAGGCACTCCTTACGTGGTTCCACCAAAAACAAGCTGCAGCTCTACCGATCAGTGGCGACATGCTAAAAGCAAAAGGATAGAGTTAGCTAGAAGTACGACCATCACTGCTGATTTCAAGGTTTCGTCAGGATGGTTACAATGACTTAAAGATCGTCATGGAATCACTGGGAGAAAAATTTCCGGCGAATCGAAAGCTGTGGACGACGTCACTGTGCAACACTGGTTTGATGAGGTTCTGTCGGATATCTTAAGGGATTATCAGCCTCAAAACGTCTACAACTGTGACGAGACCGGTCTATTCTACAGTCTGCTTCCTAGTAAAACATTAGCTGAAAGGGGATACTCATCCCATGGAGGGAGAAAAGCGAAATTCGCTTGACAGTTCAAGCCACGATTGCCGATGGATCTTTTTATAGGAAAATCTAAGAATCTGAGGTGTTTCAAAGGTGTAGAGACTAAACCTACGGAATAAGAACCCAGTAAACATTCTTGGATGACTCAGATTTTAATGGAACAGCGGTTAAAAAAGTGGACGTTAGAATGAAAAAGGAAAGAAAGAGGAGGATACTTCTTCTTATGAATCGATGCGCAGCACATCACAGCAAACTATAGCAGTGTTCTACAGCCGCTTGATTTGGGCATCACTGCAAATTTCAAACTGCATTATAGAAAAAAATACTGGTAACATTTGTTAGCACTGATTGATGCACGAAATGAAAATTTCGCCACTGACTTACTACAAGCCATGGAATTTACTTCGCTTGCCTTGCATCTGGTCTCATCCTCCACAGTCAAAACTGTTCTCGTAAAGGTAGTGCCTTACTGGAAGAGTTTGCCGCTGTTGATGATGCCGGTGATGACAATGAAGTCGTGCCTTGTAATCAGCTAGCTCTGCGAGCGGGTGCAGATTTCGACAGTTTTTTGCATTTTGGTGAAAATTTCGTCGTGTGTGCGGCACTACGAGAGGAGGAGATTATTGCTGATGTGAGGTAGCAACGCGGTGACGGTCAAGAAGGTGGAGTAGATTCAAGTGACAGTAATGGAGATGACGATTTGAATCTTGAAACACCTAAATTGAATGCAGTGTTAAGTGTAACCGATGTGTGCAGGCGTTGCACCTGTGCGAAAAGTTGTAGTGAAAAAGCTCTGAAGTCATTAATAAATTTGCAAAATGAGGTGTGTACATTTAATGCAAGAAAAGTGAAACAAGCCAAATTATCTGGGTTCTTTAAACCAAGATTAAGTTCAAAATAATTTATATTCTTATTAATGCTTTATCTTCGTTGTTTGTACAGTTCAAAGTGCCAAATTACAATGCAGTATCTAACGTCTCTAAAACAGGGCCGAATAACATTTTTTTTCTTTCAAAACTTTACAGACTTCGTCGTTTGTAAAGTTTACACATGTAGGGCCATTTTATGTTTTTTTTCAGTTGAAAATATATATAATGTGTATGGCCACATCATTATGTATCTCTAATTACTTGTGAGTTACAAGTAATCTTTTCTCTTTCCCTTGATATACATATAAATCAGGTTCAACTGTATTGGGTTCTTGACCTTACTTGTGGTTGATTCTAGTGTGGTTCACAGTTACCGCTGGACAACTGGCAAATCTCGTGGCCGTGGCGAACCGGACTGCTTCTTCGGCGGGAGAGTTCGTTGAAAACCAAAGAGCGTAACGCGACCACGGCTATGAGTCACAAACTTAAAAGGGCGTGAACAAAGAGCGGCGTGCCGCCAGCCTGCCCCAAGTGACTGACACGCCTACAGGCTTGCTTGCTCTGCGATCAAAGCACAGGAGCTGAAATCGTCACAATTGCTGAAGTCGTGGACCTGGATATACAAATTCCATGTAAGAGGGACATTTCATAAATTATACACACTATTTTTTTTATCTACACGTTAATTTGTTTGTTTTCTCATTAGCTCTTTACAGTCCTTCAGTATAATCTCTCTGTTTCTCCATGACTGAATGCCAACGTCTCGGAAGCTGTATTATTCCATCCAGGACACCACTTCAGTTAATCTGTCAAATGGCTCGGGTAACGGTGGCAGAAAAGTCTTCCAGAGAAACATAACGACGTCCCACACAGTTGTTTCAACTTCGGGAACAGGTCAAACTCTGCTGGCCTCATGTTCGGGCGTTGGGAGGATGCAGCAACACTTTTCCACCCGTATTTGAGCAGTTTCTGGGCTACAACACTGCCGATATGCGGGCGAGCGTTGTCATGGATAAGAGTGATCCAGCCTTGGAGCAACTGAGGTCGGGATTTCTGCATTTTTCTGCTTCAGGTATTGCATGAGGTTACGATAATGCACTTCTGTCACATATTTTCCACGTGGGACTCTTATCTATCATGATGATTCCTCGGTGATCATATGCAGAAATCACCATTTACTTGAGCTCTGATTGAGCGCGTCGAAATATTTTTGGACGTGGAGAATCTGCAGCTCTCCACTCATTGGACCGTGATTTCAACTTCCAGTTCAGAGGCAGTTCACGTTTCATCAATAACGACAGTTCGACACAAGAATCCTTGACATTCACGTTCGAATCGTTCTCTGAGCAAGTTTGCAGTGTCCTGGCGTTTCTGCTTCTCTTCGGCAGTTAAGCAATGTGGGATCCATCTCGCAGAAATTTTTCTCTTTTTTGAATTATTTGTCAGAATATGGAATACTGATGTTGGCTTCAGAGGGTTCCTCGTGAGTGTCACACTGCGATCTTCTTCAAGAGCGTCTGCCACAAGTTTCATACTTCGTTCATCTGTTGACGTCTTTGGCATTCCGGGTCTTGGATTGTCGTCTATGCTCCTAGGACCACTACGAAAACGATTAACCCAACGTGAAACTGTACAACGGTCCACTGTAAACTCACCACAAACCCCACTATCGGGTTTTTGCCGCGTCAAGTTTCGATCTTGATGTACGACCTCTGGTCATTAACAGTCACAGTACTCGAGACGCTTGCAGTATCCATTTCTAGCTCTCGTCAGTTTTATGTTAGAGTACACAAATGTTCAAATGTGTGTGAAATCTTATGGGACTTAACGGCTAAGGTTATCAGTCCCTACTTAATCTAAATTATCCTAAGGACAAACACACACACTCATGCACAAGGGAGGACTCGAACCTCCGCCGGGATTTAGAGTAAACAGCAATAAACAAAAACGCGCTCTTCTTTCTCAAGCTCCCTACTACATCTGACATATTTATCATTGTTGTTGCATCTAACAGTCCACAGTAATACCAAACTGTGCATTAATTATGAAATGTCCTTAGTAACCTGTGAACGATGACATCTCAGTCAACCTCTCTTTTAGCGAACTCGTAAGGTTTCATGTAGCATATAGAGACAGTCAGAGGGGAAGGTAGAGTGGAACAGGAGGTGTGGTCAGCACCGGCTACAAGCTTTGTGGTGAAGACAAAAGTTGTGGCACGAGTTGCAAAAATATTTTTCTTTTATTTTTTTTCGTATGGAAGCACGTGGACAACTTGACAGCTTACGGATTGAGCCTGGTCATTTTGCATGCTACACGCATTTAAACGCGAAAATAGCGTGTACACAAAAACTGTTCTCACACAGTACTTGAGACAGTTATGTCAGTGATTTTAATTAGATATATATACCTTATGTTGTACAGATCCGAGACTGTAAAATAAAGAAAACCAATCCTTTAATAGCGAAGGTACTTTGATTATATATATATAAAAAAAATAGGTTGAGTGTGGAAGAGATACCTGGTTTAGGATACCTGGATACAAAAAAGTTTTTTCCCTTTAAACGTGCAGCTGAATATACAGGCTGAGTCAGGAGGAAAGGTACAGGCTTTGAGGGGTGATAATGTAAGTGATTCTGAACAGAAAACTTCTTATGGACGTATGCCCTGTTGCTAATGGCTTCCGAGATAGAACACATGTAATAGCACTTCTGTACGATTTCTGGAACCTTTCGAAAGCCGCACCCTCCTGCGAAAACATGTCGCAATACAAATTTGAACTACATTCAGTTTCCTACAAAAAAGGGACCTATTCATGTTTCTCTGGGAGTTAACAGTTCGCGCAAAGACAACGCTTGGATACTGCAAATCTGAAGCGACGCGACGCGCATGCGCTATAGCTAAGGTAGTCATTGTAGCCCAATTTGAAGTAGTTTCCCGACCTGATGGAAAACAAGTGTCCTGTACCAAACTGTTCGTCTCAGCTTCCTCTACACTGCCATCGTACGTTGTGGATAAAATGATGTTCGAATACCACAGAAAATAAGTAACAAAGTATTATTACATACGTTCTATCTCGGAAACGATTCGCAATAGGGCATATGTCCATATGAAGTTTTTTTGTTCAGAATCACTTATATTATCACCCCTCAAAGACTGTACCTGTCCTCTTGACGGCCGCGCTTGGTAGCCAAAAAGCGTGGCCTGAGGCGCCTTGTCACGGTCCACGAGGCTCCCTCCGTCAGAGGTTCGAGTCCTCCCTCGGGCATGGGTGTGTGTGTTGTCCTTAGCGTAAGTTAGTTTAAGGTGGATTAAGTAGTGTGTAAGCTTAGGGACCGATCACCTCAGCAGTTTGGTCCCGTAAGATCTAACCACAAATTTCCAATTTTTTTCCTCCTGACTCAGCCCCTGTGTACCGATGTAAGTATATTACATTACACTTTCCTTCAAGATCAGATTCTCTGCCTGTCGTATGTGTTTACAACTTTCACAAAATAACATTAAGAATCACTTAAACTGTGATATTTACTTATTTTACTTATTTGTTGTCATTTAAAAAAATTGTTTGTAGTGGTTAAACTTGTAACAGAAAACTGCTTCCCCAAAAGAGTCATTTTCTGCGTTTGTGGGGCGGATGTAAGGGATGTGGGGCGTGAATTAAAACTCGGCACTGAATGCAAAAATACCTAGTTACTCTAATGGGGACAATGGAATATGTATGCTTTATGCATATAACCCTTCAACTGTATTTCGGTTTTTCATTTCCCTATAAGTATTTCGGATAGATCCATCATTAAGCGTTTCCAAGTTTCGACTGAGGTTTTTCGTAATGACACATCTGAAAGAGGTTATATTGTCAAATAAACGGGAAAGGCGCGTTATTTTCACCCTAGAACAAACTACAACGCTGTACAATAAATGCATATTGGAAGTATCTATTCATTTGCAGTCAGTGTTCAAGGTTCTCTAAATGGTTTGAACTTCATCATTCATTACAGCGTCACAGCATACCACCGTATGAAAACACTAGCCGCATAGGCTGTTTGCTTTCAGATTTAGGAGTTCTACTCTGTAGATACTACCTTTCAGACACAGCATTACTGTCAAAGGCTGTAATTTTCTTAAAACTACGAGTAAATATGTATATTATAATGAAACGAATCATTGACGGTTTGTTATGTGTTCTTAAAAAAAAAAGCATCGCTACGAACTGATTTTATAAGGGACAGATGATTAGAAAATGTGAAATAGAAATTTACAGTGAGTGGGAATCCTTGAGCCAAAACTTCTTTAAAATACTGATCACTTAAGTGCATTCCATGTCCACCTTTTCATTATGCATCTAATATGGTTGTGTAATTTTGTGTCTGAACATTTCTAGCCATTCTACAACACTCAGTTCGCAGGTTTTGTCAAACAAGGGTGCAATCTTTAAGCAGTTTTCAATCAGTTTTCAATTTTTTCAACAGTGTGTCCAGTTTTTCCAGCAAATGGGTAGCTACTACTAATCAAAAAAATGTGTGTGAAATCCTATGGGACTTAACTGCTAAGGTCATCAGTCCCTAAGCTTACTCGCTACTTAATCTAAATTATCCTAAGGACAAACACACACACCCATGCCCGAGGGAGGACTCGAACCTCCGCCGGGATCAGCCGCACAGTCCATGACTTCAGCGCCTTAGACCGCTCGGTACTGCTAAACTGTCAGGTTTTCGGAGACAAAAGCGTGCGAGGTGTCATTAAATTTCCCTCTAAAGTTCCTGCCACTTTTACGTATATAGTAACGATTACAGGTTGGGCAGTTGATTTTGTACACTCCGGATCATTCAGCTTTCTCTATTTTATTTGGTTTATTTAGCACCTGGAGAGACACTCTATATTTTTTATAAAAACTAATGCTTGTATTGAATTATTTGAAAATGTTGGCTATTATATATGAGAGCTTGGCTACAATTTTCAGATGCTGGTATATCTTCTTGTTAGCGTCACAGGTTTTTGAGAGTCTAAGAAGTGCGACATTTTCTAACATTTTTAATAAAAAGAATCTGTTATGTGTTATTTATGAGGTTTCTTCAGTGACATATATTACGCGTTCTGTTTTTAGCATATTTAGATTCATGTATGTGATGAAATAAATCTGAACTTGTCAGCGAAGCAATGTTACCAGGCAAATGTTATAAGGACGTATTAAACTGCAGTGTCAACCTTAGTGCGTTTCACTGCGGTGCACATGTTGTTATGCATAGTATATGATGTCTTGTTATGTTCACTCATTACGATTGTACTTCTGTATGAGTAAACTGAACAAGGCATAACCACCCTGATTGCTTGTGTATATGTTCGCATTTGAAAATTGTTTGGAGTTGCAACTGTTTATCAATGCGAATGGAAATAAAGTAAAAGGAAATTGTGGACCCATTCCCAACGACAAAAACTGGAATATAAACTAATGCTTATCAACATAAAAAAAATGGTTCAAATGACTCTGAGCACTACGGGACTTAACTTCTGAGGTCATCAGTCCCCTAGAACTTAGAACTACTTAACCCTAACTAATCTAAGGACATCACACACATCCATGCCCGAGGCAGGATTCGAACCTGCGACCGTAGCGGTCACGCGGTTCCAGACTGAAGCGCCTAGATTCGCACGGCCACACCGGCCAGCTATCAACATCAGTTATGTACAACTCTTAGATATTCAAGACTGGCTCTGGTGACAGTTAACAACAAATATGTAGCCTTCGCTTCGAACGATCCTGAAGCCTCTCACAGCGCCTCGATGCTGTAGCGATGACAACAGCCTAGCTGCCGATTATCAACTCCCGTTAACCGGCGTCCATATGGCAAATGCCTGTGACATAATCGTCATTTTGTTACTGAATTTTTTCTCAGTTAGTGATTTGGCCATGATTTATCTCATCATCACACGGTAACAATATTCCGTATTAAATTCATCTCTTTATCTTACACATTACTGAAGGCTGAAGGATTTGTCATAAAATTATTACACCTACACTCACTTAAGTAGTTCGTTGCGCAAACGAAACTAGGGGCACGCTGTTAGCTGTGTGGTGGATTTCTGTTCCCTGGCAACTAGTCCGACATTCTGAAGTTTGGAAAACCTCCCAAAGCTCACGAAAACCGGCCGGAGTTCCAGATCAAGAGTCGTTAACCCGGTGCGCGGATTCGACACAGCTTTAGCTGACCTTCAAGCCTCGCACAGCGCTGTGGTTGAAGCACTGAACCAGCATTCAGGAACACCAGGCATCAAGTCTCCGTTCAGCCATTATACCTGCGCCTTAGGTTTTCTGTGGTTGCCCTGAATCGACAATTGCTGAGTTGGTCACTTTGATAAGTTCATTCCCAGTTACTTCCACCAGCTTTCTCAAAATGAGTTCGCGTCTCATGTCGTATGACATCGCTAACGACGAGACGTAAAAAAATCTAACGGATATAACGTGCCCTTTTGTCGCAACTCTTTATATTGTTTCCGTCTGTTAAAATCATGGAATGTAAAGGCAAGTATAACGTGTCTGCTATTGTGTGTTCCTGCTTTTCAATTTTTAAACGTTAATTTTTAAATGTTTATATGCGCAACAATTTTTATATCTGTTCGTATGATATAACCTGATTGTAATAAAATGTTGCGCAAACTTCAGTCTTGATGATTTTAATTCTCAAGTTTTTATTTCGAAATAAAGATCTGATGCATCTCCACCTTTTTGAGGAAGTACACATGCGTACAATCGGCTCCGTTTCAGGGTATCGATCTTTTTGTTTACAGTGATTCATAGGTAAATGAGTATGAAGTAATAGGTCTCGAAGAATTGGTTTTGAGTTATCATCTATTATTTCCAATTTCTTTGATGTCACCAACTGTTATCACACGATATTACCATTGATTGCACAACATTCACGTATTTCACTATGTTCACCACTTCGTTAAAACAAAAAACTGTTCGATAATTCTCTTATTCAGTTGTAATGCCGATCTTATGCAGTAAGTATTCTGTCTAACATTGTTAATTATCTCATTATTTCTACAGCACTCCCATATCATTCTCTTCGTTCACTCGAACGTTCGCCAATCTCGATATCCTGAGCTATTCTCCCTGCGACGCATGCTATGGTTTTCACCGATAGCAACACAAGGCTTCACGTGATTTGTTAGCGAAATCAATATTCATCCATACAGTTTCCTTTTATTACTGGTGCCTTCTCTTATCAAACATCTACATAAAATTGGGGCGGATTTCGGGTTGAATTTAGCTATTCAATTGCCCATACAAATTGTCAGTGCGTGGCTGTTATGTTGGCGAGTTGTGTAACGGATTGATCTGACAAGTATCCTTTGGCTCCTGCTAGAAGCAATTTCCACCCCACACTGCTACAGAAGTCAGACAGACGCTCCTAACATACCAAAAAGAAATGCCTGAAAAACTTTCAGCAAAAAATATCTTCTGGAGTCGTCTGCTGTAAGGAAAAGACACAAAAATATTCTATTTTCTTACGTAACTAGTGGGATACTTGGGTACTGGAGTATTGCTAGTTACTGTAATAAAAACATTAAACGAACGGAAAATATTATTTATTGCAAAATTTAAGAAAATCAAGTGAAACTTTTATTTATAAACTGATACACAAATTTCCGGTTTCTTTTCGGAATAGGAGGTTAACTCTTATGGATAGGAATCCTGTTAATGACATTTATATATGAAGTGTGGGAAAGCTCTTTTATCCCTTTGCTTTAAGAAAGTTATTTACTCGGCAGTATGGCTGAAAGTCGCGCCTACTCAACTTGAATAATTATCCAATTGAATTTTTGTAGGTACGGTCGAGGCAGTCTCGTGAGAAATGTAATGGAGTGACGTAAATGAAGTATGTTATTTCTAAAGGCGGAAAGATGGGGCTCGCCTATGCTGTAGCGCACAATACCGTGAGCTGCGACAACTGCTGTGTGCGTCATTCGCCGCTGAAAAATAACAACACTATCTCTTGCTGTCTGGATTGACCTTCGCCAATCAAACTCTCACTACGCTTTGATGAAGTCAAGGACTCCTATCTGCCCTAGTCTAACTACTGGCGTGGTACACCGGTCAGATAACCAGTCCACTTTGATGCCACTCAATGGTCAGTCACAGGCGCTAACTAATACTCTGTCTGCGTTCACACCGCACATTAAGTGTCGCGGCCAAAACAATGAACGAATGTTTGATCGTGAGCGACTCAGATAGAGTATCACTCCGTTTCGTTAGCGACAGAGGTGCTCTCTCAGTGCAGTACTGAGTAGAGACTTTGTTCCTCACTCCCTGTGTTCATGCACCAGCGCACTCACTCCTGCTAGATGTTCCCGCTACAAGAGTATCACTGGAACGACTTCCCTCCATGCATAAAGTGAAAGGCTACATCAACTGCTGTCTTTCCCTCACTCCTCCAGCTCATTGTGTCAGAAATAGTCCACCAATCAGCGTTACTCTTACAAACAGGAGAATGGCTAAGCCGACCAATCCAGAAAAATATAGCATCTGCGTTAGGCATTTACTGTCCACTTGTGAGAACTCTGAAACTGTGCACTAGGTCCGTCAAAACAATGTGTATGCTGGGGCTCACCCAAACAATACAGCAGGTTTTGCTTTTAAGGTGAACACGCAGGCCATTATCACTTTTCTCTGGCAAAAACTGTTTTGGTTCATGGGCGGTTAGCCGGCCAGCACAGCTGTGTGCTAACTCACCCTCCTACAGACTTTCCAGTGGGCTTGTTGCCTCCGCCGAAAAAAACTCCTGTGGCTGTTGTGTCTTGAATGTTCGTACGCCAGCCTCGACTTTTTAATCTTGGTGCGCACTTACGATTTATTTATTAGATTTGCATATCAATTAAATGGAAATATGTAAAATTGACTCTACCCTATCGAGTTTGGGCTTGAATGAAACATCGTGATACGCAGAATACGATGGTGAGGTCGGAAAATGTAAGAAATGAAGGTCAGGAGACCACGACACCCTACAAAATCTTTTGATTATTTTTCAGTTAACAAAAATATAATGTGACATAGAAGGTTTCCGAAGATATGGTCACCTTAGACTGTCTTGCGTTTTAACATGTGTCTCGCAAACGAGCTGTTGTTCCCCAAGAAAACGTAAAAATGACTTTGTCGACTAGGCTTTCTTTAGTGTTAAGTGAAGCGACTGACAGCAGCAGACGACGTGCTACGATTACTATGTGTTACAGTGGCCCTATTTCTGGTATGAAATTGAGCAAGTTTGTCTGAATCTGATTCGGAACTTCGCTATTTGGGCTGGTTTCTAGTATAGTTCATAGGACTGAATACTCTTTTACAGGCGTGTCGAGAATTCATATCGTGGGTGTTACACTTCGCAAAGCAAATAAAATACCCTCTGTCCCAATTCCGTGTGCCAATGAAACCAAACCTTCAAAGTAATTGGTGTGATGATAATGGAAATGAAAGAAGGTTTGTGAGTTGGATAGTCACGGTCAAAAACCTAACTGCGCGAAAAAAAAAAAAAAAATCGTCTGAGAAGACATGCAGAGTGGGTTATAGAAATATCAATTTAAGAGTCTATTAGCTCGTGAAGACATTTAAATGTAACCAATGCACAACAAACTTGTTTTTATGAAAATATTAGTAAAGGGTGTAGATTCAACTACAGTTTATCTTATCCAAATGAAAATACATAGCTTGCATTACGCCACATCAAACTTGGCCTATTAAAACAATTAGTAAAGACGGAAGAACTAAAAAAGGAAAAGAGTACGTGGACATGTTTGAAGAAGTTAATAAAAAATCTTCCTCGGAAAGAGAAGAGCTATCACATGCGATGGTGAATAGCATGCTGCGTATTGATGTGTAGAGTACAACTAGTAGTCACGTATCGGATGAATATGTTGAAATATCCCGTAAAATATCTGCTGTAAGAAAGTGATGTATAGCGAAGTTAGTACTATTTCAGCGGATTGTTTTT
The DNA here is from genome assembly GCF_021461385.2 of Schistocerca piceifrons. Taxonomy (NCBI): domain Eukaryota; kingdom Metazoa; phylum Arthropoda; class Insecta; order Orthoptera; family Acrididae; genus Schistocerca; species Schistocerca piceifrons. The sequence continues at coordinate 467,723,527 of NC_060141.1, read as the reverse complement.
GGAGAACAATTCGAGACAGGGATGACTATAAGTACAAGAGAAGGAGAATGAGATGCATTAGTTCATGGTCACACACTTGCTTGTCATTCCTACTGACGTGCATTTACAATAAATAATAGCTGACAACCCTGGCATTGCCCAGGCAGTGATTTTGCCAATTTTCTATTAGGAACGAAAACAAAAAATGAACTGCGTTTGTAGTTTAAGATCGAAAAAAATTTCATTTTCATATATTCGTTCAAAATACCTTTGAAATTATGAAACAGTCATACAAAGAAATATGTCTATAGTATAAATGTATAAATACAGTATCCAAACTAAGAAACAAAATAGGCAAAATACAAATGTTCTGTAATGGTAATTAACTCAGTGTTTATGACGTCACCTTTCTTGAACAACATGTCGTAAATGATATATTTGTGTAGGTACATTCAGCAACATTATGTGGATGCTGTCTGCGAAATATGACGTCATACCTCTTGAACTATATGTCGTACAATGATGTATTTATGTAGGTACTGTAAGTGACACATGTGGATACCGTCTGCGAAATATGTTGAAAATAGAATTCGTGGCATAGAGGTAATAAATTTAAACATCATGCGCAATGTGGCTGTTCCCCACCAATCTCAGTGTTTATGATGTCATATCTCCTGAAATATGTATAGTGTCATGATACAATTTTCTACGAGTATTTATCGGTATGTGTGGATATTGTATGAGTAAGTTATTGCGAGTAGAGTTAGTAACACAAAAGTAATAAATTTAAACGTCATGCGTGATGCGGTAGTATTTCACTAATCTCGTTGTGTACGATATCCTGTCTACTGAACTATGATGTGTAGGTGGTTCTTACCTCTCACAGTGATTCTGCCCTGGCACTAAGGGATATGTGTACCACTTTCGGCTGATTTCGGTCCAGTGATTTAGGAGGAGATGTGAAACATACACTCATACATGCTTGCATTTTTATAATACATGTGGATTCCAAAGCGAATACTATTGGAATAGTGTGTCATTTGTTAGTTTACTATCTCTGTTGTTATGATAAACTCAAAAACATCGTAAAAAACTGCCCTGTTTCTTGAAATTCAGTCAATGGTTTGCTCTAAACTGAGCAGCCAAAGCCATGGGAATGGATGAACCGTTTGAAGAAGGAGCGTGTATGACGCCCGAATGAACTAACAGATAGATGCTCTGTACGTAGACACGATGTACACTATTGGCCATTATAATTGCTACACCACGAAGATGAATTGCTACAGACGCGAAATTTAATCGACTGGAAGAAGATGCTATGATATCCAAATGATTAGTTTTTCAGAGCATTCACACAAGGTTGGCGCCGGTGGCGACACCCACAACGTGCTGACATGAGGAAAGTTTCCAACCGATTTCTCATACGCAAACAGCAGTTGACCGGCGTTGCCTGGTGAAACGTTGTTGAGATGCCTCGTGTAAGGAGGAGAAATGCGTACCATCACGTTTCCGACTTTGATAAAGGTCGGATTGTAGTCTATCACGATTGCGGTTTATCGTATCGCAACATTGGTGCCCGCGTTGGTCGAGATCCCAACGGCCTCGTATCACTAGCAGTCGAGATGACAGGTATCTTATCCGCATGGCTGTAACGGATCGTGCAGCCACGTCTCGCTCTCTGAGTCAACAGATGGGGCCGTTTGCAAGACAACAACCAACTGCACGAACAGTTCGACAACGTTTGCAGCAGCATGGACTATCAGCTCGGAGACCATAGCTGCGGTTACACTTGACGCTTCATCACAGACAGGAGCGTCTGCGATGGTGTACTCAACGACGAACCTGGGTGCACGAATGGTAAAACGTCATTTCTCCGGGTGAATTCAGGTTCTGTTTACAGCATCATGATGGTCGCATCCGTGTTTGGCGACATCGCGGTGAACGCACATTGGAAGCGTGTATTCGTCACCGCCATACTGGCGTATCACCCGGCGTGATGGTATTGGTTACACGTCTCGGTCACCTCTTGTTCGCATTGACGGCACTTTGAACAGTGGACGTTACATTTCAGATGTGTTACGACCCGTGGCTCTATCCTTCATTCGATACCTGCGAAACCCTACATTTCAGCAGGATAATGCACGACCGCATGTTGCAGCTCCTGTGCGGGCCTTTCTGCATACAGAAAATGTTCGACTGCTGCCCCGGCCAGCACATTCTCCGGATCTCTCACCAATTGAAAACGTCTGGTCAATGGTGGACGAGCAACTGGCTCGTCACAATACGCCAGTCACTACTCTTGATGAACTGTGCTATCGTATTTAAGCTGCATGGGCAGCTGTACTTGTACACCCATCCAAGCTCTGTTTGACTCAATGCCCAGGCGTGTCAAAGCCGTTATGACGGCCAGAGGTGGTTGTTCTGGGTACTTATTTCTCAGGATCTATGCACCCAATTTGCGTGAAAATGTAATCACATGTCAGTTCTAGTATAATATATTTGTCCAATGAATACCCGTTTATCATCAGCATTTCCTCTAGGTGTAGCAATTTTAATTACCAATAGTGTAGGAGCAGAGAGATGTGCAATGAGAATGGCAGCACAATGCGCGTCAACATACTTCGCATGTGGAATCATTATCGTTGCAAGAAATGTGTCATAGAATGTCGGAGATTCGGATTTCCTTGGTCAGTAGTATCTAGAGTGGAACTTCAGTATTGCAGAGAAACATTTTCCATACGCATAAATTGTCGCATACCCCCATCAGTCAAGTTGCTGCCGATTTCAACATGGGGCGCCACTATCCCGTTTCTACTGGAACCGTACGGACACAAATTCATCGCGTAGGCTTCAACAACCGACGACCAACTCGTAAAACAGTGTTTCTCCACGGCTTTTAGTTTTTATTTGATTTATGTGTCTGTAATGTTTTTTTTTTAGTCGTCAGTCTTCTGACTGGTTTGATGCGATGCCCATGAATATCTCTCCCGTGCCAACCTCTTAATCTCAAGGTAGCACATGCACCCTACGTCCTCAATAATTATTCGTTGGATATATTCGAATCTCTGTCTTCCTCTACTGTCTTAACTCTCCCCAGCTTCCTCTAGAACCATGGATGTTATTCCCTGATGTCTTAACAAACGCTCTTCTTCTTGTCACTGTTTTCCATATATTCCTTTCTTCGGCCATTCTACGGAGAACATCCTCATTCCTTACCTTATCAGTTCACCTAATTCGTAGCACCACATGTCAAACGCTTTGATTCTCTTGTGTTTTCCCACAATCCACGAATCACTACGATACAAATACCGCACTCAAACGTACGTTTGCAGAAATTCCTTCCTCACATTAATTTATTTGCAAACTTAAATCATACAGACAGGATAGTTCTGCTATATTAGTCAGATTTTACGTAGGTTCCTTATTTATTATGGTTCCTCTTTCAGTATTTTTTATCACTTGCTGGCAAAAGTTGTGAGAGAGGGGACACGGCTTTGTATAATCATGTTCTAAACTCCACTTATTTTTTTTAATTTGATAACGAATTTACTGAACACACTCATGGTGTCGCCATGGTTAGATATGCTTTTCGCTCTTTGTACCCAATTTATTTATGTGGGACTTCGGGGGAAAGACCCTGGAACTTCTTAGTTTAAAGCCGACAGTATTTTGGAGACCGTTGATGACGCTTTGGTTGTGTGGCCCCATACTGCGTATGAATTACACGAATTTTAAACCATCTACATTCGATTCATTGATAGGTCATAGGGCATACAGCATTGTTACTGAGATTAGTCTACATACTGACTTTTTACTCTTCAAAATCGTTTCTGCACCAAATAGGTACTCTCTTCAAAAGATTCACGAGGTGCCACGGATAAAACGAAAGGTGAGCGTAATGCAGTGAGAAAGATAAAGACGTCGTCGTCACGTTCCTGCTGTGTCATAAGATCCTGCGTCTTCATTTCGTGAGATTCGTTGCTTTCTTCGTAACGTTGGTGCATGTGGTGCCATCCACCACATTATCCAGCAACTCAAATTTCTTCCTCTCTCTCCTCCCCCACCACATTTCCCCCTGAGAGTTTCTTATAAGCCCGTCCTTCTTTCTTAATATACACTGACGGAAAAAAATCGCATCACCAGGAAGGAGCTGTGCGACATAAACGAAAATTGATAGGCGTGTTGTTACATCTGAAAGATGATGTCTATTCAGATTTCGCTCCAGTCGCATAAGAGTGGCACTAATAGCGCCACTATAAGCATGCAAATCAGGTTTGCTTTCAATACGCGATGCAACGGTCAAGAGCGATAGTTAACTTTGAGACCGGACGTGGTGAGTTGATGTTAGTCAAGAGTGCCTTTAAGGACACAAAGACGCAATTAACAAAACCTCACTGCGTTTGAACGAGGTCGTGTAATAGAACTACGAGAAGCTGGATGTTCCTTCTGCGGGACTGCAGAAAGAGTTGGCAGGAATGCAGCCACTGTACATGATTGCTGGCGGCGGTGGTCATGGGAATGGTCGCACGGTCGCTAGAAGACCGGGTTCCGCTTGGCCACGTGCAGCTACCGAGAGGGAAGACAATTGTGTTCGGCGTACGGCTTTGGCGCATCACTCTTTATTAGCGACTTCAGTAGCGTCAAGCGAAAGCTCATTGGAGGGCAAGGTTGAGGTCTGTTGTGTTCTCTGATGAAAGCTAGTTCTGCCTCGGTGCCAGTGGTGGCAGTGTGTTGGTTAGAAGTAAGCCATTTGGAGGGCCTGAACCGACCTGTCTGCGTGCTAGACACAATGGGCCTACACCTGTTCAAAAAAAAAAAAAAAAGTGTGTGAAGTCTTATGGGACTTAACTGCTAAGGTCATCAGTCCCTAAGCTTACACACTACTTGACCTAAATCATCCTAAGGACAAACACACACACCCATGCCCGAGGGAAGACTCGAACCTCCGCCGGTACCAGCCGCACAGTCCATCACTGAAGCCTCCCGGACCGCTCGGCTCAACCCGCTCGGCTACACCTGGCTCAAATGGTTCTGAGCGCTATGGGACTTAACATCTGAGGTCATCAGTCCCCTAGAACTTAGAACTACTTAGACCTAACGACAACACACACATCCATGCCCGACCGAAGCGTCTAGAACCGCTCGGCCACACCGGCCGGCCGCCTACACCTGGCGTTACGGTCTGGGGTGCCATTTCGTATGAGAGTAGGACCACTGGAATGTGGTTGACTGGAATACTCTCTTTCAAATTCTAAAGGTGGCAGGGGTAAAATACAGGGAGCGAAAGGCTATTTACAATTTGTACAGAAACCAGATGGCAGTTATAAGAGTCGAGGGACATGAAAGGGAAGCAGTGGTCGGGAAGGGAGTAAGACAAGGTTGTAGCCTCTCCCCGATGTTGTTCAATCTGTATATTGAGCAAGCAGTAAAGGAAACAAAAGAAAAATTAGGAGTAGGTATTAAAATTCATGGAGAAGAAATAAAAACTTTGAGGTTCGCCGATGACATTGTAATTCTGTCAGAGACAGCAAAGGACTTGGAAGAGCAGTTGAATGGAATGGACAGTGTCTTGAAAGGAGGATATAAGATGAACATCAACAAAAGCAAAACGAGGATAATGGAATGTAGTCGAATTAAGTCGGGTGATGCTGAGGGAATTAGATTAGGAAAAGACACACTTAAAGTAGTAAAGGAGTTTTGCTATTTGGGGAGCAAAATAACTGATGATGGTCGAAGTAGAGAGGATATAAAATGTAGGCTGGCAATGGCAAGGAAAGCGTTTCTGAAGAAGAGAAATTTGTTAACATCCAGTATTGATTTAAGTGTCAGGAAGTCATTTCTGAAAGTATTCGTATGGAGTGTAGCCATGTATGGAAGTGAAACATGGACGATAAATAGTTAGGACAAGAAGAGAATAGAAGCTTTCGAAATGTGCTACAGAAGAATGCTGAAGATTAGATGGGTAGATCACATAACTAATGAGGAAGTATTGAATAGGATTGGGGAGAAGAGAAGTTTGTGGCACAACTTGACCAGAAGAAGGGATCTGTTGGTAGGACATGTTCTGAGGCATCAAGGGATCACCAAGTTAGTATTGGAGGGCAGCGTGGAGGGTAAAAATCGCAGAGGGAGACCAAGAGATGAATACACTAAGCAGATTCAGAAGGATGTAGGTTGCAGTAGGTACTGGGAGATGAAAAAGCTTGCACAGGATAGAGTAGCATGGAGAGCTGCATCAAACCAGTCTCAGGACTGAAGACCACAACAACAACATAGGACCACTGTCGCGGTTATTCGACGCACCCTAACTGTAAATTTGTACGTCTATCTCGTGATTCGACCTATTGTGCTGTCATACACGAACAGCGCTCCAGGGGCTGATTTCTAACAGGATTACGCTTGCCACATACCGCTGTCGTAACCTAAAATGCACTCCAGATTGTCGACATGTTACCTCGACGTGCTCTATTACCAGATCTGTCTCCAATTGAGCACATATGGATCATCATTGGGCAACAAGTCCAGTGTCATTCACAACCAACATTAACCGTCCCTGTTTTGACTGACCAAGTGCAACAGGCATGGATTTCCATCCCACAAACTGACATCCGACATTTTCACAACAAAATGCAAGCGTGTTTGCGTGCTGGCTTCAGCACTCAACATTGTGGCGATTACATCGATTTTGCAATGGCTCATCCGTGTCTTACATTAATCTGTGATCTTGCAACGTTAATCACTTAAATATGTTACCTACACCAATTTACACAACTGGCCATTAAAATTGCTACACCAAGAAGAAATACAGATATTCATTTACAGGTATTCATCGGACAAATATATTATACCAGAACTGACATGTGATTACATTTTCACGCGTTTTGGGTGCATCGATCCTGAGAAATCAGTACCCAGAACAACCACATCTGGCCGTAATAACGGCCTTGATACGCCTGGGCATTGAGTCAAACAGAGCTTGGATGACGTGTACAGGTACAGCTGCCCATGCAACTTCAACGCAATACCACACTTCATCAAGATTAGCGACTGGCGTATTCTGACGAACCAGTTGCTCGGCCACCAATGACCAGATCAATTGGTGAGAGATCTGGAGAATGAGCTGGCCAGGGGAGCAGTCGAACATTTTCTGTATCCAGAAAGGCCCGTACAGGACCTGCAACATGCGGTCGTGCATTATCCTGTTGAAATGTGGGGTTTCGCAGGGAACGAATGAAGGGTAGGGCCACGGGTCGTAACACATCTGAAATGTGACGTCCACTGTTCAAAGTACCGTCAATGCGAACAAGAGGTGACCGAGACGTGTAACCAATGGCACCCCATATCATCATGGCGGGTGATAGGCCAGTATGGCGATGACAAACACACGGTTCCAATGTGCGCTCACGGCAATGTCGCCAAACACGGATACGACCATCATGATGCTGTACACAGAACCTGGATTCATCCGAAAAAATGACGTTTTGCCATTCGTGCACCCAGGTTCATCGTTGAGTACACCATCGCAGGCGCTCCTGTCTGTGATGCAGCGCCAAGGGTAACCGCAGCCATGGTCTCCGAGCTGATAGTCCATGCTGCTGCAAACGTCGTCGAACTGTTCGTGCAGATGGTTGTTGTCTTGCAAACGTCCCCATCTGTTGACTCAGGGATCGAGACGTGGCTGCACGATCCGTTACAGCCATGCGGATAAGATGCCTGTCATCTCGACTGCTAGTGATACGAGGCCGTTGGGATCCAGCACGGCGTTCCGTATTACCCTCCTGAACCACCGATTCCATATTCTGTTATCAGTCATTGGATCTCGACCAACGCGAGCACCAATGTCGCGATGCGATAAACCGCAATCGTGGTAGGCTTCAATCCGACATTTACCAAAGTCGGAAACGTGGTGGTACCATTTCTCCTCCTTACACGAGGCATGACAACATCGTTTCACCAGGCAACGCCGGTCAATTGCAGTTTGTGTATGAGAAATCGGCTGGAAACTTTCCTCATGTCAGCACGTTGTAGGCGTCGGCACCGGCGCCGACCTAGTGTGAATGCTCTGAAAAGCTAATCATTTGCATATCACAGCATCTCCTTCCTGTCGGTTAAATTTCGCGTCTATAGCACGTCATCTTCGTGGTGTAGCAATTTTAATGGCCAGTAGTGTATGCCCTAAATTTCATTACTAATTAATTATTTTTTTGGTATTGCTATTTTTCCCCACAGTGTATTTCCAGTCCATTTTCTTTTTTCCCTTCTTATTAGATTTAGTATTTGTCTTTGCTCTCCCTTCTCAGTAACTCCGCAATGTTCACTATATCGATCCAATTAATTCTTTCCATCCTCCGCTATGTCCACACCGCAAAGGCCACCATCCTTGCTCCTCCTTTCTTCCTTAATGTCCGTGTTTCAGCAGCAAGCACGAGGACACTCCATACAAAATATTTTGATTACTTTTTTTCAATTCTTGGTCGACATTGCAAAAGAAAAATCTCTTTTACTTTCAGAACGCCTCTTTCACCATTCCTACACTGGTTTTAATTCTTGTGCTGCTGTTTCCCAGGTGTTTAATGCTTTGCACGTGTTTTAATACTTCTCCATTCAGCATTATCTGTACCCTTTAATTTTCTCCCAGTGCCACTACTTTTCTTTTCTTTGTATTGATTTTGATTCCATAAATCTTTCCTTCTGCTTCAATGGTATCCACTGTATCCTTAATTTTTTTTATCTGTTGCTAGAAGAACCATGTTGTTTTTAAACCTCAAACACCTTACTGTATTTTTCTCCTGGCAATTGTTACCACTTTGTCATCCAGTGGGAGATTGAGAAAGTAGCAGACAGACGGTAGCCTTGTCTTAGTCCTTTCCAAAGTTGTATGCAGATGGTAATTTCTTCTCTCACTTTCACTGACGTAGAGATTTAAATCCGTGGCTTTTCATGGAAGTATGCCGCAAAAAAATAAGTATAGAATTAAATGTTTCTCTCTACAGCGAAAATAGCAGCGTATTTGTGTTCCGTCAAGGATGACCTGAAACTCCGCAAGTCCCGAGCGATTGTGGGGCCTTTTATACATCCGACAGACAACGTTTACATTCCTGAGAGCCGCACGGAACGCCGAAGTACAACAATCTCTTGCATCCCAATAAATCTTCTGTGGGATAGCACTGTATCGACACCTGCCACCCTATTTTGTATGACCATGTCGAAATTCTAGCGTCGACGTTATCGATCTGAGATTCAGTGGTGAAGGAACCAGTGGAAATTCGTTTGGGAAACGATTTAATTAATAGAGTTAACGGTTCCAGCCTGGACAAAGCAAAGAATCCGGCGGTTTCTTTGAATATTTCACAAAGACTTAGCTACGTTGTAGTTACTAACACATCGACATCCCAGTCGACCGTCCAACCCAATGTTCGTCAATTTTTTTTTTTTTTTTTTTCATGAAGAACCAATACTGACTTTCTGGGCCGACAGCTAGGGCCACATAATTCTCGATCTTATTATTAACTAGTAATCTATATAAATTAGTATGTTGTGAGCCCACATTTGACTAACTAGGGGTGCTACGGGCCTCTGGCCTGTAAGTACTGATCGTTAAAAGTCGTCACCATTCGGAACACTTCGTGTCGACTGTTCTCTGTTTCACATTGGTGCCACCGTCAACGACCCCAAAGTTGTGACACTGTAGTTGCCTGACAAAGTGTTGCTGCGTTGTCCGTGTGTGATTAATTGTTTAATAACAGTAATAATTTACATTTAAATGCTTTATGCAGAATGAGACACAATCATATGTTTACTAAAAACCTTTTCACAAATCCATGTTATTTCTATGTCTAAATTTATATCATAGCAGCTTACTGGTACGAGTCACGCACGCCCTTTCGTACTGGAGGACAAACACTTAAGGATTCCCCCTCTCACATCCTCTAACCCTGCAGTGGGCGCGCTAAATACCCCTGCGCCAACCAGGCAGGCGATCAACTTTATTCAGTTAAGGCCCGAATTCACAATCGTCATTTAAATTTTAACACACTTTAAAATAATACATCTACATTCACATTTACTGACTACTCTGCAATTCACACTTTAGTGCCTGGAAGAGGGTTCTTCGCACAACCTCCAGACTATTTCGCTAGAGTTCTACTCTCCAAAAGTGCTCTGTAAACATAAACACTTAAATCTCTCTGTACGAGCTTTGATTTATCTTATTTTATTATGATGGTCATTTCTCCCCATGAAATTTGGTGACAATAATATATTTTTACATTCAAAGGAGAAAGTCGGTGATTGAAATTTCGTGAAAAGATCTCGCAGCAACGAAAAACTCCTTTGTTTTAATGACTGACATCCCAACTCCTTTGTTTTAATAACTGACATCCCAACTCCTTTATCATATTCGTGACAATCTCTCCCCTATTTCATGTTCCTACAAAACGAGATGCCCTTCTTTGAACTTTCTCGGTGTCCTCATTCAGTCCTATCTGGTAGGGAACCTATGCAGTAGGCAGCAATACTGTAGTAGAAGACCTAGTAGCAGAGAAATAAACGTAGTATAGGCAGTCTGTTTAGTGGACCTATTGCATCTTCGAAGTGTCCTGCCAATAAAACGTAATCATTGGTTTGCCTTCCGCAAAATATTGTCTCCAGTATACAATCATTCCAATATACGTTGTCCCTAATTTTAATTCCTAGGTATTTAGTCGATTTGACCGGCTTTAAATTTTTGTAATTTATCGTGTAATCGAAAGTTAATGACTTTCTTTTTGTACTAATGTGCATGATCTCACACTTTTCTTATTGAGAGACAACTGCCACATTTCGTACCATTCAGATTTGGTGTCTAAGTCATTTCGAATTGATTTTGATCTTCTGATGACTTTACTAGACGTTACATGACAGCATCAGCTGCAAACAATGTAAGAGGACTGTTCATATTATCTCCTAAATCGTTTATGTAGGTTAAAAACAGCAGAGCCGCCCGCTGTGGCCGAGCGGTTCTAGGCGCTTCAGTCCGGAACCGCGCTGCTGCTACGCTCGCAGGTTCGAATCCTGCCTCGAGCATGGATGTGCGTGATGTCCTTAGGTTAGTTAGGTTTAAGTAGTTCTAAGGGGACTGATGACCTCAGATGTTAAGTCCCATAGTGCTTAGAGCCATTTTGAAGCAGAAACAGCAGAGCGCCTATAACACTTCTTTGGGGAAAGCCGGGTATCACTTCTGTTTTACTCGATGACTTTCCGTCAACTACTGCGAACTGTGAGTTTTTCGAGAAGAAATCACAGGTCCTGTCGCACAACTGAAGCGATACTCCATAGACACACAATTTGATTAGAAGCTTCCTGTGAGGAATGGTGTCAAACATAACACTAAAAATATTGAATCAATTTCAGATCCCCACTGAAAGCGTAACTTCGTGCGAAAAAAGGGCTAGTAGCGTTTCAGAAGAACGGTACTTTCTGAATCCGTGCTGAATGTGAGTCAACAGACCGTTACCACCAAGATAATACGTAATGTTCGAACACAGTATATGTTCCAAAATGCTACTGCAAATCGAGCTTGATGATGGCCTGTAGTTCTGCGGGTTACTCCTATTTCCTTTCTCTAGTATTCGTGTGACCTGTGCAACTTTCCAGTCATTGTAAATATTTTATTTGTTAGTGAGCGGGAAACAACACTCGTAAGAAGCTCTTAACGTCAGTTGACATTTTTGGATTTGGTTGTTAGCTGTTAAACGCTTGTTATTGTGAAGAAAAAATAATCTTAGAACCGCAGGCCACATGGCTACTTGATACGCAGTTGACGACCACTGCTTTAACCGCGGATTCAGTTCATAGAAAACTATCTGCCGCCGAGCAAAAACTAATAAGAAATTCTGTTTTTTAAAGAATATTTATTTATACATCAACTTTGTTCCCTTCAAAGTAATCCCCTGAGATATAATACACTGGTGCCAGCACTTTTTCCAGTCTTGATAGCATTTCTGGAGCTCACCTTTCGTTCTGGTTTTCAGCTCCTTCAGCGATTCTGTTTCATCTCATCAATGGCGGCGTACGACGTCCTTGCATGGCTCTCTTCAGTCTCGGAAATAGACGGAAGTCGCAGGAGGCCACGTCTTCGAGAATACGGTGGCTGAGGCAACATAACGGTTTTTTTTGCCAAAAAATCATGAACAGGAATTGAGTTGTGAGCTGGAGCATTATTGTGATGCCATTTCCGCGAGTAGTTTTGCCGCAATTCTGGTTGTTTTCTCAGGATTGCTTCACGCAAAAGGCGCGTAGCTTCCAGGGAGTATTCCCTTATTAACTGTACGATCATAAGGCAGGAACCCATGATGGACTACCCCATTGTAATTGAAGAAAACAGTGAGAAGAATCGTCACATGCGATCGAACTTTTCGGTTTTTTTCGGTCTTGGCTCTTCAGGCAGTTTCCATACGGATGGTTGGGCATTGGTTTCGACGTCATACTCATATACCATCGTTTCCACATCTATTATAACCTTCTTTGGAAGGTATGGATCGCTGTCGACTTCATTCAGCAATTCCTGAGCGAAGTCTACGCTAGGCCGTTTTTGGACGAAGTTCAACAGTTTCGGAACAAAGTATGCTGCTATACGTTTCATGCCAGAAACGTGCAAAAAAACTTCTTGTCATGAGCCAAAGAATAAACCGTCACCGTCAACAATCTCTCTGATGGTGATTCGGCGTTTTTCGAGAACCATTTTCTTCATTTGTCCCACATTGTGGTCAGTAATTGATGTGTTAGGGCGGTGGTCGTCTTCAACGTCTTCTCGGCCCTTTTTTAAACGTTTATACCACTCGCAAAGTCTTGTCTTACTCATGGTCGATTCGCCAAAAGAGACAGTCAACATTTCGAATGCGGTGCTCCGCTTTATTCCATTTCTCAGTCAAAGTGTAATGCAAATTCCTTGAACCATCTTTTTCGAAAGCAAAAATTCTACATCTACATTTATACTCCGCAAGCCACCCAACGGTGTGTGGCGGAGGGCACTTTACGTGCCACTGTCATTACCTCACTTTCCTGTTCCACTCGCGTATGGTTCGCGGGAAGAACGACTGCCGGAAAGCCTCCGTGCCCGCTCGAATCTCTGTAATTTTAAATTCGTGATCCGCTCGGGAGGTATAAGTAGGGGGAAGCAATATATTCTATACCTCATCCAGAAACGCACCCTCTCGAAACCTGGACAGCAAGCTACACCGCGATGCAGAGCCCCTCTCTTGCAGAGTCTGCCACTTGAGTTTGCTAAACATCTCCGTAACGCTATCACGCTTACCAGATAACCCTGTGACGAAACGCGCCGTTCTTCTTTGGATCTTCTCTATCTCCTCTGTCAACCCGACCTAGTACGGATCCCACACTGATGAGCAATACTCAAGTATAGATCGAACGAGCGTTTTGTAAGCCACCTGCTTTGTTGATGGACTACATTTTCTAAGGACCCTCCCAATGAATCTCAACCTGGCACCCACCTTATCAACAATTAATTTTATATGATCATTCCACTTCAAATCGTTCCGTACGCATACTCCCAGATATTTTACAGAAGTAACTGCTACCAGTGTTTGTTCCGCTATCATATAATCATATAGTGAAGGATCCTTCTTTCCATGTATTCGCAATACATTACATTTGTCTATGTTAAGGGTCAGTTGCCACTCCCTGCCCCAAGTGCCTATCCGCTGCAGATCTTCCTGCATTTCGCTGCAATTTTCTAATGCTGCAACTTCTCTGTATACTACAGCATCATCCGCGAAAAGCCGCATGGCAGTCCCGACACTATCTACTATGTTGTTGTTTTGGTGGTCTTGATGCAGCTCTCCATGCTACTCTATCCTGTGCAAGCCTCTACATCTCCCAGTACCTATTGCAGACTACATCCTTCTGAATCTGCTTAGTGTATTCATCTCTTGGTCTCCCTCTACGATTTTTACCCTCCACGCTGCCCTCCAATACTAAATTGGTGATCCCTGATACGTCAGAACATGTCCTACCAACCGATCCGTTCTTCTAGTCAAGTTGTGCCACAAACTCCTCTTCTCCCCAATTTTATTCAATACCTCCTCATTAGTTATGTGATCTACCCATCTAATCTTCAGCATTCTTCTGTAGCAACACATTTCGAAAGCTTCTATTCTCTTCTTGTCCAAACTATTTATCGTCCGTGTTTCACTTCCATACATGGCTACACTCCATACAAATACTTTCGGAAACGACTTCCTGACACTTAAATCAGTACTCGATGTTAACAAATTTCTTTTCTTCAGAAACGCTTTCCTTGCCATTGCCAGTTTACATTTTATATCCTCTCTACTTCGACCATCATCAGTTATTTTGCTCCCCAAATAGCAAAACTCCTTTACTACTTTAAGTGTGTCTTTTCCTAATCTAATTCCCGCAGCATCACCCAACTTAATTCGACTACATTCCATTATCCTCGATTTGCTTTTGTTGATGTTCATCTTATATCCTCCTTTCAAGACACTGTCCATTCCGTTCAACTGCTCTTCCAAGTCCTTTCCTGTCTCGGACAGAATTACAATGTCATCGGCGAACCTCAAAGTTTTTATTTCTTCTCCATGGATTTTAATACTTACTCCGAACTTTTCTTTCGTTTCCTTTACTGCTTGCTCAATATCTACTAGGTCATTTATATATATTGTGAAAAGCAATGGCCCCATAACACACCCCTATGGCACGCCAGACGTTTCTTTAACGTCTGTAGACGTCTCTCTATTGAGAACAACATGCTGTGTTTTGTTTGCTATAAAATCTTTAATCCAGCCACACAGCTGGTCTGATATTCCGTAAGCTCTTACTTTGTTTTTCAGGCGACAGTGCGGAACTGTATCGAACTCCTTCCGGAAGTCGCTGAGCACTTGAAAATACCTATAACCTTTTCGAATGTTAACAATAAATTAAATATTCAAAACAACGGGAAATAATAACATACATCAGGAACAGGTATACCAAAAAATAAAACAAATTTGAAAATCGAATGTATTAAGCCTGCGAAATTAAATAATTCCCGTTACTTTTTGATCACACCTCGTATCTAGTCTTCGTTTCTACATCTATATCCATACTCCGCAAGCCACCTGACGGTGTGTGGCGGAGGGTACCTTGAGAACCTCTATCGGTTCTCTCTTCTATTCCAGTCTCGTATTGTTCGTGGAAAGAAGGATTGTCGGTATGCCTCTGTGTGGGCTCTAATCTCTCTGATTTTATCATCATGGTCTCTTCGCGAGATATACGTAGGAGGGAGCAATATACTGCTTGACTCCTCGGTGAAGGTATGTTCTCGAAACTTCAACAAAAGCCCGTACCGAGCTACTGAGCGTCTCTCCTGCAGAGTGTTCCACTGGAGTTTATCTATCATCTCCGTAACGCTTTCGCGATTACTAAATGATCCTGTAACGAAGCGCGCTGCTCTCCGTTGGATCTTCTCTATCTCTTCTATCAACCCTATCTGGTACGGATCCCACACTGCTGAGCAGTATTCAAGCAGTCGGCGAACAAGCGTACTGTAACCTACTTGCTTTGTTTTCGGATTGCATTTCGTTAGGATTCTTCCAATGAATCTCAGTCTGGCATCTGCTTTACCGACGATCAACTTTATTTGATCATTCCATTTTAAATGACTCCTAATGCGTACTCCCAGGTAATTTATGGAATTAACTGCTTCCATTTGCTGACCAGCTATATTGTAGCTGAATGACAAGGGATCTGTCTTCCGTGGAGCAAGCGCAGTGACACGATTCTCATGGTCATTCTCTGTTGGCGACTCCTACAGCTGAGAGCACGGTGTGGTCGGTGATCACGAAGAGGCTGGACGGAGCAGCGTGACGGCCGCCTCTGCTCTCCCTCGTGTTGCTCCTGTTCCTGACCTTGCGCGGCCGAGTCTGCCGCAGCCTACTGCATGCCGTCATCACGACGCTACCTCTCCAAGGCCAGCAAGTTAGGCGCGTCCGGGGTACGTGCCATTCTAGTAAGAGCGGCGGAAGAGAGGCAAATTATCGCAACATATGTTTTCTAATAACACGACCTACGTATAACGGATTCACAGTACTGCCCCTTTTATGAAACAGGAAAAGCGAAGGAGGAGGAAATAGGATCGTGCACGTCTGGAGAAACAGTAACAGGAACGATAGAGCGTGGGTAGTGCTTACTGTGATACTGAAGCGTTTTTAGCGCCATCAGAACATTATACTACATCATTCAGCTGCGCAGCACTGATAACCAAATATTTGAAATTAATAGCGGTGTTGGCGATAACATATAAATATGACAGGAAGAGAATCCCCTGCCACCTCAAGTTTGCGATGGTTATGAGGTGGCTTCCCTGCTTATAATGACTATACAGTTTTACCCTAGACCAAAAAGTTCTATTCAAACTTCGGCAAAAATGACGGCTACAAAGATTCAAGTTATAATAATATATTAAGCGAAATTATACGTTACGCAAATTGAGTGTGAAGATGGTGCAAGCAATGTACACTACTGGCCATTGAAATTGCTACAGAAAGAAGAAATGCAGATGATAAACAGGTATTCATTGGACAAATATATTATACTAGAACTGACAGGTGATTACATTTTCATGCAGTTTGGGTGCATAGATCCTGAGAAATCAGTACCCAGAGCAACCACCTCTGGCCGTAATAACGGCCTTGGTACGCCTGGGCATTGAGTCAAACAGAGCTTGCATGGCGCGTACAGGTACAGCTGCCCACGCAGCTCCAACACGATACCACAGTTCATCAAGAGTAGTGACTGGCGTATTGTGACGAGCCAGTTGCTCGGCCACCATTGACCAGACGTTTTCAGTTGGTGAGAGATCTGGAGAATGTGCTGGCCATGGTAGCAGTCAAGCATTTTCTGTATCCAGAAAGGCCTGTACAGGTCCTGCAACATGCGGTCGTGCTTTATCCTGCTGAAATGCAGGCTTTCGCAGGGATCGAATGAAGGGTAGAGCCACGGGTCGTAACACATCTGAAATGTAACGTCCACTGTTCAAAGTGCCGACAATCCGAACAAGAGGTGACCGATAGGCTACAAGCCGACCTTTATCAAAGTCGGAAACGTGATGGTACGCATTTCTCCTCCTTACACGAGGCATCACAATAACGTTTCACCAGGCAACGCCGGTCAACTGCTGTTTGTGTATGAAAAATCGGTTGGAAACTTTCCTCATGTCAGCACGTTGTAGGTGTCGCCACCGGGGCCAACCTTGTGTGAATGCTCTGAAAAGCTAATCATTTGCATATCACAGCATTTTCTTCCTGTCGGTTAAATTTCGCAACTGTAGCATGTCATCTTTGTGGTGTAGCAATTTTAACGGCCAGTAGTGTATATTCAGTTCGGTAGCGTGCAAATGGGCACTGGTAGTATAGCCTATCCGAAAGTTATAGTCTTACTGTATACTGAGTTCTATTTTCATTGAGTAGTGTTTCGTTTTTCGCCATTTAAGCTCTCCATCTTTTTTCGTTGGTACATTATATTTCTCAGTTACCTACATATGTATAGTTTTTTGTTTGATTTATTTCTTTTGTCAAGAACAATATACAGTTCAATAACTGGTGAGCGATTTGTCTTCACAATCTCTTCAAAACGCAAGAAGGAAGATGATGATGTTTGGTTTGCGGGGCGCTCAACTCCGCAGTTATCAGCGCCCGTACAAATTCCCAACCTTTGCTCAGTCCAGTCTCGCCACTTTCATGAATGATGATGAAATTATGAGGACAGCACAAGCACCCAGTCATCTCGAGGCAGGTGTAAATGCCTGACTCTGCCGGGAATCGAACCCGGGACCTCGGTCTCGGGAAGCGTGAACGTGAACGCGACTGCGAGACCACGAGCTGCGGAACCGCAAGAAGGGACAGACGATTCATCGAGAGGGTAGTGAAACAGGAAGTAATATAAAATCATGTGATCAAGAAGTAAGGCAGGTAATTTTAAATATCGTGCAGTGAAGCATGCTTGTCCACGTGCAGCCTGTGCCGACATTACTATACGATCTGTTAAAAAAAAAAAAAAAAAAAAAAAAAAAAAAAAAAAAAAAAAAAAAAAAAAAAAGTGGGAATTTCCATACATATACTCCTCTGTGCTTCTGCTGAAGACCTGAAGTACACGAATTTCACTGTGGTTATCTGGATATGGAAGTAATAAGAGACTTTACACTTCATGCTTGCAGACATCGTATTTTCACTGTAAGCTAGGAACAGTCGAGAAGCCCCCATGAATGACAATGTTTTATTGGCAAGAAAGTGTACAGAAAAAGCATTTCAGTTGTTCCACACACCTTATCAGCACCGATAAACTACACTCATGTTCATAAATTAAGGAAACTGCAGAATGTGGTGCCACACAACATGATACTACACAAAAGTGGCGCTAATAGTATAGGCACATAGGGCACACACACGACACAGATCTGTAAGTCCACTGTATTGGTGATAAGTTGAGAAAACCGTCCCGAAATACATGTGCTGGGAAACGCCATTGTTTCCTGCGCATGTATCCCGACATCAATATGGGATATGATCACCACGCACACCTACACAGGCCGCACAACGAGTTGGCATACACTGGATCAGATGGTCGAGCAGCTGCTGGGGTATAGCCTCCCAGTCTTGCACCAGTGCCTGTCGGAGCTCCTGAAGTGTCGTAGCGGTTTGAAGACGTGCAGCGATACGTCGACCGAGAGCATCCCAGACGTGCCCGATGGGGTTTACGTCTGGAGAACAGGCAGGCTACTCCGTTCGCCTGATATCTTCTGCTTCAAGGTACTCCTCCACGATGGCTGCTCGGTGACGCCGTGCGTTATCATCCATCAGCAGGAAGGTAGGACCCACTGCACCCCTGGAAAGGCAGACATACTGGTGCAAAATGACGTCCCGATACACCTGACCTGTTACAGGAGTGTACGTGCATCCATCATAATCCCACTCCACACCATCAACCACACTCTCCTTACAGGTCCCTTTCAAGGACATTAAGGGGCTGGTATCTGGTTCCTGGTTCACGCGATATGAAAACCCGGCGAGAATCACTGTTTAGACTATATACCTGGACTCGTCCGTGAACATAACCTGGGACCACTGTTCCAATCAGCACGTACTGTGTTCTTGACACCAGGCTTTAAGGGCTCTCCTGTGACCAGGGGTCAGTGGAATGCACCTTGCAGCTCTCCGGGCGAATAAACCATGTCTGCTCAGTTGTCTACAGACTGTGTGTCTGGAGACAACTGTTCCAGTAGCTGCAGTAAGGTCCCGAGCAAGGCTATCTGCAGTACTCCGTGGCCGCCTGCGGGCACGGATGGTGAGATATCGGTCTTCTTGTGGTGTTGTACACTGTGGACGTCCGGTACTGTAGCACCTGGACACGTTTCCTGTCTGCTGGAATCGTTGCCATAATCTTGAGATCACACTTTGTGGCGCACGGAAGGCCCGTGCTACGACCTGCTGTTTTTGACCAGCCTCCAGTCGCCCTGGTATTCTACCCGTCATAACGTCATCAATATATGTTCTTTGAGCCATTTTTAACACACGGTCACCATTAGCACGTCTGAAAACGTCTACACACTTGCTCGCTGCACCGTACTCTGACATGCACCAACACACCTCTGCGTATGTGGACTGCTGCCAGCGCCGCAGGTCAAGTGCACCACATGGTCATACCCCGAGGTGATTGAAACCCGCAAACCGCCCCCCAGAGCGTTGTTTCACCATGTATCAGCATTATCCTTAATTTATGAGCATGAGTGTAATTAGACAACAGGCTACACAAACGAAGAATGCAGTCGGTATTATACCGAAAGTATGAGCATCCTAATACATTTAATTTACTAAAATGTATTGCTGACAAAGTTAGGCCTACATTCATGACAATGTTTGTTTGAATGACGTGAACTCTTCCCCGCACAAGGTACACCTCTCTACCTTCTGCATTCCTATCGCGCGCTTTATTCTCAGCCGCTGACAGTACACTGACCGTCATGTTGTGAGATGGATCAGTTGTTTACTTTTCTCAATAACGACTAATTTATTCGCGAATCACATACTGTCAATTTGGCAAGCCGTTGTTGAGTACCCAATGTCTGGATTGCGAGCGCCGCTCCGCCTGAAACGCAAGCTCGTCGTTATTTTAATACTGCTCAGATAAACAATGGGAAAAAATTCTTTGGTAAGTTTCCATTCCAGTCGTTCAGTATAAAAAATATAATGGGTTGCGGATATTCAACCAAAATTGCAACAGAACTGGCCATCTATTTTTGTGTGAATTGTTAACCGTTTCTCATTCGAAGGAGTATCGCCATTTACAAGTAACGGCTACATTTCTCTCATTAATTGTGCTTCTCTTGCCAAAACAGTAAAATTTGCACCAATTCACCTTGCAGCAGGTATTGCGCCGGAATTCTGAAGTACAGTGTCATTAAAGAAGCAATTGGCGACCAGAGAGGTCAGTACCTTGTAACCTCCCCACAGTTAAAAACAATAACATTCACATTTAGAGTAACCTCCCCACAATTAAAATATGTATTGGCATTTACATTTAGTGTAACCTTTCCACAGATGAAAAATATTTATAATAACCTCCCAACAGTAAAAAAATATAATTATAGCATTCACATTCAGCGTAACCTACCAGCAGATAAATTCCGTAACCTATCAATAAAAAAAATGTGACTAATCTCTCAATAGAATTGTGTCTCACTTATAACCTTTCAATAATTGACTGTGAATTTAAACTGGTAAATTTTGGACGTCAGCAGTGCTGCGTCATGGCCCTGAAAATTCATTCTGAATAAATTGAAAATTCTTACCTCAGTAAAGTCGCCAGATAACGCATATATATCTGCTCCTATAAGAAATCTTTCTGGCACAGCCCAGTGCAATTCTGGCCGATAGATTTGTCATGTATAAAAAGAAACAACTGATTTTTCTTCACAATAATCGGAATGATTATGGATTGGAGAAATTAGAAAATTCTTTAAATTGAGATGAATGATTGCCAAAAGGTAATTTTTTTAAGAAAGATTATTATTTAGAGTTTTTTTTAAAACATTTACATGGGACTGGATAAAAAAATAATACATACGCGCGAGGCTGCTTTTACCTTATACTACATCGCTCAGGCACCGCCATCGCTTCCCACGACCGGACCATCCAACTCGATACATCAAACTCCTAGCTACTACTTACTCCTACTGCCACTTAGTTCCTACTGCCTACAACACTGCTCTCTGGTCTGAGATTCTCCTATAGCTTACATATCGCAGGCAGCGCGTGAGAAATCCATCGAAATTACATCTGCTCGAGTGCGCTAGCAACAAATTCCTTAATCACGGGACTAATGACCTCAGCAGTTGAGTCCCATAGTGCTCAGAGCCATTTGAACCTTAATCACGGACCTCTTACAACCTTACGGAAAATCCCATTTTGTCGGTCTGCAATAACATAAGAGAAGAAATTTCATGTTTATTTTCATACTAGAAAATTCTCGTTCCATTAGCTATCGATGACTTTTAAAAAATTACAGTCACGGGAACGAAAAAAAATTAAAGAAATACTATAACTCCTTATATATCGCCCTAGATAAGAACGATCAGGCAAAATACTCTCCTCCTGGTGTGCTATCATTCGCCGAAATCGCATTTCGATGTCTCGAGTGATTTAAGAAATACGAGGGATGCTTTGAATGTTTAATTCTCATGGGCGTGCTATCGGGAGGGAACGCGCTACATAAGATCCATTGTCTCGAGTTCGGAGACAGATAGAGACATCCCAAGTCTAAAGAAAAATTCAATATGGTAGCTAAATTTGATACTCAGCAACATACGGTGTAATATTCATCAAATGCAAAATCATAGCGACCCCTATTATTTATTACAAACTTCTCGAATTTTGCGCAGTGTCCTACTTAAATGTGTTTGTCATAATAAGCATGACCATTAGTGAGATGACAGGCACTTTACCACGAAGCTGACATATGATGCTACAAGTAACGCAAATATCCAATATTTTTTACCGAACAGCTTCTGCAAAATCATTTGAGAAAGAGTACAGACTGCGCGCTGCGATTCTGTCAGCGCATCACGTCGCCAATCAGAGCGGGCAAAGAATACGTAAGCGTCTCAGTATGCGCAGGACCTGAACGGCACGTGCCTAACGTGCTCGTCGGGCTGTATGTCTTGTTACGTCACACGAGCGATACGCGTTTCAATTTGCGCTTAGCCTTACGAGTGCCATCAGCTGTCTCCGGCGAGGAGCGAGCAACTGTTTCAGATGAGTTACTAGCTCACGATAGAACACAACGAAGTTAAGATCTTTAGTGGGTATTTCTTCATGTACGTACTGATATCCCGTGGGCCCTGCTTGGAGCCGAGCGTTCGCAGGGTATCGCGCACGAGGCAGCTAGTGTGACGTCATAAGCTCGTTGTGTGGCCTGTGTTTCCGGTGGCACCCGGGACATACAGGGTGCATCAAATCATCCGATTTGGCATGTCTGTATTTCTGAAGCTAATAAATGTATACAATGAATTTTGTTTTTTGATGAATGGGAAACTCAAAAAGTTTTTTTTTCATACCTTCTCATAGATGCTCAATATGCCCCCTTAAGATGCAGGGCCGTATTCAGAT
The DNA here is from genome assembly GCF_021461385.2 of Schistocerca piceifrons. Lineage (NCBI taxonomy): Eukaryota > Metazoa > Arthropoda > Insecta > Orthoptera > Acrididae > Schistocerca > Schistocerca piceifrons. The sequence goes on along the minus strand of NC_060141.1, from coordinate 467,700,890 downwards.
CGTTCCCGCACTGGAGCGAGTATGTCTTGAGTTACAGCTTCCACAGCTGCTGTTATGCGATGTCTCAAATGGTTCAAATGACTCTGAGCACTATGGGACTTAACATCTGAGGTCATCAGTCCCCTAGAACTTAGAACTACTTAAACCTAACTAACCTAAGGACATCACACACATCCATGCCCGTGCGATGTCTCACTTCATTCATTGTTGTTGCTAAAGGAGGCACATAGACAGAATCTTTTATAAACCCTCACAAGAAACAATCAAATACCTTCGTACATCCATATTTAAACTGGATGAAGGTGGGACACAGCTGGTATAATTTTTATTAAAAATGAAATTCCTCCTTCTGTACTTAAGATTTTATATTTCCTTCGCTAATAGTTTCGACGTTGCGTCAACGCCATCTTCAGGCGTTAGCCAGTTACCGCCCGCCATCCATGTGGAGCACGTGTTGATCTCACCGCGCGCTTCTAGACTGAGCCACACACAACTGATTTCATCAAAGTGTACGGGCCCGAAGATGGCGTTGACGCAACGTCGAAACTACTAGTGAAGTAAATATAAAACCGTAAGTACAGATGGAGGAACTTCAGTTTTAATAAAAATAACAGTCACATACAGTCAGGTTCGGTGACCTTGAAGGCCAGTAACGTAAGGCTGAATCATTTGATCCAGTGTGACAGATCAATCGTTCAGTAACCCTTTGATTCCCGCACTTCTAGAGGCCGGTGTGCCCCATCCTGTTGGTAAATGAAGTCGTTAGAGTCAATCTCCAACTGTGGGTAAAGAAAGTTCTCATGCATATCGAGATATGAGCGTCCTGTAACAGTGTTCTCGGCAAAGAAAAATGGAAACTACACAAGCACATTAAATTTTGGAGAGTCCCTCGCATGTTGTACAACTTCATCTGCTTGTTCCGTACCCCATTTTCTCACATTATGACGGTTCACCTTTCCATTTAAATGGAATGCTGCCTCGCCACTAAACACTAAGCGTCGAAGGAAGCTGTCACACACGTTGTTGTTTGTCATCTTCAGGAAGAGCTCGCAGTAGCTGAATTTTGAACGGTTTCATGTGTAAACGTCGACGCAGCACACGCCAGACGGACATATAGGCCGTGTTGAGCGAGCTGTCGAGCTGCATGGTGAACGGATTTCTGGGGACTCCTTGTGAAACGGATGCATTCGACGTCTATTTCAGACACTCGGGCCTGCGATTTGGCTTTACATAAACAACCTGTTTCTCGGAATACCATCGTCTAGTGCTCTAGGATGCAGGAAGATCCACATCATACCTAGTAAGAAAGTCACGCTGAATAGTTATTACTGGCCCGCACTGCGCAAAACGTAGAACACCGAACGAGGTGGCACAGTGGTTAGCACACTGGACTCGCATTCGCGAGGACGACGGTTCAATCCCGCGTCCGGCCATCCTGATTTGGGTTTTCTGTGATTTCCCTAAATCGCTCCAGGCCAATGCCGGGATGGTTGAAAGGGCATGGCCGACTTCCTTTCCTGTCCTTCCCTAATCCGATGAGACCAATGACCTCGCTGTCTGGTCTCCTCCCCCAAAACAACCCAAAACGTAGAACACAAAACGCTCTTGTTGTCCCGATACAATTTTTACTGGAACTGAAGTGGGCGCACAGTGCTGTCAGCTATCGGGAACCATGTAAAACTCGAGAGTTTCCTCACCACAGTGGTTGGTAGGTCACGTCGTCTATAAGCAGCCCTTTTCAATCTATCCCAGGCATATTCGACAGGGTTCATGTCTGGAGAACTTGATAGCCATTCCAGTCGAGCGATGTCGTTATCCTGAAGGAAGTCATTCACAAGATGTGCACAAGGGGTGGAGGGCTTATTGTCGTCCATGAAGACGAATGCCTCGCCAATATGCTGCCGATATGGTTGCACAATCGGTCGGAGGACGGCATTCAAGTATCGTAAAGCCGTTACGGCGTCTTCCATGACCACCAGCGGCGTACGTCGGCCCCACATAATGCCGCTCCAAAATTTCAGGGAACCTCCAGCTTGCTGCACTCGCTGGACAGTGTGTCTAAGGCGGTCATCCTAACCGGGTTTACAACAAACGATTGTCTGGTTGAAAGCATATGCGACACTCATCGGTGAAAAGAACGAGATGCCAATCCTGAGAGGTCCGTTCGACATGTTGTTGGGCCCATCTGTACCGTGCTGCATTGTGTCGTGGTTGCAAAGATGGACCTCGCCATGGACGTCAGGAGTGAAGTTGCGCATCATGCAGCCTGCTGCGCACAGTTTGAGTCGTAACACGACGTCCAGTGGCTGCATGAAAAGCATTGTTCAACATGATGGCGTTTCTGTCAGGGTTTCTCCGAGCCAAAATCCGTAGGTAGAGGTCTTCCACTGCAGCGAGCGAGGCATATCATCGACAGTTCGTTTATCTCTGTATCTCCTCCAAGTCCGAACAACATCGCTTTCGTTCATTCCGAAACGCTTGGACACTTCCCTTGTTGAGAGCCCTTCTTGGCACAAAGTAACAAAGCGGACGCGATCGAATCGCAGTATTGATCGTCTAGGCACGGCTGAACTACAGACACCACGAGCCGTGTACCTCCTTCCTGGAACTGGAACTGATCGGCTGTCGGACCCCTCCGTCTAATAGGCGCTGCTCATGCATGGTTGTTTACATCTTTGGGCGGGTTTTGTGGCATCTCTGAACAGTCAAAGGGAGTGCGTCTGTGATACAATATACACAGTCAACGTCTATCTTCAGGAGTTCTGGGAACAGGGACGATGCAAAACTTTTTTTGATGAGTGTCTGTTATGCCCAGGTAAATGCAATGAAAATATATGGTTTTAGGTTGGGTGCAGGTCACTATCTGAGATAAGTCATTCCTCAACCGGTAATTTTCTTTTCATTAAATCAGTCACCAGCAACGCATACAAGTATGTAAGACTGTGTGTCGACGTGTATACATACAGCGTTCCAAAAAAAGGTGTTAGAATTGAATTTTTCCAAAGCGAGATGCATACTAGGGGAACTTGAGGACGGCGAAATTGGAAGAACTTTAAATGTGAAAGAAGTTACTTGACACGCAGAGAATGAAATGTTGGAGTTTTTAAATGTATACCTGCTGATAATAGGTGTGCGTATGTTGGATGATGTAAATCTGTGCTGATTGGACAAATTCACAAGTATGTCCTGAACATGTAGAATTAGCTAGTCTCGAAATAGTGTGACCATTAGAGCTTAAAACTTACAGCGGAAGATAAATGTCTCTAAATTCTGTCATCTCTGTTCATACAAGCCTGCTAGCTAATCAAGTCTGTTGTAAATTGTATAAACTCATTCAAACGGAACTGCAGCATTGACCCACTGAATACAGGACACAAAAACCATTTGCGCATGCATAACACCTCCTTAACACTTGCACAGAAAGGATTGCAATATTCTGTAGCTTCCAATTTCAATAGGATACCACTAAAACGTAAAAATCTTAGTGCGAAACCTTCGATTTTTAGATATAAGCTGAAAGGTACTCTTGTGATACTCTTCCATGATTTTGTCGACCGAGTTCTCAGAATAGCTTGGTGCTTTTAGCAGTAATGTGTGAGTCATTTGAATATACTACTGCAGATCCTATGTCTTCTTGACTTCTTTCCAATTTATTTTTGATTCTTTAAAATCTTTAACAGCATCTGTGAATTTTACAGTGATTTGTTCTATGACTGAGCAGCAGTGGCTTACATGGTCACACGGAAACGGAAAAATAGGCGTAGGGCACAGCTCGGGTAGGGTTTTTCGTTCACGTATTTGATTCTGACGTCAGGCGCTTAATTTCGCACAGAATAATACAAAGAAGAACGGAAGAGCGTAGATAGCCCATAGTAAGGATAAACCAAAACAGATCGACGCAGTATAGGGACTAACTGAAAGACAGCTCGACTGAAAAAAATACAAATTTTAATTTAAAAGACATTCTGGCATTGACAGATTAATTTCTTTGGGGACAAATGACACTAGCAGTCAACAGCTTCGTAGCGTCCCCTCCATCGACGATGTGGTACCTCAGTAGCTAAGTTACTGGCCTCGTATTCCAGTCATCATGAGTCATCATCATCATCATTTAAGACTGATTATGCCTTTCAGCGTTCAGTCTGGAGCATAGCCCCCCTTATACAGTTCCTCCATGATCCCCTATTCAGTGCTAACATTGGTGCCTCTTCTGATGTTAAACCTATTACTTCAAAATCATTCTTAACCGAATTCAGGTACCTTCTCCTCGGCCTACCCCGACTCCTCCTACCCTCTACTGCTGAATCCATGAGTCTCTTGGGTAACCCTGCTTTTCCCATGCGTGTAACATGACCCCACCATCTAAGCCTGTTCGCCCTGACTGCTACATCTATAGAGTTCATTCCCAGTTTTTCTTTGATTTCCTCATTGTGGACACCCTCCTGCCATTGTTCCCATCTACTAGTACCTGCAATCATCCTAGCTACTTTCATATCCGTAACCTCAACCTTGTTGATAAGGTAACCTGAATCCACCCAGCTTTCGCTCCCGTACAACAAAGTTGGTCGAAAGATTGAACAATCGGAGTCATCATGAGTGCCCTAAAATAATTGCATTCGGGATAGATTCCTAGAGTAGTCACCACTGCCCATTCGCCTTTCATCCTCTAAGTACAAGATTTTAAAGGGTACATTGGATCTTTGTCTACGAGAATTTTCCTCCAATTTTCTCGTTAAGTGTCCTTTTCGTAAGCGATTAGACTACGCCGGACTGCTAGTAGCAGTTGCTAATCGACGCCGTGGTGCAACTGACCTGAGTCAAAGGTAGCTCAGTACAGAAACTGTAAATCAGTTGAGACATGACCCTTGTAGCAGGCCCTGCGTCTACCGCCAGCGGTGAAGGAATGTAAATGGTTCAAATGGCTCTGAGCACTATGGGACTTAACAGCTGTGGTCATCAGTCCCCTAGAACTTAGAACTACTTAAACCGAACTAACCTAAGGACATCACACACATCCATGCCCGAGGCAGGATTCGAACCTGCGACCGTAGCAGTCGCGCGGTTCCGGACTGCGCGCCTAGAACCGCGAGACCACCGCGGCCGGCGAAGGAATGTACTTCTACGGTTCTTAGTAGCATTGTTACGGCTGACGCACAGAAGTTTCTTGAATGAAACTGCACCGACAGACACTGTAAAGAGTAACATATCGTGTACGTATTTCATTCTGACGTCAGCTGCTAAATTTCGCACAGTATTACATGAAGAAGAACGGGAGAACGTAGACAGCCCACAATAAGGGCAAACGTTCCTGATACAACTCTTGATCTAACGTATTTAGAAAGGTAAGTGATCAGTCACGAAAGTTGTTTAGTAGTCGCCTAAAATTCCGCTCCTACAAACTTCTATCTTTCTCTTCAAATCTTCGAAAGCAACGCTTCTCCGCATCTTTCGCATCCGTCTACTCTTCTCCACTTGAATCTTGTATCAACTTATTAATTAACCCCCCCCCCCCCCCCCGACTCCTCTCTTTCTCTTCTCCCACAGTGAATACATTCGAATTTCCTACACTCTACACTTCCCGTATACTTAACATCAACCAACTAATCATTTCATCACTGATTACCGAAGCCCGTATTTCAGCCGCGCTTGAACCAGCACACAGGGCGTCCACTCCCCCCCCCCCCCCCCAAAAGTACATACAAGCGCTCTCTTCATTCTTCCTCAGTATTCAGGCTGGCTTGACGCAGCCCACCACCATTTCCTCTTTTCTCCAAACACTTTTCCAATAAAGCTTCGACCACCCAATCCTACCTGGCAATGAAACCCGGCCAGAGATCAAAATGGTTCAAATGGCACTAAGCACTATGGGACTTAACATCTATGGTCATCAGTCCCGTAGAATAGACCTACTTAACCTAACTAACCTAAGGACATTACACACATCCATGCCCGAGGCAGAACTCCAACCTGAGACCGCAGCAGCAGCGCGGTTCCAGACTGAAGCGCCTAGAACCGCTCGGCCACAGCGGCCGGCTAGTAAGTAAAAAACACAGTTATTTTGCTGAGAGTATGTTGACTTTATATAGGATTCCACTATACCATATTATTTCCCACTCTTTTGGCTACAGACCTCTATTTTTCAAAATAAACTCCGTTCAGTACGACGCCCTTACGCCACCTTACTGGGAGGACTCGTACTCTCCCCACATGGCGCCACTCCACTGGTGGACGCCGGAGCCAACCTCTTGCTGCATCAATAACCTCCACATCATTCACGTACTGCCTCCCGCGGAGTGCATCATTCAGTGGGCCAAACGAATGGAAGCCAGAAAGTGCGGAGTCTGATGGTATGTCTCCAGACTTGCAGTTTGTACACAACTTAAATTGTCGTTTTCTTGCTGCTTCCCTCAATGACATTAGAAATAACGAAGGAATGGTATCCATAACTTCTTCCGTATTTGATCGCAATTCTTTCAAACCTCTGTTAAACTCTGACTCTGATATTGGATATCCTATTTTTTCGATACCGACTCCCATTTTTTCTTCTGTCGTGCGGTCAGACAAGTCCTTCCCCTCATAGCGGCCCTCAATGTAGTATTTTCACCTATCCGCTTTCTCCTCTTCGTTCATAATAATAAAACGAGAGAAATCACGGCAAGTGCGGGAAGATTTAAGTGCTCGTTCTTCCCACGTGCTGTTCGAGAGTGGAACGGTAGAGAAATATCTTAAAGATGGTGCGATAAACACTCTGCCAGGTACTTAACAGTGAACAGCATTGCCGTTTTTAGCGAGGGCAATTCCTGTTTAACTGAACTGCCTGTTGTGGTATTCTCAATATGACAGTATCTACAGCCTAAGGGAACTTGAAACATATCTCATCATCCCGCAGTACTTGAGTGCCCCACTTTTTTTCACGGTGATATTCCCAATGATTCTCTAAAATTTCTCTTTGTCGTTATTAAACTGTGATCTCAGTTTATATCTGCTCTTGGATACACCTTATTCAATATCTTACTTCGGAATCTACGACTGAAAACGATATATTCCCTCTGGAATCTTCCCGCATCGTCGGCCCTTTTCCGAGTAAATCTCCTCATGTGACATGTGAACAATGTGTTTTCTATTACCAGCTGAAATTTATTGCATAAGTCAGTTAGCCTGTCTCCTCTCTCATTCCCACTATAGCCACCATAATGCACTTTGGAACGACTCTGTCTTCTTTAACCGTGGTCGTATTTCACATGGTTACGTACAAACAATTTGCTAGTGGTACTTTTTTAAGTTTGAAAATCCATTAATCATTTCTTTATAGCCTCTGAGTATATCTTCACATCAGGTCACGAAACGTTAGCCACTGAATCATGCCTTAGACAACGGCATGGTGCCCATAGAACAGCAACCACCAAGGAACTTTGTTTAACTCAGTTCTTGTTGTTGTGGTCTACAGTCCTGAGACTGGTTTGATGCAGCTCTCCATGCTACTCTATCCTGTGCAAGCTTCTTCATCTCCCAGTACCTACTGCAGCCTACATCCTTCTGAATGTGCTTAGTGTGTTCATCTCTTGGTCTCTCTCTACGATTTTTACCCTCCACGCTGCCATCCAATACTAAGTTGGTGATCCCTCGATGTCTCAGAACATGTCCTACCAACCGATCCCTTCTTCTAGTCAAGTTGTGCCACAAACTCCTCTTCTCCCCAATTCTATTCAATACCTCCTCATCAGTTATGTAATCTACCCATCTAATTTTCAGCATTCTTCTGTAGCACCACATTTCGAAGGCTTCTATTCTCTTCTTGTCTAAACTGTTTATCGTCCACGTTTCACTTCCATACATGGCTACACTCCATACAAATACTTTCAGAAACGACTTCCTGACACTTAAATCTATACTCGATGTTAACAAATTTTTATTCTTCAGAAACGCTTTCCTTGCCATTGCCAGTCTACATTTTATATCCTGTCTACATCGACCATCATCAGTTATTTTGCTCTCCAAATAGCAAAACTCCTTTACTACTTTAAGTGTCTCATTTCCTAACCTAATTCCCTCAGCATCACCTGACTTAATTCAACTACATTCCATTATCCTTTTTTTGCTTTTGTTGTTGTTCATCTTACACCCTCCTTTCAAGACTTTGTCCATTCCGTTCAACTGATGTTCCAAGTCCTTTGCTGTCTCTGACAGAATTACAATGTCATCGGTTAACCTCAAAGTTTTTATTTCTTCTCTATGGATTTTAATACCTACTCCGAACTTTTCTTTTGTTTCCTTTATTGCTTGCTCAATATACAGATTGAATAACATCGGGGAGAGGCTACAACCCTGTCTTACTCCCTTCCCAACCACTGCTTTCCTTTTATGTCCCTCGACTCTTATAACTGTCATCTGGTTTCTGTACAAATCGTAAACAGCATTTCGCCCTCTGTATTTTACCCCTGATACCTTCAGAATTTGAAAGAGAGTATTCCAGTCAACATTGTCAAAAGCTTTCTCTAAGTCTACAAAAGCTAGAAATGTTGGTTTGCCTTTTTTTAATCTAGCTTCTAAGGTAAGTCGTAGGGTCAGTATTGCCTCACGTGTTCCAACATTTCTACGGAATCCAAACTGATCTTCCCCGAGGTCGGCTTCTATCAGTTTTTCCATTCGTCTGCAAAGAATTCGCGTTGGTATTTTGCAGCTGTGACTTATTAAACTGATAGTTCGGTAATTTTCACATCTGTCAACACCTGCTTTCTTTAGGATTGGAATTATTATTTTGTTCTTGAAGTCTGAGGGTATTTCGCCTGTCTCATACATCTTGCTCACCTGATGGTAGAGTTTTGTCAGGACTGGCTCTCCCAAGGCCGTCAGTAGTTCTAATGGAATGTTGTCTACTCCGGGGGCCTTGTTTCGACTCAGGTCTTTCAGTGGTCTGTCGAACTCTTCACGCAGTATCATATCTCTCATTTCATCTTCACCTACATCCTCTTCCATTTCCATAATACTGTCCTCAAGTACATCGCCCTTGTATAGACCCTCTATATACTCCTTCCACCTTTCTGCTTTCCCTTCTTTGCTTAGACCTTGGTTTCCAATTGAGCTCTTGTTATTCATGCAAGTGGTTCTGTTGTGGCTTGGCAAGACAGCCAAGCCACTATGAGGAAGCCGAAAGGCACGCGTTTAAGCTCACGCAGGCTGGCGTGAGGTCTGGAACAGGTCAGGGATATGAAACTAGCAAAAATAGTACGTATCTGTTGGATTACTTAACTTTAATCCATAATGGGTGAACATCGCTCTTGAAGGTACATGTTTTACAGCATCAATAGTAACTGGTAATGGCACCTTGCTAGGTCGTAGCAAATGACGTAGCTGAAGGCTACGCTAACTATCGTCTCGGCAAATGAGAGCGTAATTTGTCAGTGAACCATCGCTAGCAAAGTTGGCTGTCTAACTGGGGCGAGTGCTAGGAAGTCTCTCGAGACCTGCCGTGTGGCGGCGCTCGGTCTGCAATCACTGATAGTGGCGACATGCGGGTCCGACGTATACTAACGGACCACGGCCGATTTAAAGGCTACCACCTAGCAAGTGTGGTGTCTGGCGGTGACACCACAGGTTCTCCTTTCTCCATAGGTCTCTTTAATTTTCCTGTAGGCAGTATCTATCTTATTCCTAGTGAGATAAGCCTTTACATCCTTACATTTGTCCTCTAGCCATCCCTGCTTAGCCATTTTGCACTTCCTGTCGATATCATTTTTGAGGCGTTTGTATTCCTTCTTGCCTGCTTCATTTACTGCATTTTTATTTTTTCTCCTTTCATCAATTAAATTCAACATTTCTTCTGTAACCCAAGGGTTTCTACTAGCCCTCGTCTTTTTACCTATTTGATCCTGTGTTGCCTTCACTATTTCATCCCTCAAAGCTACCCATTCTTCTTCTACTGTATTTCTTTCCCCCATTCCTGTCAATTGTTCCCTTATGCTCTCCCTGAAACTCTCTACAACATCTGGTTCTTTCAGTTTATCCAGGTCCCATCTCCTTAAATTCCCACCTTTTTGCAGTTTCTTCAGTTTTAATCTACAGTTCATAACCAATAGATTGTGGTCAGAGTCCACATTACCCCTGGAAAGGTCTTACAATTTAAAACCTGGTTCCTAAATCTCTGTCTTACCATTATATAATCTATCTGATACCTTTTAGTATCTCCAGGGTTCTTCCATGTATACAACATATAACTCAGTATATTCTACTTTTCCCTATTATCATTTGCTGAAACTCTTTATTTTCGTCTAACGTCCGTTTTATAAAATGCTGAACTTGTTGCTTAATATCATTTGGAGTATCTCTTGGTTATTAAATAACTTCTCGCAGTAAATATCTAATTTATTTGCTGGCTGTCGGTTTCTGCCTTTGTACTTATTTCTGCATTGCACCTTACGAGTTTATGATCACTTGCAGTTCGAACTTAGGAGCGCACTTCTTGTCTCATTTCCTTATTATCTGATAAAATCGCGTCAGTTTTTAGTTCTATTTGATTCTTGTGAAGATCAATTCCTGTGGTTTTCTTTTAGAGGAATGCCATGAGGACAAACTTGTTACTCTCAGCACATTCTATTAGCCTACGACATCTGTCACATCCGGTATCATATTCGAAGTTTCTTGCATTATAATCCTGTGTTAGCATCTTGTTTTGCGATTTGTTATCCTTTATCTGTAACTGTTTGTATATCTTATACCTCCGCAACAAAATATAAGTTTTTAGTGATTTTCATCGTATACTGTTTTATTTATTTTTAAAATAAGTGTGTATATTCCGTCTGAAATTCCATCAGAACCAGTTTATTTATCATGTTTCTCAAAAACTCGCATATCACATTAATTACTATTGCTACTACTTTTGTTCATTTAACACTATTTTCTCGCGACTCCACGTGTACCTATCTACGTATCCGTATTTTAAAGTAGACTTGGGATATCAGTAAATCGTTACGCGGAAGATATCAGTAAATCGTTACGCGGAAGATAACTAAAAATGCATTATTCTTAATTAACGACAAGTCGACCCTTTGGAATGACAAGGCGTCAACTAACACCCCATACTTTTCGTGCAAATTGATGACAGTGCTTCATCAACTCATTATTCAGCTGTCTCATACATTAGTTATTTTTATATGGTCCATGTCAATGTTTGTCAACATGAATTGTTAAGAACGCTTACAAAAACAGTGTAATAAATATGTAACATAACTATGTTAACCTTTCCCGCTGCAAACAACCCCTTAATATTACAGGAAATCGATGCCTTATCACGCTATTCGAGCACTTCATGTATTGTCATGTGACACGTACTATAGGCTTATTTCTTCAGTCTATTTATAAGAGCAAATTTCCTTTTTCTTGTTTATTTTTCTTCCAAAAATTAAAAATTTACTTGGTAGCTATTTTCCCCGTTGAAATCCTTATGTTTGTTTGGATGATAGGATAATGAAAACTAATAATTATACAGATATTCAGAATACCTAGCATTACTTACAAGAAAAATAAAGTAATTCAATAACAAAAAAATAAAGTTCCACCTTTTCAATAGTACTCATCCCAACGAATCAAACAAAGCGGTATCCGTTGGAACTTCAGCGCTCTTCCACCTCGGTTAAAGTTCCTCACAGATTGCAGTACGAGTACGTTCTATTTGTAGCAAAAGCCAGATAGAACCTTGCCCCACTAACAACTCATTTTCTTCGATTTTGACTGTTGGAACCTTGTCATCCCAAAGGGTCGAAGTGCTGGTATCATTGGGCGGAAGTCAGCACTTGAGTGACAAGATACCTAGTCCTAGTCGCTTGCTGCCGTCTGACGTCAGACATCAAACGATAATAGTCTATGGTTACTGTTACAGCAGTTCTCTCCTAGAAATCCCTGACCACTTTACGAGCGCTGTAGGAGAAGGAAAGAGTAACGTTTAACGTCTGGTGGATGCCGAAGTCATTAGAGACGAAACCCAGGCTCCGATGTGACTCACATAGTTGAGGCAATCACCTATGGCGTTTACGTTAAACTGTTTGGGGAAACAGCAAAAACTTTACATAACAATATAACAGTTAGTCCAGTCAAAATGCAGATATACCTTGCAAAAGTTGGGGTAGAAGATTTTATTTTTTTAACTCGTTCATTTTGTTGGAAAGGTTACAAAACCAAGTTTTGCCAACAAAATTTCTCTTGGGAAAACTTTCTGCAGTCAAAAAACTTTACGGACATTTTTCAGTTTTTTCAAAATATCTCAGTGTCATTTGCTCCTGTCGCTTTAACGTCTATTTTCTTTTTTAAAGAGCACAAAATTCTCTACAAATTTGATTCTTACCATTTTTTTTCTACTCCCAGTATCTCATTAAGAGACATACACACACACAAAATGAATTGTCTCAGGAAACTGAACTATTATTAGTGCAATAGGCAACCTAATTAGGTAGGTAATTATTCTTGTGTATAAAGGCCACACAGTTGACATTAAAAATAAGTAGCTTTATTACAATTAAAATGCATTGTCAGTTACTAAAAAATGTTGACAGTTGTGGGTGTGTAATACTTGTAATATAGCACTTTAGCGCACTTGAGACAGGTATGAGCATCACTTCCAACGTTTTGATGAGCCAGGTTCCTCAGTGTCACCAGAAATACCTTGAGTTGCGGATTCAGGGTCTGTACATAGAGTTGATCCCAGATTGACCTTCTCTTTAAACAGCGAGTCAGCCTCAGCAAGTTCGTTGATTTCATCAGCGGTTCCTCAACATCCTCCATAACATCTTCTTCACTGTCTTCATATAAAAATTTTGGCACGTTTTCACAGTTGACCCCAATACATTTCTTGCAAATTGAAGAACATTTCAAACCCGCTTTTCTGCAGGAGCACGCTCCGCCACAGTTCAGCTTACACGAGCATGGACCAATGTGAAGAAGTGCTTCAGGTGCTGGATGTTAGCTCATTATAACGAATATTGGACCGTGGTCACTGTGATTTCAGCCCCATTTCTCAGGAGGTTTCCAGTTTCCCATCCAACTTTGGACTTGTTGGTAAGTCCGCAACGAATGATGTTGTGCAGCATCTTGTGTAGGTGGCAATCGTGCAAGATTCAGTTTGCTTTTTGTGGCAGACTTGGCGAATAGCTGGTACCGCAAATGGTCTAGTGTGTGGGAACTGCTGACACCTTCACTATACAATGCGATAGTAACCTGTTCTCCTGTTGTTATTATTTCTTCAGGGGTAGCATGTGGTTTATTGAACGTGCAAAGCGCTGAGGTTAGGTGTTAATTTTTCGCAACAATATTGCAGCACTTAATTTTTCCTTCACCAAAAAAAGCGGATGTTGCATCACATCCGCTAAAGGCGTGAGTGAACAGAATATATTTACTGTCATACTTGTAAGATGCAGTGGAAAACCACTTGTCTTCTGCTTTTTCTCTTCCTGGCTTTAAGAAAAATAAGTTTTCAATGCCTTGCCCCAAACCGGTCATGAGCAAAAGCAGATCAACATCTTCTCCTACAATGACAACACTTCCAAAATCTTTGGTTCTTGAAATGGCAGATGTTACAATCATAACGTCAGCATCTTCGTGTGCCTGGCTTTGAAGCTGTTTCAACCATCATCACATCGTCACCATATTTCTGGAAAAGGCGAGCCTTGACAGTTGGAATATCAGGACGAGGTGATGTGGGTATTTGCTCTAACAGATCGTCCATAGAAAACTGACATTCTTCCGTATTGGTTTCCAGGTAGGCAAATATAGCCTCCATGCCTTCATCTACTTGTGTTGCAGGTCAGTAACCTCGATTCTGTCCAGTAGCTGGAACACGGTGAAAGAACTTTCTGTAGCAAAATCTGTGGTATCACCCATCTGCAGCAACCAAATCATTTACATTTTGAATCCGCTCTATCACTTGTTGACCAAATTCATCAACACGTCGTTTAGCCTGTTCTAATACTGTCGCCCGCATCTCGTGGTCGTGCGGCAGCGTTCTCGCTTCCCACGCCCGGGTTCCCGGGTTCGATTCCCGGCGGGGTCAGGGATTTTCTCTGCCTCGTGATGGCTGGGTGTTGTGTGATGTCCTTAGGTTAGTTAGGTTTAAGTAGTTCTAAGTTCTAGGGGACTGATGACCATAGATGTTAAGTCCCATAGTGCTCAGAGCCATTTGAACCATAATACTGTCGACTGCACTTCCAGTTTCATTACTTTGTAAACAAAATTTCGTTTGGCATATGGCAATCTTAACTGCTTGGTTAAAAAGTCATCAGAATTCCCTTTTGCAAATAAGAAGCATTTCTCTTTGAAAATGAACTGACCTTTTTCCTGCGATCGACGTAGCACGCCTGTTGGTTCCTGAGGCTGTCGAAGACTAGCTGCTATCATTCTCTCATTAATGAACTTCTTGTAGCATGCTTCATGCAACATAACTTCACTGAGCGTTTTCAAAAAACGGGTGTGGGCAGACTCCCTGCGTTTAGCACTAAAATCGATAAGTGTACTCTGAGCACTATGGGACTTAACATCTGAGGTCATCAGTCCCCTAGAACTTAGAACTTAGAACGTTGTTTTCTAAATCCGTGTTGACCATGTGATATGTGATACAGGTCGCTAGGTCAGTTGCTCGCATGAGGACCAGCTCACATGAAAGGGATTGCGTTACTGGCTACAGGCAGCGGTCCAGCCAGGTAAAGATGATGGCTCTGAGCACTATGGGACTTGACATCTGAGGTCATCAGTCCCCTAGAACTTAGAACTACTTAAACCTAACTAACCTAAGGACATCACACACAGCCATCCCCGAGGCAGGATTCGAACCTGCGACCGTAGCGGTCACGCGGTTCCAGGCTGAAGTGCCTAGAACTGCACGGCCACACAGGCCGACTTCTTTTTCACATTGCGTCCACCACTCACCACCGTTTTTTCGCAAATGAAACACAAATTCATGTCAGACATACTCATTTTCAGTACCACAACATATACTGAATGGAAGCGACTCCAAACTATAGGACCCTTATTGTTGTGTGCTAATAGCTGTCAGCGCGCTGTGAACAATCACCAGAGATAATCGTCTTCTGCCCGCCAAAAATAAATACGCTTTTGTCCGCTAAAGAACAATTCCTACATACTTTTTCTTACAACTGATCATTAACGTCAATCAACTGTAGAAAATGTACGGCACCAGCATGCAATCGTATTAGATATTGTAACATAAATAAACTTCACGCAATCCGACGTGAATGTGTTCGTAGTTACTGAATATGAAGCTGTTTGTCCTGGCCCTGCAGCAGAGTGAGATGGTAAATGCCAATGAATAACATGATGAGTAATATGTTTATACTATACAAATAGAAAATGAAATAACAGTGTTCAAAAATTAGGTAATTTGCCACTTTGCTCGAAATTTGAAAAATTGGTATTTTTTGACACGCTGTAGTGCCTTAGATACTGGGAGTAGAAAAAAATGGTAAAAATCAAATTTGTAGACAATTTTGTGCTCTTTAAAAACGGAAATGGACGTTAAAGCGATAGGAGCAAATGAAACTGAGATATTTTGAAAAAACTGAAAAAAGTCCCAAATTTTCTAAATTTTTTGACTGCAGAAAGTTTTCCCAAGAGAAATTTTGTTGGCAAAACTTGGTTTTCTAACCTTTCCAACAATATGAACGATTTAAAAAAATAAAATCTTCTACCCCACCTTTTGCAAGGTACAGGCTTTTTTCTGACAGTTTCACTGGACTAAGTAGCCTGAGTACGACTGCAGTGACTTAACCACTGTGGCACCAAGCTCAATTACATTTATATGTACATATTGGTTGAAAGTTACGCAATCTCAGTCTTGTTCTTGTTTCATGCGACTCATTCAGTGGAGAGGAAAAGCCCTAAAACCACTGCAGCTAGTATATGTTTCGAACAAACCAACTATTGAACGAAAAGTATGACAAACGCTGAGACTGAAATTCATCCGCTGGAAAAATTTTTCAGCTGATCAGCGGAAAATGCAATACTCTTTGTAATTTTCTCACTCTATGAATTCTGGAAAAAATATTTAGTTGCAAATTATCTGCTCGTTACTTGCTATGTTGTTCTTCATAGCACTACTTGTGATTTATGCCGAAGACGGATACCTTTGCCTTTTGTCGTGTACTAGCCGACAAGCCCGGTATTGCCATTGTATCCACTTTGCCAATTTTCTATTAGAAACGAAAACAAAAGAATGAACTGCGTCAGTGGTGTGATATCGAAAAATTGAATTTCTGTACGCTTTGCGTAGATGCTTCTCGTGTCTGCAACGCAATTTTGTAAACTCTCTTATAAGTCTGTAGACGGCTATTGTTTTCGCCTACAGCCGTTTGCACTTCGCAGCTCGAATCTGTCAAAAGCGCTGCCATATGTGAGGGATTTCCTTAAGGTGACTTGACTGTAGCAGTAAAGGATAAATGTATTAAAACTTCATGCATGATGTGGCATTTTATCACGCATCTCAGAGTTTATGACGTCATATCTCTTGAACCGTGTGTCGCACAGTGATATATATGTTTAAGTACATTCAGCGGTATATGAATATACTGCCTGAAGAAGGTTTAGTGCATAGAGTCGTTACCAAACAAGTAATAATTATGAACGTCATGCTCACTGCGGTGGTTCATGGTGTGGGTTCCTGCAGTCATGTCCTAGTTCATGAACTACGGGCAACGTATGAGTGGCCAAGTAAGTGGTCCCGACAGTCGGGATACCAGTTACTTTGGAATAAGGCTGGGCATCTCGGACATATTCTGAGTCGTGGTCACCTTTGTACTCATACGGCAAAGACTACCAAATCCACCGGTTAGTCCCTCAGCCGTTAGGGGTAAAACCCAATGGGACTCGGGGCAAGTAAGGCTAGCAACCTGCTTCCCTGGTACTTTAAATATGATGCTGGCAACAATCAGAGCAAAATGCCTCGGACCTTTGGAGGTGATGGAGTCCCACCTCTAACTGACAAACCAGGGACTCCTAAGATACGACTTGGCAAACAAATGGTAATGAAATGGGGAGCTATTAATATCAATGGGGGCTACTCTTGGAAGAAGGTAGAGCTGGCAGAGGCTGCAAGTAAGATGGGGCTGGACGTTTTAGCTGTTAGTGACATTCGGGTAAGGGGTGAGAAAGAAGAAGAAGTGGGAGAATACAAGGTCTACTTGTCAGGAGTCAAAGCAGGAATAGCACAATGGGGTGTAGGGCTTTACATCAGGAAAGAAATGGAACCCAGCGTAGTTGCAATAAGGTATGTAAACGAACGACAGATGTGGATAGATTTGACAGTGTCTAGCAAGAAAATTAGGATTGTGTCAGTATATTCGCATTGTGAAGGGACTGATCAAGATAAGATGGATAGTTTTTATGAGGCACTCAGTGATGTAGTTGTTAGAGTAAAGGACAAGGACAGTGTGCTGCTCATGGGTGATTTTAACGCCAGGATTGGAAATCGAACAGAAGGGTATGAAAAGGTTGTGGGTAAATTTGGAGAGGATATGGAGGCCAACAGGAACGGGCAGCAACTCTTGGATTTCTGTGCCAGTATGGGCTTAGTAATCACAAACTCCTTTTTTAAACATAAGAACATTTACCGGTATACTTGGGAAAGCAGGGGAACCAGATCTGTCATTGACTATATAATAACAGATCAGGAATTCAGGAAGGCTGTGAGGGACACACGTGTATTCAGGGGATTCTTTGGTGACACTGATCATTATTTAATCTGCAGTGAAATTGGGATTGCGAGGCCGAAAGTGCAGGAGGTCAGGTCCATATGTAGGAGGATAAGAGTGGAGAAACTTCAGGATAAGGAAATCAGGCACAAGTACATAACAGCGATCTCAGAAAGGTACCAGTTAGTTGAATGTAGTCAATTACAGTCATTGGAAAAGGAATGGACAAGGTACAGGGACACAGTACTAGAAGTGGCTAAAGAATGTCTTGGAACAGTAGTGTGTAAAAGTAGGAGGAAGCAAACAGCTTGGTGGAATGACACAGTCAAGGCAGCCTGTAAAAGGAAAAAGAAGGCGTATAAAAAATGGCTACATACTAGAACTCAGGTAGACAGAGAAAGTTATGTTGAAGAAAGAAACAAAGCCAAACAGATAATTGCAGCATCCAAGAAGAAATCTTGGGAAGACTTTGGAAACAGGTTGGAGACATTGGGTCAAGCTGCTGGAAAACCATTCTGGAGTGTAATTAGCAGTCTTCGAAAGGGAGGTAAGAAGGAAATGACAAGTATTTTGGACAGGTCAGGAAAACTGCTGGTGAATCCTGTGGATGCCTTGGGCAGATGGAGGGAATATTTTGAAGAGTTGCTCAATGTAGGTGAAAATACGATCAGTAATGTTTCAGATTTCGAGGTAGAATGGGATAGGAATGATGATGGAAATAGGATCACGTTTGAGGAAGTGGAGAAAATGGTCAATAGATTGCAGTGCAATAAAGCAGCTGGGGTGGATGAAATTAAGTCGGAACTCATCAAGTACAGTGGAAGGTCAGGTCTTAAATGGCTACACAGGATAATTGAAATGGCCTGGGAGTCGGGACAGGTTCCATCAGACTGGACAAAAGCAGTAATCACACCAATCTTTAAACATGGAAACAGAAAAGATTGTAACAACTACAGAGGTATCTCTTTAATCAGCGTTGTGGGTAAAATCTTCTCAGGTATTCTTGAAAGGAAAGTGCGAGTATTAGTTGAGGAGCAATTGGATGAAAATCAGTGTGGGTTTAGGCCTCTTAGAGGTTGTCAGGACCAGATCTTTAGCTTACGACAAATAATGGAGAAGCGTTATGAGTGGAACAGGGAATTGTATCTATGCTTTATAGATCTAGAAAAGGCATATGACCGGGTTCCTAGGAGGAAGTTATTGTCTGTTCTACGAGATTATGGAATAGGAGGCAAACTTTTGCAAGCAATTAAAGGTCTTTACATGGATAGTCAGGCAGCAGTTAGAGTTGACGGTAAACTGAGTTCATGGTTCAGAGTAGTTTCAGGGGTAAGACAAGGCTGCAACCTGTCTCCACTGTTGTTCATATTATTTATGGATCATATGTTGAAAACAATAGACTGGCTGGGTGAGATTAAGATATGTGAACACAAAATAAGCAGTCTTGCATATGCGGATGACTTAGTTGTGATGGCAGATTCGATTGAAAGTTTGCAGAGTAATATTTCCGAGCTAGATCAGAAATGTAAGGACTATGGTATGAAGATTAGCATCTCCAAAACGAAAGTAATGTCAGTGGGAAAGAAATATAAACGGATTGAGTGCCAAATAGGAGGAACAAAGTTAGAACAGGTGGACGGTTTCAAGTACTTAGGATGCATATTCTCACAGGATGGCAACATAGTGAAAGAACTGGAAGCGAGGTGTAGCAAGGCTAATGCAGTGAGCGCTCAGCTACGATCTACTCTCTTCTGCAAGAAGGAAGTCAGTACCAAGACTAAGTTATCTGTGCACCGTTCAATCTTTCGACCAACTTTGTTGTATGGGAGCGAAAGCTGGGTGGATTCAGATTACCTTATCAATAAGGTTGAGGTTACGGATATGAAAGTAGCTAGGATGATTGCAGGTACTAGTAGATGGGAACAATGGCAGGAGGGTGTCCACAATGAGGAAATCAAAGAAAAACTGGGAATGAACTCTATAGATGTAGCAGTCAGGGCGAACAGGCTTAGATGGTGGGGTCATGTTACACGCATGGGAGAAGCGAGGTTACCCAAGAGACTCATGGGTTCAGCAGTAGAGGGTAGGAGGAGTCGGGGCAGACCAAGGAGAAGGTACCTGGATTCGGTTAAGAATGATTTTGAAGTAATAGGTTTAACATCAGAAGAGGCACCAATGTTAGCACTGAATAGGGGATCATGGAGGAATTTTATAAGGGGGGGCTTTGCTCCAGACTGAACGCTGAAAGGCATAATCAGTCTTAAATGATGATGATGATGATGATGATGCTCACTGCGGCACGTTTTCACGCTTCTCAGTGTTTATGATCCCGGCATTTGTGTGGAGTGATTTAGGGGAATAACGGAGAACCTAAGTCTAGATGGCTGAACGAGGATTTGAACTAACATCATAAATGATAAAATTTTGTAGGTGCAGGTAGTCTGCAAAATTTTGCTGCGAATATAGTTAGTAACACAGAAGTAATACATTTAACCGTAATACAAGTTCGGCAGTTTCTCACGCATCTCACTGGTTATGATGTCATATCTTCTGAATTATCATAAGCAGATGGTTCTTACCTCCACAGCGATAGTTGCGTTATAGTAAGGGATATGTGAACCAAGTTTAGTTGAAGTTGTCTAAGGTTTAGGAGGAGTTGTGGAACTTACAAACATTCATACATCCATTTTCACAATATGTACGCGACGGACCCGTTTACAAACTAACCATCCCGACATTTTTGTGGAGCGATTTAGGAGAATAACGGAGAACCTAAGTCTAGATGGCTGAATGAGGATTTGAACCAACGTCCTCCCGAATGCGACTCCTGTTTGCTAACAATCGCGCTACTACACACGGTAGTTTATTCAGTCAGACTGATGACGGCACGAAATGCAATAAGAATTGAAGTCCGAAAGCAGAGAAGCGTGCCTAAACTCAGTTTCCGAGTAGACAATCGACGAAAAAGTCAAGTCCGATACTACAAACAGATGATTTCGTATATTAACTGCCCAACTATAGCTGCTCAAGTCCCAAAGTATCTCGAAACGGATTAAAAGTTCTTCGGGAACAATCGTGAACCAAAGTTCGGCACTGAAGCTCACTGATTTCTAGTAGGCCCGACTGTGGTCGAAATTTTCTGAAGTATGTTGTCACGGATCATCGAAGAACTTGGAGAAAGTTTCTCAGTATGACAGCACTCGAGCAAACTTCTATTAGTGTTAGAAATCAACGAACATTTTTATCAACGAAACTTGTGGCCATAAGTCGCCCATAGTACAACACAAACTAAAGTCACATGTACCCGACGAACCGCGGGTCTCATTGCACTGTCGGTACAATATGCGTTTGAAAACACTGTAATGGTTCAGATAGCTCTGAGCACTATGGGACTTAACATCAGTCCCCTAGAACTTAGAACTACCTATACGTAACTAATATAAGGACAGCACACAACACCCAGTCATCACGAGGCAGAGAAAATCCCCGACCCCGCCGGGAATCGAACCCGGGAACCCGGGCGCGGGAAGCGAGAACGCTACCGCACGACCACGAGCTGCGGACGAAAACACTGTAATGAAGTTGAATCCGCGTAATGTGTGAAACTACCAGAGACATATACTTCTATTTATAGACAATGAGCAATCACTGCAATAAGCGTGAGTGATGGTACTTTCACACACGAAAACTAGGAGGGTTGCTTCCACAAATTGAAATAGATTCTTTCTCTCTGTATTGTCGAAATGAGCTAATGTTGCATTTCACATCCTGATTTCGAGCCGATAAGAGACTGTTAACCTTGTTCCATCTCCTCCCATTCTTCATAACATCTACAGTTATACTCCGCAAGCCATCTTTTTTGTGATGCGCAACAGCTCTCTCTGACGAGCATCTTCCTCAAACTCTTGTATTTAATAAACAAAAATGTGACAAAAGCGCTGTTTCTCTGTGGATTTTCTCTACGATCCTGCCTGGATAGGGTCCAAGATTGACTACAAGTACTGAAGAATGGGCTAAACAGGAGTTACAGGGCCTTTTTGCAATGAATGCCCGTCGTACAACTTCTTTTATATGGTCTTTCCACCAAAGGTCGTTAGGCTTGATTAGTCTCTCGTATTTTACAGTTTTTAATGTTTTCATTGATTTATCGAGAAATTTGTGGTCTGCCGTGTGTCTTTCTGCAACACCTTCCATATTGACGTTCAACTGCCTAACATTTATCCTCTGCAGATCTTCCTGCAAAATATTGTCCGCGATCAGTCTTCTGATTATGTTCTGTATGGGACACGGCATTGAGCTCAAGTATGTTACCGATTGTAATTCCTTTGAGTCTCTTTGGCGTATCAACGTGCATAACCAATAAGTGGTAATGACGCAGCAGAAAGGTGTCTGATTCTGCGAAGATATAGAAAGTGCGGGAATAGTGGAAAACCAGTTAGTATTCTGCAAGAAATAGGTGTACAGGGAAAATCCGGTGCTGGGCGACGACCACCACAATCCGTTCGTTGTTCCACTTACGAGAAAAGTAATGCAGGGGTCAACAATAAACAAAGACGATGAAGACGACATGTTCGAGGTGTCTCTACGGTCAGAAGTAGAGACTTAACGGAGTCTTACTGAGATCACTGTGCTATGATGCACGGCTTTCTCTCACGGGTAGAACCCAGTGCGCAATATTGTGACGAAATGTGTTCCGTATGGCGCTAACGGAATTTTCTTTTGTAATAGCAATGTAAACGTACCTTTGGAAGGGGGATACTCTCTGGGTAAGCTAGAAATAAGAACGTTATGATGTTTCTTTTATAGTTTTTACGGTTATCCGGTTTCCTCAGCAAATTTCGAAACGCATTTTTTTGTCTCTCACAATGGCATTTTAAATACAATGTTATTACTTTGTTTCCAGAGCCGCTGGGAATAGTTTTGGTGTTACAGAACCTCCTTGCTTGACTCCTCTTTCCTTGTCTCACAGCCTCACTATTTATCAATGGACAAAAAAAGATTACGCACATTAACCGTACTGAAAACATAATCTCCTCCAACGGCTACGGGACGTTTCGTTGATATTACAACACAACCTACCCTCTGCCACACGTTTGCGATGATTTGCAGGGCAGACATGTAAATTAGTCTGTCTCTCAGAGTCAACGACAGTAGATCGAGATGGATATTAGAAGTACCTCCATTTGAGGCACCGTTACAGCGATGGAGTAATTGAAGACCATTCAAAGAAGAACTGCACTTTACGTCACGCGGAATCGTTCTGGCAGCGCAATAGCGTCATTAAGATGGTTAACCCAAACGCAATTCCAGACGCAATAAGAGAAGTATTGTGTAGCGTAGAGAGG
The DNA here is from genome assembly GCF_021461385.2 of Schistocerca piceifrons. Classification (NCBI taxonomy): domain Eukaryota; kingdom Metazoa; phylum Arthropoda; class Insecta; order Orthoptera; family Acrididae; genus Schistocerca; species Schistocerca piceifrons. Next base: position 467,677,858 of record NC_060141.1, on the reverse strand, counting down.
AGTGGGTTGAAATACGCAAAGCACACGTTTCAGTGAGAGTCAAGCAACAAATTACTTGTGAAAATTTTATTTGCCCGGCTGTGAGGATATTGCTAATGACGGAAGACAATTTTTTTTCATTTCTTCTCTTTTGCTTACTAATTTACTCTGTAAGTATATCTCCGACGGTTTAGAATATTTTAGTTTTGTTCTATAGTACGAAATATATATTTTTTGCTTTATTTATACTACTATATGAATTTCTTTTTAATTGAATATGCAGAAATTTCAGCGTATGCCTGATCTTCTTCCACATTTGTGAAATACGCTGTGTAATACTATACGTAATAGGCAAAACTGTTATATGAATTACGATGGGAGAGCGATATCGATAGTTGCAGTCGAACGGTGTCAGTCAAATGATGTGCTGTGGTGATTGAGGCGTGTACGTTCCGTAATCGTGCGAGACAGAAACACATCAAAATTTATGGCTGCGTTCTTATTTTGCGGTCACAGTTAGAATCTAATTTCGACGTGAATGTCTTGAAAGAAAACGTAGGACTGAATACTGCGAACTTTTTGAAGTACTATGAAGAGCAACGACAATGTACCCGCGAATGGACAGAGATTGTCGTGGTTAGAGCCGAACTGTTTGCACTTAACTGAGTTCCACGAATTAATGAACTTTAAAATACTGATCTCAACGAGCTGCCGCACGTGTTGAAACATTGACTATCGCCGCGGAAGCTTTCAAACTCGTTAATACGTGAGAAGGGTGAATTCATGATTGCTAAAAGCGGATGGGCCGTAGTTTCGCGATCGGCGAGTCAAACTGAATTTTATACTCTTTTAAAATTATTTACGGGACATTGATCACAGAATCGTGTGTGTAAGGAACGTCGTAATCCCACTCATTCGAACTTGGATGTGAACAGAAATAACAACGTGTAACTGTCCTAAGAGCAAAGAAATGATACGGAGTATAACATCACCACCTGGGGAATCATACTCTCAGCAATAGAACGAATCCGAGGCAATTTCATGACTGATGGGGCTATAAAACTTATGCCTCCAGCATCAACCAGCCGCCGTTGACGTCAAATAGCAACGAGCACAGATAAGATGCAATGCCAAGCATTCTGCCTTTATAAAGAGCCAAACCGTCTCGTATAGTTTCCACTATAATTTCTTTCTCATTTGTAACAAATTTTCTTCCTTAAAAATAAAATTGATTTCAATGAAGTTTATTTTGAAATGTGTTAACATTGTTGATTCCACGATTAACATCAGTCAATTTCATTTGCTATGATTGGTGCATAGGTCTGTAGAGTTTTTTCATAAGTCTAATAAACACAATAGATACAAATAACAGACTTTCGTCATCAATAACACATTCTTCTTCAAATTTACAAAGTCTGCTAACGCTGGGGTAACTTTTCGATTCCGCGGAATGGAGAAATCATACGGTTTTGAGGCGAAGAACTCGTCGAGCCATAAACAGAGCGCGCATTTTCATTCGGAGAGGATGCCCGTTGAAGGTTCTTCGACAGACGGTGGAAAAGATGAAAATCTGAGGGCGCAATAGCAGGTGAATAAGATGGGGGTGGAATGACTTCCCAACCCTGTTCCTGTAGTGTTCTTTGTCAGTCTAGCAGCTGAAAGCAGCTACATATCATCGATATGCTGTGCCCACCATGTGCAGCAATCCGCCGATTCGTCCATCCAGCTTCCTCCAAGACCACAATGCGACCCTGTTCAAATGTCTGAAGCTGTTCAAGAGGTGTACATAGTCGTCGATGGAGCATGTTTGTATCCTAGAATGAAGGTTGCTAGCACTGTTCACCTCTAAACTTAGCATAGCTACTGCCTGCAGAGCCAAAACAGTGGGTGCACGGAGAGGACTCCCACCGACGATCGTGGTAAATGAACCACTAACACTACAGCCCCACGTGCCACAGAATACATTCCTTGAGGGTCTTGCATATCTTCTGACAGTGTGTCTGTTTAAAACAGTCTGCAGTCGACTGTTATTTCAGTAGACCTGTGCTACCCCATTTTATCCTTAATCCACCATCGCTTCATATCTACATCCTTGTGGTCATAGAGACACGAATTAAGCCTATAGTAGAAAATGAATCTGATACTCTAGGGACGGCGACGGCCGGAAGTAGGGTAGTAGGCACTCGTTTCCAAACCATACAGTGGAACGCGGTTCCAGTTTTCCACAAACCGCCTAAAACCATAGTGGCCAGTGTCGCTAATCCGCCGTGCGGGTATCCCAGTCTGGCCCACCTCCTTGTCTAGAAAGCTAGTGCGCTGCGCATTACGCGAGTCCCATAAAAGAATGAAGTCAAGCTTATGTAATAAAAGGATATAATCCAGCCCATGGCTGCCAGTGCGTCAGCTATAGTCTTCTCATTTTCTACAATTTGCGAATATAACAGGAGAAGACGGTGGAGATATGCGACGTACAAGGTGACGAAAGTCATGGGATACCTCCTAATATCCTGTCACACCTCCTTCTGCCCGGCTTAGTGCAGCAAGACAAAGTGGCATCGACTCAACAAGTCACTGGAAGTCACTTGCAAAAATAATGAGCCATGCTGCCTTTATAGCCATCCATAATTACGAACGTGTTGCCGGTGCAGGATTCTGTGCACGAACTGTGCTTTCGATTATGTCTCATAAATGTTCGATTGAGATTCATGTCGGACGATCTGGGAGGCCAAATCATTCGCCTGAAGCGTCGGAAAAGTTCTTCAAACCAATCGCGAACAACTGTGGTCCAGTGACATGGAACGTTGTGATCTGTGAAAATTTCATCGATGTTTGGGAACATTAAGTCCATGAATAACTGCAAATGGTCTCTAAGCAGCCGAAAATAACCGTTACCAGTCAGTGATCGGTTCAGTTGGATCACAAGGCCCAGTCCTTAGCATGTAACAGAGCCCACGCTATTACAAAGCCACCACTAGCTTGCACAGTGCCTTGCTGACAACTTGCGTAAACAGAAGTAATAATCGGTGTTCCCCAAGGAAGTGCTCTAGGCCCTCTATTGTTCCTCATCTATATTAAGGACATAGGAGACAATCTGAGTAGCCGTCTTAAATTGTTTGCAGATGATGGTGCCATTTACCGTCTTGTAAAGTCATCAGATGATCAAAACGACTTGCAAAATGATTTAGATAAGATATCTGTATGGTGCGAAAAGTGGCAATTGACCCTGACTAAAGAAAAGTGTGAAGTTATTCACATGAGTACTAAAAGAAATCAGCTAAATTTCGATTACGCGATAAGTCACACAAATATGAGGGCTGTAAATTCAACTAAATACTTAGGGATTACAATAACAAATAACCTGAACTGGAACGATCACATAGATAATATTGTGGGTAGAGCAAACCAAAGATTGCGATTCATTGGCAGAAAACTTAGAAGGTGTAACAGGTCTACCAAAGACACTGCTTACACTACGCTTGTCCGCCCTATTCTGGAGTATTGCTGTGCGGTGTGGGATCCGCATCAGGTGGGACTGACGGATGACATCGAAAAAGCACAAAGAAGGGCAGCTCGTTTTGTATTATCGCGAAATAGGGGAGATAGTGTCGCAGACATGATACGTGAATTGGAGTGGCAATCACTAAAACAAAGGCGTTTTTCGTTGCGACGGGATCTTCTCATGAAATTTCAATTACCAGTTTTCTCCTCCGATTGCGAAAACATTCTGATTTGCACCCACCTACATAGAAAGAAATGATCATCACGATAAAATAAGAGAAATCAGGGCTCGCACAGAAAAATTTAAGTGCTCGTTTTTCCACGTGCCGTTCGAGAGTGGAATGGTAGAGAGACAGCATGAAGGTGGTTCATTGAAACCTCTGCAAGGCACTTTATTGTGAATAGCAGAGTAATCACATAGATGTAGATGGCTTCGTGGGGTCTGCACCATACTCAATGCCTACCATCAGCTCTTACCAACTGAAACAGAAACTCATCTGACAACGCCACGGTTTTCCAGTCGTTTAGGGTCCAACCGACATGGTCACGAGCCTAGAAAAAGGCGCTGCAGTCGATGTCGTGCTGTTAGCAAAGGCACTCGCGTCGATGTTTTGCTGCCTTAACCCCAAAATGCGTTGCACTGTCCGAACGGATACGTTCGTCGTACGTCCAATATCGATTTCTCGATTATTTCACCCATTCGCTCTCGGTCGTTAAGTGAGGGCCGTCGGCCACTGCGTTGTCCGTGGTGAGAGGTAATGCCTAAAATATGGTGTTTCGGCACACTCGTAACTCCGTGGATCTTGGAATATTGAATTCCCTAACGATTTCCGAAATTCTTTTAATTCCCACCGTGCGCCCATAATCACGCCGTAAATCTTTCCGCCTTTTCATCTGAGAACAAATAACAGCTCCGCTTATTCATTGCCCCTTTATACGCTGTGTATGCAATGCTACTGCTATCTGTATATATGAATATCGCTATCCAACTCAGTGTTACACTACTGGCCATTAAAATTGCTACACCACGAAGATGACATGCTACAGACGCGAAATTTAACCGACAGGAAGAAGATGCTGTGATATGCAAATGATTAGCTTTTCAGAGCATTCACACAAGGTTGGCGCCGGTGGCGACACCTACAACGTGCTGACATGAGGAAAGTTTCCAACAGATTCCTCATACAAACAGCAGTTGACCGGCGTTGCCTGGTGAAACGTTGTTGTGATGCCTCGTGTAAGGAGGAGAAATGCGTACCATCACGTTTCCGACTTTGATAAAGGTCGGCTTGCAGCCTATCGCGATTGCGGTTTATCGTATCGCGACATTGCTGCTCGCGTTGGTCGAGATCCAATGACTGTTAGCAGAATATGGAATCGGTGGGTTCAGGAGGGTAATACGGAACGCCGTGCTGGATCCCAACGGCCTCGTATCAATAGCAGTCGAGATGGCAGGCATCTTAGGCGCATGGCTGTAACGGATCGTGCAGCCACGTCTCCATAAACAGATGGGGACGTTTGCAAGACAACAACCATCTGCACGAACAGTTCGACGACGTTTGCAGCGGCATGGACTATCAGCTCGGAGACCATGGCTGCGGTTACCCATGACGCTGCATCACAGAGAAGAGCGCCTGCGGTGGTGTACTCAACGACGAACCTGGGTGCACGAATGGCATAACGTCATTTTTTCGGATGAATCCAGCTTCTGTTTACAGCATCATGATGGTCACATCTGTGTTTGGCGACATTGCGGTGAACGCACATTGGAAGCGTGTATTCGTCATCGCCATACTGGCGTGATGGTGGGGTGCCATTGGTTACACGTTTCGGTCATCTGTTGTTCGCACTGACGGCACTTTGAACAGTGGACGTTACATTTCAGATGTGTTACGGCCCGTGGCTCTATCTTTCATTCGAGCCCTGCGAAACCCTACATTTCAGCAGGATAATGCACGACCGCATGTTGTAGGTCCTGTACGGGCCTTTCTGGGTACAGAAAATATTCGACTGCTGCCCTGGCCAGCACATTCTCCAGATCTCTCACCAACTGAAAACGTCTGGTCAATGGTGGCCGAGCAACTGGCTCGTCACAATACTCTTGATGAACAGTGGTATCGTGTTGAAGCTGCATAGGCAGCTGTACCTGTACACGCCATCCAGGCTCTGTTTGACTCAATGCCCAGGCGTATCAAGGCCGTTATTACGGCCAGAGGTGGTTATTCTGGATGTATGCACCCAAATGGCGTGAAAATATAATCACATGTCAGTTCTAGTATAATGTATTTGTCCAATGAATACCCGTTTATCATCTGCATTTCTTCTTGGTGTAGCAATTTTAATGGTCAGTAGTGTATGTTGCGCCATAAAGCATCAGCTTGCTTTCGCAGTACACGTACAAACGTCGCGAATTACTGCCGGTCTTCATGTTGTGGTGAATCGTTGCGAATGTGCGTGATCGGTCCTTGAAAGAGGTACTTCTACGTAGAGAAAAGAACACACAACGAATGGTTTTCGCTCGCGGGCCGTGACCCTAGTTAATCCCGCGACCCCCGCGCACTCAGGAAGCGAGCATCCGCAGCCTTGGCGAAGCGCAGGAAACTGCGAAAGCGGAAAGTTCCTCGCGGTGACTCTTCCAGGTAGAGGGCCACCTCGCGCGCCAGAGACGCGGGCGATCGCCGGCCACCGCGTCACGGGCGATATCGCAGGTGGTGGGGGGTGGGTGGGCGCGTAAGGTAGCCGCCGCGCTTAATAGCGGCGACGGACGCTGGCCGGCACAGTCCCGCTCTCCGCCGCGACGCCTGCACATCCGGAGGACGTGGCCCAAGTGCTTACTTATCACTGCCGGCGCTGCCATTCATCCAGGACCAGTCAGCCACGGGAGCGACAGCAGGTGAGTCGGAGAACGCGAGGAGATCCCTGCACCGGTGCCGTATCCAGGGGAATCTGTGTACGTGAGTCCAGTGCCAACAATGTGACTCATTACAGCGGAGTGAGGGTGCTCCCCGAAAACTGTGGGAAGAAGTCGGGTAAGGCATTCGGTCACAATGCCAGAAATACAAAATAGAGGGAAGGAAATTCGCTTCTTGTACGTGACTGTGATTCCCCTGTAGCCAGTTTTATGAACGTAACGAGTGAACTAAAATTAATTATAAAAACTGGATCTTCCAAATTTGATATCTTTTAAGTTCTAGTTCCATAAAAGCAGTATTTACCAGCGAGCATTAAGTATCTCAGACCGTACGGTTTGTCTAGCGTAATGGTCATAAATTATGTAAATAAACCTTCCTCATGAATCGGTCTATTAAAGGAAATCGGTCTATTAAAGGAAATGAGGAGGTATTGAATAGAATTGGGGAGAAGAGGAGTTTGTGGCACAACTTGACAAGAAGAAGGGACCGGTTGGTAGGACATGTTCTGAGGCATCAAGGGATCACAAATTAGCATTGGAGGGCAGTGTGGAGAGTAAAAATCATAGAGGGAGACCAAGAGATGAATACACTAAGCAGATTCAGAAGGACGTAGGTTGCAGTAAGTACTGGGAGATGAAGAAGCTTGCACAGGATAGAGTAGCATGGAGAGCTGCATCAAACCAATCTCAGGACTGAAGACCACAACAACAACAACAAAGGAAATTCTATCAAAATCCCTACAGAACTTCCTGAGATTGGCGTTCACATACAGACTTAAAAACGCGAAGGGGGATTGGTTGTTGGTTGTTTTCGGGGAAGGAGACCAGACAGCGAGGTCATCGGTCTCATCGGATTAGGGAAGGACGGGGAAGGAAGTCGGCCGTGCCCTTTGAAAGGAACCATCCCCGCATTTGCCTGGAGCGATTTAGGGAAATCACGGAAAACCTAAATCAGGATGGCCGGACGCGGGATTGAACCGTCGTCCTCCCGAATGCGAGTCCAGTGTCTAACCACTGCGCCACCTCGCTCGGTGAAGGGGGATTCTAATTTATAGTACGTGTAGATTATCCCAATACATGTGTGGCTGCAGCCATGCTATCCAGCCCGGTCCAATCAATGTTGTACAACAGGAGCAATAATTAAGGTATTCAATAAAAATGAGAACCTACTGAAAAATGGCACGATCAGTTTAAACACGTTTCGATAACGGATTCGCTAAAAATGTACATGTTTTTCTGGCATGCACACACGAACACCTTGCTGTAACTGTTTCTGCAAGAATGTAATTTCACAGAACCAGAATCTAAAATTATATTTAAACTAAAACTTACTTCTTTTACTAAAACTTGTGTTGCTTATAGCTCTGATTATTAGTTCGTGTTCTAGTCAGGCAATCTGTGACATGGAGGTAAGGGTCTGATTGTGAAATATTACTAAAATATAAAATTTGGCTCAACCAGATAAAACACTTTGTGTTTCGAGAGCACGGTCTCGTCTGCACCTGAAACATAAAAGAATCATTTTTAAAGTGAATACATTGATAACTTAAAACACAAAACTTTCTCGAATCGATGACAAAACGGGTTTGCGACATTTGTTCCATTATCATTAATTGTACTGCATACCTCAATTGATATTTTATTTTTTCGTAAAACAGTTCATTAGCTTTGGCTAGGCAGTGTGCCACTATTTCTTCTGATATTATTCTCTTCGTGCATATGTTCTTCACGTGGAGAGGAAGCGACTACAACGTTGCAAATGTCTACTACCAATAACACTCGAATCTTTGAAGTACTACATTCATAGAAACTGTATTTACTAGCGACGGGCAGCGTTAAGTATCGCAGGCCGTATGATTCTCTCGTGAATCAATCTATCAAAGGAAGCCGTATCAAAATCCCAAGAGTACTGCCTGAGATTAGCGTTCATATACAGACAGAAAACGCGAAGGGGGACTTTAATTTATAATACGTATAGATGACGTCAATACACGTGTGCCGCTGCCGTGCTGTCCACGCAAATCTAATCAGTGTCGTACAAATGGTTCAAATGGCTCTGAGCACTATGGGACTTGACTTCTGAGGTCATCAGTCCCCTAGAACTTAGAACTACTTAAATCTAACTAATCTAAGGACACCACACACATCCATGCCCGAGGCAGGATTCGAACCTGCGACCGTAGCGAATGTCGTACAAAATGAGTATTAATTAAGGTATCCAATAAAAATAAGAATGTACTGTAAAATGGTACAATCGGTTGAAACCTGTTTGGATGAAGGATTCGCTACAAATATATGTTTTTTCCTGGCATGAACACGTGTTCACATTTCTGTAACTGTTTCTACAACGACGTAATATCAGAGAACCAAAATCTAAAATGACGTTTAAACTACAAATAAGTTTTGTACTAACAATTGTGTTGTCTATAGCTCTGATTATTAGTTCATGGTCTAGTCCAGCATTCTGGGACCTGCACAAGTGTAAATAGCAATTTATTTACAACTGAGAGAGTGTAATAAAACAGAACAAAAGTCAACAGTGTAGACTGCCACAGAAAAAAATAATTGCGACTACCGAAAGCAACGGTGTATTGGCCAATGCTCATGACTCATTTACGAGAGGATTCGGTTCAGATCCTCGTAAGATAATCCTCATTTCTATTTCCCATGATTTTCGTGTGAACGTAGATATCATTCTTTGAACAGGGAAGGTAAACGGCCAATTCCTTCCTTCTGTCTTTTCAGGGCCAGAGCTCCACTCGAATGATCCCTACGAAGGTCGTTAAAGAAATTCCTTTTGAAATAATTGCAGAATGCATCCGTTCATATATAAAGCCTAATTACTGCGTATCGCGTTATTTAAGCCGCTAAAATTTGCACTTTTCCTACAAGTAACCGAGCAAGGTGGTAAAGTGGTTACGACTCTGGATTCGTACTCGGAACGCGGTGGTTCAGTTTCCATTTCAGTCACTCAGATTTACTGTAGGTTTCATGCGAGCCCTGTAAATCGCATAAGCCAAATGCAGAGATTTCAGAACGGACATCGCTGATATTGTGCCAACCCAAGCTTTTGCTCGGTCGCTAATGACGATGTGGTCGGCGCAATAATTTGGAATAACAGAACGCCTGTTATTTTAATCTGATTAAATTTATTCATTTGCTACGCATTTTTATGATAGCCTTCGTACTTCAAGATTACAAATGTAAATACCTCTCTGATAAACGTGGATACTGAATACATGTAGTTAGCCGTCCCTCTAGTTGCACTTTCACTTTAACATAGCAGCAGAATTCCAGATACGAAAATGGTTCAAATGGCTCTGAGCACTATGCGACTTAACGTCTGAGGTCATCAGTCGCCTAGAACTTAGAACTAATTAAACCTAACTAACCTAAGGACATCACACACATCCATGCCCGAGGCAGGATTCGAACCTGCGACCGTAGCGGTCGCGCGGTTCCAGACTGAAGCGCCTAGAACCGCTCGACCACAGCGGCCGGCGATTCCAGATACAAAAAGTGACTGTCAATAGCAGTCGATTTATACGTCAGGTTCACTAGTGCTGAGAAGATGCGAGACTGTACAATCTTGGGACGTCAGGAGTCAGTTGTGTTGCAACATACTTGGGTGAAAAGGACACATAGACGTTACTTGTTTTTATGAATAGGTACTGCAAGCTGCTAATCATTACAAATATTCAAAACCAGAGCTACTATACACAGCGAACAAAACAGTATCGTGGAAATTAAAAATAAATAACTGAGAAATACACGGGAAGGAAGGTCACGTTGAATAGTACAGCGTTATTCAGAGCCTGCAGTTACTTATGGTGGCTCTTCAGAACGTGGGCCGCGAACCCTTGCACAGCGAAGTATCGTCGCCTGTTGCGAGTGCTCCAGAATGTCTTGAGATCTGCACGTATCCTTGGCTGTGTGATACTCCCCAGAATACATTTTCATTCGATTCCTGATTTAGACACGAAGAAATAAAGTACTCACATGACATCAAATAATCTGCTGCTATATTTGGTGATAGGACTAATTATGCAACATGACCACTGCCGCTATCCTATCATCAATCAGAGTTCTTCTCCTTTGACACTACATTCTTCGATAGTAGGGCAAAGAAGGCTGAAAAGACGTGGAGAAGCCGACTCTCGTATCGCGGTAAACCCTAAAAGAAATCCACATTATCCAGGATGAAGGTTAGGCATCGGGCCAATAATCACACAGTAAAAAAAGTTATGTTACGGAGCTACAACATGAATCAACTATGTTTCAAGCCGCAAGGGTCTACTGAAAAATGTGCAAGCACTCCGCCTTACCGGAACCACACAAGAAAATAATTTTTGCGATAAAATTAAAAAAAAGAACAAGAAAAGTGAAGATGAATCACAAAGTAAAGAAATGTAGCTACTCAATGACGAGCAAACGTAGATCACGATGTAGTCCGCATTTAACGTTCAGTCAACACCTTCTGAACGTTTGTCGTTATGTTCACATAAGACATAATAATTTGCTTTAAACGTCTCGCAAACCAAGATCGAGGTCACTGGAAACGGAATACTTGCTTGGAATGAATGAGGATAGTGGCAGCAATAGGAATTGTCTTGTAAAAGTCGGCCGGTGTAGCCGAGCGGTTCTAGGCGCTACAGTATGGAACCGCGCGACCGATACGGTAGCAGGCTCGAATCCTGCCTCGGGTATGGATGTGTGTGATGTCCTTAGCTTAGTTAGGTTTAAGTAGTTCTAAGTTCTAGGGGACAGATGACCTCAGAAGCTAAGTCCCTTAGTGCTCAGAGCCACTTGAACCATTTTGTCTTGTAAGGAACCGTATCAACATTTTCCTCAAATGAGATGGGAAGTCCGTTGCACACCTAAATTATTGTTTTGAATACTGCTCCTCACTATCAAGATACAAGTGTTTTAACTGTTCACACAGAGTCATAGACCATATATAGTGAACATAAGAGAATCTATTCGCAGATGATGCCACCTGAACTGGCGATTTCGAAAACCACTGGATAATTTCACGAAATTTCTTTAGGACTAATGCGAACTGTGCTGTTCTCGTCACAAGTGTACTGCCCAAACCGTTCACTTATCCTCTCGTGAGCCTTCCCTAGCATTAGCCTGATCATTGCACTATTAACATATTTTACACAGTCGAATGTTTGTTAAGTGCAAGTATTAAGAAAGTGCAGAGTAAACAGCTATTGATAGTAGGGATTTTCGTTGATCCTTCAAAGCCTCAAATATATCACCGTCTCTTATCTGTGCAATAGATTGTAAGTACTGTGAAATTAATCTGGGAATAAAACGCAGAGCTAAACCGCTGGGAAATTGTGCCTAACAGCCATGCTTCCGTTTCATTCAGTCGCTCTCATGATTTGAATTTCACATCTGCGGGTTAATTTATTCTAATAGCCGTGGAGCTACAGTTCTCACACGAAAAAATTACAACTGTATTTCCACTCGTTTACATCTACTTGTTTTTCTGTTACTTTGAGCAATGTTTGCGAACTAATCTTAATGACTAGTACTGACGAAATTAGACTACGCTGCACAGAATAAATTGGCTAGGTGATAAACCAGCTAAGAGCTAAACAGGAAATCTGGCTGAACGATGGCTGGAAGGTATACAGTCGCAATATCAGAAGAAGAAGTGAAATTTATGCGGCTGCACGCCTGAAATTTTATGGAACAATCACTGCGCCGAGAAAATATGAAGATGCACACAGGAAATCTTAAGATTGGAAGTTTTATTACTGGCTCGCCCCCCTTTGTTTTAAAACGTGTTTCTTTTCTCGAAGTTATTAAGCAAGTAAGTAGAAAACATCAAGGGGCGTCGTTAATCTTGCATCTCACGCTAAAATGTAGATGTGTTTAATATAACTGTCTATGTGATTCATTACCTCAAACTTCAAAACTGTCTGCCGAACCAGGACTCAAACCCGGAGAAGAGGAACGAGTGACAACTTAGTAGTAAGTCCGCGAAGCAGGCTCAAACAGTGCAACTGGAACCCTAGAACTTAGAACTACCTAAACCTAACTAACCTAAGGACACCACACACAGCCATGCCCGAGGCAGGACTCGAACCTGCGACGGTAGCGGTAGCGCCTAGAACCGCTCGGCCACCCCGGCCGGCATGAATTGTAGTCCTAGGGATTTAAACCGCCATACAAATGTTATAGCACAGAGCGGATACATAGAAGCAAATAGAGAACATTATTAACAGTTGTTTCGTGCCTCCCACGTAATGATTTTTTAAGATGGTCAACATTAATATTTCATATACGAAGGGGTTTCAGCGTATGTCTTGTTGTGGTCTCAAGAAGCCGCGTCCAAAATTTATCATAGTGTTCCCAGAATGAGTTTTCACTCTGCTGTGGAGTATATGCTGGTTTGAAACTTCCTGGTACATTAAAACTATATGCCAGACCGAGACTCAAATCTGGGACTTTTGTGTTTGAGTCCCGATCCGGCATAGGGTTTCAATCCGCCAGCTTTCAAATCAGCGCACAGTGAAAATTCGCTCTGGGAACAGTCGCCTAGGATGTGGCTGAGCAACGCCTCCGAAATATCCATTCTTCCAGGAGTGTTAACCCCGCAAGGTGCTGAAGAACTTCAGTGAAGTTTGGGAGATTGGATATGAGTTAGTGACGGATGCAAAGGTCCTAAGTTCGAGTCATGGTCCGGCACACAGTTTTAATCTGGCAGAAAGTTTCCAAGAGTGCAGACTCAAGTTTCGGCCCAATCGGCACGGACAGTGCCTTAGATTTACACAAAGTACGCTATTCGATTCGTTGAAAAATATGAGGCAGTATTATACAGTGTAAACAAATTCTGCACACAACACGTCAGGAGATCGCAGTGGAAAATACCAGAAGTAGTTCCTCAACGCACTTAAAAGCATATAATGCTTTCAACTATTATGTACTCATAATTGTTTTTAAATACTGCTGAAAATACTTGAATATCTGAGTGAAATTGGTTCAAAAAATGGTTCAAATGGCTCTGAGCACTATGGGACTCAACTGCTGAGGTCATTAGTCCCCTAGAACTTAGAACTAGTTAAACCTAACTAACCTAAGGACATCACAAACATCCATGCCCGAGGCAGGATTCGAACCTGCGACCGTAGCGGTCTTGCGGTTCCAGACTGCAGCGCCTTTAACCGCACGGCCACTTCGGCCGGCAAGCGCCTGAGTGAAATTGTGTGGCTCAGCTGTATTTAATAGTTCTGTCGAATATTGCTTCCTTTAAGAACAACGAGAATTAATACTGGAAATGTTTTTCATTCATCACGCTCTACGTGGTACTTAAACATAGCTTTCGCAACATCTACATATATACTCCGAAGCCACCGTACGGCGCGCGGCGGAGGGTACCCCGTACCACTAGTAGTCATTTCCTCTGCTTTTCCACTCGTAAATAGAACTAAGTAAAAAGCGACTGTCTCTATGGCTCCATACGAGCTCTAATCTCTCTAAACATATCTTCGTGGTCCTTATGCGAAATGCACGTTAGCGGCAGTAGATTCGTTCTGCAGTCAGCCTTAAATACCGGTTCTCTACATTTTCTCAACAGCGATAATCGAAAAGAACATCTCCTTTTCTCCAGTGATTCCCATATGAGGTCCCGAAGCATCTCTGTAACACTCGCTTGATGGTCGAATCTACTTTCTTTCTTTCGCTTACGCCATAGTCCCGCAGCGATCGCAGTGTCGGCGTGGTTAGAATGGATTTGGCAAGGTTAGTTTTAGGGGTGGCCGGATGCCTTCCTGCCACCACCAAGTACCCCCAGGGATGGAATCAGTGTACCCCAGCTGTCTGCATCTAGTGTAAATCGTGAAATAGTGCGAACATGTTTCAAATGTCTGTGACGCGTTAACTAAGGTGGAACGTGGGGACCAGCCCGGTATTCACCTAGCGGGATGTCGAAAAACCGCCTAAAAACCACATCCAGGCTGGCCGGCACACCGGCCCTCGTCATTAATCCGCCGGGCGGATTCGATCCAGGAAGCAGCGCTTTAGCGCTCTCGGCAACCCTAGCGGGTTGCTTGATGATCGAATCTACCGGTAAGAAACCTAACAGAACGAGTCTGAAGTGCTCCAGGGTAGTGTTCTAATCAGGCCTGGCGGGGGGGATCACAAACGCTAGAGCTGTACTCAAGAAGCAGTAGCGCTAGTGCCCTATATGCGGTTTGCCTTACAGGTGAACCACACTTTCCTAAAATTCTCCCAATAAACCGAGGTCGAACATTCGCCTTCCCTACCACTATCCTTACATGCTTATTCCATCACCTAAAGCATCGCTGTAGCTTTGTGCTCCTGTCACATTACAGTTCTTGTAAAGAATACGAATATTGATGAATTCCTCTCGGGCTATCAACCAAGTGGTGGCATCGTCTTGTCGCAACGTTTCAATGAGTTTCGTACCCATCATCATCATCATCATCGCCAGAAGATGATGGGTACTAAACTCATTGAAACGTTGCTACAAGACGACGCCACCACTCGGCTGATAACCCGAGAGGAATTCATCAGTGGAATAAGCCGAGAAAAACTGCAATCGCATAGAATACTTTCCACTGTCTTTCTGACTAGCGGACGTGATGTGTTGACGTGACGAAGCTACAGCAACTGCAATATCTTTGCGTTACACGAGAAGGAATGCAGGGCAATAAATTTTCCGGTGTAGAACATTACAAGAAAACGAGTAAAGGTTAAAGTTTACTTCCCGTCGACGTAGAGGTCATCAGAGCCGGGGACGAGGCTGGGTACCACGGAATTAGCTCGTCGTAAGTATTCCACAGCCGTACGGTGAGACTCGGTCTGCTGATAAATGCTGTTATACGGCGTCGTTACCAAAGAAGTGAGGGACACGTCCTTCGTACCGCGCGTCAGAGCTGAGCCGCGAGGTGCCGCATCTGCAATATCAATCAGCTGCGGGTCACACACTCGGAGTTCACCGCGAGGTCTGCCTATTGTTGCTTCCGCTAGAGTATGGCCTTGGAGAGCGAGGACGCGGACAGGAAGCACAGGGATGCGCCGATGCGTGACAGGCCATCAACGGGGTCATCTGGGCCCGTCGAAACAGAGGTCCGCTGTCTTCAGGGTTACAGGTGGAGCGTGTCCAGCGGAGCGACGACAATGGGTGGTCGAGGCTGCGTCAAGCATTCTTCTAAATGAGAGTGTTTATTACGCATTTTCCTCAAGAGGTCGCAGTATACTATATCACAACAAAGCACTCCGTCTTAAGGGCCACGAGTGGCCTACCGGGACCATCCGACCGCCGTGTCATCCTCAGTGGAGGATGCGGATAGGGGGGGGGGGGCCGTGGGATCAGCACACCGCTCTCCCAGTCGTTATGATGGTACTCTTGACCGAAGCCGCTACTATTCGGTCGAGTAGCTCCTCAATTGGCATCATGAGGCTGAGTGCACCACGAAAAATGGCAACAGCGCATGCCGGCCTGGATGGTCACCCATCCAAGTGCCGACCACGTCCGACAGCGCTTAACTTCGATGATCTCACGGGAACCGGTGTTGGAGGACTAATTTCGAGGTGTCTGCTTTTCATCCGCTGTTCCAGACAGCCCCTGATATTCCCTATGGGTTTAATATCGGATGATTTAGCAAGCCAGTCTAGATGCGAGAGGGTGATAGAGTAGACTTTTGTCATCTTGGAGGACATTTGTGTGAACGACGCAATCATCATGAAATAGCAGATGAAAGGACAATACTTGAACACCGAGAATGTTGAACATTCTTCTTTATATTCTCGATAACCTGAATGTGTTCAAGGCATGTTACAGAAAACACCCCCACAACATCGAGGAACCTCTGGCCTCAGCACCATCCTCCACACACGCCTCATTGGGCTGACAATGTACTTCATCGGTTGCATCATTTCAAAAAGGCAAATTTACACCTCACAGGACCACACTCCGTCCGAGCAGGTCTCGGAAGGCCCAACGGTACCGACCGACCGCCGTGTCACCCTCAGCCGATAAGCGTCCCTCGATGTGTGTCTGGAAGGGCATGAGGATCGGACCACATTACGTGCCTCCATTCAGCTACTGCCCAGTTTCTGTGTTGTTTGGCCCACGGTAAAGGTGCAGCTTTATGTGTTGTGCGAACAACGACCTCACGCGAGGCATCTGATTCCAAATGTGTATTCCGAACGTCCTTCGCAGTCTTCAGCTGCAAAAAGGTTAGATGCCCCCATGTCTGTCGGGTTTGAAAACGACTGTCATTGAAAAGGCACCCGTCTCGGGCCCTTGTCATTTAGGATCTTCTTTCGGCGGTTGTTACTGGTACATTCCCTGTAGAACTGTCGGACAGTCCATGTTGATATTCCAACTAATCGGGTAATTTAATTCACAGTGTGGTAATAAGTACGTCCAAACAGGACAGTTCCTTTCTGCCATTCTGTCACGACTCCATGTCAACTCATATTACTGCGGCTGAGCCCATACAGCCGACTGCTACGCAGACAGACAACTCTTCACTACCTTTAGTGATTACCTTGTACCAATTCTACAGCCTTCAAAACGACCAGTGTGCTCTTTTATTGGATTGAGTAACATTTTTTCGGTGAGTTTACTTAGTCTTGTGCCCATTAACGTTTCCCCCTCCTCTACTCAGACTTGTCCATGCAGTGTTGTCATTTCAACACGATGTCCCGGAAACCTTCTATTGGATTTCAGTGCCGGATACGAATTCTGTTTAATGTCTTGAACGATGATAAATGGCCTTCTTTCTCGACCGAAAGAAGAAAAACTCAACTGGAGCAATGTCGGCCAAAAATTTAGCGCAGGAGAGAAGGGAAAAGGGGGGGAGGGGGAGAGCTGAAAAGTCACAAGATTTTTGCCACAAATCCCACGACTTTATAGAGTAAAGCAAGCTGGCACGTTATCATTATTAGGGATACATGAGTTATCTTGCAATAACTGTGGCCTACGTCTGCGAATTTTCTGGTACAACCTCTTCAAAACTCTTGCAATTAATATCTTGCTACAAACGAGATCTACATTTGTGAATTTTCTGGTTCATCCTCTTAAAAACACTTTACATAATGACGATTGATCATTTGACCTTTAGGGAAAAATTTGAAATGGAAAATTTCACTGCTTTCGAAAAAAGGACTGTTGTGCTATTTTTGAAGTGAAAGTCTTTCTTGCCAGCCACTGAAAAAATGGACCTCTTTCCGAATATCAAAGCTGTAAATTCATTTCTCGTCTCCTGCGATGATGTTATTTCATACATTTTTGGTCAACGTCATGTTGTTCGAGGAGTTACTAGCAAACAGTGCACTGAAGAAGCTTGTCTCTCCGTGACATCAACAACTTTACTTCTAGTCCGTAGGTCGTTGAGAAGGCGCATTGAGTTGTGCATTCAGGAAAATGAGCACTTGTTTGAACACCCCACTGAAGTGAACATTTAGCCATCAGAACACCCATCTGAGCACAGCCAACTATATACAGTATGTTGCACCCACTACTAAAAGTTTTAATATTTCTAGCTCTCTAACCAAAATTTATAGAAATCTGAATTAAACTGATGTATACACATTTTTTTTTAAACTCGTCAGCTGCATGATAGATAAAATGTTCTATTTAGTCAGCTGCATGATAGAATATTATATATATATATAACTCTTTGACTCACTAGGGTAGCGAGCGCGCTAACGCCCGGCGGATTAACGACGAGGGCCGGTGTGCCAGCCAGCCTGGATGTGGTTTTTAGGCGGTTTTCCCGCTAGGTGAATACCGGGCTGGTCCCCACGTTCCGCCTCAGTTACACGCGTCGCATTCATCTGAAACACGTTCGCACTGTTTCAAGGTTTACACTAGACGCAGACAGTTGGGGTACACTGATCCTGTCCTGGGGAGTACGCGGTGGCAGTAGGAAGGGCATCTGGCCATCCCTAACACTGCCAAATCCGTTGTAACCACGCCGACCCTGCGATCGCTGTGGGACTATGGCGTAAGCGAAAGAGTATATATAACTCTTTGCTGAACTCTTCGAGAATAACTATGTAAACTATTTTAAAAACTCCTCATAAAGAGTAACTTTTCTTACGTTTACCTATGTAAATAATACCCCTTTCACTTATTATTTTGTTAGTTACAAATAAAAACATTTTATCAGAAATACACTTTATATACGTATATGATTGAAAGTGATGTTTAGGACAACTAAGTTTTGATGATATTGTAAGTAGCTTCACCAGTATCACGTGTAGGTGCAAACTAATAGCTTTATTTGAAACTTTTATTTTAAGGGTGATTTTTCGGGTCAGTATTTTATAGCATTAATTATACACAAAATTTGCTAGATTATTACATTCCTATTGTTATCTTGTATTTGAGTAACAAGTATGTTTGCTTATAGTTGCAATAGTCTCTTGAACTGAAATACCTTTTTGTATAGATATTGATTTGAGACTTTTCTTCTTTTTTTACAAAAAAATGCAGTTGCTCATAGTGATACTAATAAACCAAGTCAAATATCTTAATGATTTCATTTCGTTTCATTTTTCAAATATCGGTAATTCATTAAAAAATGTAGGGCTCGATGGTCGAGTGGTAAAGCGGTTGCTTGGAACGCGATTGGTTGCGGGATCGTACCTGGTCAGATAACGGAAATTTTCACTCTACTTTTAATCTAGCCTTCACTTCTCAAAGATATGAGTATCCACCAGGAAGGGAACGTGATTCAGATTCCATCTTAAACTGTACGTTCACTTTGTCCAGTTCGATAACTGAGGTAAATTAGGGACACGCAAGGACCGAAGTGGCGTCCTATTGAAAGACATGCACCCGCCCCTGAGCCACACTCAATGAAATACACCGATCAGCCAGATAATTATGATCACCTACCCATTTGCCAGTATGTCCACCTTCGGCACAGATAACAGCGGCGATGCATCATGGCACGGAAGCAATGAAGCCTTAGCAGATCGCTGGAGTTAGCACCACATCTGCACACACAAGTCAACTAATTCCCGTTAATTCCGGAAAGAGCGACATGAGAGGTGACGCCACGTTCAATCACATCCCAGATGTGTTCGATCGGCTTCGGATCTGGCGAGTGCGGGAGCCAGGACATCAACTATAACTCGCCACTGTTATCCACGAATCACTCCATCGCACTCCTGGCCTTGTAATATGGGGCATTGTTTTGTTGAAAAAATGCCACTGCCGTCGGGAAACGTGATCGTCATGAAGGGGTGTATGTGGTCTGTAACCAGTGTATGATACTTCTCAGCCGTCATGCCGTCTTGCACGAGCTCCACTGGACCCATCGATGCCCACGTAAACGTTCCCCAGAGCGCAACAGAACCGCGGCCAAGTTGTCTCCGTCCCGCAGTGCAGGTATCAAGGAACTGTTCACCTGGAAGACGACGGATTCGCGCCCTCCCATCGGCATGATGAAGAAGATATGGAGATTCGCCAACCATGCAACGCTCTGCCGCCACACCAGTCTGCAGTGCCGATGGTCAAGTGCCCATTTCAGTCGTAGGTGCCTATGTATAAAATTCATATTTGGCCATCAGCTGCTTTTAATTTTAAACCCAAATATCAGTCGGTTTCAGTAGTGGACCATATTCATGGATAAGGATTAAAATGGTTCAAGCCATCACAATACATTGGTCATTACTTAATAATTAAAATTAAAAGCAGCTGAGGTCAAATACCCTTTAATACATTATTCGACGGCTGTTGACATTCACCTTCCAGAAATGTAAATACCTATGTCGTGATGTTAACATTGGCACATGGGTCGTCAGCTGTGGAGGCCCTTCGTTAGCAGTGTTCGGTGCTCTGTGTGTTCGGCACACTTCTACTCTGTGCAGCATTAAAGTCTGATCTTAGTTCCGTCACAGTTCGACGCCTGTCCTCTTTTACCAGTCTGTCCAGCCTACGACGCCCGACATCTGTAATGAGTGACTGCCCAACCTCACGACATCTGGACGTGGTTTCAACTTGGTTCCGCCAAGTGTTGAAGACACTCACCACAGCATTCCTAGAACACCCGACACGTCATGGAGTTTCGGAAATGCTTGTGCCGAGCATTCGGGCCATCATAGTCTGCTCTCGGTCAGACTCAGATAGACCGGGCGCCTCCCCCATTCTACACACGGACAGCACGCTCATTTACATTACATGCAACGTGCGTGTGCCTGATAAGCAGTCATTCCTTGCCAAGCTCAAATGGTTCAAATGGCTCTGAGCACTATGGGACTAAACATCGGAGGTCATCAGTCCCCTAGAACTTAGAACTACTTAAACCTCACTAACCTAAGGACATCACACACACCCATGCCCGAGGCAGGATTCGAACCTACGACCGCAGCGTTCGCGCGGTTCCAGACTGAAGCGCCTAGAACCGCTCGGCCACCCCGGCCGGCTCCTGGCCAAGTGACGCTGCTATTGCCTGGGCGGGTTTGTGTCGATAGGGGGTCCGTGGTCATAATGCTCTGGCTGATCGGTGTATATTGTATACTAAAATGTTCTACAGTTGAATAATACGCCTTAAATGTTGCGTTAAACGCTTTTAATTCGTAACTTTTCGTGAAATGCCGTACTTGCGCATTTATTATCACAAAATTTCCACCGGTAGGGTGCGCGCTCCAAAGGATCGGCTTAGGAATCTGCATGTCCTACATACGGCCTAGCATCTTTCCATTAATTGAGAGCATAACAGTTCTCCCGTAGAGCATTTCCGTTGGCTGAAAATGTAACAGTTCTCCCGCAGAATACTCAACTGATTAAAAAGAAACGCACAGAAGGATTAGGCTCTTTTCTCGATAAACAGCATCTGTGGGAGAGCATACAACTGCCGGCGCAGTGCAAGAGGGAGCCTCTCTTGTGACGGACTCTCGATGCAGGCCGGTTACGTACGAAGCGATTCGCAGCGAGTGGCCGGGCACCGGCTGACCTCGGGAGAGCTGGCCCCAGCCAGTCCGTTCTGCCAGCAGAAAGCCGACCGCCGTATCGCCATTCTGCGCGCTGCTTTCTGCGCTCGCCAGAACAGTGTCGAATGTCCTGCGCCTATCGCCTTTCGCGTGACTTAATTCTGATGCAACGGGAACACATGAGGCCGTAGCGTATTCCGTAGCAGCTGATGATCGGCAGCTGGCGCTTCGAGGTCTAACGTGGTGGGGCGCTTAGTCCATGACCAGTGGCATCTGGACTTACGAACATCGTCACTCAGCTGATTAACAGACAAAAAACGGAGACCTATAGTGTTTAAGTCTTTTATTTACAATTGAGAGAATATTTTGCAAATCTTAATACTGACCTCGCCGTTAGCCATTGCATATAAAATACAGAGTGACAAACCGGTTTCCAAAGTATTCTTTTGTTAAGTTCCCCTTTAATCAGAGAGAATGACATAAATACAGATTTTGTGAGCTGAAGGAAAGGCAGACCACGTCCAGGTCTTGTGAGAATCCTCACAATGTCTTGAATTCCCAATACAGAGAACTTGCTGTTAACAAAGACAGAAAATAACTGCCATTCGTACAAAAATAAGACAGTTGTACAATAGTTTACTATTTTTCGCACATGCCCCAAATTGTGTTGGTAAGAGTGAGGTTCAAGTCTCTGTCCTGCTATCATCGGGATTTAGATTTTTCCAAAATTACGTGCGGTGAGTACGATAAATACAAGACTTCTGTATTTTTAAATAGCAATTAATTTAAACAGGAATGAATAAAATAGGAACAAATCAGATTAAGCACATTTCTATCATAGTCACAATGCAATGGCTGTGATGCTGAGACATGTCGAATGTCGTCAAGCCTGTCACACATCTTTACACTAACACTAGCTCTTTAAATATTTGTCTGGAACGCACCGCTCCAGAATATAATAAAAACATAATTGCGTAGGCTTCCGCCGCCAGTCACTCGACATAAAAGTTTTCTGAGTTTGGTACCGCGTCATAATGTAAAAACTACTGCTGCTATAGAACAGCCAACGTTTCGGTCACGATTGCAGCGGCCTTCTCCTGGGTCTAATGGTGCGTTCTAGCTATGCAGTGTCCTTTATATTTTGTTGTTAGTGTTCACTGCGCATGCCATTACGTCATAATTTTAAAAAGGTAGTTAGTTTATTGGTCACTTAAGGAAGAAGGAGGAGAGGGAACTTTATTTTTAATAGGTTATTGCGGTGGAGGGAGAACGTAACCTCTGTTGTCCATTGGCTCTTGTGTTATGTGCCATGATTGGTGGCCACCGTCGAATGAGAAGTTTGCTGCTGTTTACCAACTGCTGGACGTCGGCCGCGCGGCGGCAGTTACTCGCCGGTAGTGCTCGTGCCTCGTGTTGACAGTGCGGTCTGTTGGGCTCTGATTGCTGGCAGCCAAGATGGGGCAAGCCTGAGTCCATCATCCTCCCTGTTCATGTTGTTAGGGTGTTTAAGTATTACTCAAGTATTTAAGTATTACCCAAACACCGTAATAAGATGAACAGGGAGGATGATGGACTCAGGCTTGCCCCATCTTGGCTGCCAGCAATCAGAGCCCAACAGACCGCACTGTCAACACGAGGCACGAGCACTACCGGCGAGTAACTGCCGCCGCGCGGCCGACGTCCAGCAGTTGGTAAACAGCAGCAAACTTCTCATTCGACGGTGGCCACCAATCATGGCACATAACACAAGAGCCAATGGACAACAGAGGTTACGTTCTCCCTCCACCGCAATAACCTATTAAAAATAAAGTTCCCTCTCCTCCTTCTTCCTTAAGTGACCAATAAACTAACTACCTTTTTAAAATTATGACGTAATGGCATGCGCAGTGAACACTAACAACAAAATATAAAGGACACTGCATAGCTAGAACGCACAATTAGACCCAGAAGAAGGCCGCTGCAATCGTGGCCGAAACGTTGGCTGTTCTATAGCAGCAGTAGTTTTTACATTATGACACTGTACCAAACTCAGAAAACTTTTATGTCGATAGTAAAAACAGACTAAATTCCTCCGTTCTTACCAAGGCTATCTCAGGTCGGGCGAATTCCGAAACTAGAAATCCCGTCACGACCCAATCTCCCGGTTGGGAATCCGTTTATCCCACTCTTATTTCGTTGAAGTTTGATTAAAGAGAACCAAACTATACAATCCGTCGAATCTTGAGAAAGCCTCCTACTTTTCTGTAGAGAAATAAAACGCATAAAAAAGGATTAAACGAGAAACTTTACTGGTTCTAAAAATGAGCTCATTTCTAGATAGAGCAATCTAGTTCTATCTTGCGTTATAGTAACAACAATGTGAAAACATGAATTCCTGTCTGTGCTTTATTACGACAAACAACAGAATAGAAAGGCTATTTCTGCAGTTGACGCAGATTATCTGTTAGATTCTAGGAATGTTAAAACTACATAAAAACCTACTCAGCAGTCATGACAGAAAAAAATAAAATAAAATCAACAAACAACTGTGCAATCTATAGCGTTCGTGGAGGTATATAAACGGAGACTGATTTCCGCAGTACAAAGCGAATTAACGTTTCCAGAATATTGTTGCTAAGAGTAATGAAATACAAACAAACTCAACCAGATGAAAATATAAAATGGGAATGGCAACATAAGCGCAGATTATCAACAGTTTTTTTTTAAGGATCCCATTCAGACCACCATTATTTAATCGGTTTGTTGGTGAAACAATGAAGACAGTTAAAAGAATCTGTGGGGACGAGGGTAAAGTGGTATCGCTGTTCCCTCTGAAAGCTAGAAGACTTTGGAGAAATCTGAAATGCAACGTATAGAGTGCAGGTTTAGAGACGAATAAATAAATGGCAAAAGAAATGAGGAGGAGAAATGAGTACACTATTAACTGAGGAACGTAAAAGCTGATGATCGTATTTCATACAAAGTACTCCTCTGTCATTAGGTACAAGCTGGTGCTTCGTCTACGATGTAAGCTGCAGTTAGTCGACCCGCAACAGCACCCCCTGTGTTCAGATCTTTCGCCAAGCTGCGGTCTTTTCACTTCGACACACTTCTCTGTGTATCCCAAGGGAACTTGGAACAGCAACTTTCTCCTACTGAACGAAAGTGTTTACCTGTTTCCCGTTTCACTGTATAAACATTCTCTGGAGTATCAATACAGTTTATCAGCGTGACTGTTGTACGTAAACTCTAGCTCACAAATTACCTTTAAACGACTATAATAGCAGCATACAGACAAAAATCAGTGATTTTCAGATCACTGGTAGATATTCACTACAGCCGCTTGAGAGTCGACCAAATTTGATAGCTGCGTTCAGCCGTTAAGGCGAAGTGATAGGTCACGTTACACTTTAGTGAAAACAGATACGAGAAAACAAAAGTGTTACTTGGATTCGCATTGAAGACACTGTCTTACTGTCAACTAGGATCTAACATCACCATTCAGTTGAATAAAATCGAACTGTTTTCGCTTTCCGATATTACAGATTGCCACGGGAGACTTCACCCGAGAGAAAACGATGCTCGAACCAGAATCTATCGGTTCGAATCTTAGTGGTGGAATCGACTGCATATCATCAGTGTTTGAGTGATAGACGAAGAAGAGGCTGTGACGTACCGCTTTTGATCACCAGACAGCTTGCCAATGGTACGGCTAAATCTGATATCCTTCCACACCGCCGAGCCTGGCGGTGCAGTGGTAAAACAGATGACTCTCATTCGGGACGACAGCGAGTCATACCACAACAACGGATTTAGGTTTTCGATTATCTCCCTAAATCTCTTATAGCAAACGCCGGTATGGTTCCTTTGATAAGGACATCCCCATACCGACCTTGTGATTCGTCTCTAATGGCGTCATTGTCAACGGGACGTTTAACACTAACCTTCCTTCCTTCTCCCACAGTGACTCGAACACAAAAACAGTGTTACTTTCTACATCAACATCTACCTCAATAGGCCGCAAGCCACCTGACGGTGTGAGGCAGAGGGTACTTTGGTACCACTAACTGATCCTCCGTTTTTCATTAACGAATGGCGCACGGGAAGAACGACTGTCGGTAAGCCTTTGTCTTAGTTCTATTTTCTCGACTTTTTTCGTTGTCGTCATTTCGAGAGACACGCATGAGAGGAAGTGATATGTTGACCGACTCTTCCCGAAAAGTACGCTCTCGAAATTTCAATAGCAATAGTGGGAAGAGGAAGCTTGCCTGTCATTTACCACGAGGCAAAAGTGGAATCTTGCGGATGCAAATACCTTGCTCCACGTAGGTAACCTTGGTGTAACAACTGGGATATACGTTGGATGTATCGGACCACGCGTGGAAATAACTAGTATCAGCGTTCCCTTTGAGGGTACGGTGAGCCCCTTGGCAGACCACACAGCAGTTACCCACAAAAGTGTCTGAAACTACCTTATGCCTTGTTTTCAGGATAATGTGGCGTTCTTAGTCAGTGTGAAATGTGCGGCAGAGTACCCGAATCAAACGTCCTTGGCGGTTAATCATTAAATGCGGTGATCGATCATCCAGATGTGGGCAGTAAGACCAGCGGTATCCTTGCTGCTATTCGGTACCAATAAATTAGTAGCGGATTTCCATCTCGTATTCGCTTTTATTTATAAAATATCTAGCTGTTACCTGCTGCTGCACTCGCATATAAGTAGTTTTTTTATGATGAGCGGCGGTGAGTAGGTAAGTAAAAAATAGAGATTCTGACAATTCCAAGGAGTTAAGGAACTCTGTAGTGTATGAAATGACTTTTTCAGTGGCCATAATATTATCGACGGACAAATATTCTACATTATGTGCTTCTAAAAATTCTAAAATTATTAAATAGCGTATAACTGAGAAGAAAATTTAGTACAAATTTTATGATATTTATGTGTGGAATAATTCAGCTGCCATCATGTGCCTGCGTATTCGGGTAACCATAACTCGCGATCTTTGCGTTGGCTGGGACAGGTGGAACTGAAGCGTGATGTCTCGTGTTTCAGAAAAGGTACCAGAAGCGGCACTTCTCGGCAGCGGCCACCACAACATGAGCCACGACAACCCAGCCTTCTCGGAGCATCCGTCGCACACCGATGCCGCCGATGCCTTGGTGAGTACTCGACATGTTGTGACTGAAGAGAGCGCAAAAACTTTAGGGTGGTTGCCCCACACACTTAACACCAACACAAGTCAGAAAATCCTTCGTTTTTTATTTTTAATAAAACAACGTTTTAGAAAGTTTCCAAGTCAGAAATTCGTAACAAACGTTGCCTTGTCTCTACACACACACACGAACTCGTCAGGTCATGGGCGGTAGCACGCTTTCAAATACCTGCGAACAATAGCGAATGGTTTTTGCAGGCTTCTGTAGCACAGTGATGTAGCGTCTCTGCATTAGCAAGGTCTTCTGCCAGTTAGAAAAAAGGCAACTTTTTTGCGTGGCCTGTGAGTGTCAATTATGGACTGAGATCAAGGAGAACGTGCAGGCCTTGGAACTGGTCGTCTTTCACCTACCTATCTGTCACAGCAGATACCATCCAATGCATCTCCAAGAAATGTGACTGAAGTGAGACGGTTCCCCATCGTGTATAGACGACTTGCTTTCTCTCATCATCTCGCATTAACTCTAGGACAAAGTTCAGAATAAAGTCATCGTATACAGTCACTCTAAAACGTGCTGGAAGAGCATGTGTATCTACGAGGCAACCAGATGCAATTCAACATCAAGTTGCTGCTGGTCTCTATCCTGAAACGTACCATGAAATCTTCATCCGCTTAAGAAATGTAAGTTTTCAATATTGTCTGTTAAATCGCTTCCAACAGTTGCCTCGTCTATGAAGAAGACTAAAAATACAGACCACATATTGACAAAGTGAAATTTTCCACTCTGCAGCGGAGTTTGCGCTGATATGAAACTCCCTCGCGAATTAAAACGGCGCGCCGGACCGGGACTCGAACCCGAGACCTTTGCCTTTTGCGGGCGGAAGTACAGCTGTGAGGACGGGTAGTGAGTCGTCCCTGGAGAGCTCAGCTGGTAGAGCACTTGGCCGCGAAAGGCAAAGGTTACGGATTCAGGTTCCGGTGTGGCACACAGTTTTAATCTGTCAGGAAGTTTTAACGGATTCAACGGTGACCGGCAGCTGTAAACCGTTACTCAAATTCGTTACGATACGGATACATGAACTGCGCGGGAAGTGCCGTCCATACAGTCATTATAAGAAGTATTACGTGTTACTGTGAATCCCGAAGGCGTAGGAGGTTTGATTCGTCCCTCGGGCATGGGTGTGTGTTGCCCATAGCGTAAGTTAGTTTAAGTAGTGTGTAGGCTTAGGAACTTATGACCTCAGTAGTTTGGTCCCATAAGACCTTACCACAAATTTCCAGTTTTCCAATCCCGAAGAATGGTTTCTTCTTAGTTTGGTGTACAAAGAGTTACTGGTCTAACTCGATCCATCATTTTTCAAGTTACGGATCTCGTTTCACGAGTAAAGTTTTGACATTCGGCTGTATTCTGTCTCTGAATGTAGCCTTACAGCGTAGGAGTCCATTACTGTTCATGGGGCCGTATACAAAAATCAGATCTATCTCCCGCAATTTAAACAGAACACATATTAGGTGTCTCACTACTACAACAACTATTACCACACACGTGGAACGGTCAAGACAGACTAACCTCAATAGCAAAATATCGCCATCGAAACTTCTATGAGTGCGTCAGCAGAGTGAATTGCAATAAATTGAAGACTTGTTGCTCAGCAGGCTGGGTATATTTGAAGAAATTCGTTGTGATGTGATTAACGGCAAAGGCTGTCTACATCTACATGGATACTCTGCAAATCACATTTAAGTGCCTGGCAGAGGGTTCATCGAACCACCTTCACAATTCTCTATTATTCCAATCTCGTATACGAGCGGAAAGAATGAACACGTATATCTTTCCGTACGAACTCTGATTTCCCTTATTTTATCGTGGTGATCGTTCCTCCCTATGTAGGTCGGTGTCAACAAAATATTATCGCATTCGGAGGAGAAAGTTGGTGATTGGAATGTCGTGAGAAGATTCCGTCGCAACGAAAGACACCTTTCTTTTAACGATTTCCAGCCCAAATCCTGTATCATTTCTGTGACGCTCTCTCCCATATTTCGCGATAATACAAAACGTGCTGCCTTTCTTTGAACTTTTTCGATGTACTCCGTCAGTCCTATCTGTCCAAGCTGAGTGTTTCTTACTTTCGACAAATTTGTACTGAACACTGGGCCGTCGTTAGTGACAGAACCAGAACATTCAAATATCATTTGGTTCTGCCGCTGGAGGTGGGAGCAACGCTCGGATTTCGTTTCCACGTGCATGTGGGTTATCACCCGCCATTTGTGTTCAAGATCAGCTGCAAGCGTACACTATTTCATTGTATCTTTTAAACTTTGTCTGGTTGTAGGGGTTCCCTCTCCTCATGATCTCTGAATAAGAACAAAACAATTCATCCCCTAGTTTCTAGTGCACAGAGTTATGTCCTGAAAATGTAGCACCTTGGAGTTATACAAGGAAGATGCAGCACTTTCTTGTTCGTATCCGGGAAGGAGCCTGCAGCTGTTCGATTCATTTTTAAATGCAGCAAGCTTTGAGAGAAGTTTCCGTTTAAATTTGAATCACGAGAAATGTTACACGTCACAATGTGACAGACCGACAACGTGGAAGCAGAGTGCGAACCTTCCCACCTCATTGTTCAGATAGTCTCGTCAGGCACAGAGGTTCTGCCGATACGGCGGCGGTTTGTTTTGGTAAACAGACGTCACTAAGACCATTGGCATTCAACGTATGGAAGCACAGTTCTTAATGACAGAGCCTCGCACGTGCGTTTAGCCCACCTGTCGTGACAATACGCTACTGCGGAGAACAAGTTTCAATCCTTCTCCTACGCCATCGTCTTTTTTCTTTTGGCACATTCGACACTGTGTAGTACAACGTACTCGAAAAGCCAGTTGGCCAAAACATAGCAGTTCAACAGTCATATAACCTTAATTACGCTCCTTCGGCTGCCGATTGTCAGATGCTGAAATCGAGACCTGTGTGAGCTTCTTACCGCTGTGACCTATAAACGCCTAATATGTCCATTGTCATTCAGGAAATCTACTTACCGTCTTTAGAATAACGCATTTAACAAGTAATGTACTAAATACAATTAAATTTTTAGATCAACTGTCTGGTTCTATGCGTGGGTGCATGTGTGTCTGTGTGTAGGGAAAGGGGGGGGGGGGGTTGGGCGTTCTCTCTCTCTCTCTCTCTCTCTCTCTCTCTCTCTGTGTGTGTGTGTGTGTGTGTGTGTGTGTGTGTGTTTTGGAGAGGCTGTAGCTGTAAAGGCGTTAGCAACTTTATTAACTTAATTCTTGGGAAGCGTAACCTGTTTATTGTTCCTTTGTGAGGCATCTTTATTAACTGCAGTGAATGTTCAAAGACCATCAACGTGTTTCCCTTATGGGACGTTTAGTTTTTAGTAGATAGATGTTATTGTCCTGCTCTACCAGCTGCGTCCACTCCCTTGTTCAGCATCCATTATTTGTACCTGTTAGCTGAATCCAGTGCCTTAAAGCAAGTGTTTTCTCGCTCAACAACTAGCTATAACAGGCGGTCAAACTTACTCCACAATAGTCTATATTCTATTTGTTGATGTTCTGCTGTTGATGAATGTAACTAAAAGATTGTAGGAATGCAGTTCAAGGTGGGGAATTAATCTTTTGGTACAGAAATGGGTCCCTGCAAAACGTGCTTCGTTGTTAAAGGTTTCTGGACCCTGTCAGTACCTTTTACCGCCCTTATTTCATACGTCACAGATATCGGTATTTATCTTTCCATACACATTGTGTAATTATCATATCAGACAATGCAGTTCAAGTCATCTGTAATCGCGAGCCATACTTTTGACTGATCACTAAGACTTTCCCGGAGGTGGGCAATATGAAGTATCAGATTCAAGGAGGAAATCAGCTGTCCTGATGCCGACCGATAGTGTTTTCTTGTTTCCTCATGCTGGACCAGAAAACATGACTCCATTGAAGCTGTCTCTTTGGAAACAGCCAATGCAAACGCACCGCCATTAAAAAGAAAAATTGGCCGCTGATGTGAGTTGTTTCTTAGCTTCTCTGAGAGGAATTTTCCAAGCCTACATTTATATTTTCAACTCTCCTATAAGAATGTCTAAAAGTAGAAAATAAATTGCTAATCTCCATTAACTGTTCGTTTCGAAAGGAACTTTTCATGGCTCTCACAAAATACCCAACGACAAACAAACAAATTGTTGCCGTCCTTGCTCAAAGTAACCCTTACGAGAAACAATGCGAATACGGGGTAATTTTGCTAATTGGGAACAAACAGCAGGAAACGGCCCGAACGACAAACAAACAAATGTGTTGCCACTGTTGCTCACAGTAAGCCTTAAAAGAAACACCTTAGTCCAACAACATATACACTGGATAATTTGCTAATTCGGGTCGAACAGCGGGTGGTGGTGGTGGTTAGTGTTTAACGTCCCGTCGACAACGAGGTCATTAGAGACGGAGCGCAAGCTCGGGTTACGGAAGGATGGGGAAGGAAATCGGCCGTGCCCTTTCAAAGGAACCATCCCGGCATTTGCCTGAAACGATTTAGGGAAATCACGGAAAACCTAAATCAGGATGGCCGGAGACGGGATTGAACCGTCGTCCTCCCGAATGCGAGTCCAGTGTGCTAACCACTGCGCCACCTCGCTCGGTGAACAGCGGGAAACAATCGTTGAGAGGATAAGGAGCAAAACAGGTCATATGGGCACATGGTTGAAAATTCGTTCCAAGGCAGATACAGGGTGACAATTATTGAACTATACAGTAAAATCGTCATAACTCCAGAACGGTTTGCGTAACGACGTTCAAACTGCACAGCTGGCCGCAGGACGCGATGGGAATTAGTACGCGCATGTGCACGTGCCTTGTTATCGTCGACCAATTGCACGTGAAAATGTCACGGTACAGCGGCGTGCCTGACCGTATAGCGCCTGTGGAGCCTACTATGCGAGCAGTAACAGCCCAACTGCGGCATAAGGAAGTTTGCGATCGAGTTCAAGCTGAAGACAACAGATCCAAGTGCGCTAACAATCGAGAATTTGATTCGCAAGTTTGAGAGGAGGGATAGTGTTCGTGATGAAAGTATTGGCAATGTCGGTCACCCAAAAAGGGTGAAAACGCCTGAAAACATCGACAAGACACGGGCTGTGTTTCAAACCAGCCGCAGGAAATCTATCAGACAAACTGCACAACACATGGGAATCAACCGGGAGACAATGCGACAAATTGTTGTTAAAGACCTGCATCTATTCCCATACAAAATTCAAACCCATCGATCATTAAGTCGCAGGGCCGTGGAACAGCGGTTGTGTTTCACCAGCACGATTATCCACAGAATTGACATACAGGATTTTGATGTGAATGTGGCTTGTTTTAGCGACAAAGCCCACTTTCATTTGGATGGGTCCGTCAGTAATCAAAACTGGCGCATTTGGGGGACTGACAATCCGTATTTCGAGATCGAGAAGTCTCTTCACCCTCAATGGGTGACTCTGTGGTGTGCAATGTCCAGTCACAGAGTAATCGGTGCGATATTCCTTGTTGGCACGGTGACTGCCGAATGGTACGGGAAGATTTAAGAAGATGATTTCATCCCCTTTATCCAAAATGATCCTGATTTCGACAAGATGTGGTTCATGCAAGACGGAGCTCGACCCCATCGAAGCAGGAGAGTGTTTGATGTCCTGGTGGAGCACTTTGGGGACCGCATTCTGGCTCTGGAGTACCCAGAGGCCACTGACATGGGCCTCTATTGACTACCATATTCTCCGGATCTGGACACATGTGACTCCTTTTTGTGCGGCTATATTATAGAAAATATGTACAGCAATATTCCAAAACCACTGCTGAGCTGGAAACAGCCATTGAGAAGGTCATCGACAGCATCGATCTCAGAATTTCGCTATTCGTCTGCGCCATATCATCGCCAATGATGGCAGGTTTATCGAACATGTCACAACCTAAATCCGAATATTTGTAGTGACGTTTACATGTTGAATAAAGTGTGTGCGCGCCGTTGTGTGTAACTAATTTATGTTTTTTTTTTTTTTTTTTTTTTTTTTACAGTTCAATAATTGTCATCCTGTACATTCGTTTGAAGGTGGTAATAAAAAATCTTTGACAGTTTAGATTTCAATAACTGAAAGCACATTAGAGGAAACATCAGGGAACTGGGAATGTTCTTTCTGTACTATTGTTTTAGTTTCACATTCAAGCGAGCAGTAAGCTGGAGCACCATAGCAGGCCGCTGTGGCCGAGCGGTTCTAGGGCGCTTCAGTCTGGAACCGCGCTGCTGCTACGGTCGCAGGCTCGAATCCTGCCTCGGGCATGGATGCGTGTGATGCCCTTAGGTTAGTTAGGTTTAAGTAGTTCTAAGCCTAGGGGACTGATGACCTCAGATGTTAAGTCCCATAGTGCTTCGAGCCATGTGAACCATTTCTGGAGCGCCATGCGGTAGCCACGTCACCCTTCGTACAACCAAAAGGACGCTTTCCAGCAGGGGAGGCAGTGTCACCCTGGAAAGTGCAGAAATGCCTCGTCTGTGAGGCGTTATGGAAGGATGACTGGTCCCATGAGATACGAGGGCTATGCGAAAGATTTTAGCAGAATGTATGAAACATAAATTCATTTGCAAAAAAACGTTTACAGCTTTTCAAAATACTCTCCATTAGCATGTATACAATTTTTCCATTCTCTGAAACCACTTAGAAAATGTCGTACGCTGCAAAGGCCTCTTCAGCTGATGAAAACTGCTACCCTCGAATTTTTTCCTTAGTCTTAGGGAACATAAAGAAGCCACAGGGGGCCAGGTTAGGTGAATAGGGGGGGATGGGGTAACACTCTCACTTTTTTCTTCTCCAGAGAGTCCATCGTTCTGGCAGCCCTGTGCACAGATGCACTGTCGTGATGCAGCAGAAGGTGCCCACTCTTGGACTTTGGATGCTGTGACTTCCATGTGGCGGTGACTTTTGGAAGACAATCGTACACGTACCATTCAGCATTGACTGTACGACGTGTGTTCAAGGTCACAGAGGTGAGATGCCCGATCTTTGTGAAAAAGGTTGCTACCATCCTTTTATCAGAGCTCAGACTTCGTCGAACTTTTGTGGGTGGTTCCTCCCCTGGAAAGCACCACACAGAAGACTGTCTCTTCGTTGACCCACGTTTCATCACCTGTGACGATATTGTAGGTGTCTTGGGACTTCCCTCCATTGAATTTTTCGAGCATGAAATGACACCAGTCCACTCTCGCCTCCTTTGGGTTTCTGTCAGGGAATGTGGCACCCAACGGGCACACCTCTTAGAAAGGCCTAAGTGACTATGAACGATGGTCTGTGCTGCTGTTGATCCAATATTTAGGGTCCCTTCAATGTCGCAAAATGTAGGATGTGGATCTTCTTTGATCATTTTCCTCACAGCATCAATGTTTTCATGAGTCACAGCTGTTGCTGGCAGACTGGGACGAGGTTCATCTTCAATTGACTGCCGACCCCTCGAAAACTCGCGAAACCAATTTTCAACTGTTGCCCTAGAAGGGGAAGCTTCACCAAAAACACGCAGCAAAGAAGAATGGCATTCTTCGGCACTTAAACCCTTTTTATAATCGTAAAAAATCATGGCGCGAAAGTCGCGGCGCGACAGCTCCATCCTGCACCATCTCTGACTCGGCACTGCCTGTGATTTCTTACCGCTCTGTGGGGGGATCACCTCTAGCCAGGGGCTGCGCGCGCAGGTCCCAAGGTCGAAAAACATCGCTCTTTCGAATGAAAACAACCCCATTGTCCTCCGTCTTACGGTTTACGGAATGCTAAAAACTTTCGGCATAGCCCTCGTAGCCGCCAATAATCCTCGCCCACAAACCGAGGTTGGTGGGTTGATTTGGGGTAGGGGACCAAACAGCGAAGTGATCAGTCCCGTCGGGTTAGGGAAGGATGGGGAAGGAAGTCGGTCGTGCAGGCCGGAGTGGCCAAGCGGTTCTAGGCGCTACAGTCTGGAACTACGCGACCGCTACGGTCGCAGGTTCGAATCCTGCCTCGGGCATGGATGTGTGTGATGTCCTTAGGTAAGTTAGGTTTAAGTAGTACTAAGTTCTAGGGGACTGATGACCAAAGTAGTTACGCCCCATAGTGCTCAGAGCCATTTAAGCCATTTGAAGTCGGCTGTGCTCTTTCAAAGGAACCATCCCGGCGTTGGCCTGAAGCGATTTAGGGGAACTAGGGAAAACCTAAATCAGGATGGCTCGACGCGAGTTTGAACCATCGTCCTCCTGAATGCGAGCTCAGTGTGCTAAACAAATTGAGGATTGAAACTTCCTGGCAGATTAAAACTGTGTGCCCGACCGAGACTCGAACTCGGGACCTTTGCCTTTCGCGGGCAAGTGCTCTACCATCAGAGCTACCAAAGCACGACTCACGGCCGGTACTCACAGCTTTACTTCTGCCAGTATCTTGTCTCCTACCTTCCAAACTTTACAGAAGCTCTCCTGCGAACCATGCAGAACTAGCACTCCTGAAAGAAAGGATATTGCGGAGACATGGCTTAGCCATGGCAGAAGTAAAGCTGTGAGTACCGACCGTGAGTCGTGCTTCGGTAGCTGTGATGGTAGAGCACTTGCCCGCGAAAGGCAAAGGTGTCGAGTTCGAGTCTCGGTCGGGCACACAGTTTTAATCTGCCAGGAAGTTTCATATCAACGCACACTCCGCTGCAGAGTGAAAATCTCATTCTGGAAATTGAGGATTAATCGGCGCAGATGGTTCACTGCCACCAGACCATGGGAATTTGCTGTAGCCCACGGGGGGTATTGTGAAAGCTGATGCTACCACCTATCCTAAAGGTAGCGTCGTCTGTCAACAGGATGGGGTCGTGCTGGCCTGTGGGAGATGAACCAGCGACAATGCAGTCGCCGAGGAGGCATGTTCGTAGGTAATTCGGCCTCCATGCGTTCTAAGTGTTAGGGGTAGTGGCAGCTGTCGTCAAGAATGTTCCACACGGGCGTTCGAGTTACCCCATGCTGGTTAATATCACTAGAACAATATGCTAGAACAATATGACGCAACGTCACCACTTGAGTCGTCTGTGTAAGCAATGCGGTATTCAGAACACTAAAACTAAAACTTCAGTGATTGCTTACTGGAGAAAGGATAGAATCTGAACCAAAATCTTCGTGGGCAGAACAATTTTAGAACAAGTATAATCTTTGAAATTTTCAGCCTCTCATATTGGTATGCTAAGTAATATAATACAGTATACCTTAAACGGGAACCTTTTGTAAAATATGAAGTGCAGATATGAAGTTTATGATAGGTATAAGAGTTTACTCAAGAACAGACAACAGACGAATCAAATCGTGTGAACGAGGTGAATGTAAAATAAGTAAATCTTCTAGTACAGTGTTTTCAGACATCTACGATGAAGCCGTCGAATTGTGTTCATCCAAAAGAATGGCTCGGGTGATAGTGCTGTTTTCACTAAATAAAGCTGCTTCCACAGTTTCGATACAGCAGAGAACTTGCCTCGTACGAGAAGAATATCTTCTCCTGTGAGCCTGACTTTCTGACTTACGCCTTTCCTGGCGACGATCTTTTGTTATATCGTAGTGATTAATATTTTCATACGAGGCCTGCGACACGGCAAGATATGGCTAAAACATTGCCTTGGATACCAGTACCAACATCGATCATCTTGAAGGTGATCAGATTACTGCATGGATTGGCTCTCTCACACATCCATAGCTGATGTTCACCTCTCATGTCTATAACAGCTGATTCTCCACTTTTCCGACGCTAATTATTTCAGCAGAGCCACGTGTTTATTTGCAGCTCAATCATATTACCGACAACACAAATCAGTAATAAGCGCAGAAGTAGCCTATCTCTCACTATATCAGTCTGTCATGTATATCAGGCTGTGTGCTGGTGATGTCAGATGATTGAGTTAGTCATAACGACGTGACATGTTTGTGGGCGATACGTGAACAGTACCAGTGACTGACGGACAATACAATAGCGTATGCAAAATCGATGTCAGAATTCGATGTTTTGATCAGAAAAGTAAGCAGGAGGCAACGCAAAGCACTGAAAATAGCCATCAATCGTTTCAATCAAAATGTCGAGTACTTTCTCTACCCTGGGCAGCTGTATTTCTATTTGCTGATTTGCTGAAATAATCAGCAACCAGTTGCACATCAGAAATTTTATTCCTTTCCCGGTTTCGGGCACCTAGTGCTCTTTGTCAGAAGTTTATAATTATCACTTTCTTTGCGAGTGTAAAAAATAAGTAGAAGTGTGTAGCATAATGATGTGGCCATCCACATAACGACAGCAGTATGCTGCATACATGTTCTTACTTTTGACGTTAGCAAAGAATGGCATAGTTAAACTTTTACCAGAAGCTGGTAAGGGAATAAAACTTCTTTTGTGTAACTAACTGCTGATTATTTCAACAAATAACATATGGACTTAGCAGAAGTAAATTATTTTGCTTTTAAAAAGATAAATGTTAGGAAAGACTAAAGTAAATCTTTGAGCTGGCCAGTCTGCGGATGTTTTTTAGGCGGTTTTTCACCTGCCTCGGCGAATGTGGGCTGGTTCCCCTTATTCCGCCTTAACTACACTATGTCGACGATTGCTTCGCAAACAAGTTCTCCACGTACGCGTACACCACCGTTACTCTACCACGCAAACATAAGGGTTACACTCGTCTGGTGTGAGACGTTCCCTGGGGAGGGGGGAGACCACCGGGAGCCGAACGCACAATAATCTTGAAAGAACGGTTCGTTGTGGGGCGGCGGAGTGGTGAAGTGGACTGCGGTATTCGTCGTGGGGTTGTGGACCACTGCGGCTGTGGCGGGGACGAAGCCATACTGCACGCAAAGGAACATACGTTCTATCGAAAGCGTTTACACTCGACACATCGTTGCAAGTAGATGCAGCTGAAAAAGTAGATTCTATCTTCCCAGATTTTCGACATGTGCTATTATCGGCTAACACCCAGATCACAAGCTTACGCAATGTTTTCACCGGTGTGCGATCGGCTCGAAAGATATTTCACTAATAAAACCCATTACGATATAAAGAAAGGGGACTGTTCAGCAGAAGCTAAAGCAACATCACATGTGTTCAAGCAATAGGACCGCTAATTCTCTCAAGTGATATATCAGACAGCGTTTATGCAGCACAACCACATTTCGCAATGACGATGCTGTTTTGTACAGTAAACTAGTCGCTACACAACCGTAAGGAAATGCACAATGACTTACCAATGTTTCCACTTGCGTCAAGAATGGCTGTTCTCTTTAAATGTGGATAAATTCAAGATAATGCACACAACAAAAAGAATTGATGAGTATGCGACAGTAAGTCAAGCGAAAAATTCTGGGTCGGCCGAGGTGGCCGAGCGGTTCTAGGCGCTACAGCCTGGAACTGCGCGACCGCTACGGTCGCAGGTTCGAATCCTGCCTCGGGTATGGATGTGTGTGATGTCCTTATGTTAGTTAGGTTTAAACAGTTCTAAGTTCTAGGGGACTGATGACCTCAGAAGTTGAGTCCCATAGTGCTCAGAGCCATTTGAACCATTTTTTGAAAACTTCTGGAATCTTTCAAATAGAATGGCGGGTGGCAGTCAGGCTGATATCCCACCATTGTCTGGGGCGCGTCCATCCACTTCTTACAAGAGTACGTCAACGATATTCAACGCCCCGTCTCGTTGCCCTTGATAACAAGCCATCCTGGGCTTACATTCCAGCAAGATAATGCCCACCCTCACACAGCGAGAGTTTCTACTGCTTGTCTTCGTACATGCCAAACGCTACCTTGACAAGCAACGTCGCCGTCCAACTGGGAAAGTATGGAGCATCATAATCAGGGCCGTCCTACCACCTCGGGATTTTGACGATCTAGCGCGCCTGTTGTACAGAATCTGACACGATTTCCCTCAAGACATCCAACAACTTTATCAGTGCCAAGCCGAACAACTGCTTGCACAATGGCCAGAGGTGGACCAACACGCTACTGACTTGCTCGATCTGTGAAGCCCTTTCTTTTGAATAAATCATCAAATTTTTCTGAAATTGTTATCTTTTGTTTTGTTTGTTCATCATATCTACCGATTACCGACCCATTTGGACAGTTAGTTCGTGGTGCGTCGTTTTCTTAATGAGCATAGTGGTAGTATAACAGAGAGTAGGGTGCACGAAGATGCAGTGAGTCAGTCTGGAAGCTCAACATCGCTCGCGTGTCCGTGGTCGAGGACTCTCGGAAGTTAGCACGTGCAGTCGCGAGCGTCTGACCGCCAAGGGCGAGCGCGTGCAGCGGCGGCTAGCGGAACTGCCGTGACGGCCACTGCGCGTGCGTAACTTACTCACTCGTTACGCCGTTGGCGTGCGGCGTGCAACGTCCGGCGTGAGGTCCGGTCGCTCTCAACGGTGAAAGTCTGCGCCGGTGAACGGCGAACGGAGGCTGCCCGCACTGCAGCGCACGCCCCCGAGACTCACACGCGAGTGCGTCACACCTGACACGCTTCCCCGGCCAGAGGTCGCCAAATAACGCTGACTCACACCTCTAATGAAACTGGACCGAATGTTGATATAGTGGAAGAGACGTTCATTCTAGGTGGGTGTCATGCTCCGTCTGGTCACACAAAGGCGAAGAGACCATATGCTTAACGGGATCCTTATGATTTGGGTTTTACCAGGGGACGTGTGCGAAACTTTCGTAGTTTTATATTAGGTTGGTGCATAAATTCGTAGCGTTTTTATTTTCCTTGTTGGTATTCCGATTTCTATGGATTTATTTATCGATTTCATTTTTTATTTGTAGTTCACTGTTGCTGTTTGAGTTTACATATTGTCATTTTGTCGTTTGGAGATATTAAGTGGCGTTGTGGACGCTAGAAAATGGAATGCCATGTGGAGAAATTGGAGCATTTTCGACACATTCTTCTGTTTGAGGTTAACAGAGGGGTGACAGCAGCGGAGGCAGCCAGATAGATCTCTGCCATGTGTAGGAATAATGCCACTGGACAGTGCATGGGACATTAGTTACTCTCCGCGTTCAGGAAGACCTGAGGCGTTTGATGAAGATCGGTTAAACAATGATCCACGTAAGTGTACTCGAGAACTGGCAAATGTGATGAACTGTGATCATTCCACTACCGTACGACA
Source organism: Schistocerca piceifrons (assembly GCF_021461385.2). NCBI lineage: Eukaryota > Metazoa > Arthropoda > Insecta > Orthoptera > Acrididae > Schistocerca > Schistocerca piceifrons. The sequence goes on along the minus strand of NC_060141.1, from coordinate 467,638,260 downwards.
TTTGCATGCATTGGGAAAGGTTCAAAAAATGTGTGTATGGGTACCGCATGCCCTAAGCCAAAATTACAAATATCACGGGGTGGTCATGTGTAAATCTCTGATTGCTCGTCATCTCTTGGCTCGTCACAACACCGACCATTCCTATTTTGTATCGTTACTGGTGACGAGAAATGGCGTCTTTATGCTAACACAAGTCTGCAGCTCGTGGTCTCGCGGTAGCGTTCACTGTTCCCGGGCACGGGGTCCCGGGTTCAAAAATGGTTCAAATAGCTCCGAGCACTATGGGAGTTAACTTCTGAGGTCATCAGTCTCCTAGAACTTAGAACTACTTAAACCTAACTAACCTAAGGACATCACACACATCCATGCCCGAGGCAGGATTCGAACCTGCGACCGTAGTGGTCACACGGTTCCAGACTGTATCGCCTAGAACCGCTCGGCCACCCCGGCCGGTGGTTCCTGGTTCGATTCCCGGCGGGGTAAGGGATTTTCACCCGCCCCGAGATGACTGAGTCTCGTCGTCGTCGTCGTCATCATTATCAGTCATCCCCATTACAGTCGGAGGAAGGCAAGGGCAAACCACCGCCATTAGGACCTTGCCTAGTAAGACGGTGCGGGTCTCCCGCATCGTTCCTCCACGCTCTGTCAAGAAGCATGGGACTTCATTTCAGTTTTCCATGCTAACATAAGGAAAAGAAAGCCATGGCTGAGCCCAAACAAAGCATCAATTCCCTGTACAAAGACCTGTGCGCATCCACAGAAGATAATGTTATGCATCTGATGGAACAGCGACGTTGTGGTGTCCTACGAATTGTTTCCCTGAGATGTTACCAACACTGCTGTCAAGAACAGACGTCCTGCAGACGCTGTCCAAGAACAACCACAGGTAAGACTGCGTGAAGTGACGCTGCTCCACGGTAACGCACGCCCACATTCAGCTAGACTGACGAAAAACACTATACAGGAATTGAGTTGGGAAATCATTCCGCACCCACGTTATCCACCTCATCTTGTGCCCTCAGATTTACACCTTTTCCGCTCTCTATCAAAAAACCTACAAGGAACTTCCTTTCCGGATGAAAACGCGATCCGAACGTGGCTCGACGCGTTCTTCGCCCCAAAACAGCGTAATTTCTACAGTCGCGGGACCGAAGAATACCCCAGCAGTAGCAGAGTGTTGTAAACAGTGAAGAATTTATTAAAACAATGGGAAACGGCTACGAAGTTATGCACCATACAATAGCTTTATGTAATGACAATATTTGGAGTAAGTGCAGCCGTTGAGATAAGAATAATCATGAATTTATGATGCGGCCTTGTTTATACATTTCTGTGTGACAAAAAATGTGTTTTGTGTGCGGAATGTTTGCCCGGCTTATACGACGGACAGAGATGGCTGACCGTATAATCTATAATTTTAATTCGACAAATATTTACAATTATAGCAAGCGCGTTAGGCCGTAGTAGCAATAGGTGAATCACAAATCAAGGCGACACTGACGAATATGTTTGCCGTTTTGGAAAGTGTATTTGTTTAGAAAAGTGACCTTATCGATCGAAGTGCCGCAGTGGTTAACAATCCTGATTTAGGTTTCCCGTCATTTCGCTGAATCGCTTCAGGCAAATACCGGTATGATCCCTGTGAAAGGGCGCGGCCGAGTTCTTTCCCAATACTTCCCTAACCTCGCTGTTTGGTCCACTCCTCCGAAATCAACTAACCAACCAAAAGTGTACTTTTACGATGGGCAGAGATAATTGACTACCGCAGTGGTCATTGTTATTACATGTGACAATGCTGTGTACAAATTATCCACTTAATAAGTAGTCTAAAATAGATAAAAATGTCAGAACCCAGTTAATAAAACCTTTCTAACGACACATCGTTAATGCTTATACGATTAGTTTGTGTTGAGACAGAGGGATGTTGACTTGAGAAATAATAAATATTGGTTTTTCAGATCACTTTAACCGGATGCAGGAATGTTTCGTTCAGGGTGGCTGCAACCGATTCCTCAATTTTCCAGCCTAGTGTTCAGTCTCTAATGACCCCGTCGCCGATGAGAATATAAACTCTAATTCTTTTCTTCATCACCGTTATCTGAATTATGGATAACTTTTAACAGTTTATTTACACGTTCATCTAGTAAGCCATTACGCACAAGTTGGAAGTTTGACTCCTAATGTTGACCTCTTATTCGATTAACAGGACCTGCATGCTACATCCCACTTGCTGCCTAAATCAGATGTTGCAAGTTCTCTTAAAACTGTGAAGAAGTAAAACTAGTCTTACACGTCCTGTCGATGATGAAATCATTAGTGAAGGACTAAAATCTTGATTTTAGGACGGATGGGGAAGAAAATCACCGCTAACTTTCGAAAATAAACATCTTGGCATTGGTAAAGCCTAACGAGGATTATCCGATCTCTAACCTCAAAGTATACTATATGAATGGTGTCTATTCTTTCGGACGTGTCGGCCGGCCGCGGTGGTCTAGCGGTTCTAGGCGCTCAGTCAGGAACCGCGCGGCTGCTACGGTCGCAGGTTCGAATCCTGCCTCGGGCATGGATGTGTGTGATGTCCTTAGGTTAGTTAGGTTTAAGTAGTTCTAAGTTCTAGGGGACGTATGACCACAGATGTTGAGTCCCATAGTGCTCAGAGCCATTTTTCGGAAGTGTCTGAAAAAACAGACACCATGCATTCAGCCTCGTATAATTGATTCGCCTCGATGGGCAACGGATCCACCACATTCAGTGCGGACGCACAATTACGTCCGATCTCCTGTGGGAATCACTCAGTAGTGAGCATGGGGGAAATGGACACGGACTACAGATAGATACTGCTTGGTGGGAACATTGGCCGGCCGAGATACTCTGCGTAGTTGCGATAAACTCTGTGTCCGGATGATGCTGTGGTTAACGCAGCTGCCTAGTAATCAGGAGGTACCGGGTTCGAATACTGATCCGGCACAGATCTTCACTTGCCACCGCTGATGGCGCACGAAGTTCTGATGCAGCTGATATCGGTAATCCTTTTTCTTTCCCTTCCTTTATCCTTCTTTCCTCCTTCAAGTTACAGAAAGTGTATGTTGGTGACGCCTGTCGTGAGGCAAAACAGCTGAGGTGTAAAGCCAATGATGTAGAGCTCTCTTTGTTTCGATCACAAGATAAATATTACTTATTGTACGTAACAACAACTAGGTTCTATAAGGTTACAGTGTGCGATCAAACTGAATTTTCGGGGGAAAACACTTCGCATGCAAGGGCAGATAAACACGTAATAAATAATTTACCACTGTGTTTTCTTTCTCTGGTTTTGCGCATCTTGGCGTTTCTGTTGATTAAAAAGTCAGTATAATTTGAAAACTTAATAAACCACGGAATAATGTAGATAGAGAGGTAAAAATTGACACACATGCTTGGATTGACAGCCGGCCAGTGTGCCCGACTGGTTCTAGGCGCTTCAGTTTGGAACCACGCGACCGCTACGGCCGCAGTTTCGAATCCTGCCTCGGGTTTGTATGTGTGTGATTTCCTTCGATTAGTTAGGTTTAGGCAGTTCTAAGTTCTAGGGGACTTATGAGCTGAGATGTTAAGTCCCATAGTGCTCAGAGCCATTTGAACCATTTTTTGAAATGACATGGGGTTTTATTAGAACAAAAGAAAAAAACACCCCATATTGCTAGACGCGCGTCGTTTGGTGATGATCGTGTTCTCAACCGCCACATTCGTCATGCTGGGCCTCCCCAGGTCCCCAGACCTCAGTCCATGCGATTATTGCCTTTGGGGTTACCTGAAGTCGCAAGTGTATCGTGATCGGCCTACATCTCTAGGGATGCTGAAAGACAACATCCGACGCCAATGCCTTACCATACCTCCAGACATGCTTTACAGTGCTGTTCACAACATTATTCCTCGACTACAGCTATTGTTGAGAAATGATGGTGGACATATTGAGCATTTCCTGCAAAGAACATCTTTGCTTTGTCTTACTTTGTTAGCTAATTATTGCTATTCTGATCAGATGAAGCGCCATCTGTCGGACATTTTTTGAACTTTTGTATTTTTTTGGTTCTAATAAAACCCCATGTCATTCCAAGCATGTGTGTCAATTTGTACCTCTCTATCTACATTATTCCGTGATTTATTCAGTTTTCAAATTTATACTGACTTTTTGATCACCCGGTATACCGCTGGAGCTTGAGCGCAAAATGGAGGTAAATGGAACTATCAATACTAAACTAGCGTAGAGCTCGGGCTACACTACAGATCAGCCTGTCATGACAACGAACATTCCGCCTACGAGACGAAATTATTAATAATATTCCAGAGTTAGGAGAGGAGATGGTGGGCCGAGAAAGGGGGAGGAAGACACGGACTGAGAGGGAGGGAAGGGAGGAGATGGACAGAGGGATGAGGAAGGAGGAAATGGACTAATAGAAGATTGGAATACATACATAGCTGGGTAACACCAAGTACTTAGCTAGTATGTCAATAAATGAAACGCCTGTACGCGGCAAAAGTAGAAAATCGAGAAAGGGTCAACCATATACCGCCAGTAATTCGTGTAACCGTAAAAAAGAGTCTTATTTCATACGAAATCACTAACAGCATTTCAATGTAGAAGGCGCTAGTGGCCTATACATACGTTTATATATACACTGTGTGAGCAAAAGTATCCGGAGACCCCCAAAAATTACATTTTTCATATTAGGTGCATTGTGCTGCCACCTACTGCCAGGTACTCCATCTCAGCGACCTCTGCAGTCATTAGACATCGTGAGAGAGCAGAATGGGGCGCTCCGCGGAACTGACTGACTTCGAATGTGGTCAGGTGATTGGATGTCACTTGTGTCATACGTCCGTACGCGAGATTTCCACACTCCGAAACATCCATAGGTCTACTTTCCGATGTGATAGTGAAGTGGAAACGTGAAGGGACATGTCTAGCACAAAACCGTACAGGCCGACCTCGTCTGTTGACTGACGGAGACTGCCGACAGTTGAAGAGGGTCGTAATGTGTAACAGGCAGAGATCTACCCAGACCATCACACAGAAATTCCAAACTGCATCAGGATCCACTGCAAGTACTATGACAATTAGGCGGGAGGTGACAAAACTTGAATTTCATGGTCGAGCGGCTGCTCATAAGCCACACATCACGCCGGTAAATGCCATACGTCCCCTCGTTTGGTGTAAGGAGCATTGGACGATTGAACAGTGGAAAAACGTTGTGCGGAGTGACAAATCAGGGTACACAATGTGCTGATCCGATGGCAGGGTGTGTGTATGGCGAATTCCCGGTGAACGCCATCTGCCAGCGTGTGTAGTGCCAACAGCAAAATTCGGAAGCGATGGTGTTGTGGTGTGGTCGTGTTTTTTATGTAGGGGGCTTGCACCCCTTGTTGTTTTGCGTGGCACTATCACAGCACAGGTCTACATTGATGTTTTAAGCACCTTCTTGCTTCTCACTATTGAAGAGCAATTCGGGGATGGCAACTGCATTTTTCAACACGATCGAGCAACTGTTCATAATACATGGCCTGTGGCGCGCAGTGGTTACACGACAATAACATCCCTGTAATGGACTGACCTGCACAGAGTCCTGACCTGAGTCCTACAGAACACCTTTGGGATGTTTCGGAACGCCGACTTCGTGCCAGGCCTCACCGACCGACATCGATACCTCTCCTCAGTGCAGCACTCCGTGTAGAATGGGCTGTCATTCCCAAAGAAACCTTCCAGCACCTGATTGAACGTATGCCTGCGAGAGTGGAAGCTGTCATCAAGGCTAAGGATGGGACAATACCATATTGAATTCCAGCATTACCGATGGAAGGTACCACGAGCTTGTAAGTCATTTTGAGCCAGGTGTCCGGATACTTTTGATCACATAGTGTATCTCAATGACAGAGACGTCAATATACGGAAAAAGTAGAATGTGGAGCAAGGGTATTCCACAAAATGCGATTAATTCGTATGTTAGTAGCATAGAGACGTATTTAGATAACTGCTGTCCTTTGGCTGCTTCCATATTGACACAAACACACATTTCCAACATCAGTACCGCGAACAAGCGCAGCATGTGGTTGGCCACTTGTAAGGTTTAGCCTCGGCTTTCGCCTTAAGTAACTTGTAAAATCACGGAAAACCTAAATCTTGTTGACGGGACTAGAATTTGAGCTACCGTCCACTCGAATGCGATTCCAGTGTCTCATTACAACGCCGCCGGCCTGAGTGACCGAGCGGTTCTAGGCGCTACAGTCTGGAACCGCGCGACTGCTACGGTCGCAGGTTCGAATCCTGCCTCGGGCATGGATGTGTGTGATGTCCTTAGGTTAGTTAGGTTTAATAAGTTCTAGGCGACTGATGACCTCAGAAGTTAAGTCGCATAGTGTTCAGAGCCATTTGAACCATTTTTTGTTTTCAAGTTTTTAATAATTTTGAAGCGGTTAACAACAGGAACCTCTGCTCAAAACCCAATATTTACGCAGGGGGTTCCGATACTGTGATTGTTGAAATACGTATGATTTATGACATCATAGTCCCTCCACGGGGAGATAGCGTCACATGTCGCTGCTGGCTAGTTTATTCTGTTCCTTTCCACTTCCCACACGGCACAAATTTTTGATTTGTGTCGCATCTATATTGTGTTCGTAACTGGTAGGACAAGGTAGTATGAAATAATTTTTTTTGAAAAATTCGGAAATCAAAATGTATAGTGAAAGATCACCACCTCAAAAAGGGCTCGAACTATTTGGTTGATTTCCTTTATTTTTTGTAATGTTCGTAATTGTCGATGGTAATGATGGATTTGGTATTAAAAAAATAAAAATAATTTTCTCGTTCAGTTTGACAGTCATATACCGGGTGATCAAAAAGTCAGTATAAATTTGAAAAATTAATAAACCACGGAATAATGTAGATAGAGAGGTAAAAATTGACACACATGCTTGGAATGACATGGGGTTTTATTAGAACAAAAAAAAAAAAACAAAGTGCACAAAATGTCCGATAGATGGCGTTGGACAGCAGGTAACTGCTACCGTGACCGGTGAGAGGTACACCGATATGTTACAGAATCGCATCAACCCCAGACTGGCTGATAAGCACCTGCTGGAACGTACGATGTTTGTGCAGGATCGCGCTCCACCCCATATTGCTAGACGCGTGAAAGATCTCTTGCGCGCGTCGTTTGGTGACGATCGTGTGCTCAGCCGACACTTTCCCAGGTCCCCAGACCTGAGTCCGTGCGATTATTGGCTTTGGGGTTACCTGAAGTCGCAAGTGTATCGTGATCGACCAACATCTCTAGGGATGCTGAAAGATAACATCCGACGCCAATGTCTCACCATAACTCCGGACATGCTTTACAGTGCTATTCACAACATTATTCCTCGACTACAGCTATTGTTGAGGAATTATGGTGGACATATTGAGCATTTCCTGTAAAGAACATCATCTTTGCTTTATCTTACTTTGCTATGCTAAGTATTGCTATTCTGATCAGATGAAGTGCCATCTGTCGGACATTTTTGAACTTTTGTGTTTTTTTTTTTTTTTTTTTTTGTTCTGATAATACCCCATGTCATTTCAAGCATGTGCGTCAATTTGTACCTCTCTATCGACATTATTCCGTGATTTATTCAGTTTTCAAATTTATGCTGACTTTTTGATCACCCTGTACATACCACACAAATACACGTGTAATGTATAAACGGGAAAACTTGTTACCGAGATTCTCGAAAAGTTCTTGACCGATTTACTACGAATTTTTACACGACTGTCTAACAAACTTTCGGACATAGGCTGTACATTTTTGTAATAAGTAAAGGGGAAACGTAGTGACCACAAATCTCGAGAAGTTCTTGACCGATTTACCTCCAATTTTTACATGATGTTTTAATGAACATTTGGATGGACATACGCTATATTTTTTGTAATTATATATATATATATATATATATATATATATATATATATATATATATATATATATGAGAGAGAGAGAGAGAGAGAGAGAGAGAGATAGAGGGGGGGGAGGGGGACTGATAGAGGGGAGAGGAAGTTATGCACAGAGAGCTGGGGGAGAGAGAGGGGTGATGAGAAGATGGACAGAGAGAAGGGGAACAAGGTTTTAGGATGTATATGCAACAACCATACATTTTTAGCCATTGCGTAGCATTGCCGGGTTTGCTAGTTTTAAATAATCGTAGTAGCATATTTCTTGTAAACAGCTGACATGTAGCGAGACAATACTTAAAGTAACAATACCCAAGAGTTCGTACGTTTAATACACTTGCCGTACCTGCAAATACAAATACCGCTGCCAGGCCATGTAAACACGAGACGAGCGGCGGCGCCACAGTCTTGTTGATCGACATGCAACCGCTGCAGCGTCGCCGGAAGGAAGTAGTTGCGAAGTTCTGCGCGAGATATCACGAGTTCCCGCTTGCTGAGCGGCTTCCTTCCCACCAGATACTGTAGTACGCTCAGTGGAGGCAGATTAGCATGGTAATCACAGCTGTTGGTCTTGGTCGGCAGGGCACGACGACATCATCTTACGGCACCAACCAGCACACAGTCGTCAACGTGAGCGACCTCAAAGGCGCCGCCTGCAATGGCAACGCCGCCAAGACGACGCAGCAGCAACAGGCACCGCCTCCCGCCTACAACAGGTGAGTCAAATAACAAATATTATACGCTTATGCAAGTGGTGATCCCGCTATTTATCTTCAGCTAGAAGATCCTCTCTTTATCTGTCCAGTACTTGTAGAGACGACAGAAATTATGCTGTTTGTGAGTGCCTTACATGTTAGAGCCTTTTTTTTCCATTCTTGGCTTTATTTACAAACTAGCTGAGAAACCTGGCATTGACCGGGTATTTTTTTTGCCAATTTATTAGAAATGGAAACCAAAACTGAGCTGTTCGTAGTGTAATATTGAAGACTTTCCATTTCTGTTTTCGTGAAATCACCCTTGAATTATGAAACAGTCGTACAAAGAAATGTGCAAAGCTTACAAATGTGTAAGTACACCTGCTTCGCGTGTCTACAATGCGATTTTGTAAACGTCTATACGGCAACGCCTCTTCATAACTCTTATAGTTGGCTATTGTTTTCGCCTACAGCCGTTGGCGATTAGCTGTTGGAAGCTGTCAAAAGCGCGGTCATGTTTCAGGGATTTCCTTAAGTGGCCTGTGTTGTAGGAGTGTCTTAAATAGTAAACAACGAATGAATTAAAACTTCATGCATGAAGCGGCAGTTTTTCACGCATCTCAAATCTCAGGAACTATGATAGGTAGGTGGTTCTTATCCGACAGATTCTTGTCAGACAGTAAGGAATACATGTACACTGACAATTTCTGCCCAGTGGACGGATCGTATCAAGCATTAAAATGGCTAATATGTGTAGTCAAACTTTCCACAGAAACAGCTGGTCACTGTAGAGACAGAGTACACTGCAGACCAACTCACACCGCCTCATAAGCATGAGATGCTTGAAACTTCATTATACGGACAACCGTGGACGTTTACATTTAGCGTTGCGACTGGATTTTCTTGTGAAAAGCCTTAATGTGAAACCTCCACCTTTACGAACAGGAAGGCGACTTTCTTAGTAATGTAACACCAACTGGTCTGGAAACTGTAACGAATAGGTATGAATATCGAAAGAGATTTCAGTTAACTCTACATCAGATATTTTTCAGCATAACTTGTTGATTTGGAGTTAACCGTACCTGACTGAAACATGCTTTCCTCTCTGTCAGAGTGCTCTGCAGTTCTTTACTCGAGGAAACGCCATGGCTTTGAGGCGGGAGACAATGTTAAGACTTCGCATCCATGGAAAACGAAGACAGCGTTGTTAAACGTAATTCTTTGGACTCTACCAGACAGTTCAGGCAGAGCAGAATGAATTTTAGCTTTGACTACAGATTCAGAGGTCCGGTTTCAGTTTTTGTCGCCCTCTTTAACTTCCAACGATAGTTAGCAAAATTAAAATTTGCTCCGTGGTTGGAAGCCCACTTTAACTATAGGTTCCGATGTAAAGGTGTAGGTCTGCTCAAATGTAGAATGGCAAGGACATACACATTAAACAGCAAAATGTCTAGTAAATCACTGTGGTATTTAAACCAACCTTCGGGTTGGCAGTTTTCTTTCCTACCCAAATACTTCAATTTTGATTCAGTTAGCCGAGATCCAAAGGGAATCATTAACCATTGATCGTGTCTCGCTTTTTCTTTTTAAATATTTCTTGAGGCAAACATGATCGTGTGATTTTATTGTCCTGTGGTGTGGAATTAGCTGACAACGTAATTACTACGGGACTTTCTACAAGAGGTATATTTTAAATCGGCCGCCAGATTTTTGTTGCATACGTTTGAAAATCATTAATATTTTCCGTCCTGTTTCAAACACATGGGAATTCAGCTGTGAAAATAACAATTGTTAAATCGATAGTTAAAGGCACGTAATCACACTTCACATTGTACCTGATACTGTAGTGTGGATATGTACTTTTCGCCTCTCACAGCTAGAGTAACATAAAATAAACATTTTCCTTATTTTTGATAGAACAGAATTCTAACACGTGGGTCCACCCCTAAGCGTTGAGCGGCAACACATTGCTTTCCGCTAAAAACAGTCATTAGACAGTGTCTTTGGGACTAGTGTAGCAGGGGATACAACCCGTCGGCTTTGGACAATGACGTCACAAGTGGCCAATCGAGAAGCGATTCTTCTTAGTGTTGTAGCTCCCTTCAGTGGCTGTTAAGTGTTTTTTGGCTTTTTTTAAAAAATCTCACGAGATAGAATAAACAGATCCACTTTATTAAACAATCAGTAAAAAAACGAAACTGAAACATAACAGCAAAAGCGAAAATGGTAAACTGCTCTCTGGCGACTTGTGACGTCATTGTCCAAAGCCGACGGGTTGTATCCCCTGCTACACTAGACCCGTGTGTTTAACTTACAATCGCTGTTCTCGATTTCTAGGAAGCACCACCCTTACTTCAGGATCACTGAAGTCAGAGGCACGCATCCCCTCCCTCCCTCCTACGTTTTAGTTCTCCTCATACGGCTGAGGTTGAAAGAGGTAGATATATAATCTCTTCAATTAACTGTATGTTAGAGACGTCCAGTCCACATTCACGCAGAATAAATGCCATCAGAGGTAACAATAAATAAAATAATCTTAGGAAGGCTTCTGTTGTTTTAGAAGATGCTGCACTTGACACAATTCATTCTAGGTATCTTAACATGTCAGGAACCAGTCACACGTCTTGCGTTTAAAGTTCTGCTTGTAATGAGTTCACAGAAAAAGAATTTTCACGTTGTGAACTAGAATGGATCACTTCCGGTCGTCTCGTATGCTATTATAAAGGAACTCATTATCTGAATATATTACTGCTAGCTTCGGAAACGCAGAAGTGCGACAGTTTACACAGCCTACCTACACGTAGGATGTGCAGTCTTAAGTTCGAATATCCGTCAATTTAAACAATTATGATAGTGAGGTGGTGGAGTGGTACAATGCTGAATTCTTGTTGAAAAGTGTGGTGCAAAGTCCCGGCCGACCGTCCAGATTTAGATTTTCCGTGACCACTTAAAGCGGAAACTTGGTTTGGTTGCATTGAAAGCGTATGGTTTTCTTCCCCAGCCCGCACTTTTGCTCTACCTCTAATAACTTCGTCGTCGACGGGACACAAAGCCCCAATCTCACATCGTTCCTTCGGAATTCTACTGGCTTCCATAACAAGCATGTGACAGGTGTAGTGTTCGGGATGCATAATGCCAGACTTACATTAAGTAGCTCAGCGACCATTATAAACGTCTAACCTGCATAGTGTTCGAAAATCCACATGCTGTGGTTCAAAGTATTGTTTACTTCAGATGCTAGTTTTTATTGAAGAATTCTACGTTTTTTATCTAGACGCGTGCACGCCAGGAAGCATCAGCGAACTTGTTTTCTCCAAGAAAAGTTGTTCCCTAGGAAGTGATCATGTATAAAGTGATTCAAAATCTTTGCATCGAACGTCTATGGGTGATAGATCACATCATATGAACCACCTTATCTTTTTCGTTAATGCTCCTTGTTGACTGGGTGCCTTTTAATAATGGTTATGCCCCTGAGATGTCGGGGAGTAGGCTCTCTGCAGCATGCATATCCTACGTGTATTTCCTACGGAAATCCCGTGTGGCTAGCGCCTCCCGTCGGGTAGACGGGCCGCCTAGTGCAAGTCTTTCGTGTTGACGCCACTTCGGCGACTTGCGTGTCGATGGGGATGAAAGAATAAGGACAACACATCCAGTGCCTGAGAGACGATCTCCGACCCAGCCAGGGGAATCGAACCCGGGCCGTTAGGTATGACATTCCGTCGCGCTGACCACTCAGCTACCAGGGGCGGACTGTATTTTCTATAATCCAGTAGTTTCCTTCGTGGGAGAGGGGCTCATGATTGGTTTCTAAAATACTTTCCCGCATAGTCAGTCTCAAGGTTTCCTTGCGGAAAATCACTAGCAATTTACTGCCGTAGACAGTACGCAGCTGCAGCACACTCGGTTAGTATACGTTGCTACTTCCGTGAAATCTCGTCCCAGGACCAGCAAAGTCAATAAAAAGGGCGGGTAGCATGCATCACTGGGAAGTGTTGGTAAACAATAATTTGCTAAACTGCTACTCCTGTTCATGCTAAATGATTTATTTATTAATAGTTTTCTCCATTCTCAAGAATCTCGTTTTCTTTTGCAAGTATTTTTCTACTTTCTTGCTACTTGCTATCCTTAATTTTCCTTTTTGTCACCTTCATCTGCCTTGTTTCCCACACACCTCATCCTCAAATTCATCCTTGTTCTACGTATATCATTTACGTCGTCATTCTCTCTGTTCACTTATGTTGACTCTGGTTATTTGTTCACCTTCTCCCTCACCTTCCCCCTTACCTTCCTACTGCCCTTCAGTACATATTGCTGTCAATTTTCTAATCTTACCTAATTCGTTTTTGTCCCTTTTACTGCAGATGTTCTTCAAACTTTGAATGTCACTTCCTCTAGTAGTCCTTTCTCCATACTTTGTGGTACTTCTCCAGTTCTCTCTTTGCCAGAAACGTATTCTATCTATCTTCCAATATGTGAAACATACAGGGTCTACATCATACATTAATTCAAATTAGCTGTTGTTTGTTACAGTATCAGCAGCAAGGAAGCAGAAGCTGCAGGATATGGAGCTAGTACAGGCATCTTCACTGTGGGGGATGCTTTGTCACGGAAGGCGAGTGCAGCGCAGCAAGAGTACAAACCACATTTAGAGCGTGATGTCGAAAAGCCTATCACGTAAGTATCTCTGTAGCATACGTGTTTTTTCTTTACTTCTGTTAATTGTATCTTATATAATTATCCCCATAAAGATGCAGCAATGCAGTGGTGATACTGGTACTTCACACTTAACATACTTTTTTCTGGCCTGATTCTGTTAACAGAAACATGGAGACGTTGCTGCATCTACTGAAGGGCAGCCTAGGAACAGGCATCTTGGCAATGCCAAATGCCTTCATGCATGCAGGATATGCCGTGGGTATAGTTGGAACATTTATCATTGGAGTGCTGTGCACCTACTGTATCCATCTCCTGGTGAAGGCACAATATGAGCTCTGCAGGCGGCGCCGTATACCCAGCCTAGGCTATCAGGAAACTGCAATGGCCGCTCTTGAGGAGGGACCTCGCTTCCTTCGACCTCTAGCTCCATACACTGGGTAAGACAGCTGTGCCATAGTTACTCACCATTTCATACTTAAAGGCGGATTTTAAGACAAAAGTGACCTCATGGAAAATTGCTGCAAGCATCCAGAAGCACTTCATTGAATTTTCCATTATTTTTATAGTGCTTGAGTTCTTTGTGTTCAAAGCTGCTTCTCTCTGGATTCATTGAAAGTGCAACTGCTGCTATTCAGTTTGTCATGGAATGGGTGAGCAGGCAGTTCAGTTTTAGCATTCATTTCTTTTGCCCCAGTTACAGGAATTTCCCAATCTTTCTCAATAGCTACATGCTTCTCATCTTTTCTTCTAAAAACTAACTCACATTAGTATGTATGTTCCTCTTACACAATCTAAAACGAAACAGTCTACGTCCAATGATCAAGTATAGTGTTTGAATATTTTCAGAGTATGTTAAATATTGTGCAGCCCCATAGTGTTGTCTGAAATTTGCCATTATTCAGCTGGGCATCATTGCATTATCCTTCACTTCTCCATGTTTCGTGAGCTTTGGTCAGGTGACCAAAGGCCAGAACACTTTCCGTCTACTGAAATTAGATCAGCAATACATAATTTTAATTTAGTCAGATGACGTACTAGATGCAGTTAAACAAGAGATATATTGCTAGTGCAAACATTGAAAGCTTCCAGCATTATTTAGTTCTCCTTGCCTTGCCTGTCCTTCCTTGGGATATGTGTGTGTGTGTGTGTGTGTGTGTGTGTGTGTGTGTGTGTGTGTGTGTGTGTGTTTGATTGGTATGTCAAAACACTACAGGTTTTTTTTAATAGGTTATATAGATATCTGTTCATACAATTAATAAGTATGTGATTAATTCATTTCTCACATTTATTTCTGGATGTTAACTCACTGCCTCATTTCCCATTTGTCATAGAATATTGTCAATTAAATATCAAGAATTTGTTGACAATAGTTAATATCTATAGAACCTGGATTATAGTCAAATTGCTCATTACATATTTCACTTCTGAAAACACATTTTTAACATTATATCTTCATTTACACACTTAAGATTTTGTGCTAGTCTTCATAATGTTTTATAAATTTTTCTCAGAAAAAATAAACCTTCAAAAAGTTAATGTGCAAGTAGAATCAAGAAAGAAATGTTATTTGTATATCATCTTGGAAAGGATGTTCACAAAATGTATAAGACTACGTACCACAAGACTAACACACTAGCATACAAAAACACCACTATACCTCTTACACAACCCTGCTTTTACATTCACCATCTCATAGCACTGTGTGATTTCATTGACCTCAGAAATATTACCAGTTGTCTATATACAGGAAAGGTTAAGATTTCTTTAATATGAACACATTTCTTACCAGATCGGCACCTCTGAATCAAAATATCCTTATGGTAGTTACTAACAGGACACTCTCACTCTGTTTGAACAATTGCATCTGGGGATTTCAAATTTGCTGCCTGTTACACAGATCATCCTAAATTCACTCATAAAAATAAGCAAATCTATCTTTGGCAGTAAGTGTATTCACAAGAGTGTGACTCCTAAGATCCATGAAGAGAATTCTGCAATGGCTTGTTGTGGACTTCACATAATATTCTTAATGCACTCTGCTACAATACATCTTACAATAGGTTCACAGCAAACGCACATTACTGTTCCCATAGTGTCTGCATTGGAAATACAGCTTCCAGAAGTTACCCACACTTAATTTGTAGGCAAGTATGTGTTTTGTGAACTATGATAAACAAGAGGCCTCAGCTGATCATTTGTAGCTAATTCACAGATATCTTGTGCAGACATAGTAGCTATTCTGATTGATACTGCCCTAATATGCAAACAGGTCTGTGAAATTCTCATCTGTTGGTTTTTTACTATATATTATATAATTTCTCATTTGCTGAATTTTTTTTTACATACATCTGTCTTCAGTATTATGACTGGTTAGAGTTGCATCATGATTCTCTGTGCCAAGTTCTTCATCTTGCAGAAGGCCTCAAATTTCTTCTGCATCTCCAGCTAGTACCATGAAAGTTACTGACTGATGCATTAAAACATGTTCCATCACAGTGGCCATTATTCTTGTTAGTGTTTCCCACAAATTACTTTCCTTGTTAATTCTGTGGTAACTCTCCCCTCCCCTCCCCTTCTAGTTTATTGTACCAGCCAACTTACTTTGACTACCTTCTGTAACACCACATCTTTACTACTCGATTTTTTTATTTTCCTAGTTTTCTTAAAGTCCATTATTCACTTCCATACAACTGCTGTATTCCAAGAATAGATCACTACTAATTTATCGCAGAAACGAAACCTCTATTTGATATTGCTGAATTCTTTCGATCAGGAGTAGTTGCTTTGCATGTGGTACTCTGCTCTTTATTTCCACCTCTCTTCATATTTTGTGTGTTGTGTTGCTACCTTGTCTGTGATGCAGTCTGAAATTTTGACAAGTTGATTGAAAATCTTATTTCTACAACTCTTCATTCCTGTTACTATTGCTTAAACTGTATTCTCAGCTCAGCAGACCATTCATTTTATTCAACAGGTCCTATAATTGTAGCACACTTTCACTGAAAATATCAATGACGTCAGTAGATCTTACTATTGGTATATTTTAACCCTGCATTGTAATCCCACTTCCAAAAATTTCGGTTAATTCTTTCATTGCTTCTTCAATACACATATTGTGTATTAACTCTCATTCTCTATAGCTTATACTTATTCTAAAAATCACAATTTCATGCAACATTTTACACTGACACACACTTTTTCGTTGTTGGCGAATCCTACAAAGTTTTTTTTCCCCTCCAAGTCTTGTCCCCTTTGTCAAGTACAACATCAAAACTGAATCTTGTGTCTTGAAGTTTTCTAACAAAAACGGATTGCCATCTGATAGATATTCAGTTTTCTTTCCAACTCTTCTATTATTCTTGTGACCAACTTGCATACATTATGTATCAGTTATATTGTGTGACAGTTCTCACATTTATCTGTCCTTCTGTTACTGATATAGTGAGGATCATATTTCTCCAAAAGTCTGATGGGGTGTCTCCTATATCATACATTCTACACAGTAATTTGATTAATCATTTGGTTGTTCCAATTCTTCCAGAAATTCCAAAGGAATATGTCCGTATCAACTTCGCTTTTCATGATTAGGAATCTTTCAAAGTCTGAAAACTTCAGCTGCAATGTGTATCTACATATCTTTCATTCAAACTGTAGACTGTAAATCACCTAGGTACCACATCTTGAATGTTAAATGTCTACAAAACATATAGGATATTATAAGGCTCCAACAATCTTCAGACAGTATCAAAAAACTCTGTAATGCTATCATCGAGTTTACATACCAGACACAGTGTCCAAATCTCGTGTAGATGAGAGTAGACTTACTTGTCTGTTGTATAACCTAGGTGTTCAGAGTTACCATGTTCTGTTGTCATTTGTTTAAAGTTTAAAATCACAAAATATTCATATTTATGCATACTTAATATCAAAATGTACTTAACTTGGAATGCTTTGTAATCTTCAATGAAAATTGTTTTAAAATTTTTGAATTAATAAAGTAACAATATTTTTGTTCAATTTCAAAAACAATTTCATTTTTCTAACAGTCTGTAATTTTTGCAGGCACATTGTGAATATCTTCTTGCTGATCTACCAGCTGGGAACTTGTTGTGTGTATGTTGTATTTGTCAGCAGTAATATAAAATCAGTAAGTATAACAATATTAATGAGAAGTTTTCATTCTCTTTAATGTCGTATCAACAACAATATCAATTTTAATAAATACTTTGTAAATAATTCATCATTCATAATATTGACTAGTAGGAACATAATTACTTTCATTGAAGTCTCCAATAGTGGTCTGGGAAGGACCATCTTTCCAAGATAAAGTGAATAATAGTCCACTACTTATCCCTACATCAGGGCTTTAGCACTATTTATGTGATTAATATAGTACGTAATCTTCTAATTCAGATATATTATTATTATAGGTGGTTGATGAATACTACAGTGGGCTGGATTTAAGGATGTACATGCTGATTTTGCTGCTGCCATTGATATTGATCAACATGGTTCGCAACCTGAAACTTCTGGCACCATTCACAACACTAGCCAATTTACTCACTCTGATAGGCTTTGGCATCACACTGTATTACCTGGTCAACAGTGCTCCTACACTTGCAGACAAGGAGCCTTTTGGGACTCTTAAGGGTTTACCCCTCTTCTTTGGAACTGTGCTTTTTGCATTAGAAGCAATAGGTGTTGTAAGTATGTAACACACTACATAAAAATAGGTTCAATGTGACTCATTAAGCTAAGTGATCAGTGATATTAAAGAATAAATGCAGGCCTTAAATAAGAGTAACTTCTGAAGTATGGTGCTAATTCATATTCACACAAATTTTGAATCTAACATGAAATAATTTCTAATGCAAAACCCCTATGCCACAAGTGAATATATAATTAAACAGGAGGCATGTGTGGGCTATACAGAAAGTTTTAGTTCATTGCTAAATATGTTTTATTTGTAAGATAAGTAGTGATAGACAAACGTTAATTTCAATAACTTTATGCAGCAATACATTCAGTGAAAAAGGCTTAACTGGGGCTACATTATCTCATCAGATAATTAGAAGCAAAAAACTTCATTTCAAGTTATTAAAGTTCTTCAAGATTTTGTTTCTTGATACTAAAACTACAGTCATAAGTCAGTTTTATCACTCCTGTGTATTTAATTCTACAAAATATTTTTAAAATTGTTGCAGATTCTGCCTTTGGAGAACAGCATGAAGACACCAAAGAGTTTTGGTGGATCACTGGGTGTACTTAATAGAGCCATGGTTGTCATCATAACTTTGTATATTGGAATTGGATTTTTTGGTTACATGAAATATGGCAGTGGTGTGAAAGGGAGCATAACACTTAACCTCCCTAATGAAGAGATGTAAGTGTCTAGAAGTTATGCAGGTGTATCTTAAACTTGAAGTTAAATACTATTTTGTCTAATAATAAGAGCAGCATTAGATCTGTGACTGTGTCTGCTAAAATATCTTGGGACAAATTACATTATTTGGGATCTACTCCTAATCTGAATTAATTGCCATTAATTTGAGCACTGTAAAAAAGAAAATGGTTGCAAATGCCAAGAAATAGTCTGATTTGGTATGGATCAACAATGGAAACAACTCCAGAAAGTTGGAGATTAGTGCTTCAGTATCGAGGAAAATCACACACTGAAATTTGGTGCTGGGAATTTAAGGTAACTCTGCATACCTGGAGTGGTGAAGCTGCTGAATGAAGAACTGAGTAGGCCAGGCTAGATACAGTGGCACTGCAAGAGATGAGATGGCTTGGAGCAGGATGCACTAATAAGATCTACAGCTACTTCTGTAGTGGAAATAAGGTAAACAACAGCTAGAAGTTGCCTTTGCAGTAACCAACAGAATAAGAGGTATTATCATTGACTTTACGGCTGTAAATGAAAGAACTAGCTATTCATGAAAGAACAAGAATGCAAAAACTGCAGGAGAAGAGATGCAGACCAGAAAATATACACAGATCTACTGAAATAAGATCACATTATGGGCAGATACTCAATTGAAATTCAAAACAGGTTTGCTGCCCTGGAAGAAGAGGGAGATCATGTAGACAGACTATGGTCCTAGCTCAAAATTGAAGTTGGGCATGCTAAAATGTTATAGCTGACAAACAAGATGAAAGAATACCATTGGGATACATGGAGGCAGATGGAGCAAAATTCTTCAAACAGAAAAGTGAGAGCATGTAAACTGCAAGATGTCATTTGCAGAAGAGGATTGAACAGTAGACAATACAAGTGACTTTTACAAGACAGTCATATTCTTCAAGAAAGGATATTATGCAAGGGTTGATACATTCAAAGATCAAAGAGGACAAATGATAGCAGACCAAATGAAAACTATGGAGGAATGGAAAATCTATTTTGAAAATCTGAATGTGGATGGTACAATCAACAGTGGTGTGACAGCAGCATGGTAGTAATAGTGTGTAGTAATGTTACAGGGTAAACTGCAAATGGGTAATGCAGCAACCCTCTGGCCTATGCAGATGATGCAGCTTCATAACACAGAATGAGCAAGATCTGGTTTATATGGCCAGTGTGTTAATGGAAGAGCCAATGAGAGCAGGCCTGAAGATGAATATGAAGAAGACCAAAAGTGGTGAGGAGAGAGGATGATGACAGACCTCTGGATGTAGCTGGTAAATCTTTGAAATGGTAATAGTTCAAATATTTTGGGGCAAAACTTGGTGAAAGGGATTAGATAGACCAGGAAATGGTGGCAGTAATCCATGCAGGAAACAGACCTTTAAAGGTCCACAAAGATTAGGCTCTACAGGACAGTGACGTAACTTGTTATCCTATACAGAGCAGAGACCTTGACTGTGACACAACAGATAGAAAGAAAATCCCTGACATTTGAGAATGCTATTCTGAGACCGATGTCTGGGGCAATGAAGGATGGAGATGACTGGAGAAAAAGTAAAAACCACAAATTGCAGCAGTTGTACATAGCACTGGACTTCGTGGCTGTGATTAGAGAAGACTGAAGTGACTTCTACAGAGCATGTAATGCATCAAAAGGCCAGATCACCAGACACGTAGTGGAAGAAGACATCAGAGGCCTGATATAAACAACTTCAAATCAATGCACTGAACAAGTATCTTGCTGCATCAGTGTTCCCACCTTCACTCTAAGCGAAACCAGTGCAGCATCCAAATGATATTAAGTCCTTACCTTGATTCAGGTGCACCATTCATTTAAAAATGGGTATAAAAGCAATGTTTAGTAGACATACGAAGAGGTTAAATTTCTACAATAATATTAAGCTTCATCCTTATTCATAATATTCCAGTCACATCTGATTTTGGGATTCTCACTGTATTTCCCTTCTCATACAGAGGTACAGAGATAAGGAATACTTAGCACTTAAAGTTTGATACTTCTCCATCAATGTACAGAAAACTGGCTAATATAAATTCTTAGCTTATGATGAAAAAAACATAAGTTTTTCTTCCTTAAACAAAATCACTTTCTTGACAATCACTTGCTAAATAGTCTTTGAAAATAACATAGGCCTTTACAGATGAATTGTTTGGATACAGCTCTTCTTGAATATGGCAATATATGCTTGTGGCTAAAAACTTTAATAATGTAACTTTGGCACAGATGCATGCTTTTGAATCTCTTGTTTTAGTTCCCCCATTAATAAATTTCACTAGAAGTACAGAAAGAATAACTCACTGTAAACTAACCCTGGATTAAATTTTGTTTCCAGACTTGCACAGTGTGTGAAGATAATGTTGGCTATCTCAATTTTTATAACTCACAGCTTACAGAACTATGTGGCCATAGATATAACATGGAATGGCTACTTGAGTGAAAAGCTTGAGAAACATCCTCATAAAGTTATTTTTGAATACCTTGTTCGTGTTTCCCTGGTCATTGTCACATGTAAGTATAAATGTCTTTAACAGCATATAGTAGACTAAATGCAAAACAGTCAATGTACAATTACACTGATGGTTGAACAAAATGTCACACAGAAACTATCCATACTCAAGAGTTTAACTTTTGACCGGGGGAGGGGGAGGAAGGGAGGAAAATGCAGTAAGTTGATAATTGTGTGATAGTATCAATGCAAATAGGGGAGGGTGCTCAGTGGAAATGTGATAATCAGCAGCAGTTAGACAAATTATAAGCCATCTGGTGGTGAGAGCCAAGCATATTCATTAAAATGTTACTGCATGTGGAGTCATGAGGTGTGCTGATATTGAATAGAGAAACTAAAAATACCTTGCTTGTTTAGTAGAAGCAAACAAGTGTTGTTTTTAGGATGTATCCTGCCACAAATCATAATATTGTA